>NC_090392.1:25915551-26526419 GCF_036365525.1 Heterodontus francisci | reverse complement strand
TCTCTGACACTCTCTGAAGATCTCTGAAACTCTCTGAAAATCTCTGACACTCTCTGAAACTCTCTGACACTCACTGACACTCTGTGGCACTCACTGACACTCTCTGAAGATCTCTGAAACACTCTGAAAATCTCTGACACTCTCTGAAACTCTGTGACACTCTCTGAAAATCTCTGACAATCTCTGACACTCTCCGGCGCACTCAGAACCTGTCAGAAACTCTCAAGGCACTCTCTGACACTCTCAGAAATTCTCTGAAACTCTCTGACACTCTCTGAAACCCTCTGACACTCTCTGACACTCTCTGACATTCTCTGAAACTCTTTGACACTCTTTGACACTCTCAGACACTGTCTGGCTCTCTCTGAAACTCTCTGAAACTCTCTGACACTCTGTGACACCCTCTGAAACTCTCTGAAACTCTCCGACACTCTCTGAAACTTTCTGACACTCTCTGAAACTCAAAGAAACTCTGTGTAACTCTCTGACACTCTCAGAAACTTTCAGAAGCTCTCTGACACTCTCTGACACTCACTGACACTCTCTGAAACTCTCAGACACTCTCAGACACTCTCTGACACTCTCTGACAGTATCTGAGACTCTCTGAAACTCTCTGACACTCTCTGAAACTCTCTGAAATTCTCTGACACTCTCTGACACTCTCTGAAACTCTCTGACACTCTCTGACACTCTCAGACAATCTCTGACACTCTGTGACACTTTCTGAAACTCTCTGACACTATCTGACACTTTCTGAATCCCTCGGACACTCTCTGAATCTCTCTGAAACTCTCCGACACTCTGTGACACTCTCTGAAACTTTCTGGCACTCTCTGACACTCTCTGAAGATCTCTGGCACTGTCTGAAAATCTCTGACACTCTCTGAAACTCTGTGACACTCTCTGAAAGACTCTGACACTCTCTCACACTCTCAGACACTCTCTGACACTCTCTGACACTTTCTGAAACTCTCTGACACTATCTGACTCTTTCTGAAACTCTCGGACACTCTCTGAACATCTCTGAAACTCTCTGAAAATCTCTGACACTCTCTGAAACTATGTGACGCTCTCAGATACTCTCTGACTCTCTCAGACACACTCTGACACACTCAGAAACTCTCAGAAACTCTTTGGAACTCTCTGACACTCTCAGAAAGTCTCTGAAACACTCTGACACTCTCTGAAACTCTCTGACACAATCTGACGCTCTCTGACACTCTCTGAAACTCTGTGACACACTTTGACACTCTCTGACACTCACTGACTCTCTGTGACACCCTCTGACACTCTGTGAAACTCTCTGAAACTGTCTGAAATTCTCTGACAATCTCTGACACTCTCTGAATCTCTCTGAATCACTCTGATTCTCTGTGACAATCTCTGAAACTTTCTGACACTCTCCAAAACTCTCTGAAGCTCTCTGAAACTCTCTGAAACTCTCTGACCCTCTCTGACACTCTCTGAAACTCTCTGAAACTCTGTGTAACTCTCTGACACTCTCAGAAACTCTCAGAAGCTCTCTGACACTCTCTGACACTCTCTGAAACTCTCTGAAATTCTCTGACACTCTCTGACACTCTCTGAAACTCTCTGACACTCTCTGACACTCTCAGACAATCTCTGACACTCTGTGACACTTTCTGAAACTCTCTGACACTATCTGACACTTTCTGAATCTCTCGGACACTCTCTGAATCTCTCTGAAACTCTCCGACACTCTGTGACACTCTCTGAAACTTTCTGGCACTCTCTGACACTCTCTGAAGATCTCTGAAACTCTCTGAAAATCTCTGACACTCTCTGAAACTCTGTGAAACTCTCTGAAACACTCTGACACTCTCTGAAAGACTCTGACACTCTCTCACACTCTCAGACACTCTCTGACACTCTCTGACACTTTCTGAAACTCTCTGACACTATCTGACTCTTTCTGAAACTTTCGGACACTCTCTGAACATCTCTGAAACTCTCTGAAAATCTCTGACACTCTCTGACACTATGTGACGCTCTCAGATACTCTCTGACTCTCTCAGACACACTCTGACACACTCAGAAACTCTCAGAAACTCTTTGGAACTCTCTGACACTCTCAGAAAGTCTCTGAAACACTCTGACACTCTCTGAAACTCTCTGACACTATCTGACGCTCTCTGACACTCTCTGAAACTCTGTGACACACTTTGACACTCTCTGACACTCACTGACTCTCTGTGACACCCTCTGACACTCTGTGAATCTCTCTGAAACTGTCTGAAACTCTCTGACAATCTCTGACACTCTCTGAATCTCTCTGAATCACTCTGACTCTCTGTGACAATCTCTGAAACTTTCTGACACTCTCCAAAACTCTCTGAAGCTCTCTGAAACTCTCTGAAACTCTCTGACACTCTCTGACACTCTCTGAAACTCTCTGACACTCTCTGGCACTCTCTGACACTCTCTGAAACTCTCTGACACTCTCTGACACTCTCAGACAATCTCTGACACTATCTGACACTTTCTGAATCTCTCGGACACTCTCTGAATCTCTCTGAAAATCTCCGACACCGTGTCACACTCTCTGAAACTTTCTCGCACTCTCTGACACTCTCTGATGATCTCTGAAACTCTCTGAAAATCTCTGACACTCTCTGAAACTCTGTGACACTCTTTGACACTCTCTGACACTCACTGACTCTCTCTGAAACTCTCTGACACTCTCTGAAACTCTCTGAAACTGTCTGACACTCTCTGACAATCTCTGACACTCTCTGAATCTCTCTGAATCACTCTGACACTCTGTGACTCTCTCTGAAACTCTCTGACACTCTCTGAAACTTTCTGACACTCTCTGAAACTCTTTGAACATCTCTGAAACACTCTGAAAATCTCTGACACTCTCTGAAACTCTGTGACACTCTCTGAAACTCTCTGACACTCTCTGACGCTCTCTGACACTCTCTGAAACTCTGTGACACTCTCTGAAACTCTCTGACACTCTCTGACGCTCTCTGACACTCTCTGAAACTCTGTGACACTCTTTGACACTCTCTGACACTCACTGACTCTCTCTGAAACTCTCTGACACTCTCTGAAACTCTGTGACACTCTTTGACACTCTCTTACACTCTCAGAGACTCTCGGACACTCTCTGACACTCTCTGAAACCCTCCGACACTCTCTGACACTCTCTGACACTCCCTGACACTCTCTGAAGCTTTCTGAAACTCTCTGACACTCTGTGACACCCTCTGAAACTCTCTGAACCTCTCGGACACTCTCTGAAACTTTCTGACACTCTCTGAAACTCTCTGAAACTCTTTGTAACTCTCTGACACTCTCAGAAACTCTCAGAAGCTCTCTGACACTCTCTGACACTCACTGACACTCTCTGAAACTCTCAGACACTATCAGACACTCTCTGACACTCTCTGACAGTATCTGAGACTCTCTGAAACTCTCTGACACTCTCTGAAACTCTCTGAAATTCTCTGACACTCTCTGACACTCTCTGAAACTCTCTGACACTCTCTGACACTTTCTGAATCTCTCGGACACTCTCTGAATCTCTCTGAAACTCTCCGACACTCTGTGACACTTTCTGAAACTTTCTGGCACTCTCTGACACTCTCTGAAGATCTCTGGCACTGTCTGAAAATCTCTGACACTCTCTGAAACTCTGTGACACTCTCTGAAAGACTCTGACACTCTCTCACACTCTCAGACACTCTCTGACACTCTCTGACACTTTCTGAAACTCTCTGACACTATCTGACTCTTTCTGAAACTTTCGGACACTCTCTGAACATCTCTGAAACTCTCTGAAAATCTCTGACACTCTCTGACACTATGTGACGCTCTCAGATACTCTCTGACTCTCTCAGACACACTCTGACACACTCAGAAACTCTCAGAAACTCTTTGGAACTCTCTGACACTCTCAGAAAGTCTCTGAAACACTCTGACACTCTCTGAAACTCTCTGACACTATCTGACGCTCTCTGACACTCTCTGAAACTCTGTGACACACTTTGACACTCTCTGACACTCACTGACTCTCTGTGACACCCTCTGACACTCTGTGAATCTCTCTGAAACTGTCTGAAACTCTCTGACAATCTCTGACACTCTCTGAATCACTCTGAATCACTCTGACTCTCTGTGACAATCTCTGAAACTTTCTGACACTCTCCAAAACTCTCTGAAGCTCTCTGAAACTCTTTGAAACTCTCTGACACTCTCTGACACTCTCTGAAACTCTCTGAAACTCTCTGACACTCTCTGACACTCTCTGAAACTCTCTGACACTCTCTGGCACTCTCTGACACTCTCTGAAACTCTCTGACACTCTCTGACACTCTCAGACAATCTCTGACACTATCTGACACTTTCTGAATCTCTCGGACACTCTCTGAATCTCTCTGAAAATCTCCGACACCGTGTCACACTCTCTGAAACTTTCTCGCACTCTCTGACACTCTCTGATGATCTCTGAAACTCTCTGAAAATCTCTGACACTCTCTGAAACTCTGTGAAACTCTCTGAAACACACTGACACTCTCTGACATTCTCAGACACTCTCTGACACTCTCTGACACTTTCTGAAAATCTCTGACAGTATCTGACACTTTCTGAAACTCTCGGACACTCTCTGACACACTCTGCAACTCTGTGTCACTCTGTGACACTCTCTGAATCTCTCTGACACTCTCTGACGCTCTCTGACACTCTCTGAAACTCTGTGACACTCTTTGACACTCTCTGACACTCACTGACTCTCTCTGAAACTCTCTGACACTCTCTGAAACTCTGTGACACTCTTTGACACTCTCTGACACTCACTGACTCTCTCTGAAACTCTCTGACACTCTCTGAAACTCTCTGAAACTGTCTGACACTCTCTGACAATCTCTGACACTCTCTGAATCTCTCTGAATCACTCTGACACTCTGTGACACTCTCTGAAACTCTCTGACACTCTCTGAAACTTTCTGACACTCTCTGAAACTCTTTGAACATCTCTGAAACACTCTGAAAATCTCTGACACTCTCTGAAACTCTGTGACACTCTCTGAAACTCTCTGACACTCTCTGACGCTCTCTGACACTCTCTGAAACTCTGTGACACTCTTTGACACTCTCTGACACTCACTGACTCTCTCTGAAACTCTCTGACACTCTCTGAAACTCTGTGACACTCTTTGACACTCTCTTACACTCTCAGAGACTCTCTGACACTCTCTGAAACCCTCCGACACTCTCTGACACTCTCTGACACTCCCTGACACTCTCTGAAGCTTTCTGAAACTCTCTGACACTCTGTGACACCCTCTGAAACTCTCTGAACCTCTCGGACACTCTCTGAAACTTTCTGACACTCTCTGAAACTCTCTGAAACTCTTTGTAACTCCCTGACACTCTCAGAAACTCTCAGAAGCTCACTGAAACTCTCTGACACTCTCTGAAACTCTCTGACAATCTCTGACACTCTCTGAATCTCTCTGAATCACTCTGACTCTCTGTGACACTTTCTGAAACTCTCTGACACTCTCTGAAACTTTCTGACACTCTCCGAAACTCTCTTAAGCTCTCTGAAACTCTCTGACACTCTCTGACACTCTCTGAAACTCTCTGAAACTCTCTGACACTCTCTGACACTCTCTGAAACTCTCTGACAATCTCTGGCACTCTCAGACACTCTCAGACACTCTCTGAAGATCTCTGAAACTCCCTGACACTATCTGACACTTTCTGAATCTCTCGGACACTCTCTGAATCTCTCTGAAACTCTCCGACACTCTGTCACACTCTCTGAAACTTTCTCGCACTCTCTGACACTCTCTGAAGATCTCTGAAACTCTCTGAAAATCTCTGACACTCTCTGAAACTCTGTGAAACTCTCTGAAACACTCTGACACTCTCTGACTTTCTCAGACACTCTCTGACACTCTCTGACACTTTCTGAAACTCTCTGACAGTATCTGACACTTCCTGAAACTCTCGGACACTCTCTGACACACTCTGCAACTCTGTGTCACTCTGTGACACACTCTGTAACTCTCTGAAACTCCCTGACACTCTCTGAAACTTTCTGACACTCTCTGACACTCTCTGAACATCTCTGAAACTCTCTGAAAATCTCTGACACTCTCTGGCACTCTGTGACACTCTCAGATACTCTCTGACCCCCGCAGACACACTTCGACACACTCAGAAACTCTCAGAAACTCTCTGCCACTCTCTGACATTCTCATAAACTCTCTGAAACTCTTTGACACTCTCTGAAACTCTCTGAAACTCTCAGACACTCTCTGACACTCTCTGAAACACTTTGACACTCTTTGACACTCTCAGACACTGTCTGACACTCTCTGAAACTCTCTGACACTCTCTGAAACTCTTTGACACTCTTTGACAATCTCAGACACTGTCTGACTCTATCTGAAACTCTCTGACACTCTCTGACACTCCCTGACACTGTCTGAAGCTCTCTGACACTCTCTGAAACTCTCTGAAACTCTCTGACTATCTCTGACACTCTCAGACACTCTCTGACACTCTCTGACACTTTCTGAAACTCTCTGACACTATCTGACACTTTCTGAATCTCTCGGACACTCTCTGAATCTCTCTGAAACTCTCCAACATTCTGTGACACTCTCCGAAACTTTCTGGCACTCTCTGACACTCTCTGAAGATCTCTGGCACTCTCTGAAAATCTCTGACACTCTCTGAAACTCTGTGACACTCTCTGAAAGACTTTGACACTCTCTGACTCTCTCTGAAACTTTCTGACACTCTCTGACACTCTCTGAACATCTCTGAAACTCTCTGAAAATCTCTGACACACTCTGACACTCTGTGACACTCTCAGATACTCTCTGACTCTCTCAGACACACTCCGAAACACTCAGAAACTCTCAGAAACTCTCTGGAACTCTCTGAGACTCTCAGAAAGTCTCTGAAACTCTCTGACACTCTCTGAAACTATCTGACACTCTCTGACGCTCTCTGACACTCTCTGAAACTCTGTGACACTCTTTGACACTCTCTGACACTCACTGACTCTCTCTGAAACTCTCTGACACTCTCTGAAACTCTCTGAAACTGTCTGACACTCTCTGACAATCTCTGACACTCTCTGAATCTCTCTGAATCATTCTGACACTCTGTGACACTCTCTGACACTCTCTGACACTCTCTGAAACTTTCTGACACTCTCTGAAACTCTCTGAACATCTCAGAAACTCTCTGGAACTCTCTGACACTCTCAGAAAGTCTCTGAAACTCTCTGACACTCTCTGAAACTCTCTGACACTCTCTGACGCTCTCTGACACTCTCTGAAACTCTGTGACACTCTTTGACACTCTCTGACACTCACTGACTCTCTCTGAAACTCTCTGACACTCTCTGAAACTCTCTGAAACTGTCTGACACTCTCTGACAATCTCTGACACTCTCTGAATCTCTCTGAATCATTCTGACACTCTGTCACACTCTCTGACACTCTCTGACACTCTCTGAAACTTTCTGACACTCTCTGAAACTCTCTGAACATCTCTGAAACACTCTGAAAATCTCTGACACTCTCTGAAACTCTGTGACACACTCTGAAACTTTCTGACACTCTCTGACACTCTCTGAACATCTCTGAAGCTCTCTGAAAATCTCTGACACTCTCTGGCACTCTGTGACACTCTCAGATACTCTCTGACCCCCGCAGACACACTTCGACACACTCAGAAACTCTCAGAAACTCTCTGCCACTCTCTGACATTCTCATAAACTCTCTGAAACTCTTTGACACTCTCTGAAACTCTCTGAAACTCTCAGACACTGTCTGACACTCTCTGAAACTCTCTGACACTCTCTGAAACTCTTTGACACTCTTTGACAATCTCAGACACTGTCTGACTCTATCTGAAACTCTCTGACACTCTCTGACACTCCCTGACACTGTCTGAAGCTCTCTGACACTCTCTGACACTCTCTGAAACTCTCTGAAACTCTCTGACTATCTCTGACACTCTCAGACACTTTCTGACACTCTCTGACACTTTCTGAAACTCTCTGACACTATCTGACACTTTCTGAATCTCTCGGACACTCTCTGAATCTCTCTGAAACTCTCCAACATTCTGTGACACTCTCCGAAACTTTCTGGCACTCTCTGACACTCTCTGAAGATCTCTGGCACTCTCTGAAAATCTCTGACACTCTCTGAAACTCTGTGACACTCTCTGAAAGACTCTGACACTCTCTGACTCTCTCTGAAACTTTCTGACACTCTCTGACACTCTCTGAACATCTCTGAAACTCTCTGAAAATCTCTGACACACTCTGACACTCTGTGACACTCTCAGATACTCTCTGACTCTCTCAGACACACTCCGAAACACTCAGAAACTCTCAGAAACTCTCTGGAACTCTCTGAGACTCTCAGAAAGTCTCTGAAACTCTCTGACACTCTCTGAAACTATCTGACACTCTCTGACGCTCTCTGATACTCTCTGAAACTCTGTGACACTCTTTGACACTCTCTGACACTCACTGACTCTCTCTGAAACTCTCTGACACTCTCTGAAACTCTCTGAAACTGTCTGACACTCTCTGACAATCTCTGACACTCTCTGAATCTCTCTGAATCATTCTGACACTCTGTGACACTCTCTGACACTCTCTGACACTCTCTGAAACTTTCTGACACTCTCTGAAACTCTCTGAACATCTCAGAAACTCTCTGGAACTCTCTGACACTCTCAGAAAGTCTCTGAAACTCTCTGACACTCTCTGAAACTCTCTGACACTCTCTGACGCTCTCTGACACTCTCTGAAACTCTGTGACACTCTTTGACACTCTCTGACACTCACTGACTCTCTCTGAAACTCTCTGACACTCTCTGAAACTCTCTGAAACTGTCTGACACTCTCTGACAATCTCTGACACTCTCTGAATCTCTCTGAATCATTCTGACACTCTGTCACACTCTCTGACACTCTCTGACACTCTCTGAAACTTTCTGACACTCTCTGAAACTCTCTGAACATCTCTGAAACACTCTGAAAATCTCTGACACTCTCTGAAACTCTGTGACACACTCTGAAACTTTCTGACACTCTCTGACACTCTCTGAACATCTCTGAAGCTCTCTGAAAATCTCTGACACTCTCTGGCACTCTGTGACACTCTCAGATACTCTCTGACCCCCGCAGACACACTTCGACACACTCAGAAACTCTCAGAAACTCTCTGCCACTCTCTGACATTCTCATAAACTCTCTGAAACTCTTTGACACTCTCTGAAACTCTCTGAAACTCTCAGACACTCTCTGACACTCTCTGAAACTCGTTGACACTCTTTGACACTCTCAGACACTGTCTGACTCTCTCTGAAACTCTCTGACACTCTCTGACACTCCCTGACACTCTCTGAAACTCTCTGACACTCTCTGAAACTCTTTGACACTCTTTGACAATCTCAGACACTGTCTGACTCTATCTGAAACTCTCTGACACTCTCTGACACTCCCTGACACTGTCTGAAGCTCTCTGACACTCTCTGACACTCTCTGAAACTCTCTGAAACTCTCTGACTATCTCTGACACTCTCAGACACTCTCTGACACTCTCTGACACTTTCTGAAACTCTCTGACACTATCTGACACTTTCTGAATCTCTCGGACACTCTCTGAATCTCTCTGAAACTCTCCAACACTCTGTGACACTCTCCGAAACTTTCTGGCACTCTCTGACACTCTCTGAAGATCTCTGGCACTCTCTGAAAATCTCTGACACTCTCTGAAACTCTGTGACACTCTCTGAAAGACTCTGACACTCTCTGACTCTCTCTGAAACTTTCTGACACTCTCTGACACTCTCTGAACATCTCTGAAACTCTCTGAAATTCTCTGACACACTCTGACACTCTGTGACACTCTCAGATACTCTCTGACTCTCTCAGACACACTCCGAAACACTCAGAAACTCTCAGAAACTCTCTGGAACTCTCTGACACTCTCAGAAAGTCTCTGAAACTCTCTGACACTCTCTGAAACTCTCTGACACTCTCTGACGCTCTCTGACACTCTCTGAAACTCTCTGAAACTGTCTGACACTCTCTGACAATCTCTGACACTCTCTGAATCTCTCTGAATCATTCTGACACTCTGTGACACTCTCTGACACTCTCTGACACTCTCTGAAACTTTCTGACACTCTCTGAAACTCTCTGAACATCTCAGAAACTCTCTGGAACTCTCTGACACTCTCAGAAAGTCTCTGAAACTCTCTGACACTCTCTGAAACTCTCTGACACTCTCTGACACTCTCTGACACTCTCTGAAACTTTCTGACACTCTCTGAAACTCTCTGAACATCTCTGAAACACTCTGAAAATCTCTGACACTCTCTGAAACTCTGTGACACTCTCTGAAACTTTCTGACACTCTCTGACACTCTCTGAACATCTCTGAAACTCTCTGAAAATCTCTGACACTCTCTGGCACTCTGTGACACTCTCAGATACTCTCTGACCCCCGCAGACACACTTCGACACACTCAGAAACTCTCAGAAACTCTCTGCCACTCTCTGACATTCTCATAAACTCTCTGAAACTCTTTGACACTCTCTGAAACTCTCTGAAACTCTCAGACACTCTCTGACACTCTCTGAAACTCTTTGACACTCTTTGACACTCTCAGACACTGTCTGACTCTCTCTGAAACTCTCTGACACTCTCTGACACTCCCTGACACTCTCTGAAACTCTCTGACACTCTCTGAAACTCTTTGACACTCTTTGACAATCTCAGACACTGTCTGACTCTATCTGAAACTATCTGACACTCTCTGACGCTCTCTGACACTCTCTGAAACTCTGTGACACTCTTTGACACTCTCTGACACTCACTGACTCTCTCTGAAACTCTCTGACACTCTCTGAAACTCTCTGAAACTGTCTGACACTCTCTGACAATCTCTGACACTCTCTGAATCTCTCTGAATCATTCTGACACTCTGTGACACTCTCTGACACTCTCTGACACTCTCTGAAACTTTCTGACACTCTCTGAAACTCTCTGAACATCTCAGAAACTCTCTGGAACTCTCTGACACTCTCAGAAAGTCTCTGAAACTCTCTGACACTCTCTGAAACTCTCTGACACTCTCTGACGCTCTCTGACACTCTCTGAAACTCTGTGACACTCTTTGACACTCTCTGACACTCACTGACTCTCTCTGAAACTCTCTGACACTCTCTGAAACTCTCTGAAACTGTCTGACACTCTCTGACACTCTCTGACACTCACTGACTCTCTCTGAAACTCTCTGACACTCTCTGAAACTCTCTGAAACTTTCTCGCACTCTCTGACACTCTCTGATGATCTCTGAAACTCTCTGAAAATCTCTGACACTCTCTGAAACTCTGTGAAACTCTCTGAAACACTCTGACACTCTCTGACACTCACTGACTCTCTCTGAAACTCTCTGACACTCTCTGAAACTCTCTGAAACTCTCTGAAACTGTCTGACACTCTCTGACACTCTCTGACACTCACTGACTCTCTCTGAAACTCTCTGACACTCTCTGAAACTCTCTGAAACTGTCTGACACTCTCTGACACTCTCTGACACTCACTGACTCTCTCTGAAACTCTCTGACACTCTCTGAAACTCTCTGAAACTTTCTCGCACTCTCTGACACTCTCTGATGATCTCTGAAACTCTCTGAAAATCTCTGACACTCTCTGAAACTCTGTGAAACTCTCTGACACTCTCTGACACTTTCTGAAAATCTCTGACAGTATCTGACACTTTCTGAAACTCTCGGACACTCTCTGACACACTCTGCAACTCTGTGTCACTCTGTGACACTCTCTGAATCTCTCTGCAACTCTCTGACACTCTGTGACACTCTGTAACTCTCTGAAACTCCCTGACACTCTCTGACACTCTCTGAAACTTTCTGACACTCTCTGACACTCTCTGAACATCTCTGAAACTCTCTGAAAATCTCTGACACTCTCTGACACTCTGTGACACTCTCAGATACTCTCTGACTCTCTCAGACACACTCCGACACACTCAGAAACTCTTAGAAACTCTCTGAAACTCTCTGACACTCTCTGAAACTCTCTGACACTCTCTGACGCTCTCTGACACTCTCTGAAACTCTGTGACACTCTTTGACACTCTCTGACACTCACTGACTCTCTCTGAAACTCTCTGACACTCTCTGAAACTCTGTGACACTCTTTGACACTCTCTGACACTCACTGACTCTCTCTGAAACTCTCTGACACTCTCTGAAACTCTCTGAAACTGTCTGACACTCTCTGACAATCTCTGACACTCTCTGAATCTCTCTGAATCACTCTGACACTCTGTGACTCTCTCTGAAACTCTCTGACACTCTCTGAAACTTTCTGACACTCTCTGAAACTCTTTGAACATCTCTGAAACACTCTGAAAATCTCTGACACTCTCTGAAACTCTGTGACACTCTCTGAAACTCTCTGACACTCTCTGACGCTCTCTGACACTCTCTGAAACTCTGTGACACTCTCTGAAACTCTCTGACACTCTCTGACGCTCTCTGACACTCTCTGAAACTCTGTGACACTCTTTGACACTCTCTGACACTCACTGACTCTCTCTGAAACTCTCTGACACTCTCTGAAACTCTGTGACACTCTTTGACACTCTCTTACACTCTCAGAGACTCTCGGACACTCTCTGACACTCTCTGAAACCCTCCGACACTCTCTGACACTCTCTGACACTCCCTGACACTCTCTGAAGCTTTCTGAAACTCTCTGACACTCTGTGACACCCTCTGAAACTCTCTGAACCTCTCGGACACTCTCTGAAACTTTCTGACACTCTCTGAAACTCTCTGAAACTCTTTGTAACTCTCTGACACTCTCAGAAACTCTCAGAAGCTCTCTGACACTCTCTGACACTCACTGACACTCTCTGAAACTCTCAGACACTATCAGACACTCTCTGACACTCTCTGACAGTATCTGAGACTCTCTGAAACTCTCTGACACTCTCTGAAACTCTCTGAAATTCTCTGACACTCTCTGACACTCTCTGAAACTCTCTGACACTCTCTGACACTTTCTGAATCTCTCGGACACTCTCTGAATCTCTCTGAAACTCTCCGACACTCTGTGACACTTTCTGAAACTTTCTGGCACTCTCTGACACTCTCTGAAGATCTCTGGCACTGTCTGAAAATCTCTGACACTCTCTGAAACTCTGTGACACTCTCTGAAAGACTCTGACACTCTCTCACACTCTCAGACACTCTCTGACACTCTCTGACACTTTCTGAAACTCTCTGACACTATCTGACTCTTTCTGAAACTTTCGGACACTCTCTGAACATCTCTGAAACTCTCTGAAAATCTCTGACACTCTCTGACACTATGTGACGCTCTCAGATACTCTCTGACTCTCTCAGACACACTCTGACACACTCAGAAACTCTCAGAAACTCTTTGGAACTCTCTGACACTCTCAGAAAGTCTCTGAAACACTCTGACACTCTCTGAAACTCTCTGACACTATCTGACGCTCTCTGACACTCTCTGAAACTCTGTGACACACTTTGACACTCTCTGACACTCACTGACTCTCTGTGACACCCTCTGACACTCTGTGAATCTCTCTGAAACTGTCTGAAACTCTCTGACAATCTCTGACACTCTCTGAATCACTCTGAATCACTCTGACTCTCTGTGACAATCTCTGAAACTTTCTGACACTCTCCAAAACTCTCTGAAGCTCTCTGAAACTCTCTGAAACTCTCTGACACTCTCTGACACTCTCTGAAACTCTCTGAAACTCTCTGACACTCTCTGACACTCTCTGAAACTCTCTGACACTCTCTGGCACTCTCTGACACTCTCTGAAACTCTCAGACAATCTCTGTCACTATCTGACACTTTCTGAATCTCTCGGACACTCTCTGAATCTCTCGGACACTCTCTGAATCTCTCTGAAAATCTCCGACACCGTGTCACACTCTCTGAAACTTTCTCGCACTCTCTGACACTCTCTGATGATCTCTGAAACTCTCTGAAAATCTCTGACACTCTCTGAAACTCTGTGAAACTCTCTGAAACACACTGACACTCTCTGACATTCTCAGACACTCTCTGACACTCTCTGACACTTTCTGAAAATCTCTGACAGTATCTGACACTTTCTGAAACTCTCGGACACTCTCTGACACACTCTGCAACTCTGTGTCACTCTGTGACACTCTCTGAATCTCTCTGCAACTCTCTGACACTCTGTGACACTCTGTAACTCTCTGAAACACCCTGACACTCTCTGACACTCTCTGAAACTTTCTGACACTCTCTGACACTCTCTGAACATCTCTGAAACTCTCTGAAAATCTCTGACACTCTCTGACACTCTGTGACACTCTCAGATACTCTCTGACTCTCTCAGACACACTCCGACACACTCAGAAACTCTTAGAAACTCTCTGAAACTCTCTGACACTCTCTGAAACTCTCTGACACTCTCTGACGCTCTCTGACACTCTCTGAAACTCTGTGACACTCTTTGACACTCTCTGACACTCACTGACTCTCTCTGAAACTCTCTGACACTCTCTGAAACTCTGTGACACTCTTTGACACTCTCTGACACTCACTGACTCTCTCTGAAACTCTCTGACACTCTCTGAAACTCTCTGAAACTGTCTGACACTCTCTGACAATCTCTGACACTCTCTGAATCTCTCTGAATCACTCTGACACTCTGTGACACTCTCTGAAACTCTCTGACACTCTCTGAAACTTTCTGACACTCTCTGAAACTCTTTGAACATCTCTGAAACACTCTGAAAATCTCTGACACTCTCTGAAACTCTGTGACACTCTCTGAAACTCTCTGACACTCTCTGACGCTCTCTGACACTCTCTGAAACTCTGTGACACTCTTTGACACTCTCTGACACTCACTGACTCTCTCTGAAACTCTCTGACACTCTCTGAAACTCTGTGACACTCTTTGACACTCTCTTACACTCTCAGAGACTCTCTGACACTCTCTGAAACCCTCCGACACTCTCTGACACTCTCTGACACTCCCTGACACTCTCTGAAGCTTTCTGAAACTCTCTGACACTCTGTGACACCCTCTGAAACTCTCTGAACCTCTCGGACACTCTCTGAAACTTTCTGACACTCTCTGAAACTCTCTGAAACTCTTTGTAACTCCCTGACACTCTCAGAAACTCTCAGAAGCTCACTGAAACTCTCTGACACTCTCTGAAACTCTCTGACAATCTCTGACACTCTCTGAATCTCTCTGAATCACTCTGACTCTCTGTGACACTTTCTGAAACTCTCTGACTCTCTCTGAAACTTTCTGACACTCTCCGAAACTCTCTTAAGCTCTCTGAAACTCTCTGACACTCTCTGACACTCTCTGAAACTCTCTGAAACTCTCTGACACTCTCTGACACTCTCTGAAACTCTCTGACAATCTCTGGCACTCTCAGACACTCTCAGACACTCTCTGAAGATCTCTGAAACTCCCTGACACTATCTGACACTTTCTGAATCTCTCGGACACTCTCTGAATCTCTCTGAAACTCTCCGACACTCTGTCACACTCTCTGAAACTTTCTCGCACTCTCTGACACTCTCTGAAGATCTCTGAAACTCTCTGAAAATCTCTGACACTCTCTGAAACTCTGTGAAACTCTCTGAAACACTCTGACACTCTCTGACTTTCTCAGACACTCTCTGACACTCTCTGACACTTTCTGAAACTCTCTGACAGTATCTGACACTTCCTGAAACTCTCGGACACTCTCTGACACACTCTGCAACTCTGTGTCACTCTGTGACACACTCTGTAACTCTCTGAAACTCCCTGACACTCTCTGAAACTTTCTGACACTCTCTGACACTCTCTGAACATCTCTGAAACTCTCTGAAAATCTCTGACACTCTCTGGCACTCTGTGACACTCTCAGATACTCTCTGACCCCCGCAGACACACTTCGACACACTCAGAAACTCTCAGAAACTCTCTGCCACTCTCTGACATTCTCATAAACTCTCTGAAACTCTTTGACACTCTCTGAAACTCTCTGAAACTCTCAGACACTCTCTGACACTCTCTGAAACACTTTGACACTCTTTGACACTCTCAGACACTGTCTGACACTCTCTGAAACTCTCTGACACTCTCTGAAACTCTTTGACACTCTTTGACAATCTCAGACACTGTCTGACTCTATCTGAAACTCTCTGACACTCTCTGACACTCCCTGACACTGTCTGAAGCTCTCTGACACTCTCTGACACTCTCTGAAACTCTCTGAAACTCTCTGACTATCTCTGACACTCTCAGACACTTTCTGACACTCTCTGACACTTTCTGAAACTCTCTGACACTATCTGACACTTTCTGAATCTCTCGGACACTCTCTGAATCTCTCTGAAACTCTCCAACATTCTGTGACACTCTCCGAAACTTTCTGGCACTCTCTGACACTCTCTGAAGATCTCTGGCACTCTCTGAAAATCTCTGACACTCTCTGAAACTCTGTGACACTCTCTGAAAGACTCTGACACTCTCTGACTCTCTCTGAAACTTTCTGACACTCTCTGACACTCTCTGAACATCTCTGAAACTCTCTGAAAATCTCTGACACACTCTGACACTCTGTGACACTCTCAGATACTCTCTGACTCTCTCAGACACACTCCGAAACACTCAGAAACTCTCAGAAACTCTCTGGAACTCTCTGAGACTCTCAGAAAGTCTCTGAAACTCTCTGACACTCTCTGAAACTATCTGACACTCTCTGACGCTCTCTGACACTCTCTGAAACTCTGTGACACTCTTTGACACTCTCTGACACTCACTGACTCTCTCTGAAACTCTCTGACACTCTCTGAAACTCTCTGAAACTGTCTGACACTCTCTGACAATCTCTGACACTCTCTGAATCTCTCTGAATCATTCTCACACTCTGTGACACTCTCTGACACTCTCTGACACTCTCTGAAACTTTCTGACACTCTCTGAAACTCTCTGAACATCTCAGAAACTCTCTGGAACTCTCTGACACTCTCAGAAAGTCTCTGAAACTCTCTGACACTCTCTGAAACTCTCTGACACTCTCTGACGCTCTCTGACACTCTCTGAAACTCTGTGACACTCTTTGACACTCTCTGACACTCACTGACTCTCTCTGAAACTCTCTGACACTCTCTGAAACTCTCTGAAACTGTCTGACACTCTCTGACAATCTCTGACACTCTCTGAATCTCTCTGAATCATTCTGACACTCTGTCACACTCTCTGACACTCTCTGACACTCTCTGAAACTTTCTGACACTCTCTGAAACTCTCTGAACATCTCTGAAACACTCTGAAAATCTCTGACACTCTCTGAAACTCTGTGACACACTCTGAAACTTTCTGACACTCTCTGACACTCTCTGAACATCTCTGAAGCTCTCTGAAAATCTCTGACACTCTCTGGCACACTGTGACACTCTCAGATACTCTCTGACCCCCGCAGACACACTTCGACACACTCAGAAACTCTCAGAAACTCTCTGCCACTCTCTGACATTCTCATAAACTCTCTGAAACTCTTTGACACTCTCTGAAACTCTCTGAAACTCTCAGACACTCTCTGACACTCTCTGAAACTCGTTGACACTCTTTGACACTCTCAGACACTGTCTGACTCTCTCTGAAACTCTCTGACACTCTCTGACACTCCCTGACACTCTCTGAAACTCTCTGACACTCTCTGAAACTCTTTGACACTCTTTGACAATCTCAGACACTGTCTGACTCTATCTGAAACTCTCTGACACTCTCTGACACTCCCTGACACTGTCTGAAGCTCTCTGACACTCTCTGACACTCTCTGAAACTCTCTGAAACTCTCTGACTATCTCTGACACTCTCAGACACTCTCTGACACTCTCTGACACTTTCTGAAACTCTCTGACACTATCTGACACTTTCTGAATCTCTCGGACACTCTCTGAATCTCTCTGAAACTCTCCAACACTCTGTGACACTCTCCGAAACTTTCTGGCACTCTCTGACACTCTCTGAAGATCTCTGGCACTCTCTGAAAATCTCTGACACTCTCTGAAACTCTGTGACACTCTCTGAAAGACTCTGACACTCTCTGACTCTCTCTGAAACTTTCTGACACTCTCTGACACTCTCTGAACATCTCTGAAACTCTCTGAAATTCTCTGACACACTCTGACACTCTGTGACACTCTCAGATACTCTCTGACTCTCTCAGACACACTCCGAAACACTCAGAAACTCTCAGAAACTCTCTGGAACTCTCTGACACTCTCAGAAAGTCTCTGAAACTCTCTGACACTCTCTGAAACTCTCTGACACTCTCTGACGCTCTCTGACACTCTCTGAAACTCTCTGAAACTGTCTGACACTCTCTGACAATCTCTGACACTCTCTGAATCTCTCTGAATCATTCTGACACTCTGTGACACTCTCTGACACTCTCTGACACTCTCTGAAACTTTCTGACACTCTCTGAAACTCTCTGAACATCTCAGAAACTCTCTGGAACTCTCTGACACTCTCAGAAAGTCTCTGAAACTCTCTGACACTCTCTGAAACTCTCTGACACTCTCTGACGCTCTCTGACACTCTCTGAAACTCTGTGACACTCTTTGACACTCTCTGACACTCACTGACTCTCTCTGAAACTCTCTGACACTCTCTGAAATTCTGAAACTGTCTGACACTCTCTGACAATCTCGGACACTCTCTGAATCTCTCTGAATCATTCTGACACTCTGTCACACTCTCTGACACTCTCTGACACTCTCTGAAACTTTCTGACACTCTCTGAAACTCTCTGAACATCTCTGAAACACTCTGAAAATCTCTGACACTCTCTGAAACTCTGTGACACTCTCTGAAACTTTCTGACACTCTCTGACACTCTCTGAACATCTCTGAAACTCTCTGAAAATCTCTGACACTCTCTGGCACTCTGTGACACTCTCAGATACTCTCTGACCCCCGCAGACACACTTCGACACACTCAGAAACTCTCAGAAACTCTCTGCCACTCTCTGACATTCTCATAAACTCTCTGAAACTCTTTGACACTCTCTGAAACTCTCTGAAACTCTCAGACACTCTCTGACACTCTCTGAAACTCTTTGACACTCTTTGACACTCTCAGACACTGTCTGACTCTCTCTGAAACTCTCTGACACTCTCTGACACTCCCTGACACTCTCTGAAACTCTCTGACACTCTCTGAAACTCTTTGACACTCTTTGACAATCTCAGACACTGTCTGACTCTATCTGAAACTATCTGACACTCTCTGACGCTCTCTGACACTCTCTGAAACTCTGTGACACTCTTTGACACTCTCTGACACTCACTGACTCTCTCTGAAACTCTCTGACACTCTCTGAAACTCTCTGAAACTGTCTGACACTCTCTGACAATCTCTGACACTCTCTGAATCTCTCTGAATCATTCTGACACTCTGTGACACTCTCTGACACTCTCTGACACTCTCTGAAACTTTCTGACACTCTCTGAAACTCTCTGAACATCTCAGAAACTCTCTGGAACTCTCTGACACTCTCAGAAAGTCTCTGAAACTCTCTGACACTCTCTGAAACTCTCTGACACTCTCTGACGCTCTCTGACACTCTCTGAAACTCTGTGACACTCTTTGACACTCTCTGACACTCACTGACTCTCTCTGAAACTCTCTGACACTCTCTGAAACTCTCTGAAACTGTCTGACACTCTCTGACAATCTCTGACACTCTCTGAATCTCTCTGAATCATTCTGACACTCTGTCACACTCTCTGACACTCTCTGACACTCTCTGAAACTTTCTGACACTCTCAGAAACTCTCTGAACATCTCTGAAACACTCTGAAAATCTCTGACACTCTCTGAAACTCTGTGACACACTCTGAAACTTTCTGACACTCTCTGACACTCTCTGAACATCTCTGAAGCTCTCTGAAAATCTCTGACACTCTCTGGCACTCTGTGACACTCTCAGATACTCTCTGACCCCCGCAGACACACTTCGACACACTCAGAAACTCTCAGAAACTCTCTGCCACTCTCTGACATTCTCATAAACTCTCTGAAACTCTTTGACACTCTCTGAAACTCTCTGAAACTCTCAGACACTCTCTGACACTCTCTGAAACTCGTTGACACTCTTTGACACTCTCAGACACTGTCTGACTCTCTCTGAAACTCTCTGACACTCTCTGACACTCCCTGACACTCTCTGAAACTCTCTGACACTCTCTGAAACTCTTTGACACTCTTTGACAATCTCAGACACTGTCTGACTCTATCTGAAACTCTCTGACACTCTCTGACACTCCCTGACACTGTCTGAAGCTCTCTGACACTCTCTGACACTCTCTGAAACTCTCTGAAACTCTCTGACTATCTCTGACACTCTCAGACACTCTCTGACACTCTCTGACACTTTCTGAAACTCTCTGACACTATCTGACACTTTCTGAATCTCTCGGACACTCTCTGAATCTCTCTGAAACTCTCCAACACTCTGTGACACTCTCCGAAACTTTCTGGCACTCTCTGACACTCTCTGAAGATCTCTGGCACTCTCTGAAAATCTCTGACACTCTCTGAAACTCTGTGACACTCTCTGAAAGACTCTGACACTCTCTGACTCTCTCTGAAACTTTCTGACACTCTCTGACACTCTCTGAACATCTCTGAAACTCTCTGAAATTCTCTGACACACTCTGACACTCTGTGACACTCTCAGATACTCTCTGACTCTCTCAGACACACTCCGAAACACTCAGAAACTCTCAGAAACTCTCTGGAACTCTCTGACACTCTCAGAAAGTCTCTGAAACTCTCTGACACTCTCTGAAACTCTCTGACACTCTCTGACGCTCTCTGACACTCTCTGAAACTCTCTGAAACTGTCTGACACTCTCTGACAATCTCTGACACTCTCTGAATCTCTCTGAATCATTCTGACACTCTGTGACACTCTCTGACACTCTCTGACACTCTCTGAAACTTTCTGACACTCTCTGAAACTCTCTGAACATCTCAGAAACTCTCTGGAACTCTCTGACACTCTCAGAAAGTCTCTGAAACTCTCTGACACTCTCTGAAACTCTCTGACACTCTCTGACGCTCTCTGACACTCTCTGAAACTCTGTGACACTCTTTGACACTCTCTGACACTCACTGACTCTCTCTGAAACTCTCTGACACTCTCTGAAATTCTGAAACTGTCTGACACTCTCTGACAATCTCGGACACTCTCTGAATCTCTCTGAATCATTCTGACACTCTGTCACACTCTCTGACACTCTCTGACACTCTCTGAAACTTTCTGACACTCTCTGAAACTCTCTGAACATCTCTGAAACACTCTGAAAATCTCTGACACTCTCTGAAACTCTGTGACACTCTCTGAAACTTTCTGACACTCTCTGACACTCTCTGAACATCTCTGAAACTCTCTGAAAATCTCTGACACTCTCTGGCACTCTGTGACACTCTCAGATACTCTCTGACCCCCGCAGACACACTTCGACACACTCAGAAACTCTCAGAAACTCTCTGCCACTCTCTGACATTCTCATAAACTCTCTGAAACTCTTTGACACTCTCTGAAACTCTCTGAAACTCTCAGACACTCTCTGACACTCTCTGAAACTCTTTGACACTCTTTGACACTCTCAGACACTGTCTGACTCTCTCTGAAACTCTCTGACACTCTCTGACACTCCCTGACACTCTCTGAAACTCTCTGACACTCTCTGAAACTCTTTGACACTCTTTGACAATCTCAGACACTGTCTGACTCTATCTGAAACTATCTGACACTCTCTGACACTCCCTGACACTGTCTGAAGCTCTCTGACACTCTCTGACACTCTCTGAAACTCTCTGAAACTCTCTGACTATCTCTGACACTCTCAGACACTCTCTGACACTCTCTGACACTTTCTGAAACTCTCTGACACTATCTGACACTTTCTGAATCTCTCGGACACTCTCTGAATCTCTCTGAAACTCTCCAACACTATGTGACACTCTCCGAAACTTTCTGGCACTCTCTGACACTCTCTGAAGATCTCTGGCACTCTCTGAAAATCTCTGACACTCTCTGAAACTCTGTGACACTCTCTGAAAGACTCTGACACTCTCTGACTCTCTCTGAAACTTTCTGACACTCTCTGACACTCTCTGAACATCTCTGAAACTCTCTGAAATTCTCTGACACACTCTGACACTCTGTGACACTCTCAGATACTCTCTGACTCTCTCAGACACACTCCGAAACACTCAGAAACTCTCAGAAACTCTCTGGAACTCTCTGACACTCTCAGAAAGTCTCTGAAACTCTCTGACACTCTCTGAAACTCTCTGACACTCTCTGACGCTCTCTGACACTCTCTGAAACTCTGTGACACTCTTTGACACTCTCTGACACTCACTGACTCTCTCTGAAACTCTCTGACACTCTCTGAAACTCTCTGAAACTGTCTGACACTCTCTGACAATCTCTGACACTCTCTGAATCTCTCTGAATCATTCTGAAACTCTGTGACACTCTCTGACACTCTCTGACACTCTCTGAAACTTTCTGACACTCTCTGAAACTCTCTGAACATCTCTGAAACACTCTGAAACTCTGTGACACTCTCTGAAAGACTCTGACACTCTCTTACAGTCTCAGAGACTCTCTGACACTCTCTGACACTCCCTGACACTCTCTGAAGCTTTCTGAAACTCTCTGACACTCTGTGAAACCCTCTGAAACTCTCTGAACCTCTCGGACACTCTCTGAAACTTTCTGACACTCTCTGAAACTCTCTGAAACTCTTTGCAACTCTCTGACACTCTCAGAAACTCTCAGAAGCTCACTGAAACTCTCTGACACTCTCTGAAACTCTCTGACACTCTCTGAAAATCTTTGACACTCTTTGACACTGTCTGACCCTTTCTGAAACTCTCTGGCACTCTCTGACACTCCCTGACACTCTCTGAAACTCTCTGACACTCTCTGACACTCTCTGAAACTCTTTGACACTCTTTGGCAATCTCAGACACTGTCTGACTCTATCTGAAACTCTCTGACACTCTCTGACACTCCCTGACACTCTCTGAAACTCTCTGACAATCTCTGACACTCTCAGACACTCTCTGACACTCTCTGACACTCTCTGAAACATTCTGAAACTCTCTGACGCTATCTGACACTTTCTGAATCTATCGGACACTCTCTGAATCTCTCTGAAACTCTCCGACACTCTGTGACACTCTCTGGAACTTTCTGGCACTCTCTGACACTCTCTGAAGATCTCTGAAACTCTCTGAAAATCTCTGACACTCACTGACACTCTGTGGCACTCACTGACACTCTCTGAAGATCTCTGAAACACTCTGAAAATCTCTGACACTCTCTGAAACTCTGTGACACTCTCTGAAACACTCTGACACTCTCTGACACTCTCCGGCACACTCAGAACCTGTCAGAAACTCTCAGGCACTCTCTGACACTCTCAGAAATTCTCTGAAACTCTTTGACACTCTTTGACACTCTCAGACACTGTCTGGCTCTCTCTGAAACTCTCTGAAACTCTCTGGCACTCTCTGACACTCCCTGACACTCTCTGAAGCTTTCTGAAGCTCTCTGACACTCAATGACACCCTCTGAAACTCTCTGAAACTCTCCGACACTCTCAGAAACTTTCTGACACTCTCTGAAACTCTCTGAAACTCTCTGACACTCTCTGACACTCTGAAACTCTCAGACACTCTCTGAAACTCTCTGACCGTATCTGAGACTCTCTGAAACTCTCTGACACACTCTGAAACTCTCTGAAACTCTGTGAAACTCTCTGATACACTCTGACACTCTCTGACATTCTCAGACACTCTCTGACATTCTCTGACACTTTCTGAAACTCTCTGACAGTATCTGACACTTTCTGAAACTCTCGGACACTCTCTGACGCACTCTGCAACTCTGTGTCTCTCTGTGACACTCTCTGACACTCTCTGACACTCTTTGAATCTCTCTGAAACTCTCTGAAACTCTGTGACACTCGGTAACTCTCTGAAACTCCCTGACACTCTCTGACACTCTCTGAAATTTTCTGACACTCTCTGACGCTCTCTGAACATCACTGAAACTCTCTGAAAATCTCTGACACTCTCTGACAATCTGTGACACTCTCAGATACTCTCTGACTCCCGCAGACACACTTCGACACACTCAGAAACTCTCAAAAACTCTCTGGCACTGTCTGACACTCTCTGAAACTCTCTGAAACCCTCTGACACTCTCGGACAATCTCTGACACTCTCTGAAACTCTTTGACACTCTTTGACACTCTCAGACACTGTCTGGCTCTCTCTGAAACTCTCTGAAACTCTCTGACACTCTCTGACACTCCCTGACACTCTCTGAAGCTTTCTGAAACTCTCTGACACTCTGTGACACCCTCTGAAACACTCTGAAACTCTCCGACACTCTCTGAAACTTTCTGAAACTCTCTGAAACTCTCTGAAACTCTCTGACACTCTCAGACACTCTCTGACACTCTCTGACAGTATCTGAGACTCTCTGAAACTCTCTGACACTCTCTGAAACTCTCTGAAACTCTGTGAAACTCTCTGATACACTCTGACACTCTCTAACGTTCTCAGACACTCTCTGACATTCTCGGACACTTTCTGAAACTCTCTGACAGTATCTGACACTTTCTGAAACTCTCGGACACTCTCTGACAATCTCAGACACTGTCTGACTCTATCTGAAACTGTCTGACACTCTCTGACACTCCCTGACACTGTCTGAAGCTCTCTGACACTCTCTGAAACTTTCTGGCACTCTCTGACACTCTCTGAAGATCTCTGAAACTCTCTGAAAATCTCTGACACTCTCTGAAACTCTCTGACACTCACTGACACTTGTGGCACTCACTGACACTCTCTGAAGATCTCTGAAACACTCTGAAAATCTCTGACACTCTCTGAAACTCTGTGACACTCTCTGAAACACTCTGACACTCTCCGGCACACTCAGAACCTGTCAGAAACTCTCAGGCACTCTCTGACACTCTCAGAAATTCTCTGAAACTCTCTGACACTCTCTGAAACCCTCTGACACTCTCTGACAATCTCTGACACTCTCTGAAACTCTTTGACACTCTTTGACACTCTCAGACACTGTCTGGCTCTCTCTGAAACTCTCAGAAACTCTCTGACACTCTCTGACACTCCCTGACACTCTCTGAAGCTTTCTGAAACTCTGACACTCTGTGACACCCTCTGAAACTCTCTGAAACTCTCCGACACTCTCTGAAACTTTCTGACACTCTCTGAAACTCTCTGAAACTCTCTGACACTCTCTGACACTCTCTGAAACTCTCAGACACTCTCAGACACTCTCTGACACTCTCTGACAGTATCTGAGACTCTCTGAAACTCTCTGACACACTCTGAAACTCTCTGAAACTCTGTGAAACTCCCTGATACACTCTGACACTCTCTGACATTCTCAGACACTCTCTGACATTCTCTGACACTTTCTGAAACTCTCGGACACTCTCTGACGCACTCTGCAACTCTGTGTCTCTCTGTGACACTCTCTGACACTCTCTGACACTCTTCGAATCTCTCTGAAACTCTCTGACACTCTGTGACACTCGGTAACTCTCTGAAACTCCCTGACACTCTCTGACACTCTCTGAAATTTTCTGACACTCTCTGACGCTCTCTGAACATCACTGAAACTCTCTGAAAATCTCTGACACTATCTGACTCTCTGTGACACTCTCAGATACTCTCTGACTCCCGCAGACACACTTCGACACACTCAGAAACTCTCAAAAACTCTCTGGCACTCTCTGACACTCTCTGACACTCTCTGACACTCTCTGAAACTCTCTGACAATCTCTGACACTCTCAGACACTGTCTGACTCTATCTGAAACTGTCTGACACTCTCTGACGCTATCTGACACTGTCTGAAGCTCTCTGACACTCTCTGACACTCTCTGAAACTCTCTGACACTCTCTGACACTCTCTGAAACTCTCTGACAATCTCTGACACTCTCAGACAATCTCTGACACTCTCTGAAACATTCTGAAACTCTCTGACGCTATCTGACACTTGCTGAATCTCTCGGACACTCTCTGAATCTCTCTGAAACTCTCCGACACTCTGTGACACTCTCTGAAACTTTCTGGCACTCTCTGACACTCTCTGAAGATCTCTGAAACTCTCTGAAAATCTCTGACACTCTCTGAAACTCGCTGACACTCACTGACACTTGTGGCACTCACTGACACTCTCTGAAGATCTCTGAAACACTCTGAAAATCTCTGACACTCTCTGAAACTCTTTGACACTCTCTGAAACACTCTGACACTCTCTGACACTCTCCGGCACACTCAGAACCTGTCAGAAACTCTCAGGCACTCTCTGACACTCTCAGAAATTCTCTGAAATTCTCTGACACTCTCTGAAACCCTCTGACACTCTCTGACAATCTCTGACACTCTCTGAAACTCTTTGACACTCTTTGACACTCTCAGACACTGTCTGGCTCTCTCTGAAACTCGCTGAAACTCTCTGACACTCTCTGACACTCCCTGACACTCTCTGAAGCTTTCTGAAACTCTGACACTCTGTGACACCCTCTGAAACTCTCTGAAACTCTCCGACACTCTCTGAAACTTTCTGACACTCTCTGAAACTCTCTGAAACTCTCTGACACTCTCTGACACTCTCTGACACTCTCTGAAACTCTCAGACACTCTCAGACACTCTCTGACAGTATCTGAGAATCTCTGAAACTCTCTGACACACTCTGAAACTCTCTGAAACTCTGTGAAACTCTCTGATACACTCTGACACTCTCTGACATTCTCAGACACTCTCTGACATTCTCTGACACTTTCTGAAACTCTCTGACTCCCGCAGACACACTTCGACACACTCAGAAACTCTCAAAAACTCTCTGGCACTCTCTGACACTCTCAGAAACTCTCTGAAACTCTTGGACACTCTCTGAAACTCTCTGACACTCTCTGAAACTCTTTGACACTCTTTGACACTCTCAGACACTGTCTGACTCTCTCTGAAACTCTCTGACACTCTCTGACACTCCCTGACACTCTCTGAAACTCTCTGACACTCTCTGACACTCTCTGAAACTCTTTGACACTCTTTGACAATCTCAGAAACTGTCTGACTCTATCTGAAACTCTCTGACACTCTCTGACACTCCCTGACACTGTCTGAAGCTCTCTGACTCACTCTGACACTCTCTGAAACTCTCTGACACTCTCTGAATATCTCTGAAACTCTCTGACAATCTCTGACACTCTCAGAAACTCTCTGACACACTCTGAAACATTCTGAAACTCTCTGACGCTATCTGACACTTTCTGAATCTCTCGGACACTCTCTGAATCTCTCTGAAACTCTCCGACACTCTGTGACATTCTCTGAAACTTTCTGGCACTCTCTGACACTCTCTGAAGATCTCTGAAACACTCTGAAAATCTCTGACACTCTCTGAAACTCTGTGACACTCTCTGAAACACTCTGACACGCTCTGACACTCTCCGGCACACTCAGAACCTGTCAGAAACTCTCAGGCACTCTCTGACACTCTCAGAAATTCTCTGAAACTCTCTGACACTCTCTGAAACGCTCTGACACTCTCTGAAATTTTCTGACACTCTCTGACGCTCTCTGAACATCACTGAAACTCTCTGAAAATCTCTGACACTCTCTGACACTCTGTGACACTCTCAGATACTCTCTGACTCCCGCAGACACACTTCGACACACTTAGAAACTCTCAAAAACTCTCTGGCACTCTCTGACACTCTCTGAAACTCTCTGAAACCCTCTGACACTCTCTGACAATCTCTGACACTCTCTGAAACTCTTTGACACTCTTTGACACTCTCAGACACTGTCTGGCTCTCTCTGAAACTCTCTGAAACTCTGTGAAACTTTCTGACACTCTCCGAAACTCTCTTAAGCTCTCTGAAACTCTCTGACACTCTCTGACACTGTCTGAAACTCTCTGAAACTCTCTGACACTCTCTGACACTCTCTGAAACTCTCTGACAATCTCTGGCACTCTCAGACACTCTCAGACACTCTCTGAAGATCTCTGAAACTCCCTGACACTATCTGACACTTTCTGAATCTCTCGGACACTCTCTGAATCTCTCTGAAACTCTCCGACACTCTGTCACACTCTCTGAAACTTTCTCGCACTCTCTGACACTCTCTGAAGATCTCTGAAACTCTCTGAAAATCTCTGACACTCTCTGAAACTCTGTGAAACTCTCTGAAACACTCTGACACTCTCTGACTTTCTCAGACACTCTCTGACACTCTCTGACACTTTCTGAAACTCTCTGACAGTATCTGACACTTCCTGAAACTCTCGGACACTCTCTGACACACTCTGCAACTCTGTGTCACTCTGTGACACTCTCTGAATCTCTCTGCAACTCTCTGACACTCTGTGACACTCTGTAACTCTCTGAAACTCGATGACACTCTCTGAAACTTTCTGACACTCTCTGACACTCTCTGAACATCTCTGAAACTTTCTGACACTCTCTGACACTCTCGGACACTCCCTGACACTCTCTGAAATTCTCTGACACTCTCCGACACTCTCTGAAATTCTTTGACACTCTTTGACAATCTCAGACACTGTCTGACTCTATCTGAAACTCTCTGACACTCTCTGCAAATCCCTGACACTGTCTGAAGCTCTCTGACACTCTTTGACACTCTCTGAAAATCTCTGAAACTCTCTGACACTCTCTGACTCTCTCTGAACATCTCTGAAACTCTCTGAAACTCTCTGAAACTCTCTGACACTCTCTGACACTCCCTGACACTGTCTGAAGCTCTCTGACACTCTGTGACACTCTGTAACTCTCTGAAACTCCCTGACACTCTCTGACACTCTCTGAAACTTTCTGACACTCTCTGACACTCTCTGAACATCTCTGAAACTCTCTGAAAATCTCTGACATTCTCTGACAATCTGTGACACTCTCAGATACTCTCCGACTCCCGCAGACACACTTCGACACACTCAGAAACTCTCAGAAACTCTCTGGCACTCTCTGACACTCTCAGAAACTCTTTGACACTCTCAGAAACTCTCTGACACTCTCTAACACTCTCTGACACTCTCTGAAACTCTTTGAAACTCTTTGACACTCTCAGACACTCCCTGACATTCTCTGAAACTCTCTGACACTCTCTGACACTCTCTGAAACTCTCTGAAACTCTCTGACACTCTCTGAAGCTCCCGGACAATCTCTGACACTCTCAGACACTCTCTGACACTCTCTGACACATTCTGAAAATCTCTGACACAATCTGACACTTTCTGAATCTCTCGGACACTCTCTGAATCTCTCTGATACTCGCCGACACTCTGTGACACTCTCTGAAACTTTCTTGCACTCTCTGACACTCTCTGAAACTCTCTGACACTCACTGACACTCTGTGGCACTCACTGAAACTCTCTGAAGATCTCTGAAACTCTCTGAAAATCTCTGACACTCTCTGAAACTCTGTGACACTCTCTGAAACACTCTGACACTCTCTGACACTCTCCGGCACACTCAGAAACTGTCAGAAACACTCAGGCACTCTCTGACACTCTCAGAAATTCTCTGAAACCCTCTGACACTCTCTGAAACCCTCTGACACTCTCTGACACTCTCTGACACTCTCTGAAACTCTTTGACACTCATTGACACTCTCAGACACTGTCTGACACTCTCTGAAACTCTCTGAAACTCTCTGACACTCTCTGACACTCCCTGACACCCTCTGAAGCTTTCTGAAACTCTCTGACACTCTGTGACACCCTCTGAAACTCTCTAAAACTCTCGGACAATCTCTGAATCTTTCTGACACTCTCTGAAACTCTCTGAAACTCTTTGTAACTCTCTGACACTCTCAGAAACTCTCAGAAGCTCTCTGAAACTCTCTGACACTCTCTGGCACTCTCTGAAACTCTCAGACACTCTCAGACACTCTCTGACACTCTCTGACACTCTCAGACACTCTCTGACACTCTGTGACACTTTCTGAAACTCTCTGACACTATCTGACACTTTCTGAATCACTCGTACATTCTCGGAATCTCTCTGAAACTCTCCGACACTCTGTGACGCTCTCTGAAATTTTTTGGCACTCTCTGACACTCTCTGAAGATCTCTGGCACTCTCTGAAAATCTCTGACACTCTCTGAAACTCTGTGACACTCTCTGAAATACTCTGACACTCTCTCACACTCTCAGACACTCTCTGACACTCTCTGACACTTTCTGAAACTCTCTGACACTATCTGACTCTTTCTGAAACTCTCGGACACTCTCTGACACACTCTGCAACTCTATGACACTCTGTGACACTCTCTGAAACTCTCTGAAACTGCCTGACACTCTCTGACTCTCTCTGAAACTTTCGGACACTCTCTGACACTCTCTGACACTCCCTGACATTCTCTGAAATTCTCTGACACTCTGTGACACTCTCTGAAACTCTCTGAAACTCCCTGACACTCTCTGACACTCTCTGAAACTTTCTGACACTCTCTGACACTCTCTGAACATATCTGATACTCTCTGAAAATCTCTGACACTCTCTGACACTCTGTGACACTCTCAGATACTCTCTGACTCTCTCAGACACACTCCGACACACTCAGAAACTCTATGTCACTCTCTGACACTCTCAGAAAGTCTCTGAAACTGTCTGACACTCTCTGAAACTCTCTGACACTCTCCGACGCTCCCTGACATTCTCTGAAATTCTCTGACACTCTGTGACACTCTCTGAAACTCGCTGAAACTCCCCGACGCTCTCTGAAACTCTCTGAAACTTTCTGACACTCTCTGACACTCTCTGAACATCTCTGTGACACTCTCAGATACTCTCTGACTCTCTCAGACACACTCCGACACACTCAGAAACTCTCAGAAACTCTCTGGAACTCTCTGACACTCTCAGAAAGTCTCTGAAACTCTCTGACACTCTCTGAAACTCTCTGACACTCTCTGACGCTCCCTGACACTCTCTGAAACCCTGTGACAATCTTTGACAATCTCTGACACTCTCAGAAACTCTCTGAAACAGTCTGACACTCTCTGACAATCTCTGACACTCTCTGAATCTCTCTGAATCACTCTGACACTCTGTGACACTCTCTGAAACTCTCTGACACTCTCTGAAACTTTCTGACACTCTCTGAAACTCTCTGAAGCTCTCTTAAACTCTCTGAAACTCTCTGACACTCTCTGACACTCTCTGAAACTCTCTGACACTCTCTGACTCTCTCTGAAACTCTCTGACAATCTCTGGCACTCTCAGACACTCTCAGACACTCTCTGAAGATCTCTGAAACTCTCTGACACTATCTGACACTTTCTGAAACTCTTTGACACTCTTTGACAATCTCAGACACTGTCTGACTCTATCTGAAACTCTCTGACACTCTCTGACACTCCCTGACACTGTCTGAAGCTCTCTGACACTCTCTGACACTCTCTAAAACTCTCTGAAACTCTCAGACACTCTCTGACACTCTCTGACACATTCTGAAACTCTCTGACACAATCTGACACTTTCTGAATCTCTCGGACACTCTCTGAATCTCTCTGAAACTCGCCGACACGCTGTGACACTCTCTGAAACTTTCTGGCACTCTCTGACACTCTCTGAAGATCTCTGAAACTCTCTGAAAATCTCTGACACTCTCTGAAACTCTCTGACACTCACTGACACTCTGTGGCACTCACTGACACTCTCTGAAGATCTCTGAAACTCTCTGAAAATCTCTGACACTCTCTGAAACTCTGTGACACTCTCTGAAACACTCTGACACTCTCAGACACTCTCCGGCACACTCAGAAACTGTCAGAAACTCTCAGGCACTCTCTGACACTCTCAGAAATTCTCTGAAACTCTCTGACACTCTCTGAAACCATCTGACACTCTCTGACACTCTCTGAAACTCTTTGACACTCATTGACACTCTCAGACACTGTCTGACACTCTCTGAAACTCTCTGAAACTCTCTGACACTCTCTGACACTCCCTGACACTCTCTGAAGCTTTCTGAAACTCTCTGACACTCTGTGACACCCTCTGAAACTCTCTGAAACTCTCGGACACTCTCTGAAACTTTCTGACACTCTCTGAAACTCTCTGAAACTCTTTGTAACTCTCTGACACTCTCAGAAACTCTCAGAAGCTCTCTGAAACTCTCTGACACTCTCTGACACTCTCAGAAACTCTCAGACACTCTCAGACACTCTCTGACACTATCTGAGACTCTCTGAAACACTCTGACACTCTCTGAAACTCTCTGAAACTCTCTGACACTTTCTGACACTCTCTGAAATTTTCTGACACTCTCTGACACTCTCAGACATTCTCTGACACTCTGTGACACTTTCTGAAACTCTCTGACACTATCTGACAGTTTCTGAATCTCTCGGACACTCTCTGAATCTCTCTGAAACTCTCCGACACTCTGTGACACACTCTGAAATTTTCTGGCACTCTCGGACACTCTCTGAAGATCTCTGGCACTCTCTGAAAATCTCTGACAATCTCTGAAACTCTGTGACACTCTCTGAAACTCTTTATAACTCTCTGACACTCTCAGAAACTCTCAGAAGCTCTCTGAAACTCTCTGACACTCTCTGACACTCTCTGACACTCAATGACACTATCTGAGACTCTCTGAAACTGTCTGACACTCTCTGACAATCTGTGACACTCTCTGACACACTCTGCAACTCTATCACACTCTGTGACACTCTCTGACACTCTCTGAATCTCTCTGAAAAGCTCTGACATTCTGTGACACTCTCTGAAACTCTCTGAAACTCCCTGACACTCTCTGACTCTCTCTGAAACTTTCTGACACTCTCTGACACTCTCTGACACTCCCTGACATTCTCTGAAATTCTCTGAAACTCTCTGACACTCTCTGAAACCATCTGACACTCTCTGACACTCTCTGAAACTCTTTGACACTCATTGACACTCTCAGACACTGTCTGACACTCTCTGAAACTCTCTGAAACTCTCTGACACTCTCTGACACTCCCTGACACTCTCTGAAGCTTTCTGAAACTCTCTGACACTCTGTGACACCCTCTGAAACTCTCTGAAACTCTCGGACACTCTCTGAAACTTTCTGACACTCTCTGAAACTCTCTGAAACTCTTTGTAACTCTCTGACACTCTCAGAAACTCTCAGAAGCTCTCTGAAACTCTCTGACACTCTCTGACACTCTCAGAAACTCTCAGACACTCTCAGACACTCTCTGACACTATCTGAGACTCTCTGAAACACTCTGACACTCTCTGAAACTCTCTGAAACTCTCTGACACTCTCTGACACTCTCTGAAACTCTCTGACACTCTCTGACACTCTCAGACATTCTCTGACACTCTGTGACACTTTCTGAAACTCTCTGACACTATCTGACAGTTTCTGAATCTCTCGGACACTCTCTGAATCTCTCTGAAACTCTCCGACACTCTGTGACACACTCTGAAATTTTCTGGCACTCTCTGACACTCTCTGAAGATCTCTGGCACTCTCTGAAAATCTCTGACAATCTCTGAAACTCTGTGACACTCTCTGAAACTCTTTGTAACTCTCTGACACTCTCAGAATCTCTCAGAAGCTCTCTGAAACTCTCTGACACTCTCTGACACTCTCTGAAACTCTCAGACACTCTCAGACACTCTCTGACACTCTCTGACACTATCTGAGACTCTCTGAAACTCTCTGACACTCTCTGAAACTCTCTGAAACTCTCTGACACTCTCTGAAACTCTCTGACACTCTCTGACACTCTCAGACACTCTCTGACACTCTGTGACACTTTCTGAAGCTCTCTGACAGTATCTGACACTTTCTGAATCTCTCGGACACTCTCTGAATCTCTCTGAAACTCTCCGACACTCTGTGACACTCTCTGAAATTTTCTGGCACTCTCTGACACTCTCTGAAGATCTCTGGCACTCTCTGAAAATCTCTGACACTCTCTGAACCTCTGTGACACTCTCTGAAACTCTGTGACACTCTCTGAAATACTCTGACACTCTCTCACACTCTCAGACACTCTCTGACACTCTCTGACACTTTCTGAAACTCTCTGACACTATCTGACTCTTTCTGAAACTCTCGGACACTCTCTGACACACTCTGCAACTCTATGACACTCTGTGACACTCTCTGAAACTCTCTGAAACTCCCTGACACTCTCTGACTCTCTCTGAAACTTTCTGACACTCTCTGACACTCTCTGACACTCCCTGACATTCTCTGAAATTCTCTGACACTCTGTGACACTCTCTGAAACTCTCTGAAACTCCCTGACACTCTCTGACACTCTCTGAAACTTTCTGACACTCTCTGACACTCTCTGAACATATCTGATACTCTCTGAAAATCTCTGACACTCTCTGACACTCTGTGACACTCTCAGATACTCTCTGACTCTCTCAGACACACTCCGACACACTCAGAAACTCTATGTCACTCTCTGACACTCTCAGAAAGTCTCTGAAACTGTCTGACACTCTCTGAAACTCTCTGACACTCTCCGACGCTCCCTGACATTCTCTGAAACTTTCTGACACTCTCTGACACTCTCTGAACATCTCTGTGACACTCTCAGATACTCTCTGACTCTCTCAGACACACTCCGACACACTCAGAAACTCTCTGAAATTCTCTGACACTCTCTGACACTCTCTGACACTCTCAGATACTCTCTGACTCTCTCAGACACACTCCGACACACTCAGAAACTCTCAGAAACTCTCTGGAACTCTCTGACACTCTCAGAAAGTCTCTGAAACTCTCTGACACTCTCTGAAACTCTCTGACACTCTCTGACGCTCCCTGACACTCTCTGAAACCCTGTGACAATCTTTGACAATCTCTGACACTCTCTGAAACTCTCTGAAACAGTCTGACACTCTCTGACAATCTCTGACACTCTCTGAATCTCTCTGAATCACTCTGACACTCTGTGACACTCTCTGAAACTCTCTGACACTCTCTGAAACTTTCTGACACTCTCTGAAACTCTCTGAAGCTCTCTTAAACTCTCTGAAACTCTCTGACACTCTCTGACACTCTCTGAAACTCTCTGACACTCTCTGACTCTCTCTGAAACTCTCTGACAATCTCTGGCACTCTCAGACACTCTCAGACACTCTCTGAAGATCTCTGAAACTCTCTGACACTATCTGACACTTTCTGAAACTCTTTGACACTCTTTGACAATCTCAGACACTGTCTGACTCTATCTGAAACTCTCTGACACTCTCTGACACTCCCTGACACTGTCTGAAGCTCTCTGACACTCTCTGACACTCTCTAAAACTCTCTGAAACTCTCAGACACTCTCTGACACTCTCTGACACATTCTGAAACTCTCTGACACAATCTGACACTTTCTGAATCTCTCGGACACTCTCTGAATCTCTCTGAAACTCGCCGACACTCTGTGACACTCTCTGAAACTTTCTGGCACTCTCTGACACTCTCTGAAGATCTCTGAAACTCTCTGAAAATCTCTGACACTCTCTGAAACTCTCTGACACTCACTGACACTCTGTGGCACTCACTGACACTCTCTGAAGATCTCTGAAACTCTCTGAAAATCTCTGACACTCTCTGAAACTCTGTGACACTCTCTGAAACACTCTGACACTCTCAGACACTCTCCGGCACACTCAGAAACTGTCAGAAACTCTCAGGCACTCTCTGACACTCTCAGAAATTCTCTGAAACTCTCTGACACTCTCTGAAACCATCTGACACTCTCTGACACTCTCTGAAACTCTTTGACACTCATTGACACTCTCAGACACTGTCTGACACTCTCTGAAACTCTCTGAAACTCTCTGACACTCTCTGACACTCCCTGACACTCTCTGAAGCTTTCTGAAACTCTCTGACACTCTGTGACACCCTCTGAAACTCTCTGAAACTCTCGGACACTCTCTGAAACTTTCTGACACTCTCTGAAACTCTCTGAAACTCTTTGTAACTCTCTGACACTCTCAGAAACTCTCAGAAGCTCTCTGAAACTCTCTGACACTCTCTGACACTCTCAGAAACTCTCAGACACTCTCAGACACTCTCTGACACTATCTGAGACTCTCTGAAACACTCTGACACTCTCTGAAACTCTCTGAAACTCTCTGACACTCTCTGACACTCTCTGAAATTCTCTGACACTCTCTGACACTCTCAGACATTCTCTGACACTCTGTGACACTTTCTGAAACTCTCTGACACTATCTGACAGTTTCTGAATCTCTCGGACACTCTCTGAATCTCTCTGAAACTCTCCGACACTCTGTGACACACTCTGAAATTTTCTGGCACTCTCGGACACTCTCTGAAGATCTCTGGCACTCTCTGAAAATCTCTGACAATCTCTGAAACTCTGTGACACTCTCTGAAACTCTTTGTAACTCTCTGACACTCTCAGAAACTCTCAGAAGCTCTCTGAAACTCTCTGACACTCTCTGACACTCTCTGACACTCAATGACACTATCTGAGACTCTCTGAAACAGTCTGACACTCTCTGACAATCTGTGACACTCTCTGACACACTCTGCAACTCTATCACATTCTGTGACACTCTCTGACACTCTCTGAATCTCTCTGAAAAGCTCTGACATTCTGTGACACTCTCTGAAACTCTCTGAAACTCCCTGACACTCTCTGACTCTCTCTGAAACTTTCTGACACTCTCTGACACTCTCTGACACTCCCTGACATTCTCTGAAATTCTCTGACACTCTGTGACACTCTCTGAAACTCGCTGAAACTCCCCGACACTCTCTGAAACTCTCTGAAACTTTCTGACACTCTCTGACACTCTCTGAACATCTCTGTGACACTCTCAGATACTCTCTGACTCTCTCAGACACACTCCGACACACTCAGAAACTCTCTGAAATTCTCTGACACTCTCTGACACTCTGTGACACTCTCAGATACTCTCTGACACTCTCAGACACACTCCGACACACTCAGAAACTCTCAGAAACTCTCTGGAACTCTCTGACACTCTCAGAAAGTCTCTGAAACTCTCTGACACTCTCTGACACTCTCTGACGCTCCCTGACACTCTCTGAAACCCTGTGACAATCTTTGACAATCTCTGACACTCTCTGAAACTCTCTGAAACAGTCTGAAACTCTCTGACAATCTCTGACACTCTCTGAATCTCTCTGAATCACTCTGACACTCTGTGACACTCTCTGAAACTCTCTGACACTCTCTGAAACTTTCTGACACTCTCTGAAACTCTCTGAAGCTCTCTTAAACTCTCTGAAACTCTCTGACACTCTCTGACACTCTCTGAAACTCTCTGAAACTCTCTGACACTCTCTGACTCTCTCTGAAACTCTCTGACAATCTCTGGCACTCTCAGACACTCTCAGAGACTCTCTGAAGATCTCTGAAACTCTCTGACACTATCTGACACTTTCTGAAACTCTTTGACACTCTTTGACAATCTCAGACACTGTCTGACTCTATCTGAAACTCTCTGACACTCTCTGACACTCTCTAAAACTCTCTGAAACTCTCAGACACTCTCTGACACTCTCTGACACATTCTGAAACTCTCTGACACAATCTGACACTTTCTGAATCTCTCGGACACTCTCTGAATCTCTCTGAAACTCGCCGACACTCTGTGACACTCTCTGAAACTTTCTGGCACTCTCTGACACTCTCTGAAGATCTCTGAAACTCTCTGAAAATCTCTGACACTCTCTGAAACTCTCTGACACTCACTGACACTCTGTGGCAAACACTGACACTCTCTGAAGATCTCTGAAACTCTCTGAAAATCTCTGACACTCTCTGAAACTCTGTGACACTCTCTGAAACACTCTGACACTCTCAGACACTCTCCGGCACACTCAGAAACTGTCAGAAACTCTCAGGCAATCTCTGACACTCTCAGAAATTCTCTGAAACTCTCTGACACTCTCTGAAACCATCTGACACTCTCTGACACTCTCTGAAACTCTTTGACACTCATTGACACTCTCAGACACTGTCTGACACTCTCTGAAACTCTCTGAAACTCTCTGACACTCTCTGACACTCCCTGACACTCTCTGAAGCTTTCTGAAACTCTCTGACACTCTGTGACACCCTCTGAAACTCTCTGAAACTCTCGGACACTCTCTGAAACTTTCTGACACTCTCTGAAACTCTCTGAAACTCTTTGTAACTCTCTGACACTCTCAGAAACTCTCAGAAGCTCTCTGAAACTCTCTGACACTCTCTGACACTCTCAGAAACTCTCAGACACTCTCAGACACTCTCTGACACTATCTGAGACTCTCTGAAACACTCTGACACTCTCTGAAACTCTCTGAAACTCTCTGACACTCTCTGACACTCTCTGAAACTCTCTGACACTCTCTGACACTCTCAGACATTCTCTGACACTCTGTGACACTTTCTGAAACTCTCTGACACTATCTGACAGTTTCTGAATCTCTCGGACACTCTCTGAATCTCTCTGAAACTCTCCGACACTCTGTGACACACTCTGAAATTTTCTGGCACTCTCTGACACTCTCTGAAGATCTCTGGCACTCTCTGAAAATCTCTGACAATCTCTGAAACTCTGTGACACTCTCTGAAACTCTTTGTAACTCTCTGACACTCTCAGAATCTCTCAGAAGCTCTCTGAAACTCTCTGACACTCTCTGACACTCTCTGAACCTCTCAGACACTCTCAGACACTCTCTGACACTCTCTGACACTATCTGAGACTCTCTGAAACTCTCTGACACTCTCTGAAACTCTCTGAAACTCTCTGACACTCTCTGAAACTCTCTGACACTCTCTGACACTCTCAGACACTCTCTGACACTCTGTGACACTTTCTGAAGCTCTCTGACAGTATCTGACACTTTCTGAATCTCTCGGACACTCTCTGAATCTCTCTGAAACTCTCCGACACTCTGTGACACTCTCTGAAATTTTCTGGCACTCTCTGACACTCTCTGAAGATCTCTGGCACTCTCTGAAAATCTCTGACACTCTCTGAACCTCTGTGACACTCTCTGAAATACTCTGACACTCTCTCACACTCTCAGACACTCTCTGACACTCTCTGACACTCTCTGACACTTTCTGAAAATCTCTGACACTCTCTGACACCCTGTGACACTCTCAGATACTCTCTGACTCTCTCAGACACACTCCGACACACTCAGAAACTCTCTGTAACTCTCTGACACTCTCAGAAAGTCTCTGAAACTCTCTGACACTCTCTGAAACTCTCTGACACTCTCTGACGCTCCCTGACATTCTCTGAAACTCTGTGACACTCTTTGACAATCTCTGACACTCACTGACTCTCTCTGAAACTCTCTGACAGTCTCTGAAACTCTCTGAAACTGTCTGACACTCTCTGACAATCTCTGACACTCTCTGAATCTCTCTGAATCACTCTGACACTCTGTGACACTCTCTGAAACTCTCTGACACTCTCTGAAACTTTCTGACACTCTCTGAAACTCTCTGAAGCTCTCTGAAACTCTCTGAAACTCTCTGACACTCTCTGAAACTCTCTGAAACTCTCTGAAACTCTCTGACACTCTCTGACACTCTCTGAAACTCTCTGACAATCTCTGGCACTCTCAGACACTCTCAGACACTCTCTGAAGATCTCTGAAACTCTCTGACACTATCTGACACTTTCTGAATCTCTCTGACACTCTCTGACACTCTCTGAAACTCTGTGAAACTCTCTGAAACACTCTGACACTCTCTGACATTCTCAGACACTCTCTGACACTGTCTGACACTTTCTGAAACTCTCTGACAGTATCTGACACTTTCTGAAACTCTCGGACACTCTCTGACATACTCTGCAACTCTGCGTCACTCTGTGACACTCTCTGACACTCTCTGAATCTCTCTGAAACTCTCTGACACTCTGTGACACTCTGTAACTCTCTGAAACTCCCTGACACTCTCTGACACTCTCTGAAACTTTCTGACACTCTCTGACACTCTCTGAACATCTCTGAAACTCTCTGAAAATCTGTGACACTCTCTGACAATCTGTGACACTCTCAGATACTCTCCGACTCCCGCAGACACACTTCGACACACTCAGAAACATTCAGAAACTCTCTGGCACCCTCTGGCACTCTCTGGCACTCTCTGACACTCTCTGGCACTCTCAGACACTCTCAGACACTCTCTGAAGATCTCTGAAACTCTCTGACAATCTGTGACACTCTCAGACACTCTCTGAAACTCTTTGAAACTCTTTGACAATCTCAGACACTGTCTGACTCTATCTGAAACTCTCTGACACTCTCTGACATTCCCTGACACTGTCTGAAGCTCTCTGACACTCTCTGACACTCTCTGAAACTATCTGACACTCTCTGACACTCTCTGAAACTCTCGGACAATCTCTGACACTCTCAGACACTCTCTGACACTCTCTGACACATTCTGAAACTCTCTGACACAATCTGACACTTTCTGAATCTCTCGGACACTCTCTGAATCTCTCTGAAACTCGCCGACACTCTGTGACACTCTCTGAAACTTTCTGGCACTCTCTGACAATCTCTGAAGATCTCTGAAACTCTCTGAAAATCTCTGACACTCTCTGAAACTCTCTGACACTCACTGACACTCTGTGGCACTCACTGACACTCTCTGAAGATCTCTGAAGCTCTCTGAAAATCTCTGACACTCTCTGAAACTCTGTGACACTCTCTGACACTCTCCGGCACATTCAGAAACTGTCAGAAACTCTCAGGCAATCTCTGACACTCTCAGAAATTCTCTGAAACTCTCTGACACTCTCTGAAACCATCTGACACTCTCTGACACTCTCTGAAACTCTTTGACACTCATTGAATCTCTCAGACACTCTCTGACACTCTCTGAAACTCTCTGACACTCTCTGACACTCTCTGACACTCTCTGAAGCTTTCTGAAACTCTCTGACACTCTGTGACACCCTCTGAAACTCTGTGAAACTCTCGGACACTCTGTGAAACTTTCTGACACTCTCTGAAACTCTCTGAAACTCTTTGTAACTCTCTGACACTCTCAGAAACAATCAGAAGCTCTCTGAAACTCTCTGACACTCTCTGACACTCTCAGAAACTCTCAGACACTCTCAGACACTCTCTGAAACTCTCTGACACTATCTGAGACTCTCTGAAACACTCTGACACTCTCTGAAACTCTCTGAAACTCTCTGACACTCTCTGACACTCTCTGAAACTCTCTGACACTCTCTGACACTCTCAGACATTCTCTGACACTCTGTGACACTTTCTGAAACTCTCTGACACTATCTGACAGTTTCTCAATCTCTCGGACACTCTCTGAATCTCTCTGAAACTCTCCGACACTCTGTGACACTCTCTGAAATTTTCTGGCACTCTCTGACACTCTCTGAAGATCTCTGGCACTCTCTGAAAATCTCTGACACTCTCTGAAACTCTGTGACACTCTCTGAAACTCTTTGTAACTCTCTGACACTCTCAGAAACACTCAGAAGCTCTCAGACACTCTCAGACACTCTCTGACACTATCTGAGACTCTCTGAAACTCTCTGACACTCTCTGAAACTCTCTGAAACTCTCTGACACTCTCTGAAACTCTCTGACACTCTCTGACACTCTCAGACACTCTCTGACACTCTGTGACACTTTCTGAAGCTCTCTGACACTATCTGACACTTTCTGAATCTCTCGGACACTCTCTGAATCTCTCTGAAACTCTCCGACACTCTGTGACACTCTCTGAAATTTTCTGGCACTCTCTGACACTCTCTGAAGATCTCTGGCACTCTCTGAAAATCTCTGACACTCTCTGAAACTCTGTGACACTCTCTGAAATACTCTGACACTCTCTCACACTCTCAGACACTCTCTGACACTCTCTGACACTTTCTGAAAATCTCTGACACTATCTGACTCTTTCTGAAACTCTCGGACACTCTCTGACACACTCTGCAACTCTATGACACTCTGTGACACTCTCTGACACTCTCTGAATCTCTCTGAAAAGCTCTGACACTCTGTGACACTCTCTGAAACTCTCTGAAACTCCCTGACACTCTCTGACTCTCTCTGAAACATTCTGACACTCTCTGACACTCTCTGACACTCCCTGACACTCTCTGAAATTCTCTGACACTCCCTGACACTCTCTGACTCTCTCTGAAACTTTATGACACTCTCTGACACTCTCTCAAGATCTCTGTTACACTCTGAAAATCTCTGACACTCTCTGACACTCTGTGTTCACTCTCAGATACTCTCTGACACTCTCAGATACACTCCGACACACTCAGAAACTCTCTGTAACTCTCTGACACTCTCAGAAAGTCTCTGAAACACTCTGACACACTCTGAAACTCTCTGACGCTCCCTGACATTCTCTGAAACTCTGTGAAACTCTTTGACAATCTCTGACACTCACTGACTCTCTCTGAAACTCTCTGACAGTCTCTGAAACTCTCTGAAACTGTCTGACACTCTCTGACAATCTCTGACACTCTCTGAATCTCTCTGAATTATTCTGACACTCTGTGACACTCTCTGAAACTCTCTGACACTCTCTGAAACTTTCTGACACTCTCTGAAACTCTCTGAAGCTCTCTGAAACTCTCTGAAACTCTCTGACACTCTCTGACACTCTCTGAAACTCTCTGAAACTCTCTGACACTCTCTGAAACTCTTTGAAACTCTTTGACATTCTCAGACACTCCCTGACACTCTCTGAAACTCTCAGACAATCTCTGACACCCTCTGAAACTCTTTGACACTCTTTGACAATCTCACACACTGTCTGACTCTATCTGAAACTCTCTGACACTCTCTGACACTCCCTGACACTGTCTGAAGCTCTCTGACACTCTCTGAAACTCTCTGAAACTCTCTGACACTCTCTGAAACACTCGCACAATCTCTGACACTCTCAGACACTCTCTGACACTCTCTGACACATTCTGAAACTCTCTGACACAATCTGACACTTTCTGAATCTCTCGGACACTCTCTGAATCTCTCTGAAACTCGCCGACACTCTGTGACACTCTCTGAAACTTTCTGGCACTCTCTGACACTCCCTGACACTGTCTGAAGCTCTCTGACACTCCCTGACACTCTCTGAAACTCTCTGAAACTCTCTGACACTCTCTGACACTCTCTGAAACACTCGCACAATCTCTGACACTCTCAGACACTCTCTGACACTCTCTGACACTGTCTGAAGCTCTCTGACACTCTCTGAAACTCTCTGAAACTCTCTGACACTCTCTGACACTCTCTGAAACTCTCGGACAATCTCTGACACTCTCAGACACTCTCTGACACTCTCTGACACATTCTGAAACTCTCTGACACAATCTGACACTTTCTGAATCTCTCGGACACTCTCTGAATCTCTCTGAAACTCGCCGACACTCTGTGACACTCTCTGAAACTTTCTGGCACTCTCTGACACTCTCTGAAGATCTCTGAAACTCTCTGAAAATCTCTGACACTCTCTGAAACTCTCTGACACTCACTGACACTCTGTGGCATTCACTGACACTCTCTGAAGATCTCTGAAACTCTCTGAAAATCTCTGACACTCTCTGAAACTCTGTGACACTCTCTGAAAAACTCTGACTCTCTCTGACACTCTCCGGCACACTCAGAAACTGTCAGAAACTCTCAGGCACTCTCTGACACTCTCAGAAATTCTCTGAAACTCTCTGAAACTCTCTGAAACCCTCTGACACTTTCCGACACTCTCTGAAACTCTTTGACACTCATTGACACTCTCAGACACTGTGTGACACTCTCTGAAACTCTCTGAAACTCTCTGACACTCTCTGACACTCCCTGACAATCTCTGAAGCTTTCTGAAACTCTCTGACACTCTGTGACACCCTCTGAAACTCTCTGAAACTCTCGGACACTCTCTGAATCTTTCTGACACTCTCTGAAACTCTCTGAAACTCTTTGTAACTCTCTGACACTCTCAGAAACTCTCAGAAGCTCTCTGAAACTCTCTGACACTCTCTGACACTCTCAGAAACTCTCAGACACTCTCAGACACTCTCGGACACTCTCTGACACTATCTGAGACTCTCTGAAACACTCTGACACTCTCTGAAACTCTCTGAAACTCTCTGACACTCTCTGAAACTCTCTGACACTCACTGACACTCTGTGGCACTCACTGACACTCTCTGAAGATCTCTGAAACTCTCTGAAAATCTCTGACACTCTCTGAAACTCTGTGACACTCTCTGAAAATCTCTGACTCTCTCTGACACTCTCCGGCACACTCAGAAACTGTCAGAAACTCTCAGGCACTCTCTGACACTCTCAGAAATTCTCTGAAACTCTCTGAAACTCTCTGAAACCCTCTGACACTTTCCGACACTCTCTGAAACTCTTTGACACTCATTGACACTCTCAGACACTGTGTGACACTCTCTGAAACTCTCTGAAACTCTCTGACACTCTCTGACACTCCCTGACAATCTCTGAAGCTTTCTGAAACTCTCTGACACTCTGTGACACCCTCTGAAACTCTCTGAAACTCTCGGACACTCTCTGAAACTTTCTGACACTCTCTGAAACTCTCTGAAACTCTTTGTAACTCTCTGACACTCTCAGAAACTCTCAGAAGCTCTCTGAAACTCTCTGACACTCTCTGACACTCTCAGAAACTCTCAGACACTCTCAGACACTCTCTGACACTATCTGAGACTCTCTGAAACACTCTGACACTCTCTGAAACTCTCTGAAACTCTCTGACACTCTCTGAAACTCTCTGAAACTCTCTGACACTCTCTGACACTCTCAGGCATTCTCTGACACTCTGTGACACTTTCTAAAACTCTCTGACACTATCTGACACTTTCTGAATCTCTCGGACAATCTCTGAATCTCTCTGAAACTCTCCGACACTCTGTGACACTCTCTGAAGATCTCTGGCACTCTCTGAAAATCTCTGACACTCTCTGAAACTCTGTGACACTCTCTGAAAGACTCTGACACTCTCTCATACTCTCAGACACTCTCTGACACTCTCTGACACATTCTGAAACTCTCTGACACTATCTGACTCTTTCTGAAACTCTCGGACACTCTCTGACACTCTCTGACACTTTCTGAATCTCTCGGACAATCTCTGAATCTCTCTGAAACTCTCCGACATTCTGTGACAATCTCTGAAATTTTCTGGCACTCTCTGACACTCTCTGAAGATCTCTGGCACTCTCTGAAAATCTCTGACACTCTCTGAAACTCTGTGACACTCTCTGAAAGACTCTGACACTCTCTCACACTCTCAGACACTCTCAGCCACTCTCTGACACTTTCTGAAACTCTCTGACACTATCTGACTCTTTCTGAAACTCTCGGACACTCTCTGACACACTCTGCAACTCTATGACACTCTGTAACACTCTCTGACACTCTCTGAAACTCTCTGAAACTCCCTGACACTCTCTGACTCTCTCTGAAACTTTCTGACACTCTCTGACACTCTCTGACACTCCCTGACACTCTCTGAAATTCTCTGACACTCTCCGACACTCTCTGAAATTCTTTGACACTCTTTGACAATCTCAGACACTGTCTGACTTCTATCTGAAACTCTCTGACACTCTCTGACACTCCCAGACACTGTCTGAAGCTCTCTGACACTCTTTGACACTCTCTGAAACTCTCTGAAACTCTCTGACACTCTCTGACTCTCTCTGAATCTCTCTGAAACTCTCTGAAAATCTCTGACACTCTCTGACACTCTGTGACACTCTCAGATACTCTCTGACTCTCTCAGACACACTCCGACACACTCAGAAACTCTCAGAAACTCTCTGGAACTCTCTGACACTCTCAGAAAGTCTCTGAAACTCTCTGACACTCTCTGAAACTCTCTGACACTCTCTGACGCTCCCTGACACTCTCTGAAACTCTGTGACAATCTTTGACAATCTCTGACACTCTCTGAAACTCTCTGAAACTGTCTGACACTCTCTGACAATCTCTGACACTCTCTGAATCTCTCTGAATCACTCTGACACTCTGTGACACTCTCTGAAACTCTCTGACACTCTCTGAAACTTTCTGACAATCTCTGAAACTCTCTGAAGCTCTCTTAAACTCTCTGAAACTCTCTGACACTCTCTGACACTCTCTGAAACTCTCTGAAACTCTCTGACACTCTCTGACACTCTCTGACACTCTCTGAAACTCTCTGACAATCTCTGGCACTCTCAGACACTCTCAGACTCTCTCTGAAGATCTCTGAAACTCTCTGACACTATCTGACACTTTCTGAATCTCTCGGACACTCTCTGAATCTCTCTGAAACTCTCCGACACTCTGTGACACTCTCTGAAACTTTCTCGCACTCTCTGACACTCTCTGAAGATCTCTGAAACTCTCTGAAAATCTCTGGCACTCTCTGAAACTCTGTGAGACTCTCTGAAACACTCTGACACTCTCTGACACTCTCCGGCACACTCAGAAACTGTCAGAAACTCTCAGGCACTCTCTGACACTCTCGGAAATTCTCTGACACTCTCTGACACTCTCTGAAACTCTCTGACAATCTCTGGCACTCTCAGACACTCTCAGACTCTCTCTGAAGATCTCTGAAACTCTCTGACACTATCTGACACTTTCTGAATCTCTCGGACACTCTCTGAATCTCTCTGAAACTCTCCGACACTCTGTGACACTCTCTGAAACTTTCTCGCACTCTCTGACACTCTCTGAAGATCTCTGAAACTCTCTGAAAATCTCTGGCACTCTCTGAAACTCTGTGACACTCTCTGAAACACTCTGACACTCTCTGACACTCTCCGGCACACTCAGAAACTGTCAGAAACTCTCAGGCACTCTCTGACACTCTCGGAAATTCTCTGAAACCCTCTGACACTCTCTGAAACCCTCTGACACTCTCTGACACTCTCTGAAACTCTTTGACACTCATTGACACTCTCAGACACTGTCTGACATTCTCTGAAACTCTCTGAAACTCTCTGAAACTCTCTGACGCTCTCTGACACTCCCTGACACCCTCTGAAGCTTTCTGAAACTCTCTGACACTCTGTGACACCCTCTGAAACTCTCTAAAACTCTCGGACAATCTCTGAATCTTTCTGACACTCTCTGAAACTCTCTGAAACTCTTTGTAACTCTCTGACACTCTCAGAAACTCTCAGAAGCTCTCTGAAACTATCTGACACTCTCTGACACTCTCTGAAACTCTCAGACACTCTCAGACACTCTCTGACGCTCTCTGACACTATCTGAGACTCTCTGAAAGTCTCTGACACTCTCTGAAACTCTCTGAAACTCTCTGACACTCTCTGACACTCTCTGAAACTCTCTGACACTTTCTGAATCTCTCGGACAATCTCTGAATCTCTCTGAAACTCTCCGACACTCTGTGACACTCTCTGAAATTTTCTGGCACTCTCTGACACTCTCTGAAGATCTCTGGCACTCTCTGAAACTCTGTGACACTCTCTGAAAGACTCTGACACTCTCTCACACTCTCAGACACTCTGTAACACTCTCTGACACATTCTGAAACTCTCTGACACTATCTGACTCTTTCTGAAACTCTCGGACACTCTCTGACACACTCTGCAACTCTATGACACTCTGTAACACTCTCTGACACTCTCTGACTCTCTCTGAAACTTTCTGACACTCTCTGACACTCTCTGACACTCCCTGACACTCTCTGAAATTCTCTGACACTCTCCGACACTCTCTGAAATTCTTTGACACTCTTTGACAATCTCAGACACTGTCTGACTCTATCTGAAACTCTCTGACACTCTCTGACTCTCCCTGACACTGTCTGAAGCTCTCTGACACTCTTTGACACTCTCTGAAACTCTCTGAAACTCTCTGACACTCTCTGACTCTCTCTGAACATCTCTGAAATTCTCTGAAAATCTCTGACACTCTCTGACTCTCTGTGACACTCTCAGATACTCTCAGACACTCTCTGACACACTCTGAAACTCTCTGACAATTCTCTGAAACTCTGAAGCTCTCCCACACTCTCTGACACTCTCTGCAATCTCTCTGACACTCTCTGAAACTCTCTGACACTCTCTGACAGTCTGTGACACTCTTTGAAACTCTCTGACACTCTCTGACACGATCTGACACTCTCTGAAAATCTCTGACACTCTCTGACACTCTGTGACACTCCCTGATACACTCAGAAACTCTCAGAACCCTCTGACACTCTCTTACACTCACAGATACTCTCAGAAACTCTCCGACATTCTCTGACACTCTCTGACATTCTCTGACATTCTCTGAAACTCTCTGAAAATCTCTGACAAACTCTGAAACTCTCTGAAACTCTCTGAAACCATCTGAGACTCACTGAATCTCTCTGTCACTATCTGACACTCTCTGACACTCTCTGAAACTCTCTGAAACTCTCTGAAACTCTCTGAAACACTCTGACACTCTCTGACACGCTCAGACACTCTCTGAAACTCTCTGACACCCTCTGAAACTCTCTGGAACTCTCTGACAGTGTCTGACACTATCCGACACTCTCTGAAACTCTCTGACACTCTCTGACAATCTGTGACACACTGTGAAACTCTCTGAAGCTCTCTGACAGTCTCTGAAACACTCTGACACTCTCTGAAGCTCTCTGAAACTCTCTGAAACTCTCTGAAACTCTCTGAAGCTCTCTGACACTCTCTGACACTCTCTGCAATCTCTCTGACACTCTCTGACAGTCTGTGACACTCTCTGACACACTCAGAAACTCTCAGAATCTCTCAGAAACTCTCTGGCAATCTCTGACACGCTCCGACACTCTGTGAAACTCTCTGACACTCTCTGAGACTCACTGACACGCTCTGACGTTATCCGACACTCTCTGAAACTCTCTGACACTCTCTGACACTCTGTGACACACTGTGAAACTCTCTGACGCTCTCTGGCACTCTGTGACAGTCTCTGAAACTCTCTGAAACTCTCTGACATTCTCTGACACACTCAGAATCTCTCAGAACCCTCGGACAATCTCTGACACTCTCTGACACTCTCTTACACACACAGATACTCTCAGAAACTCTCCGACACTCTCTGAAACTCTCTGACAATCTCTGACACTTAAGACCCTCTCTGACACTCTCTGACACTCTCTGAAACACTCTGAAACTATCTGACACTGTCCGACACTCTCTGAAACTATGTGACACTCTCTGACACTCTCAGACACTCTCTGACACACTCTGAAACTCTCTGACAATTCTCTGAAACTCTGAAGCTCTCCCACACTCTCTGACACTCTCTGCAATCTCTCTGACACTCTCTGAAACTCTCTGACACTCTCTGACAGTCTGTGACACTCTTTGAAACTCTCTGACACTCTCTGACACGATCTGACACTCTCTGAAAATCTCTGACACTCTCTGACACTCTGTGACACACTGTGAAACTCTCTGAAGCACTGAGACACTCTCTGAACCCTCTGACAGTCTCTGACACTCACAGATACTCTCGGAAAATCTCCGACATTCTCTGACACTCTCTGAGACTCTCTGAAACTCTGTGACGCACTGTGAAACTCTCTGACACTCTCTGACACTCATAGATACTCTCAGAATCTCTCCGACATTCTCTGAGAGTCTCTGACACTCTCAGACACTCTCTGACACTCTCTGACACGCTGTGACACACTGTGAAAATCTCTGACACTCTCTGACACTCACAGATACTCTCAGAAACTCTCCGACATTCTCTGAAACCCTCTGACACTCTCTGACACTCTCTGACACTCTGTGAAACTCTCTGAAACTCTCTGATACTCTCTGACAGTCTCTGACACTCTGTGACACTCCCTGACACACTCAGAAACTCTCAGAACCGTCCAACACTCTCTTACACTCACAGACACTCTCAGAAACTCTCCGACATTCTCTGACACTCTCTGACACTCTCTGACATTCTCTGAAACTCTCTGAAACTCTCAGAAACTCTCTGACACACTCTGACATTCTCTGAAACTCTCTGAAACTCTCTGACGCTCTCTGACACTCTCTGAAACTCTGAGACTCTCTGAAGCTCTCTGACACTCTCTGACAGTCTCTGCAATCTCTCTGAAACTCTCTGACACTCTGAAGCTCTCCCACACTCTCTGACACTCTCTGCAATCTCTCTGACACTCTCTGAAACTCTCTGACACTCTCTGAAACTCTCTGACACTCTCTGACAGTCTGTGACACTCTCCGAAACTCTCTGACACTCTCTGACACGATCTGACACTCTCTGAAACTCTCTGACACTCTCTGACACTCTGTGACACACTGTGAAACTCTCTGACGCACTGCGACACTCTGTGAACCCTCTGACAGTCTCTGACACTCACAGATACTCTCAGAAACTCTCCGACATTCTCTGACACTCTCTGAGACTGTCTGAAACTTTGTGACACACTGTGAAACTCTCTGACACTCTCTGACACACATAGATACTCTCAGAAACTCTCCGACATTCTCTGACAGTCTCTGACACTCTCAGACAATCTCAGACACTCTCTGACACTCTCTGACACTCTGTGACACACTGTGAAAATCTCTGACACTCTCTGAAGCTCTCTGACACTCTCAGACACTCTCTGACACACTCTGAAACTCTCTGTTAATTCTCTGAAACTCTGAAGCTCTCCCACACTCTGTCACACTCTGTGACACTCTCTCTGACACTCTCTGAAACTCTCTGTCACTCTCTGAAACTCTCTGACACTCTCTGACAGTCTGTGACACTCTCTGAAACTCTCTGACACTCTCTGAAACGATCTGACACTCTCTGAAACTCTCTGACACTCTCTGACACTCTGTGACACACTGTGAAACTCTCTGACGCACTGAGACACTCTCTGAACCCTCTGGCAGTCTCTGACACTCACAGATACTCTCGGAAACTCTCCGACATTCTCTGACACTCTCTGAGACTCTCTGAAACTCTGTGACGCACTGTGAAACTCTCTGACACTCTCTGACACTCATAGATACTCTCAGAAACTCTCCGACATTCTCTGAAACCCTCTGACACTCTCTGAAACTCTCTGAAACTCTCTGAAACTCTCTGAAGCTCTCTGACACTCTCTGACACTCTCTGCAATCTCTCTGACACTCTCTGACAGTCTGTGACACTCTCTGACACACTCAGAAACTCTCAGAAACTCTCAGAAACTCTCTGGCAATCTCTGACACGCTCCGACACTCTGTGAAACCCTCTGACACTCTCTGAGACTCACTGACACGCTCTGACGCTATCCGACACTCTCTGAAACTCTCTGACACTCTCTGACACTCTGTGACACACTGTGAAACTCTCTGACGCTCTCTGGCACTCTGTGACAGTCTCTGAAACTCTCTGAAACTCTCTGACATTCTCTGACACACTCAGAATCTCTCAGAACCCTCGGACAATCTCTGACACTCTCTGACACTCTCTTACACTCACAGATACTCTCAGAAACTCTCCGACACTCTCTGAAACTCTCTGACAATCTCTGACACTTAAGACCCTCTCTGACACTCTCTGACACTCTCTGAAACACTCTGAAACTATCTGACACTGTCCGACACTCTCTGAAACTATGTGACACTCTCTGACACTCTCAGACACTCTCTGACACACTCTGAAACTCTCTGACAATTCTCTCAAACTCTGAAGCTCTCCCACACTCTCTGACACTCTCTGCAATCTCTCTGACACTCTCTGAAACTCTCTGACACTCTCTGACACTCTCTGAAACGATCTGACACTCTCTGAAACTCTCTGACACTCTCTGACACTCTGTGACACACTGTGAAACTCTCTGACGCACTGAGACACTCTCTGAACCCTCTGGCAGTCTCTGACACTCACAGATACTCTCGGAAACTCTCCGACATTCTCTGACACTCTCTGAGACTCTCTGAAACTCTGTGACGCACTGTGAAACTCTCTGACACTCTCTGACACTCATAGATACTCTCAGAAACTCTCCGACATACTCTGAAACCCTCTGACACTCTCTGAAACTCTCTGAAACTCTCTGAAACTCTCTGAAGCTCTCTGACACTCTCTGACACTCTCTGCAATCTCTCTGACACTCTCTGACAGTCTGTGACACTCTCTGACACACTCAGAAACTCTCAGAAACTCTCAGAAACTCTCTGGCAATCTCTGACACGCTCCGACACTCTGTGAAACTCTCTGACACTCTCTGAGACTCACTGACACGCTCTGACGCTATCCGACACTCTCTGAAACTCTCTGACACTCTCTGACACTCTGTGACACACTGTGAAACTCTCTGACGCTCTCTGGCACTCTGTGACAGTCTCTGAAACTCTCTGAATCTCTCTGACATTCTCTGACACACTCAGAATCTCTCAGAACCCTCGGACAATCTCTGACACTCTCTGACACTCTCTTACACTCACAGATACTCTCAGAAACTCTCCGACACTCTCTGAAACTCTCTGACAATCTCTGACACTTAAGACCCTCTCTGACACTCTCTGACACTCTCTGACACTCTCTGAAACACTCTGAAACTATCTGACACTGTCCGACACTCTCTGAAACTATGTGACACTCTCTGACACTCTCAGACACTCTCTGACACACTCTGAAACTCTCTGACAATTCTCTCAAACTCTGAAGCTCTCCCACACTCTCTGACACTCTCTGCAATCTCTCTGACACTCTCTGAAACTCTCTGACACTCTCTGACACTCTCTGACAGTCTGTGACACTCTTTGAAACTCTCTGACACTCTCTGACACGACCTGACACTCTCTGAAAATCTCTGACACTCTCTGACACTCTGTGACACACTGTGAAACTCTCTGAAGCACTGAGACACTCTCTGAACCCTCTGACAGTCTCTGACACTCACAGATACTCTCGGAAAATCTCCGACATTCTCTGACACTCTCTGAGACTCTCTGAAACTCTGTGACGCACTGTGAAACTCTCTGACACTCTCTGACACTCATAGATACTCTCAGAATCTCTCCGACATTCTCTGAGAGTCTCTGACACTCTCAGACACTCTCAGACACTCTCTGACACGCTGTGACACACTGTGAAAATCTCTGACACTCTCTGACACTCACAGATACTCTTAGAAACTCTCCGACATTCTCTGAAACCCTCTGACACTCTCTGACACTCTCTGACACTCTGTGAAACTCTCTGAAACTCTCTGATACTCTCTGACAGTCTCTGACACTCTGTGACACTCCCTGACACACTCAGAAACTCTCAGAACCGTCCGACACTCTCTTACACTCACAGACACTCTCAGAAACTCTCCGACATTCTCTGACACTCTCTGACACTCTCTGACATTCTCTGAAACTCTCTGAAACTCTCAGAAACTCTCTGACACACTCTGACATTCTCTGAAACTCTCTGAAACTCTCTGACGCTCTCTGACACTCTCTGAAACTCTGAGACTCTCTGAAGCTCTCTGACACTCTCTGACACTCTCTGACAGTCTGTGACACTCTTTTCATCTTCTCTGCTGACGGGGGTGGTACCAGGTGATTGGAGGGTGGCAAATGTTGTGCCCCTGTTCAAGAAAGGGAATAGGAACAACCCTGGGAATTACAGGCCAGTTAGTCTTACTTCAGTGGTAGGCAAGTTGATGGAAAAGGTGCTGAGGGATAGGATTTCTGAGCATCTGGAAAGACACTGCTTGATTCGGGACAGTCAGCACGGTTTTGTGAGGGGTAGGTCTTGCCTCACAAGCCTGATTGAATTCTTTGAGCAGGTGACCAAGCAAGTGGATGAGGGTAAACCAGTGGATGTGGTGTACATGGATTTTAGTAAGGCATTTGATAAGGTCCCCCATGGTAGACTTATGGAGAAAGTCAGGAGGCATGGGATAGTGGGGAATGTGGCCAGTTGGATTAAGAATTGGCTAACTGATAGAAGGCAGAGAGTGGTCTTAGATGGTAAATACTCAGCCTGGAGCCCAGTTACCAGTGGCGTGCCGCAGGGATCAGTTCTGGGTCCTCTCCTGTTTGTGATTTTTATTAACGACTTGGATGAGGAAGTCGAAGGGTGGGTCAGTAAATTTGCAGATGATACAAAGGTTGGTGGAGTTGTGGATACCGAGGAGGGCTATTGTCGTCTGCAAAGGGACTTGGATAGGTTGCAGTGCTGGGCTGAAAAGTGGCAGATGGAGTTTAACCCTGAAAAGTGTGAGGTCGTCCATTTTGGAAGGACAAACATGAATGCAAAATACTGGGTTAACGGTAGGGTTCTTGGGCATGTGGAGGAGCAGAGAGACCTTGGGGTCTATGTGCATAGATCATTGAAAGTTGCAACTCAAGTGGATAGGGCTGTGAAGAAGGCATATGGGGTGTTAGCGTTCATTAGCAGAGGGATTGAATTTAAGAGCCGTGAGGTGATGATGCAGCTGTACAGGACCTTGGTAAGGCCTCATTTGGAGTACTGTGTGCAGTTCTGGTCGCCTCATTTTAGGAAGGATGTGGAAGCCTTGGAGAGGGTGCAGAGGAGATTTACCAGGATGTTGCCTGGAATGGAGAATAAGTCTTACGAGGAAAGGCTGAACATTCTAGGCCTCTTCTCATTAGAAAGGAGAAGGATGAGGGGTGACATGATAGAGGTTTATAAGATGATCAGGGGAATAGATAGGGTAGACAGTCAGAAACTTTTTCCCCGGGTGGAGCAAAGCGTTACAAGGGGTCATAAATTTAAGGTGAAGGGTGGGAGATATAAGGGGGATGTCAGGGGAAGGTTCTTTACCCAGAGAGTGGTCGAGGCATGGAATGCCTTGCCCGGGGAAGTTGTTGAGTCAGAAACTTTAGGGACTTTCAAAAGGCTTTTGGATAGGTATATGGATAAAGGAGAATGATGGGGTATAGATTAAATTGTCCTTGACAGAGGACAAAGGACCGGCACAACATTGTGGGCCGAAGGGCCTGTTCTGTGCTGTATGTTCTATGTTCTATGTTCTATGACACTCTCTGACAGTCTCTGCAATCTCTCTGAAACTCTCTGACACTCTGAAGCTCTCCCACACTCTCTGACACTCTCTGCAATCTCTCTGACACTCTCTGAAACTCTCTGACACTCTCTGAAACTCTCTGACACTCTCTGACAGTCTGTGACACTCTCCGAAACTCTCTGACACTCTCTGACACGATCTGACACTCTCTGAAACTCTCTGACACTCTCTGACACTCTGTGACACACTGTGAAACTCTCTGACGCACTGCGACACTCTGTGAACCCTCTGACAGTCTCTGACACTCACTGATACTCTCAGAAACTCTCCGACATTCTCTGACACTCTCTGACACTCTCTGACACTCTGTGACACACTGTGAAAATCTCTGACACTCTCTGAAGCTCTCTGACACTCTCAGACACTCTCTGACACACTCTGAAACTCTCTGACAATTCTCTGAAACTCTGAAGCTCTCCCACACTCTGTCACACTCTGTGACACTCTCTCTGACACTCTCTGAAACTCTCTGTCACTCTCTGAAACTCTCTGACACTCTCTGACAGTCTGTGACACTCTCTGAAACTCTCTGACACTCTCTGAAACGATCTGACACTCTCTGAAACTCTCTGACACTCTCTGACACTCTGTGACACACTGTGAAACTCTCTGACGCACTGAGACACTCTCTGAACCCTCTGGCAGTCTCTGACACTCACAGATACTCTCGGAAACTCTCCGACATTCTCTGACACTCTCTGAGACTCTCTGAAACTCTGTGAAGCACTGTGAAACTCTCTGACACTCTCTGACACTCATAGATACTCTCAGAAACTCTCCGACATTCTCTGAGAGTCTCTGACACTCTCAGACTATCTCAGACACTCTCTGACACTCTCTGACACTCTGTGACACACTGTGAAAATCTCTGACACTCTCTGACACTCACAGATACTCTCAGAAACTCTCCGACATTCTCTGAAACCCTCGGACAATCTCTGACACTCTCTGACACTCTCTTACACTCACAGATACTCTCAGAAACTCTCCGACACTCTCTGAAACTCTCTGACAATCTCTGACACTTAAGACCCTCTCTGACACTCTCTGACACTCTCTGACACTCTCTGAAACACTCTGAAACTATCTGACACTGTCCGACACTCTCTGAAACTATGTGACACTCTCTGACACTCTCAGACACTCTCTGACACACTCTGAAACTCTCTGACAATTCTCTCAAACTCTGAAGCTCTCCCACACTCTCTGACACTCTCTGCAATCTCTCTGACACTCTCTGAAACTCTCTGACACTCTCTGACACTCTCTGACAGTCTGTGACACTCTTTGAAACTCTCTGACACTCTCTGACACGACCTGACACTCTCTGAAAATCTCTGACACTCTCTGACACTCTGTGACACACTGTGAAACTCTCTGAAGCACTGAGACACTCTCTGAACCCTCTGACAGTCTCTGACACTCACAGATACTCTCGGAAAATCTCCGACATTCTCTGACACTCTCTGAGACTCTCTGAAACTCTGTGACGCACTGTGAAACTCTCTGACACTCTCTGACACTCATAGATACTCTCAGAATCTCTCCGACATTCTCTGAGAGTCTCTGACACTCTCAGACACTCTCTGACACTCTCTGACACGCTGTGACACACTGTGAAAATCTCTGACACTCTCTGACACTCACAGATACTCTTAGAAACTCTCCGACATTCTCTGAAACCCTCTGACACTCTCTGACACTCTCTGACACTCTGTGAAACTCTCTGAAACTCTCTGATACTCTCTGACAGTCTCTGACACTCTGTGACACTCCCTGACACACTCAGAAACTCTCAGAACCGTCCGACACTCTCTTACACTCACAGACACTCTCAGAAACTCTCCGACATTCTCTGACACTCTCTGACACTCTCTGACATTCTCTGAAACTCTCTGAAACTCTCAGAAACTCTCTGACACACTCTGACATTCTCTGAAACTCTCTGAAACTCTCTGACGCTCTCTGACACTCTCTGAAACTCTGAGACTCTCTGAAGCTCTCTGACACTCTCTGACAGTCTCTGCAATCTCTCTGAAACTCTCTGACACTCTGAAGCTCTCCCACACTCTCTGACACTCTCTGCAATCTCTCTGACACTCTCTGAAACTCTCTGACACTCTCTGAAACTCTCTGACACTCTCTGACAGTCTGTGACACTCTCCGAAACTCTCTGACACTCTCTGACACGATCTGACACTCTCTGAAACTCTCTGACACTCTCTGACACTCTGTGACACACTGTGAAACTCTCTGACGCACTGCGACACTCTGTGAACCCTCTGACAGTCTCTGACACTCACTGATACTCTCAGAAACTCTCCGACATTCTCTGACACTCTCTGACACTCTCTGACACTCTGTGACACACTGTGAAAATCTCTGACACTCTCTGAAGCTCTCTGACACTCTCAGACACTCTCTGACACACTCTGAAACTCTCTGACAATTCTCTGAAACTCTGAAGCTCTCCCACACTCTGTCACACTCTGTGACACTCTCTCTGACACTCTCTGAAACTCTCTGTCACTCTCTGAAACTCTCTGACACTCTCTGACAGTCTGTGACACTCTCTGAAACTCTCTGACACTCTCTGAAACGATCTGACACTCTCTGAAACTCTCTGACACTCTCTGACACTCTGTGACACACTGTGAAACTCTCTGACGCACTGAGACACTCTCTGAACCCTCTGGCAGTCTCTGACACTCACAGATACTCTCGGAAACTCTCCGACATTCTCTGACACTCTCTGAGACTCTCTGAAACTCTGTGACGCACTGTGAAACTCTCTGACACTCTCTGACACTCATAGATACTCTCAGAAACTCTCCGACATTCTCTGAGAGTCTCTGACACTCTCAGACTATCTCAGACACTCTCTGACACTCTCTGACACTCTGTGACACACTGTGAAAATCTCTGACACTCTCTGACACTCACAGATACTCTCAGAAACTCTCCGACATTCTCTGAAACCCTCTGACACTCTCTGACACTCTCTGACACTCTGTGAAACTCTCTGAAACTCTCTGATACTCTCTGACAGTCTCTGACACTCTGTGGCACTCCCTGACACACTCAGAAACTCTCAGAACCCTCCGACACACTCTTACACTCACAGATACTCTCAGAAACTCTCCGACATTCTCTGACACTCTCTGAGACTCTCTGAAACTCACTGAAACTCTCTGTCACTATCTGACACTCTCTGACACTCTCTGAAGCTCTCTGACACTCTCTGACACTCTCTGCAATCTCTCTGAAACTCTCTGACACTCTGAAGCTCTCCCACACTCTCTGACACTCTCTGCAATCTCTCTGACACTCTCTGAAACTCTCTGACACTCTCTGACAGTCTGTGACACTCAATGAAACTCTCTGACACTCTCTGACACGATCTGACACTCTCTGAAACTCTCTGACACTCTCTGACACTCTGTGACACACTGTGAAACTCTCTGACGCACTGAGACACTCTGTGAACCCTCTGACAGTCTCTGACACTCACAGATACTCTCAGAAACTCTCCGACATTCTCTGACACTCTCTGAGACTGTCTGAAACTTTGTGACACACTGTGAAACTCTCTGACACTCTCTGACACTCATAGATACTCTCAGAAACTCTCCGACATTCTCTGAGAGTCTCTGACACTCTCAGACACTCTCAGACACTCTCTGACACTCTCTGACACTCTGTGACACACTGTGAAAATCTCTGACACTCTCTGACACTCACAGATAATCTCAGAAACTCTCCGACATTCTCTGACACTCTCTGAAACTCTCTGAGACTCACTGAAACTCTCTGTCATTATCTGACACTCTCTGATACTCTCTGAAGCTCTCTGACACTCTCTGACACTCTCTGCAATCTCTCTGAAACTCTCTGACACTCTGAAGCTCTCCCACACTCTCTGACACTCTCTGCAATCTCTCTGACACTCTCTGAAACTCTCTGACACGCTCTGAAACTCTCTGACACTCTCTGACAGTCTGTGACACTCTCTGAAACTCTCTGACACTCTCCGACACGATCTGACACTCTCTGAAACTCTCTGACACTCTCTGACACTCTGTGACACACTGTGAAACTCTCTGACGCACTGAGACACTCTGTGAACCCTCTGACAGTCTCTGACACTCACAGATACTTTCAGAAACTCTCCGACATTCTCTGACACTCTCTGAGACTGTCTGAAAATTTGTGACACATTGTGAAACTCTCTGACACTCTCTGACACTCATAGATACTCTCAGAAACTCTCCGACATTCTCTGAGAGTCTCTGACACTCTCAGACACTCTCAGACACTCTCTGACACTCTCTGACACTCTCTGACACTCACAGATAATCTCAGAAACTCTCCGACATTCTCTGACACTCTCTGAAACTCTCTGAGACTCACTGAAACTCTCTGTCACTATCTGACACTCTCTGACACTCTCTGAAGCTCTCAGACACTCTCTGACACTCTCTGCAATCTCTCTGAAACTCTCTGACACTCTGAAGCTCTCCCACACTCTCTGACACTCTCTGCAATCTCTCTGACACTCTCTGAAACTCTCTGACACGCTCTGAAACTCTCTGACACTCTCTGACAGTCTGTGACACTCTCTGAAACTCTCTGACACTCTCTGACACGATCTGACACTCTCTGAAACTCTCTGACACTCTCTGACACTCTGTGACACACTGTGAAACTCTCTGACGCACTGAGACACTCTGTGAACCCTCTGACAGTCTCTGACACTCACAGATACTTTCAGAAACTCTCCGACATTCTCTGACACTCTCTGAGACTGTCTGAAAATTTGTGACACACTGTGAAACTCTCTGACACTCTCTGACACTCATAGATACTCTCAGAAACTCTCCGACATTCTCTGAGAGTCTCTGACACTCTCAGACACTCTCAGACACTCTCTGACACTCTCTGACACTCTCTGACACTCTGTGACACACTGTGAAAATCTGTGACACTCTCTGACACTCACAGATACTCTCAGAAACTCTCCGACATTCTCTGAAACCCTCTGACACTCTCTGACACTCTCTGACACTCTGTGAAACTCTCTGAAAATCTCTGATACTCTCTGACAGTCTCTGACACTCTGTGACACTCCCTGACACACTCAGAAACTCTCAGAACCCTCCAACACTCTCTTACACTCACAGAAACACTCAGAAACTCTCCGACATTCTCTGACACTCTCTGACACTCTCTGACATTCTCTGAAACTCTCTGAAACTCTCAGACACTCTCTGACACACTCTGACATTCTCTGAAACTCTCTGAAACTCTCTGACTCTCTCTGACACTCTCTGAAACTCTCTGAGACTCACTGAAACTCTCTGTCACTATTTGACACTCTCTGACACTCTCTGAAGCTCTCTGACACTCTCTGACAGTCTCTGCAATCTCTCTGGCACTCTCTGAAAGTATCTGACACTCTCTGAAACTCTCTGACACTCTCTGAAGGTCTGTGACACTCTCTGAAACTCTCTGACACTCTCTGACAGGATCTGACACTCTCTGAAAGTCTCTGACACTCTCTGACACTCTGTGACACACTGTGAAACTCTCTGACGCACTGAGACACTCTCTGAACCCTTTGACAGTCTCTGACACTCACAGATACTCTCCGAAACTCTCCGACATTCTCTGACACTCTCTGAGACTCTCTGAAACTCTGTGACGCACTGTGAAACCCTCTGACAGTCTCTGACACTCACAGATACTCTCGGAAACACTCCGACATTCTCTGACACTCTCTGCAATCTCTCTGACACTCTCTGAAACTCTCTGTCACTCTCTGAAACTCTCTGACACTCTCTGACAGTCTGTGACACTCTCTGAAACTCTCTGACACTCTCTGAAACGATCTGACACTCTCTGAAACTCTCTGACACTCTCTGACACTCTGTGACACACTGTGAAACTCTCTGACGCACTGACACACTCTCTGAACCCTCTGACAGTCTCTGACACTCACAGATACTCTCGGAAACTCTCCGACATTCTCTGACACTCTCTGAGACTCTCTGAAACTCTGTGACGCACTGTGAAACTCTCTGACACTCTCTGACACTCATAGATACTCTCAGAAACTCTCCGACATTCTCTGACAGTCTCTGACACTCGCAGACACTCTCAGACACTCTCTGACACTCTCTGACACTCTGTGACACACTGTGAAAATCTCTGACACTCTCTGACAATCACAGATACTCTCATAAACTCTCCGACATTCTCTGAAACCCTCTGACACTCTCTGACACACTCTGACACTCTGTGAAACTCTCTGAAACTCTCTGATACTCTCTGACAGTCTCTGACACTCTGTGACACTCCCTGACACACTCAGAAACTCTCAGAACCCTCCGACACTCTCTTACACTCACAGATACTCTCAGAAACTCTCCGACATTCTCTGACACTCTCTGAAACTCTCTGAGACTCACTGAAACTCTCTGTCACTATCTGACACTCTCTGACACTCTCTGAAGCTCTCCCACACTCTCTGACACTCTCTGCAATCTCTCTGACACTCTCTGAAACTCTCTGACACTCTCTGAAACTCTCTGACACTCTCTGACAGTCTGTGACACTCTCTGAAACTCTCTGACACTCCCTGACAGGATCTGACACTCTCTGAAAGTCTCTGACACTCTCTGACACTCTGTGACACACTGTGAAACTCTCTGACGCACTGAGACACTCTGTGAACCCTCTGACAGTCTCTGACACTCACAGATACTCTCAGAAACTCTCCGACATTCTCTGACACTCTCTGAGACTGTCTGAAACTTTGTGACACACTGTGAAACTCTCTGACACTCTCTGACACTCATAGATACTCTCAGAAACTCTCCGACATTCTCTGACAGTCTCTGACACTCTCAGACACTCTCAGACACTCTCTGACACTCTCTGACACTCACAGATACTCTCAGAAACTCTCCGACATTCTCTGAAACCCTATGACACTCTCTGACACTCTGTGAAACTCTCTGAAACTCTCTGATACTCTCTGACAGTCTCTGACACTCTGTGACACTCCCTGACACACTCAGAAACTCTCAGAACCCTCCAACACTCTCTTACACTCACAGATAATCTCAGAAACTCTCCGACATTCTCTGACACTCTCTGACACTCTCTGACATTCTCTGAAAATCTCTGAAACTCTCAGACACTCTCTGACACTCTCTGACATTCTCTGAAACTCTCTGAAACTCTCTGACGCTCTCTGACACTCTCTGAAACTCTTTGACAATCTCTGAAACTCTCAGACAATCTCTGACAGTCTCTGAAACTCTCTGAAACTCTCTGAAACTCTTTGACACTCTCTGACACTCTCTGAAACTCTCTGACACTCTGAAGCTCTCCCACATTCTCTGACACTCTCTGCAATCTCTCTGACACTCTCTGAAACTCTCTGACACTCTCTGAAACTCTGTGACACTCTCTGACACTCTCAGACACTCTCTGACACACTCTGAAACTCTCTGACAATTCTCTGAAACTCTCTGTCACTCTCTGACACTCTCTGACACTCTCTGAAGCTCTCTGAAACTCTCTGAAATTTTCTGAAACTCTGAAGCTCTCCCACACTCCCTGACACACTCTGCAATCTCTCTGACACTCTCTGAAACTCTCTGACACTCTCTGAACCTCTCTGACACTCTCTGAAAGTCTGTGACACTCTCTGAAACTCTCTGACACTCTCTGACACGATCTGACACTCTCTGAAACTTTCTGACACTCTCTGACACTCTGTGACACACTGTGAAACTCTCTGACGCACTGAGACACTCTCTGAACCCTCTGACAGTCTCTGACACTCACAGATACTCTCGGAAACTCTCCGACATTGTCTGACACTCTCTGAGACTCTCTGAAACTCTGTGACGCACTGCGAAACTCTCTGACACTCTCTGACACTCATAGATACTCTCAGAAACTCTCCGACATTCTCTGAGAGTCTCTGACACTCTCAGACACTCTCAGACACTCTCTGACACTCTCTGACACTCTGTGACACACTGTGAAAATCTCTAACACTCTCTGACACTCACAGATAATCTCAGAAACTCTCCGACATTCTCTGAAACCCTCTGACACTCTCTGACACTCTCTGACACTCTGTGAAACTCTCTGAAACTCTCTGATACTCTCTGACAGTCTCTGACACTCTGTGACACTCCCTGACACACTGAGAAACTCTCAGAACCGTCCGACACACTCTTACACTCACAGATACTCTCAGAAACTCTCCGACATTCTCTGACACTCTCTGACACTCTCTGACATTCTCTGAAACTCTCTGAAACTCTCAGACACTCTCTGACACTCTCTGACATTCTCTGAAACTCTCTGAAACTCTCTGACGCTCTCTGACACTCTCTGAAACTCTCTGAGACTGACTGAAACTCTCTGTCACTATCTGACACTCTCTGACACTCTCTGAAGCTCTCTGACACTCTCTGACATTCTCAGCAATCTCTCTGAAACTCTCTGACACTCTGAAGCTCTCCCACACTCTCTGACACTCTCTGCAATCTCTCTGACACTCTCTGAAACTCTCTGACACTCTCTGAAACTCTCTGACACTCTCTGACAGTCTGTGACACTCTCTGAAACTCTCTGACACTCTCTGACACGATCTGACACTCTCTGAAACTCTCTGACACTCTCTGACACTCTGTGACACACTGTGAAACTCTCTGACGCACTTGGACACTCTCTGAACCCTCTGACAGTCTCTGACACTCACAGATATTCTCAGAAACTCTCCGACATTCTCTGACACTCTCTGAGAATCTGTGAAACTCTGTGACACACTGTGAAACTCTCTGACACTCTCTGACACTCATAGATACTCTCAGAAACACTCCGACATTCTCTGACAGTCTCTGACACTCTCAGACACTCTCTGACACTCTGTGACACACTGTGAAAATCTCTGACACTCTCAGACACTCACAGATACTCTCAGAAATTCCCCGACATTCTCTGAAACCCTCTGACACTCTCTGACACTCTGTGAAACTCTCTGAAACTCTCTGATACTCTCTGACAGTCTCTGACACTCTGTGACACTCCCTGACACACTCAGAAACTCTCAGAACCCTCCGACACACTCTTACACTCAGAGATACTCTCAGAAACTCTCCGACATTCTCTGACACTCTCTGACACTCTCTGACATTCTCTGAAACTCTCTGAAACTCTCAGACTCTCTCTGACACTCTCTGACATTCTCTGAAACTCTCTGAAACTCTCTGACGCTCTCTGACAATCTCTGAAACTCTCAGACAATCTCTGACACTCTCTGAAACTCTCTGAAACTCTCTGAGACTCATTGAAACTCTCTGTCACTATCCGACACTCTCTGACACTCTCTGAAACTCTCTGAAACTCTCTGAAACTCTCCAAAGCTCTCTGGCCAGCTCTGACACTCTCTGCAATCTCTCTGACACTCTCTGACACGCTGTGACACTCTCAGAAAATCTCTGAAACTCTCTGACACTTTGTGACACTCTCTGAAGCTATCTGAAACTCTCTGAAACTCTCTGAAGCTCTCTGACAAACTCTGACACACTCTGACACGCTGTGACACTCTCAGAAATTGTCTGAAACTCTCTGACACTCTCCGACACACTCAGAAACTCTCTGGCACTCTCTGACATTCTCAGAAACTCTTTGACACTCTGTGACACTCTCTGACACTCTCAGACACTCTCTGACACACTCTGAAACACACTGATACTCTCGGTCACTCTCAGACAGTGTCTGACACTCTCTGAAACTCTCTGACACTCTCTGACACTCTTTGACACTCTCTGACACTCTCAGACAGTGTCTGACACTCTCTGAAACTCTCTGAAACTCTCTGAAGCTCTCTGACAAACTCTGACACTCTCTGCAATCTCTCTGACACTCTCTGACACGCTGTGACACTCTCTGAAACTCTCTGACACTCTCTGACACTCTCCGACACACTCAGAAACTCTCTGGCACTCTCTGACACTCTCAGAAACTCTCTGAAACTCTCTGACACTCTCTGAAACTCTTTGACACTCTCTGAAACTCTCTGAAACTCTCTGACACTCTCTGAAACTCTCTGAAACTCTTTGACACTCTCTGACACTCTCTGACACTCTCTGAAGCTCTCTGAAGCTCTCTGACACTCTCTGACACTCTCTGAAACTCTTTGACACTCTCTGACACTCTCAGACAGTGTCTGACACTCTCTGAAACTCGCTGACTCTCTCTGAAACTCTCTGAAACTCTCTGACACTCTCGGACACTCTCTGACTCTCTCTGACGCTCTCTGAAGCTCTCTGACACTCTGTGACACTCTCTGAAACTCTCTGACACTATCTGACACTCTCTGAAACTTTCTGACACTCTCTGACACTCTCTGACACTCTCTGAAACTCTCTGATAGTCTGTGACACTCTCAGAAACTCTCTGACACGATCTGACACTCTCTGAAACTCTCTGATAGTCTGTGACACTATCTGAAACTCTCTGACACGATCTGACACTCTCTGAAACTCTCTGACACTCTCTGACACTCTGTGACACACTGTGAAACTCTCTGACACTCTCAGACCCTCTCTGACACTCTGTGACACTCTCTGATACTCTCTGAAACACTCTGAAACTCTCTGACATTCTCCGACACTCTCTGACACACTCGGAAACACCCTGAAACGCTCTGACACTCTCTGACAATTCTCTGAAACTCTCTGTCACTCTATGACACTCTCTGACACTCTCTGAAGCTCTCTGAAACTCTCTGAAATTCTCTGAAACTCTGAAGCTCTCCCACACTCTCTGACACTCTCTGCAATCACTGACACTCTCTGAAACTCTCTGACACTCTCTGAAACTCTCTGACAGTCTCTGAACTCTTTGACAATCTCTGACACTCTCTGAAACTCTCTGACACTCTCTGACACTCTCTGACACTCTCTGACACTCTCTGAAACTCTCTGACACTCTCTGACAGTCTGTGACACTCTCTGAAACTCTCTGACACTCTCTGACACGATCTGACACTCTCTGAAACTCTCTGACACTCTCTGACACTCTGTGACACACTGTGAAACTCTCTGACGCACTGAGACACTCTCTGAACCCTCTGACAGTCTCTGACACTCACAGATATTCTCAGAAACTCTCCGACATTCTCTGACACTCTCTGAGAATCTGTGAAACTCTGTGACACACTGTGAAACTCTCTGACACTCTCTGACACTCATAGATACTCTCAGAAACACTCCGACATTCTCTGACAGTCTCTGACACTCTCAGACACTCTCTGACACTCTCTGACACTCTGTGACACACTGTGAAAATCTCTGACACTCTCAGACACTCACAGATACTCTCAGAAATTCCCCGACATTCTCTGAAACCCTCTGACACTCTCTGACACTCTGTGAAACTCTCTGAAACTCTCTGATACTCTCTGACAGTCTCTGACACTCTGTGACACTCCCTGACACACTCAGAAACTCTCAGAACCCTCCGACACACTCTTACACTCAGAGATACTCTCAGAAACTCTCCGACATTCTCTGACACTCTCTGACACTCTCTGACATTCTCTGAAACTCTCTGAAACTCTCAGACTCTCTCTGACACTCTCTGACATTCTCTGAAACTCTCTGAAACTCTCTGACGCTCTCTGACAATCTCTGAAACTCTCAGACAATCTCTGACACTCTCTGAAACTCTCTGAAACTCTCTGAGACTCATTGAAACTCTCTGTCACTATCCGACACTCTCTGACACTCTCTGAAACTCTCTGAAACTCTCTGAAACTCTCCAAAGCTCTCTGGCCAGCTCTGACACTCTCTGCAATCTCTCTGACACTCTCTGACACGCTGTGACACTCTCAGAAAATCTCTGAAACTCTCTGACACTTTGTGACACTCTCTGAAGCTATCTGAAACTCTCTGAAACTCTCTGAAGCTCTCTGACAAACTCTGACACACTCTGCGATCTCTCTGACACTCTCTGACACGCTGTGACACTCTCAGAAATTGTCTGAAACTCTCTGACACTCTCCGACGCACTCAGAAACTCTCTGGCACTCTCTGACATTCTCAGAAACTCTTTGACACTCTGTGACACTCTCTGACACTCTCAGACACTCTCTGACACACTCTGAAACACACTGATACTCTCGGTCACTCTCAGACAGTGTCTGACACTCTCTGAAACTCTCTGACACTCTCTGACACTCTTTGACACTCTCTGACACTCTCAGACAGTGTCTGACACTCTCTGAAACTCTCTGAAACTCTCTGAAGCTCTCTGACAAACTCTGACACTCTCTGCAATCTCTCTGACACTCTCTGACACGCTGTGACACTCTCTGAAACTCTCTGACACTCTCTGACACTCTCCGACACACTCAGAAACTCTCTGGCACTCTCTGACACTCTCAGAAACTCTCTGAAACTCTCTGACACTCTCTGAAACTCTTTGACACTCTCTGAAACTCTCTGAAACTCTCTGACACTCTCTGAAACTCTCTGAAACTCTTTGACACTCTCTGACACTCTCTGACACTCTCTGAAGCTCTCTGAAGCTCTCTGACACTCTCTGACACTCTCTGAAACTCTTTGACACTCTCTGACACTCTCAGACAGTGTCTGACACTCTCTGAAACTCGCTGACACCCTCTGAAACTCTCTGAAACTCTCTGACACTCTCGGACACTCTCTGACTCTCTCTGACGCTCTCTGAAGCTCTCTGACACTCTGTGACACTCTCTGAAACTCTCTGACACTATCTGACACTCTCTGAAACTTTCTGACACTCTCTGACACTCTCTGAAACTCTCTGATAGTCTGTGACACTCTCAGAAACTCTCTGACACGATCTGACACTCTCTGAAACTCTCTGATAGTCTGTGACACTATCTGAAACTCTCTGACACGATCTGACACTCTCTGAAACTCTCTGACACTCTCTGACACTCTGTGACACACTGTGAAACTCTCTGACACTCTCAGACCCTCTCTGACACTCTGTGACACTCTCTGATACTCTCTGAAACACTCTGAAACTCTCTGACATTCTCCGACACTCTCTGACACACTCGGAAAAACCCTGAAACGCTCTGACACTCTCTGACAATTCTCTGAAACTCTCTGTCACTCTATGACACTCTCTGACACTCTCTGAAGCTCTCTGAAACTCTCTGAAATTCTCTGAAACTCTGAAGCTCTCCCACACTCTCTGACACTCTCTGCAATCACTGACACTCTCTGAAACTCTCTGACACTCTCTGAAACTCTCTGACAGTCTCTGAACTCTTTGACAATCTCTGACACTCTCTGAAACTCTCTGACACTCTCTGACACTCTCTGACACTCTCTGAAACTCTTTGACACTCTCTGACACTCTCAGACAGTGTCTGACACTCTCTGAAACTCTGTGACACTCTCTGAAACTCTCTGAAACTCTCTGACACTCTCTGACACTCTCTGACACTCACTGACGCTCTCCGAAGCTCTCTGACACTCTGTGACACTCTCTGAAACTCTCTGACACTATCTGACACTCTCTGAAACTTTCTGACACTCTCTGACACTCTCTGACACTCTCTGAAACTCTCAGAAACTCTCTGACACTCTCTGACAGTCTGTGACACTCTCTGAAACTCTCCGACACTCTCTGACACGATCTGACACTCTCTGAAACTCTCTGACACTCTCTGACACTCTGTGACACTGTGACACTCTCTGACACTCTCAGACCCTCTCTGACACTCTCTGACACTCTCTGACACTCTCTGAAACACTCTGAAACTCTCTGACATTCTCCGACACTCTCTGAAACTCTGTGACACTCTCTGAAACTCTCTGACACTATCTGACACTCTCTGAAACTTTCTGACACTCTCTGACACTCTCTGAAACTCTCTGATAGTCTGTGACACTCTCAGAAACTCTCTGACAGTCTGTGACACTATCTGAAACTCTCTGACACGATCTGACACTCTCTGAAACTCTCTGACACTCTCTGACACTCTGTGACACACTGTGAAACTCTCTGACACTCTCAGACCCTCTCTGACTCTCTGTGACACTCTCTGATACTCTCTGAAACACTCTGAAACTCTCTGACATTCTCCGACACTCTCTGACACACTCGGAAACACCCTGAAACCCTCTGACACTCTCTGACAATTCTCTGAAACTCTCTGTCACTCTATGACACTCTCTGACACTCTCTGAAGCTCTCTGAAACTCTCTGAAATTCTCTGAAACTCTGAAGCTCTCCCACACTCTCTGACACTCTCTGCAATCACTGACACTCTCTGAAACTCTCTGACACTCTCTGATAGTCTCTGACAGTCTCTGAACTCTTTGACAATCTCTGACACTCTCTGAAACTCTCTGACACTCTCTGACACTCTCTGAAACTCTTTGACACTCTCTGACACTCTCAGACAGTGTCTGACACTATCTGAATCTCTCTGACACTCACTGAAACTCTCTGAAACTCTCTGACACTCTCTGACACTCTCTGACACTCTCTGACGCTCTCTGAAGCTCTCTGACACTCTGTGACACTCTCTGAAACTCTCTGACACTATCCGACACTATCTGAAACTTTCTGACACTCTCTGACACTCTCTGAAACTCTCTGAAACTCTCAGAAACTCTCTGACACTCTCTGACAGTCTGTGACGCTCTCTGAAACTCTCCGACACTCTCTGACACGATCTGACACTCTCTGAAACTCTCTGACACTCTCTGACACTCTGTGATACTGTGAAATTCTCTGACACTCTCAGACCCTCTCTGACACTCTCTGACACTCTCTGACACTCTCTGAAACACTCTGAAACTCTCTGACATTCTCCGACACTCTCTGAAACTCTGTGACACTCTCTGACACTCTCAGACACTCTCTGACACACTCTGAAACACTCTGAAACGCTCTGACACTCTCTGACAATTCTCTGAAACTCTCTGTCACTCTCTGACACTCTCTGAAGCTCTCTGAAACTCTCTGAAATTCTCTGAAACTCGGAAGCTCTCCCACACTCTCTGACACTCTCTGCAATCTCTCTGACACTCTCTGAAACTCTCTGACACTCTCTGAAACTCTCTGACACTCTTGACAGTCTCGGAAACTCTCTGACACTCTCTGAAACTTTTTGACACTCTCTGACACTCTCAGACAGTGTATGACACTCTCTGAAGCTCTCTGACACTCTGTGACACTCTCTGAAACTCTCTGACACTATCTGACACTCTCTGAAACTTTCTGACACTCTCTGACACTCTCAGAAACTCTCTGACAGTCTGTGACACTATCTGAAACTCTCTGTCACGATCTGACACTCTCTGAAACTCTCTGACACTCTCTGACACTCTGTGACACACTGTGACACTCTTTGACACTCTCTGACACTCTCCGACAGTGTCTGACACTCTCTGAAACTCGCTGACTATCTCTGAAACTCTCTGAAACTCTCAGAAACTCTCTGACACTCTCTGACATTCTCTGAAACTCTCTGAAACTCTCAGACACTCTCTGACACTCTCTGACATTCTCTGAAACTCTCTGAAACTCTCTGACGCTCTCTGACACTCTCTGAAACTCTCTGAGACTGACTGAAACTCTCTGTCACTATCTGACACTCTCTGACACTCTCTGAAGCTCTCTGACACTCTCTGACATTCTCAGCAATCTCTCAGAAACTCTCTGACACTCTGAAGCTCTCCCACACTCTCTGACACTCTCTGAAACTCTCTGACACTCTCTGACAGTCTGTGACACTCTCTGAAACTCTCTGACACTCTCTGACAGTCTGTGACACTCTCTGAAACTCTCTGACACTCTCTGACACGATCTGACACTCTCTGAAACTCTCTGACACTCTCTGACACTCTGTGACACACTGTGAAACTCTCTGACGCACTGAGACACTCTGTGAACCCTCTGACAGTCTCTGAAACTCACAGATACTTTCAGAAACTCTCCGACATTCTCTGACACTCTCTGAGACTGTCTGAAAATTTGTGACACATTGTGAAACTCTCTGACACTCTCTGACACTCATAGATACTCTCAGAAACTCTCCGACATTCTCTGAGAGTCTCTGACACTCTCAGACACTCTCAGACACTCTCTGACACTCTCTGACACTCTCTGACACTCACAGATAATCTCAGAAACTCTCCGACATTCTCTGACACTCTCTGAAACTCTCTGAGACTCACTGAAACTCTCTGTCACTATCTGACACTCTCTGACACTCTCTGAAGCTCTCTGACACTCTCTGACACTCTCTGCAATCTCTCTGAAACTCTCTGACACTCTGAAGCTCTCCCACACTCTCTGACACTCTCTGCAATCTCTCTGACACTCTCTGAAACTCTCTGACACGCTCTGAAACTCTCTGACACTCTCTGACAGTCTGTGACACTCTCTGAAACTCTCTGACACTCTCTGACACGATCTGACACTCTCTGAAACTCTCTGACACTCTCTGACACTCTGTGACACACTGTGAAACTCTCTGACGCACTGAGACACTCTGTGAACCCTCTGACAGTCTCTGACACTCACAGATACTTTCAGAAACTCTCCGACATTCTGTGACACTCTCTGAGACTCTCTGAAAATTTGTGACACACTGTGAAACTCTCTGACACTCTCTGACACTCATAGATACTCTCAGAAACTCTCCGACATTCTCTGAGAGTCTCTGACACTCTCAGACACTCTCAGACAATCTCTGACACTCTCTGACACTCTCTGACACTCTGTGACACACTGTGAAAATCTGTGACACTCTCTGACACTCACAGATACTCTCAGAAACTCTCCGACATTCTCTGAAACCCTCTGACACTCTCTGACACTCTCTGACACTCTGTGAAACTCTCTGAAAATCTCTGATACTCTCTGACAGTCTCTGACACTCTGTGACACTCCCTGACACACTCAGAAACTCTCAGAACCCTCCAACACTCTCTTACACTCACAGAAACACTCAGAAACTCTCCGACATTCTCTGACACTCTCTGACACTCTCTGACATTCTCTGAAACTCTCTGAAACTCTCAGACACTCTCTGACACACTCTGACATTCTCTGAAACTCTCTGAAACTCTCTGACTCTCTCTGACACTCTCTGAAACTCTCTGAGACTCACTGAAACTCTCTGTCACTATTTGACACTCTCTGACACTCTCTGAAGCTCTCTGACACTCTCTGACAGTCTCTGCAATCTCTCTGGCACTCTCTGAAAGTATCTGACACTCTCTGAAACTCTCTGACACTCTCTGAAGGTCTGTGACACTCTCTGAAACTCTCTGACACTCTCTGACAGGATCTGACACTCTCTGAAAGTCTCTGACACTCTCTGACACTATGTGACACACTGTGAAACTCTCTGACGCACTGAGACACTCTCTGAACCCTTTGACAGTCTCTGACACTCACAGATACTCTCCGAAACTCTCCGACATTCTCTGACACTCTCTGAGACTCTCTGAAACTCTGTGACGCACTGTGAAACCCTCTGACAGTCTCTGACACTCACAGATACTCTCGGAAACACTCCGACATTCTCTGACACTCTCTGCAATCTCTCTGACACTCTCTGAAACTCTCTGTCACTCTCTGAAACTCTCTGACACTCTCTGACAGTCTGTGACACTCTCTGAAACTCTCTGACACTCTCTGAAACGATCTGACACTCTCTGAAACTCTCTGACACTCTCTGACACTCTGTGACACACTGTGAAACTCTCTGACGCACTGACACACTCTCTGAACCCTCTGACAGTCTCTGACACTCACAGATACTCTCGGAAACTCTCCGACATTCTCTGACACTCTCTGAGACTCTCTGAAACTCTGTGACGCACTGTGAAACTCTCTGACACTCTCTGACACTCATAGATACTCTCAGAAACTCTCCGACGTTCTCTGACAGTCTCTGACACTCGCAGACACTCTCAGACACTCTCTGACACTCTCTGACACTCTGTGACACACTGTGAAAATCTCTGACACTCTCTGACAATCACAGATACTCTCATAAACTCTCCGACATTCTCTGAAACCCTCTGACACTCTCTGACACACTCTGACACTCTGTGAAACTCTCTGAAACTCTCTGATACTCTCTGACAGTCTCTGACACTCTGTGACACTCCCTGACACACTCAGAAACTCTCAGAACCCTCCGACACTCTCTTACACTCACAGATACTCTCAGAAACTCTCCGACATTCTCTGACACTCTCTGAAACTCTCTGAGACTCACTGAAACTCTCTGTCACTATCTGACACTCTCTGACACTCTCTGAAGCTCTCCCACACTCTCTGACACTCTCTGCAATCTCTCTGACACTCTCTGAAACTCTCTGACACTCTCTGAAACTCTCTGACACTCTCTGACAGTCTGTGACACTCTCTGAAACTCTCTGACACTCCCTGACAGGATCTGACACTCTCTGAAAGTCTCTGACACTCTCTGACACTCTGTGACACACTGTGAAACTCTCTGACGCACTGAGACACTCTGTGAACCCTCTGACAGTCTCTGACACTCACAGATACTCTCAGAAACTCTCCGACATTCTCTGACACTCTCTGAGACTGTCTGAAACTTTGTGACACACTGTGAAACTCTCTGACACTCTCTGACACTCATAGATACTCTCAGAAACTCTCCGACATTCTCTGACAGTCTCTGACACTCTCAGACACTCTCAGACACTCTCTGACACTCTCTGACACTCACAGATACTCTCAGAAACTCTCCGACATTCTCTGAAACCCTATGACACTCTCTGACACTCTGTGAAACTCTCTGAAACTCTCTGATACTCTCTGACAGTCTCTGACACTCTGTGACACTCCCTGACACACTCAGAAACTCTCAGAACCCTCCAACACTCTCTTACACTCACAGATAATCTCAGAAACTCTCCGACATTCTCTGACACTCTCTGACACTCTCTGACATTCTCTGAAAATCTCTGAAACTCTCAGACACTCTCTGACACTCTCTGACATTCTCTGAAACTCTCTGAAACTCTCTGACGCTCTCTGACACTCTCTGAAACTCTTTGACAATCTCTGAAACTCTCAGACAATCTCTGACAGTCTCTGAAACTCTCTGAAACTCTCTGAAACTCTTTGACACTCTCTGACACTCTCTGAAACTCTCTGACACTCTGAAGCTCTCCCACATTCTCTGACACTCTCTGCAATCTCTCTGACACTCTCTGAAACTCTCTGACACTCTCTGAAACTCTGTGACACTCTCTGACACTCTCAGACACTCTCTGACACACTCTGAAACTCTCTGACAATTCTCTGAAACTCTCTGTCACTCTCTGACACTCTCTGACACTCTCTGAAGCTCTCTGAAACTCTCTGAAATTTTCTGAAACTCTGAAGCTCTCCCACACTCCCTGACACACTCTGCAATCTCTCTGACACTCTCTGAAACTCTCTGACACTCTCTGAACCTCTCTGACACTCTCTGAAAGTCTGTGACACTCTCTGAAACTCTCTGACACTCTCTGACACGATCTGACACTCTCTGAAACTTTCTGACACTCTCTGACACTCTGTGACACACTGTGAAACTCTCTGACGCACTGAGACACTCTCTGAACCCTCTGACAGTCTCTGACACTCACAGATACTCTCGGAAACTCTCCGACATTGTCTGACACTCTCTGAGACTCTCTGAAACTCTGTGACGCACTGCGAAACTCTCTGACACTCTCTGACACTCATAGATACTCTCAGAAACTCTCCGACATTCTCTGAGAGTCTCTGACACTCTCAGACACTCTCAGACACTCTCTGACACTCTCTGACACTCTGTGACACACTGTGAAAATCTCTAACACTCTCTGACACTCACAGATAATCTCAGAAACTCTCCGACATTCTCTGAAACCCTCTGACACTCTCTGACACTCTCTGACACTCTGTGAAACTCTCTGAAACTCTCTGATACTCTCTGACAGTCTCTGACACTCTGTGACACTCCCTGACACACTGAGAAACTCTCAGAACCGTCCGACACACTCTTACACTCACAGATACTCTCAGAAACTCTCCGACATTCTCTGACACTCTCTGACACTCTCTGACATTCTCTGAAACTCTCTGAAACTCTCAGACACTCTCTGACACTCTCTGACATTCTCTGAAACTCTCTGAAACTCTCTGACGCTCTCTGACACTCTCTGAAACTCTCTGAGACTGACTGAAACTCTCTGTCACTATCTGACACTCTCTGACACTCTCTGAAGCTCTCTGACACTCTCTGACATTCTCAGCAATCTCTCTGAAACTCTCTGACACTCTGAAGCTCTCCCACACTCTCTGACACTCTCTGCAATCTCTCTGACACTCTCTGAAACTCTCTGACACTCTCTGAAACTCTCTGACACTCTCTGACAGTCTGTGACACTCTCTGAAACTCTCTGACACTCTCTGACACGATCTGACACTCTCTGAAACTCTCTGACACTCTCTGACACTCTGTGACACACTGTGAAACTCTCTGACGCACTGAGACACTCTCTGAACCCTCTGACAGTCTCTGACACTCACAGATATTCTCAGAAACTCTCCGACATTCTCTGACACTCTCTGAGAATCTGTGAAACTCTGTGACACACTGTGAAACTCTCTGACACTCTCTGACACTCATAGATACTCTCAGAAACACTCCGACATTCTCTGACAGTCTCTGACACTCTCAGACACTCTCTGACACTCTCTGACACTCTGTGACACACTGTGAAAATCTCTGACACTCTCAGACACTCACAGATACTCTCAGAAATTCCCCGACATTCTCTGAAACCCTCTGACACTCTCTGACACTCTGTGAAACTCTCTGAAACTCTCTGATACTCTCTGACAGTCTCTGACACTCTGTGACACTCCCTGACACACTCAGAAACTCTCAGAACCCTCCGACACACTCTTACACTCAGAGATACTCTCAGAAACTCTCCGACATTCTCTGACACTCTCTGACACTCTCTGACATTCTCTGAAACTCTCTGAAACTCTCAGACTCTCTCTGACACTCTCTGACATTCTCTGAAACTCTCTGAAACTCTCTGACGCTCTCTGACAATCTCTGAAACTCTCAGACAATCTCTGACACTCTCTGAAACTCTCTGAAACTCTCTGAGACTCATTGAAACTCTCTGTCACTATCCGACACTCTCTGACACTCTCTGAAACTCTCTGAAACTCTCTGAAACTCTCCAAAGCTCTCTGGCCAGCTCTGACACTCTCTGCAATCTCTCTGACACTCTCTGACACGCTGTGACACTCTCAGAAAATCTCTGAAACTCTCTGACACTTTGTGACACTCTCTGAAGCTATCTGAAACTCTCTGAAACTCTCTGAAGCTCTCTGACAAACTCTGACACACTCTGCGATCTCTCTGACACTCTCTGACACGCTGTGACACTCTCAGAAATTGTCTGAAACTCTCTGACACTCTCCGACGCACTCAGAAACTCTCTGGCACTCTCTGACATTCTCAGAAACTCTTTGACACTCTGTGACACTCTCTGACACTCTCAGACACTCTCTGACACACTCTGAAACACACTGATACTCTCGGTCACTCTCAGACAGTGTCTGACAATCTCTGAAACTCTCTGACACTCTCTGACACTCTTTGACACTCTCTGACACTCTCAGACAGTGTCTGACACTCTCTGAAACTCTCTGAAACTCTCTGAAGCTCTCTGACAAACTCTGACACTCTCTGCAATCTCTCTGACACTCTCTGACACGCTGTGACACTCTCTGAAACTCTCTGACACTCTCTGACACTCTCCGACACACTCAGAAACTCTCTGGCACTCTCTGACACTCTCAGAAACTCTCTGAAACTCTCTGACACTCTCTGAAACTCTTTGACACTCTCTGAAACTCTCTGAAACTCTCTGACACTCTCTGAAACTCTCTGAAGCTCCCTGACATTCTCTGAAACTCTGTGACACTCTTTGACAATCTCTGACACTCACTGACTCTCTCTGAAACTCTCTGACAGTCTCTGGAACTCTCTGAAACTCTCTGACACTCTCTGACACTCTCAGGCATTCTCTGACACTCTGTGACACTTTCTGAAACTCTCTGACACTATCTGACACTTTTTGAATCTCTCGGACAATCTCTGAATCTCTCTGAAACTCTCCGACACTCTGTGACACTCTCTGAAATTTTCTGGCACTCTCTGACACTCTCTGAAGATCTCTGGCACTCTCTGAAAATCTCTGACAGTCTCTGAAACTCTGTGACACTCTCTGAAAGACTCTGACACTCTCTCATACTCTCAGACACTCTCTGACACTCTCTGACACATTCTGAAACTCTCTGACACTATCTGACTCTTTCTGAAACTCTCGGACACTCTCTGACACTATCTGACACTTTCTGAATCTCTCGGACAATCTCTGAATCTCTCTGAAACTCTCCGACATTCTGTGACAATCTCTGAAATTTTCTGGCACTCTCTGACACTCTCTGAAGATCTCTGGCACTCTCTGAAAATCTCTGACACTCTCTGAAACTCTGTGACACTCTCTGAAAGACTCTGACACTCTCTCACACTCTCAGACACTCTCAGCCACTCTCTGACACTTTCTGAAACTCTCTGACACTATCTGACTCTTTCTGAAACTCTCGGACACTCTCTGACACACTCTGCAACTCTATGACACTCTGTAACACTCTCTGACACTCTCTGAAACTCTCTGAAACTCCCTGACACTCTCTGACTCTCTCTGAAACTTTCTGACACTCTCTGACACTCTCTGACACTCCCTGACACTCTCTGAAATTCTCTGACACTCTCCGACACTCTCTGAAATTCTTTGACACTCTTTGACAATCTCAGACACTGTCTGACTCTATCTGAAACTCTCTGACACTCTCTGACACTCCCAGACACTGTCTGAAGCTCTCTGACACTCTTTGACACTCTCTGAAACTCTCTGAAACTCTCTGACACTCTCTGACTCTCTCTGAATCTCTCTGAAACTCTCTGAAAATCTCTGACACTCTCTGACACTCTGTGACACTCTCAGATACTCTCTGACTCTCTCAGACACACTCCGACACACTCAGCAACTCTCAGAAACTCTCTGGAACTCTCTGACACTCTCAGAAAGTCTCTGAAACTCTCTGACACTCTCTGAAACTCTCTGACACTCTCTGACGCTCCCTGACACTCTCTGAAACTCTGTGACAATCTTTGACAATCTCTGACACTCTCTGAAACTCTCTGAAACTGTCTGACACTCTCTGACAATCTCTGACACTCTCTGAATCTCTCTGAATCACTCTGACACTCTGTGACACTCTCTGAAACTCTCTGACACTCTCTGAAACTTTCTGACAATCTCTGAAACTCTCTGAAGCTCTCTTAAACTCTCTGAAACTCTCTGACACTCTCTGACACTCTCTGACACTCTCTGAAACTCTCTGAAACTCTCTGACACTCTCTGACACTCTCTGAAACTCTCTGACAATCTCTGGCACTCTCAGACACTCTCAGACTCTCTCTGAAGATCTCTGAAACTCTCTGACACTATCTGACACTTTCTGAATCTCTCGGACACTCTCTGAATCTCTCTGAAACTCTCCGACACTCTGTGACACTCTCTGAAACTTTCTCGCACTCTCTGACACTCTCTGAAGATCTCTGAAACTCTCTGAAAATCTCTGGCACTCTCTGAAACTCTGTGACACTCTCTGAAACACTCTGACACTCTCTGACACTCTCCGGCACACTCAGAAACTGTCAGAAACTCTCAGGCACTCTCTGACACTCTCGGAAATTCTCTGAAACCCTCTGACACTCTCTGAAACCCTCTGACACTCTCTGACACTCTCTGAAACTCTTTGACACTCATTGACACTCTCAGACACTGTCTGACACTCTCTGAAACTCTCTGAAACTCTCTGAAACTCTCTGACGCTCTCTGACACTCCCTGACACCCTCTGAAGCTTTCTGAAACTCTCTGACACTCTGTGACACCCTCTGAAACTCTCTAAAACTCTCGGACAATCTCTGAATCTTTCTGACACTCTCTGAAACTCTCTGAAACTCTTTGTAACTCTCTGACACTCTCAGAAACTCTCAGAAGCTCTCTGAAACTATCTGACACTCTCTGACACTCTCTGAAACTCTCAGACACTCTCAGACACTCTCTGACGCTCTCTGACACTATCTGAGACTCTCTGAAACTCTCTGACACTCTCTGAAACTCTCTGAAACTCTCTGACACTCTCTGAAACTCTCTGACACTCTCTGACACTCTCAGACATTCTCTGACACACTGTGACACTTTCTGAAACTCTCTGACACTATCTGACACTTTCTGAATCTCTCGGACAATCTCTGAATCTCTCTGAAACTCTCCGACACTCTGTGACACTCTCTGAAATTTTCTGGCACTCTCTGACACTCTCTGAAGATCTCTGGCACTCTCTGAAACTCTGTGACACTCTCTGAAAGACTCTGACACTCTCTCACACTCTCAGACACTCTGTAACACTCTCTGACACATTCTGAAACTCTCTGACACTATCTGACTCTTTCTGAAACTCTCGGACACTCTCTGACACACTCTGCAACTCTATGACACTCTGTAACACTCTCTGACACTCTCTGACTCTCTCTGAAACTTTCTGACACTCTCTGACACTCTCTGACACTCCCTGACACTCTCTGAAATTCTCTGACACTCTCCGACACTCTCTGAAATTCTTTGACACTCTTTGACAATCTCAGACACTGTCTGACTCTATCTGAAACTCTCTGACACTCTCTGAATCTCCCTGACACTGTCTGAAGCTCTCTGACACTCTTTGACACTCTCTGAAACTCTCTGAAACTCTCTGACACTCTCTGACTCTCTCTGAACATCTCTGAAATTCTCTGAAAATCTCTGACACTCTCTGACTCTCTGTGACACTCTCAGATACTCTCTGACTCTCTCAGACACACTCCGACACACTCAGAAACTCTCAGAAACTCTCTGGAACTCTCTGACACACTCAGAAACTCTCTGTAACTCTCTGACACTCTCAGAAAGTCTCTGAAACACTCTGACACTCTCTGAAACTCTCTGACGCTCCCTGACATTCTCTGAAACTCTGTGACACTCTTTGACAATCTCTGACACTCACTGACTCTCTCTGAAACTCTCTGACAGTCTCTGGAACTCTCAGAAACTCTCAGACACTCTCAGACACTCTCTGACACTCTCTGACACTATCTGAGACTCTCTGAAACACTCTGACACTCTCTGAAACTCTCTGAAACTCTCTGACACTCTCTGACACATTCTGAAACTCTCTGACACTATCTGACTCTTTCTGATACTCTCGGACACTCTCTGACACACTCTGCAACTCTATGACACTCTGTAACACTCTCTGACACTCTCTGACTCTCTCTGAAACTTTCTGACACTCTCTGACACTCTCTGACACTCCCTGACACTCTCTGAAATTCTCTCACACTCTCCGACACTCTCTGAAATTCTTTGACACTCTTTGACAATCTCAGACACTGTCTGACTCTATCTGAAACTCTCTGACACTCTCTGACTCTCCCTGACACTGTCTGAAGCTCTCTGACACTCTTTGACACTCTCTGAAACTCTCTGACACTCTCTGACTCTCTCAGAACATCTCTGAAATTCTCTGAAAATCTCTGACACTCTCTGACTCTCTGTGACACTCTCAGATACTCTCTGACTCTCTCAGACACACTCCGACACACTCAGAAACTCTCAGAAACGCTCTGGAACTCTCTGACACACTCAGAAACTCTCTGTAACTCTCTGACACTCTCAGAAAGTCTCTGAAACACTCTGACACTCTCTGAAACTCTCTGACGCTCCCTGACATTCTCTGAAACTCTGTGACACTCTTTGACAATCTCTGACACTCACTGACTCTCTCTGAAACTCTCTGACAGTCTCTGAAACTCTCAGAAACTCTCAGACACTCTCAGACACTCTCTGACACTCTCTGACACTATCTGAGACTCTCTGAAACACTCTGACACTCTCTGAAACTCTCTGAAACTCTCTGACACTCTCTGAAACTCTCTGAAACTCTCTGAAACTCTCTGACACTCTCTGACACTCTCAGGCATTCTCTGACACTCTGTGACACTTTCTGAAACTCTCTGACACTATCTGACACTTTCTGAATCTCTCGGACAATCTCTGAATCTCTCTGAAACTCTCCGACACTCTGTGACACTCTCTGAAATTTTCTGGCACTCTCTGACACTCTCTGAAGATCTCTGGCACTCTCTGAAAATCTCTGACACTCTCTGAAACTCTGTGACACTCTCTGAAAGACTCTGACACTCTCTCATACTCTCAGACACTCTCTGACACTCTCTGACACATTCTGAAACTCTCTGACACTATCTGACTCTTTCTGAAACTCTCGGACACTCTCTGACACACTCTGCAACTCTATGACACTCTGTAACACTCTCTGACACTCTCTGAATCTCTCTGAAAAGCTCTGACACTCTGTGACACTCTCTGAAACTCTCTGACACTCTCTGAAACTTTCTGACAATCTCTGAAACTCTCTGAAGCTCTCTTAAACTCTCTGAAACTCTCTGACACTCTCTGACACTCTCTGACACTCTCTGAAACTCTCTGAAACTCTCTGACACTCTCTGACACTCTCTGAAACTCTCTGACAATCTCTGGCACTCTCAGACACTCTCAGACTCTCTCTGAAGATCTCTGAAACTCTCTGACACTATCTGACACTTTCTGAATCTCTCGGACACTCTCTGAATCTCTCTGAAACTCTCCGACACTCTGTGACACTCTCTGAAACTTTCTCGCACTCTCTGACACTCTCTGAAGATCTCTGAAACTCTCTGAAAATCTCTGGCACTCTCTGAAACTCTGTGACACTCTCTGAAACACTCTGACACTCTCTGACACTCTCCGGCACACTCAGAAACTGTCAGAAACTCTCAGGCACTCTCTGACACTCTCGGAAATTCTCTGAAACCCTCTGACACTCTCTGAAACCCTCTGACACTCTCTGACACTCTCTGAAACTCTTTGACACTCATTGACACTCTCAGACACTGTCTGACACTCTCTGAAACTCTCTGAAACTCTCTGAAACTCTCTGACGCTCTCTGACACTCCCTGACACCCTCTGAAGCTTTCTGAAACTCTCTGACACTCTGTGACACCCTCTGAAACTCTCTAAAACTCTCGGACAATCTCTGAATCTTTCTGACACTCTCTGAAACTCTCTGAAACTCTTTGTAACTCTCTGACACTCTCAGAAACTCTCAGAAGCTCTCTGAAACTATCTGACACTCTCTGACACTCTCTGAAACTCTCAGACACTCTCAGACACTCTCTGACGCTCTCTGACACTATCTGAGACTCTCTGAAACTCTCTGACACTCTCTGAAACTCTCTGAAACTCTCTGACACTCTCTGAAACTCTCTGACACTCTCTGACACTCTCAGACATTCTCTGACACACTGTGACACTTTCTGAAACTCTCTGACACTATCTGACACTTTCTGAATCTCTCGGACAATCTCTGAATCTCTCTGAAACTCTCCGACACTCTGTGACACTCTCTGAAATTTTCTGGCACTCTCTGACACTCTCTGAAGATCTCTGGCACTCTCTGAAACTCTGTGACACTCTCTGAAAGACTCTGACACTCTCTCACACTCTCAGACACTCTGTAACACTCTCTGACACATTCTGAAACTCTCTGACACTATCTGACTCTTTCTGAAACTCTCGGACACTCTCTGACACACTCTGCAACTCTATGACACTCTGTAACACTCTCTGACACTCTCTGACTCTCTCTGAAACTTTCTGACACTCTCTGACACTCTCTGACACTCCCTGACACTCTCTGAAATTCTCTGACACTCTCCGACACTCTCTGAAATTCTTTGACACTCTTTGACAATCTCAGACACTGTCTGACTCTATCTGAAACTCTCTGACACTCTCTGAATCTCCCTGACACTGTCTGAAGCTCTCTGACACTCTTTGACACTCTCTGAAACTCTCTGAAACTCTCTGACACTCTCTGACTCTCTCTGAACATCTCTGAAATTCTCTGAAAATCTCTGACACTCTCTGACTCTCTGTGACACTCTCAGATACTCTCTGACTCTCTCAGACACACTCCGACACACTCAGAAACTCTCAGAAACTCTCTGGAACTCTCTGACACACTCAGAAACTCTCTGTAACTCTCTGACACTCTCAGAAAGTCTCTGAAACACTCTGACACTCTCTGAAACTCTCTGACGCTCCCTGACATTCTCTGAAACTCTGTGACACTCTTTGACAATCTCTGACACTCACTGACTCTCTCTGAAACTCTCTGACAGTCTCTGGAACTCTCAGAAACTCTCAGACACTCTCAGACACTCTCTGACACTCTCTGACACTATCTGAGACTCTCTGAAACACTCTGACACTCTCTGAAACTCTCTGAAACTCTCTGACACTCTCTGACACATTCTGAAACTCTCTGACACTATCTGACTCTTTCTGATACTCTCGGACACTCTCTGACACACTCTGCAACTCTATGACACTCTGTAACACTCTCTGACACTCTCTGACTCTCTCTGAAACTTTCTGACACTCTCTGACACTCTCTGACACTCCCTGACACTCTCTGAAATTCTCTCACACTCTCCGACACTCTCTGAAATTCTTTGACACTCTTTGACAATCTCAGACACTGTCTGACTCTATCTGAAACTCTCTGACACTCTCTGACTCTCCCTGACACTGTCTGAAGCTCTCTGACACTCTTTGACACTCTCTGAAACTCTCTGACACTCTCTGACTCTCTCAGAACATCTCTGAAATTCTCTGAAAATCTCTGACACTCTCTGACTCTCTGTGACACTCTCAGATACTCTCTGACTCTCTCAGACACACTCCGACACACTCAGAAACTCTCAGAAACGCTCTGGAACTCTCTGACACACTCAGAAACTCTCTGTAACTCTCTGACACTCTCAGAAAGTCTCTGAAACACTCTGACACTCTCTGAAACTCTCTGACGCTCCCTGACATTCTCTGAAACTCTGTGACACTCTTTGACAATCTCTGACACTCACTGACTCTCTCTGAAACTCTCTGACAGTCTCTGAAACTCTCAGAAACTCTCAGACACTCTCAGACACTCTCTGACACTCTCTGACACTATCTGAGACTCTCTGAAACACTCTGACACTCTCTGAAACTCTCTGAAACTCTCTGACACTCTCTGAAACTCTCTGAAACTCTCTGAAACTCTCTGACACTCTCTGACACTCTCAGGCATTCTCTGACACTCTGTGACACTTTCTGAAACTCTCTGACACTATCTGACACTTTCTGAATCTCTCGGACAATCTCTGAATCTCTCTGAAACTCTCCGACACTCTGTGACACTCTCTGAAATTTTCTGGCACTCTCTGACACTCTCTGAAGATCTCTGGCACTCTCTGAAAATCTCTGACACTCTCTGAAACTCTGTGACACTCTCTGAAAGACTCTGACACTCTCTCATACTCTCAGACACTCTCTGACACTCTCTGACACATTCTGAAACTCTCTGACACTATCTGACTCTTTCTGAAACTCTCGGACACTCTCTGACACACTCTGCAACTCTATGACACTCTGTAACACTCTCTGACACTCTCTGAATCTCTCTGAAAAGCTCTGACACTCTGTGACACTCTCTGAAACTCTCTGAAACTCCCTGACACTCTCTGACTCTCTCTGAAACTTTCTGACACTCTCTGACACTCTCTGACACTCCCTGACACTCTCTGAAATTCTCTGACACTCTCCGACACTCTCTGAAATTCTTTGACACTCTTTGACAATCTCAGACACTGTCTGACTCTATCTGAAACTCTCTGACACTCTCTGACACTCCCAGACACTGTCTGAAGCTCTCTGACACTCTTTGACACTCTCTGAAACTCTCTGAAACTCTCTGACACTCTCTGACTCTCTCTGAACATCTCTGAAACTCTCTGAAAATCTCTGACACTCTCTGACACTCTGTGACACTCTCAGACACACTCCGACACACTCAGAAACTCTCAGAAACTCTGTGGAACTCTCTGACACACTCAGAAACTCTCTGTAACTCTCCGACACTCTCAGAAAGTCTCTGAAACACTCTGACACTCTCTGAAACTCTCTGACGCTCCCTGACATTCTCTGAAACTCTGTGACACTCTTTGACAATCTCTGACACTCACTGACTCTCTCTGAAACTCTCTGACAGTCTCTGAAACTCTCTGACACTCTCTGAAACTCTCTGACACTCTCTGACGCTCCCTGACACTCTCTGAAACTCTGTGACAATCTTTGACAATCTCTGACACTCTCTGAAACTCTCTGAAACTGTCTGACACTCTCTGACAATCTCTGACACTCTCTGAATCTCTCTGAATCACTCTGACACTCTGTGACACTCTCTGAAACTCTCTGACACTCTCTGAAACTTTCTGACAATCTCTGAAACTCTCTGAAGCTCTCTTAAACTCTCTGAAACTCTCTGACACTCTCTGACACTCTCTGACACTCTCTGAAACTCTCTGAAACTCTCTGACACTCTCTGACACTCTCTGAAACTCTCTGACAATCTCTGGCACTCTCAGACACTCTCAGACTCTCTCTGAAGATCTCTGAAACTCTCTGACACTATCTGACACTTTCTGAATCTCTCGGACACTCTCTGAATCTCTCTGAAACTCTCCGACACTCTGTGACACTCTCTGAAACTTTCTCGCACTCTCTGACACTCTCTGAAGATCTCTGAAACTCTCTGAAAATCTCTGGCACTCTCTGAAACTCTGTGACACTCTCTGAAACACTCTGACACTCTCTGACACTCTCCGGCACACTCAGAAACTGTCAGAAACTCTCAGGCACTCTCTGACACTCTCGGAAATTCTCTGAAACCCTCTGACACTCTCTGAAACCCTCTGACACTCTCTGACACTCTCTGAAACTCTTTGACACTCATTGACACTCTCAGACACTGTCTGACACTCTCTGAAACTCTCTGAAACTCTCTGAAACTCTCTGACGCTCTCTGACACTCCCTGACACCCTCTGAAGCTTTCTGAAACTCTCTGACACTCTGTGACACCCTCTGAAACTCTCTAAAACTCTCGGACAATCTCTGAATCTTTCTGACACTCTCTGAAACTCTCTGAAACTCTTTGTAACTCTCTGACACTCTCAGAAACTCTCAGAAGCTCTCTGAAACTATCTGACACTCTCTGACACTCTCTGAAACTCTCAGACACTCTCAGACACTCTCTGACGCTCTCTGACACTATCTGAGACTCTCTGAAACTCTCTGACACTCTCTGAAACTCTCTGAAACTCTCTGACACTCTCTGACACTCTCTGAAACTCTCTGACACTCTCTGACACTCTCAGACATTCTCTGACACACTGTGACACTTTCTGAAACTCTCTGACACTATCTGACACTTTCTGAATCTCTCGGACAATCTCTGAATCTCTCTGAAACTCTCCGACACTCTGTGACACTCTCTGAAATTTTCTGGCACTCTCTGACACTCTCTGAAGATCTCTGGCACTCTCTGAAACTCTGTGACACTCTCTGAAAGACTCTGACACTCTCTCACACTCTCAGACACTCTGTAACACTCTCTGACACATTCTGAAACTCTCTGACACTATCTGACTCTTTCTGAAACTCTCGGACACTCTCTGACACACTCTGCAACTCTATGACACTCTGTAACACTCTCTGACACTCTCTGACTCTCTCTGAAACTCTCTGACACTCCCTGACACTCTCTGAAATTCTCTGACACTCTCCGACACTCTCTGAAATTCTTTGACACTCTTTGACAATCTCAGACACTGTCTGACTCTATCTGAAACTCTCTGACACTCTCTGAATTTCCCTGACACTGTCTGAAGCTCTCTGACACTCTTTGACACTCTCTGAAACTCTCTGAAACTCTCTGACACTCTCTGACTCTCTCTGAACATCTCTGAAATTCTCTGAAAATCTCTGACACTCTCTGACTCTCTGTGACACTCTCAGATACTCTCTGACTCTCTCAGACACACTCCGACACACTCAGAAACTCTCAGAAACTCTCTGGAACTCTCTGACACACTCAGAAACTCTCTGTAACTCTCTGACACTCTCAGAAAGTCTCTGAAACACTCTGACACTCTCTGAAACTCTCTGACGCTCCCTGACATTCTCTGAAACTCTGTGACACTCTTTGACAATCTCTGACACTCACTGACTCTCTCTGAAACTCTCTGACAGTCTCTGGAACTCTCAGAAACTCTCAGACACTCTCAGACACTCTCTGACACTCTCTGACACTATCTGAGACTCTCTGAAACACTCTGACACTCTCTGAAACTCTCTGAAACTCTCTGACACTCTCTGACACATTCTGAAACTCTCTGACACTATCTGACTCTTTCTGATACTCTCGGACACTCTCTGACACACTCTGCAACTCTATGACACTCTGTAACACTCTCTGACACTCTCTGACTCTCTCTGAAACTTTCTGACACTCTCTGACACTCTCTGACACTCCCTGACACTCTCTGAAATTCTCTGACACTCTCCGACACTCTCTGAAATTCTTTGACACTCTTTGACAATCTCAGACACTGTCTGACTCTATCTGAAACTCTCTGACACTCTCTGACTCTCCCTGACACTGTCTGAAGCTCTCTGACACTCTTTGACACTCTCTGAAACTCTCTGAAACTCTCTGACACTATCTGACTCTCTCTGAACATCTCTGAAATTCTCTGAAAATCTCTGACACTCTCTGACTCTCTGTGACACTCTCAGATACTCTCTGACTCTCTCAGACACACTCCGACACACTCAGAAACTCTCAGAAACGCTCTGGAACTCTCTGACACACTCAGAAACTCTCTGTAACTCTCTGACACTCTCAGAAAGTCTCTGAAACACTCTGACACTCTCTGAAACTCTCTGACGCTCCCTGACATTCTCTGAAACTCTGTGACACTCTTTGACAATCTCTGACACTCACTGACTCTCTCTGAAACTCTCTGACAGTCTCTGAAACTCTCAGAAACTCTCAGACACTCTCAGACACTCTCTGACACTCTCTGACACTATCTGAGACTCTCTGAAACACTCTGACACTCTCTGAAACTCTCTGAAACTCTCTGACACTCTCTGAAACTCTCTGAAACTCTCTGACACTCTCTGACACTCTCAGGCATTCTCTGACACTCTGTGACACTTTCTGAAACTCTCTGACACTATCTGACACTTTCTGAATCTCTCGGACAATCTCTGAATCTCTCTGAAACTCTCCGACACTCTGTGACACTCTCTGAAATTTTCTGGCACTCTCTGACACTCTCTGAAGATCTCTGGCACTCTCTGAAAATCTCTGACACTCTCTGAAACTCTGTGACACTCTCTGAAAGACTCTGACACTCTCTCATACTCTCAGACACTCTCTGACACTCTCTGACACATTCTGAAACTCTCTGACACTATCTGACTCTTTCTGAAACTCTCGGACACTCTCTGACACACTCTGCAACTCTATGACACTCTGTAACACTCTCTGACACTCTCTGAATCTCTCTGAAAAGCTCTGACACTCTGTGACACTCTCTGAAACTCTCTGAAACTCCCTGACACTCTCTGACTCTCTCTGAAACTTTCTGACACTCTCTGACACTCTCTGACACTCCCTGACACTCTCTGAAATTCTCTGACACTCTCCGACACTCTCTGAAATTCTTTGACACTCTTTGACAATCTCAGACACTGTCTGACTCTATCTGAAACTCTCTGACACTCTCTGACACTCGCTGACACTGTCTGAAGCTCTCTGACACTCTTTGACACTCTCTGAAACTCTCTGAAACTCTCTGACACTCTCTGACTCTCTCTGAACATCTCTGAAACTCTCTGAAAATCTCTGACACTCTCTGACACTCTGTGACACTCTCAGACACACTCCGACACACTCAGAAACTCTCAGAAACTCTGTGGAACTCTCTGACACACTCAGAAACTCTCTGTAACTCTCCGACACTCTCAGAAAGTCTCTGAAACACTCTGACACTCTCTGAAACTCTCTGACGCTCCCTGACATTCTCTGAAACTCTGTGACACTCTTTGACAATCTCTGACACTCACTGACTCTCTCTGAAACTCTCTGACAGTCTCTGAAACTCTCTGAAACTGTCTGACACTCTCTGACAATCTCTGACACTCTCTGAATCTCCCTGAATCACTCTGACACTCTGTGACACTCTCTGAAACTCTCTGACACTCTCTGAAACTTTCTGACACTCTCTGAAACTCTCTGAAGCTCTCTGAAACTCTCTGAAACTCTGTGACACTCTCTGACACTCTCTGAAACTCTCTGAAACTCTCTGACACTCTCTGACACTCTCTGAAACTCTTTGAAACTCTTTGACACTCTCAGACACTCCCTGACACTCTCTGAAACTCTCTGACACTCTCTGACACCCTCTGAAACTCTTTGACACTCTTTGACAATCTCAGACACTGTCTGACTCTATCTGAAACTCTCTGACACTCTCTGACACTCCCTGACACTGTCTGAAGCTCTCTGACACTCTCTGAAACTCTCTGAAACTCTCTGACACTCTCTGACACTCTCTGAAACTCTCGGACAATCTCTGACACTCTCAGACACTCTCTGACAATCTCTGACACATTCTGAAACTCTCTGACACAATCTGACACTTTCTGAATCTCTCGGACACTCTCTGAATCTCTCTGAAACTCGCCGACACTCTGTGACCCCCTCTGAAACTTTCTGGCACTCTCTGACGCTCTCTGAAGATCTCTGAAACTCTCTGAAAATCTCTGACACTCTCTGAAACTCTCTGACACTCACTGACACTCTGTGGCACTCACTGACACTCTCTGAAGATCTCTGAAACTCTCTGAAAATCTCTGACACTCTCTGAAACTCTGTGACACTCTCTGAAAAACTCTGACACTCTCTGACACTCTCCGGCACACTCAGAAACTGTCAGAAACTCTCAGGCACTCTCTGACACTCTCAGAAATTCTCTGAAACTCTCTGAAACTCTCTGAAACCCTCTGAAAATCTCTGACACTCTCTGAAACTCTTTGACACTCATTGACACTCTCAGACACTGTCTGACACTCTCTGAAACTCTCTGAAACTCTCTGACACTCTCTGACACTCCCTGACACTCTCTGAAACTCTCTGAAACTCTCGGACACTCTCTGAAACTTTCTGACACTCTCTGAAATTCTCTGAAACTCTTTGTAACTCTCTGACACTCTCAGAAACTCTCAGAAGCTCTCTGAAACTCTCTGACACTCTCTGACACTCTCAGCAACTCTCAGACACTCTCAGACACTCTCTGACACTGTCTGACACTATCTGAGACTCTCTGAAACACTCTGAGACTCTCTGAAACTCTCTGAAACTCTCTGACACTCTCTGACACTCTCTGACACTCTCAGACATTCTCTGACACTCTGTGACACTTACTGAAACTCTCTGACACTATCTGACACTTTCTGAATCTCTCGGACAATCTCTGAATCTCTCTGAAACTCTCCGACACTCTGTGACACTCTCTGAAATTTTCTGGCACTCTCTGACACTCTCTGAAGATCTCTGGCACTCTCTGAAAGACTCTGACACTCTCTCACACTCTCAGACACTCTCAGCCACTCTCTGACACTTTCTGAAACTCTCTGACACTATCTGACTCTTTCTGAAACTCTCGGACACTCTCTGACACACTCTGCAACTCTATTACACTCTGTAACACGCTCTGACACTCTCTGAAACTCTCTGAAAATCCCTGACACTCTCTGACTCTCTCTGAAACTTTCTGACACTCTCTGACACTCTCTGACACTCCCTGACACTCTCTGAAATTCTCTGACACTCTCCGACACTCTCTGAAATTCTTTGACACTCTTTGACAATCTCAGACACTGTCTGACTCTATCTGAAACTCTCTGACACTCTCTGACACTCCCTGACACTGTCTGAAGCTCTCTGACACTCTTTGACACTCTCTGAAACTCTCTGAAACTCTCTGACACTCTCTGACTCTCTCTGAATCTCTCTGAAACTCTCTGAAAATCTCTGACACTCTCTGACACTCTCTGACACTCTCAGATACTCTCTGACTCTCTCAGACACACTCCGACACACTCAGAAACTCTCAGAAACTCTCTGGAACTCTCTGACACTCTCAGAAAGTCTCTGAAACTCTCTGACACTCTCTGAAAATCTCTGACACTCTCTGACGCTCCCTGACACTCTCTGAAACTCTGTGACAATCTTTGACAATCTCTGACACTCTCTGAAACTCTCTGAAACTGTCTGACACTCTCTGACAATCTCTGACACTCTCTGAATCTCTCTGAATCACTCTGACACTCTGTGACACTCTCTGAAACTCTCTGACACTCTCTGAAACTTTCTGACAATCTCTGAAACTCTCTGAAGCTCTCTTAAACTCTCTGAAACTCTCTGACACTCTCTGACACTCTGACAATCTCTGAAACTCTCTGAAACTCTCTGACACTCTCTGAAACTCTCTGACAATCTCAGACACTCTCAGACACTCTCAGACTCTCTCTGAAGATCTCTGAAACTCTCTGACACTATCTGACACTTTCTGAATCTCTCGGACACTCTCTGAATCTCTCTGAAACTCTCCGACACTCTGTGACACTCTCTGAAACTTTCTCGCACTCTCTGACACTCTCTGAAGATCTCTGAAACTCTCTGAAAATCTCTGACACTCTCTGAAACTCTGTGACACTCTCTGAAACACTCTGACACTCTCTGACACTCTCCGGCACACTCAGAAACTGTCAGAAACTCTCAGGCACTCTCTGACACTCTCGGAAATTCTCTGAAACCCTCTGACACTCTCTGAAGCCCTCTGACACTCTCTGACACTCTCTGAAACTCTTTGACACTCATTGACACTCTCAGACACTGTCTGACACTCTCTGAAACTCTCTGAAACTCTCTAACACTCTCTGACACTCCCTGACACCCTCTGAAGCTTTCTGAAACTCTCTGACACTCTGTGACACCCTCTGAAACTCTCTAAAACTCTCGGACAATCTCTGAATCTTTCTGACACTCTCTGAAACTCTCTGAAACTCTTTGTAACTCTCTGACACTCTCAGAAACTCTCAGAAGCTCTCTGAAACTATCTGACACTCTCTGACACTCTCTGAAACTCTCAGACACTCTCAGACACTCTCTGACGCTCTCTGACACTATCTGAGACTCTCTGAAACTCTCTGACACTCTCTGAAACTCTCTGAAACTCTCTGACACTCTCTGACACTCTCTGAAACTCTCTGACACTCTCTGACACTCTCAGACATTCTCTGACACTCTGTGACACTTTCTGAAACTCTCTGACACTATCTGACACTTTCTGAATCTCTCGGACAATCTCTGAATCTCTCTGAAACTCTCCGACACTCTGTGACACTCTCTGAAATTTTCTGGCACTCTCTGACACTCTCTGAAGATCTCTGGCACTCTCTGAAACTCTGTGACACTCTCTGAAAGACTCTGACACTCTCTCACACTCTCAGACACTCTCTGACACTCTCTGACACATTCTGAAACTCTCTGACACTATCTGACTCTTTCTGAAACTCTCGGACACTCTCTGACACACTCTGCAACTCTATGACACTCTGTAACACTCTCTGACACTCTCTGACTCTCTCTGAAACTTTCTGACACTCTCTGACACTCTCTGACACTCCCTGACACTCTCTGAAATTCTCTGACACTCTCCGACACTCTCTGAAATTCTTTGACACACTTTGACAATCTCAGACACTGTCTGACTCTATCTGAAACTCTCTGACACTCTCTGACTCTCCCTGACACTGTCTGAAGCTCTCTGACACTCTTTGACACTCTCTGTAACTCTCTGAAACTCTCTGACACTCTCTGACTCTCTCTGAACATCTCTGAAATTCTCTGAAAATCTCTGACACTCTCTGACTCTCTGTGACACTCTCAGATACTCTCTGACTCTCTCAGACACACTCCGACACACTCAGAAACTCTCAGAAACTCTCTGGAACTCTCTGACACACTCAGAAACTCTCTGTAACTCTCTGACACTCTCATAAAGTCTCTGAAACACTCTGACACTCTCTGAAACTCTCTGACGCTCCCTGACATTCTCTGAAACTCTGTGACACTCTTTGACAATCTCTGACACTCACTGACTCTCTCTGAAACTCTCTGAAACTGTCTGACACTCTCTGACAATCTCTGACACTCTCTGAATCTCTCTGAATCACTCTGATACTCTGTGGCACTCTCTGAAACTCTCTGAAACTTTCTGACACTCTCTGAAACTCTCTGAAGCTCTCTGAAACTCTCTGAAACTCTCTGACACTCTCTGACACTCTCTGAAACTCTCTGACACTCTCTGACACTCTCTGACACTCTCTGACACTCTTTGAAACTCTTTGACACTCTCAGACACTCCCTGACACTCTCTGAAACTCTCTGACACTCTCTGACACCCTCTGAAACTCTTTGACACTCTTTGACAATCTCAGACACTGTCTGACTCCATCTGAAACTCTCTGACACTCTCTGACACTCCCTGACACTGTCTGAAGCTCTCTGACACTCTCTGACACTCTCTGAAACTCTCTGAAACTCTCTGACACTCTCTGACACTCTCTGAAACTCTCGGACAATCTCTGACACTCTCAGACACGCTCTGACACTCTCTGACACATTCTGAAACTCTCTGACACAATCTGACACATTCTGAATCTCTCGGACCCTCTCTGAATCTCTCTGAAACTCGCCGACACTCTGTGACACTCTCTGAAACTTTCTGGCACTCTCTGACACTCTCTGAAGATCTCTGAAACTCTCTGAAAAAATCTGACACTCTCTGAAACTCTCTGACACTCACTGACACTCTGTGGCACTCACTGACACTCTCTGAAGATCTCTGAAACTCTCTGAAAATCTCTGACACTCTCTGAAACTCTGTGACACTCTCTGAAAAACTCTGACACTCTCTGACACTCTCATGCACACTCAGAAACTGTCAGAAACTCTCAGGCACTCTCTGACACTCTCAGAAATTCTCTGAAACTCTCTGAAACTCTCTGAAACCCTCTGACACTCTCTGACACTCTCTGAAACTCTTTGACACTCATTGACACTCTCAGACACTGTCTGACACTCTCTGAAACTCTCTGACAATCTCTGACACAACCTGACACTCTCTGAAGCTTTCTGAAACTCTCTGACACTCTGTGACACCCTCTGAAACTCTCTGAAACTCTCGGACACTCTCTGAAACTTTCTGACACTCTCTGAAATTCTCTGAAACTCTTTGTAACTCTCTGACACTCTCAGAAGCTCTCTGAAACTCTCTGAAACTCTCTGACACTCTCTGAAACTGTCTGACAATCTCTGACACTCTCAGACATTCTCTGACACTCTGTGACACTTTCTGAAACTCTCTGACACTATCTGACACTTTCTGAATCACTTGGACAATCTCTGAATCTCTCTGAAACTCTCCGAAACTCTGTGAAACTCTCTGAAATTTTCTGGCACTCTCTGACACTCTCTGAAGATCTCTGGCACTCTCTGAAAATCTCTGACACTCTCTGAAACTCTGTGACACTCTCTGAAAGACTCTGACACTCTCTCACACTCTCAGACACTCTCAGCCACTCTCTGACACTTTCTGAAACTCTCTGACACTATCTGACTCTTTCTGAAACTCTCGGACACTCTGTAACACTCTCTGACACTCTCTGAATCTCTCTGAAAAGCTCTGACACTCTGTGACACTCTCTGAAACTCTCTGAAACTCCCTGACACTCTCTGACACTCTCTGACACTCCCTGACACTCTCTGAAATTCTCTGACACTCTCCGACACTCTCTGAAATTCTTTGACCCTCTTTGACAATCTCAGACACTGTCTGACTCTATCTGAAAATGTCTGACACTCTCTGACACTCCCTGACACTGTCTGAAGCTCTCTGACACTCTTTGACACTCTCTGAAACTCTCTGACACTCTCTGACTCTCTCTGAACATCTCTGAAACTCTCTGAAAATCTCTGACACTCTCTGACACTCTGTGACTCTCTCAGATACTCTCTGACTCTCTCAGACACACTCCGACACACTCAGAAACTCTCAGAAACTCTCTGGAACTCTCTGACACTCTCAGAAAGTCTCTGAAACTCTCTGACACTCTCTGAAACTCTCTGACACTCTCTGACGCTCCCTGACACTCTCTGAAACTCTGTGACAATCTTTGACAATCTCTGACACTCTCTGAAACTCTCTGAAACTGTCTGACACTCTCTGACAATCCCTGACACTCTCTGAATCTCTCTGAATCACTCTGACACTCTATGACACTCTCTGAAACTCTCTGACACTCTCTGAAACTTTCTGACACTCTCTGAAACTCTCTGAAGCTCTCTTAAACTCTCTGAAACTCTCTGACACTCTCTGACACTCTCTGACACTCTCTGAAACTCTCTGAAACTCTCTGACACTCTCTGACACTCTCTGAAACTCTCTGAAACTCTCTGACAATCTCTGGCACTCTCAGACACTCTCAGACACTCTCTGAAGATCTCTGAAACTCTCTGACACTATCTGACACTTTCTGAATCTCTCGGACACTCTCTGAAGATCTCTGAAACTCTCCGACACTCTGTGACACTCTCTGAAACTTTCTCGCACTCTCTGACACTCTCTGAAGATCTCTGAAACTCTCTGAAAATCTCTGGCACTCTCTGAAACTCTGTGACACTCTCTGAAACACTCTGACACTCTCTCACACTCTCCGGCACACTCAGAAACTGCCAGAAACTCTCAGGCACACTCTGGCACTCTCAGAAATTCTCTGAAACCCTCTGACACTCTCTGAAACCCTCTGACACTCTCTGACACTCTCTGACACTCTCTGAAATTCTTTGACACTCATTGACACTCTCAGACACTGTCTGACACTCTCTGAAACTCTCTGAAACTCTCTGAAACTCTCTGACACTCTCTGACACTCCCTGACACCCTCTGAAGCTTTCTGAAACTCTCTGACACTCTCTGAAACTCTCTGACACTCTCTGACTCTCTCTGAACTTCTCTGAAACTCTCTGAAAATCTCTGACACTCTCTGACACTCTGTGACACTCTCAGATACTCTCTGACTCTCTCAGACACACTCCGACACACTCAGAAACTCTCAGAAACTCTCTGGAACTCTCTGACACTCTCAGAAAGTCTCTGAAACTCTCTGACACTCTCTGAAACTCTCTGACACTCTCTGACGCTCCCTGACACTCTCTGAAACTCTGTGACAATCTTTGACAATCTCTGACACTCTCTGAAACTCTCTGAAACTGTCTGACACTCTCTGACAATCCCTGACACTCTCTGAATCTCTCTGAATCACTCTGACACTCTGTGACACTCTCTGAAACTCTCTGAAGCTCTCTTAAACTCTCTGAAACTCTCTGACACTCTCTGACACTCTCTGACACTCTCTGAAACTCTGTGACAATCTCTGAAACACTCTGACACTCTCTGACACTCTCCGGCACACTCAGAAACTGCCAGAAACTCTCAGGCACTCTCTGACACTCTCAGAAATTCTCTGACACTCTCTGAAACCCTCTGACACTCTCTGACACTCTCTGACACTCTCTGAAACTCTTTGACACTCATTGACACTCTCAGACACTGTCTGACACTCTCTGAAACTCTCTGAAACTCTCTGACACTCTCTGACACTCTCTGAAACTCAGTGACAATCTCTGAAACACTCTGACACTCTCTGACACTCTCCGGCACACTCAGAAACTGCCAGAAACTCTCAGGCACTCTCTGACACTCTCAGAAATTCTCTGAATCCCTCTGACACTCTCTGAAACCCTCTGACACTCTCTGACACTCTCTGACACTCTCTGACACTCTTTGACACTCATTGACACTCTCAGACACTGTCTGACACTCTCTGAAACTCTCTGAAACTCTCTGAAACTCTCTGACACTCTCTGACACTCCCTGACACCCTCTGAAGCTTTCTGAAACTCTCTGACACTCTGTGACACCCTCTGAAACTCTCTAAAACTCTCGGACAATCTCTGAATCTTTCTGACACTCCCTGAAACACTCTGAAACTCTTTGTAACTCTCTGACACTCTCAGAAACTCTCAGAAGCTCTCTGAAACTATCTGACACTCTCTGACACTCTCTGAAACTCTCAGACACTCTCAGACACTCTCTGACACTCTCTGACACTATCTGAGACTCTCTGAAACTCTCTGAAACTCTCTGACACTCTCTGACACTCTCTGAAACTCTGTGGCACTCTCTGACACTCTCAGACACCCTCTGACACTCTGTGACACTTTCTGAAACTCTCTGACACTATCTGACACTTTCTGAATCTCTCGTACACTCTCGGAATCTCTCTGAAACTCTCCAACACTCTGTGACACTCTCTGAAATTTTCTGGCACTCTCTGACACTCTCTGAAGATCTCTGGCACTCTCTGAAAATCTCTGACACTCTCTGAAACTCTGTGACACTCTCTGAAAGACTCTGACACTCTCTCACACTCTCAGACACTCTCTGACACTCTCTGACACTTTCTGAAACTCTCTGACACTATCTGACTCTTTCTGAAACTCTCGGACACTCTCTGACACACTCTGCAACTCTATGACACTCTGTGACACTCTCTGACCCTCTCTGAATCTCTCTGAAAAGCTCTGACACTCTGTGACACTCTCTGAAACTCTCTGAAACTCCCTGACACTCTCTGACTCTCTCTGAAACTTTCTGACACTCTCTGACACTCTCTGACACTCCCTGACATGCTCTGAAATTCTCTGACACTCTGTGACACTCTCTGAAACTCTCTGAAACTCCCTGACACTCTCTGACACTCTCTGAACATCTCTGATACTCTCTGAATATCTCTGACACTCTCTGACACTCTGTGACACTCTCAGATACTCTCTGACTCTCTCAGACACACTCCGACACACTCAGAAACTCTCTGTAACTCTCTGACATTCTCAGAAAATCTCTGAAACTGTCTGACACTCTCTGAAACTCTCTGACACTCTCTGACGCTCCCTGACATTCTCTGAAACTCTGTGACACTCTTTGACAATCTCTGACACTCACTGACTCTCTCTGAAACTCTCTGACAGTCTCTGAAACTCTCTGAAACTGTCTGACACTCTCTGACAATCTCTGACACTCTCTGACATACTCTGCAACTCTATGACACTCTGTGACACTCTCTGACACTCTCTGAATCTCTCTGAAAAGCTCTGACATTCTGCGACACTCTCTGAAACTCTGAAACTCCCTGACACTCTCTGACTCTCTCCGAAACTTTCTGACACTCTCTGACACTCTCTGACGCTCCCTGACATTCTCTGAAATTCTCTGACACTCTGTGACACTCTCTGAAACTCTCTGAAACTCCCTGACACTCTCTGACTCTCTCTGAAACTTTCTGACACTCTCTGACACTCTCTGAACATCTCTGATACTCTCTGAAAATCTCTGACACTCTCTGACACTCTGTGACACTCTCAGATACTCTCTGACTCTCTCAGACACACTCCAACACACTCAGAAACTCTCTGTAACTCTCTGACACTCTCAGAAAGTCTCTGAAACTCTCTGACACTCTCTGAAACTCTCTGACACTCTCTGACGCTCCCTGACATTCTCTGAAACTCTGTGACACTCTTTGACAATCTCTGACACTCACAGACTCTCTCTGAAACTCTCTGACAGTCTCTGAAACTCTCTGAAACTATCTGACACTCTCTGACAATCTCTGACACTCTCCGAATCTCTCTGAATCACTCTGACACTCTGTGACACTCTCTGAAACTCTCTGACACTCTCTGAAACTCTCTGACACTCTCTGAAACTCTCTGAAGCTCTCTGAAACTCTCTGAAACTCTCTGACACTCTCTGACACTCTCTGAAACTCTCTGACACTCTCTGAATCTCTCTGAAACTCTCTGACAATCTCTGGCACTCTCAGACACTCTCAGACACTCTCTGAAGATCTCTGAAACTCTCTGATACTATCTGACACTTTCTGAATCTCTCTGACACTCTCTGACACTCTCTGAAACTCTGTGAAACTCTCTGAAACACTCTGACACTCTCTGACATTCTCAGACACTCTCTGACAGTATCTGACACTTTCTGAAACTCTCGGACACTCTCTGACATACTCTGCAACTCTGCGTCACTCTGTGAGACTCTCTGACACTCTCTGACACTCTCTGAATCTCTCTGAAACTCTCTGACACTCTGTGACACTCTGTAACTCTCTGAAACTCCCTGACACTATCTGACGCTCTCTGAAACTTTCTGACACTCTCTGACACTCTCTGAACATCTCTGAAACTCTCTGAAAATCTCTGACACTCTCTGACAATCTGTGACACTCTCAGATACTCTCCGACTCCCGCAGACACACTTCGACACACTCAGAAACACTCAGAAACTCTCTGGCACTCTCTGGCACTCTCTGACACTCTCTGGCACTCTCAGAAACTCTCAGACACTCTATGAAACTCTCTGACACTCTCTGACACTCTCTGAAACTCTTTGACACTCTCTGACACTCCCTGACACTCTCTGAAACTCTCTGACACTCTCTGAAATTCTTTGACACTCTTTGACAATCTCAGACACTGTCTGACTCTATCTGAAACTCTCTGACACTCCCTGACACTGTCTGAAGCTCTCTGACACTCTTTGACACTCTCTGAAACTCTCTGAAACTCTCTGACACTCTCTGACTCTCTCTGAACATCTCTGAAACTCTCTGAAAATCTCTGACACTCTCTGACACTCTGTGACACTCTCAGATACTCTCTGAGTCTCTCAGACACACTCCGACACACTCAGAAACTCTCAGAAACTCTCTGGAACTCTCTGACACTCTCAGAAAGTCTCTGAAACGCTCTGACACTCTCTGAAACTCTCTGACACTCTCTGACGCTCCCTGACACTCTCTGAAACTCTGTGACAATCTTTGACAATCTCTGACACTCTCTGAAACTCTCTGAAACTGTCTGACACTCTCTGACAATCCCTGACACTCTCTGAACCTCTCTGAATCACTCTGCCACTCTGTGACACTCTCTGAAACTCTCTGACACTCTCTGAAACTTTCTGACACTCTCTGAAACTCTCTGAAGCTCTCTTAAACTCTCTAAAACTCTCGGACAATCTCTGAATCTTTCTGACACTCTCTGAAACTCTCTGAAACTCTCTGAAACTCTTTGTAACTCTCTGACACTCTCAGAAACTCTCAGAAGCTCTCTGAAACTATCTGACACTCTCTGACACTCTCTGAAACTCTCAGACACTCTCAGACACTCTCTGACACTCTCTGACACTATCTGAGACTCTCTGAAACTCTCTGACACTCTCTGAAACTCTCTGAAACTCTCTGACACTCTCTGACACTCTCTGAAACTCTCTGACACTCTTTGACACTCTCAGACACTCTCTGACACTCTGTGACACTTTCTGAAACTCTCTGTCACTATCTGACACTTTCTGAATCTCTCGTACACTCTCGGAATCTCTCTGAAACTCTCCGACACTCTGTGACACTCTCTGAAATTTTCTGGCACTCTCTGACACTCTCTGACGATCTCTGGCACTCTCTGAAAATCTCTGACACTCTCTGAAACTCTGTGACAATCTCTGAAAGACTCTGACACTCTCTCACACTCTCAGACACTCTCGGACACTCTCTGACACTTTCTGAAACTCTCTGACACTATCTGACTCTTTCTGAAACTCTCGGACACTCTCTGACACACTCTGCAACTCTATGACACTCTGTGACACTCTCTAACACTCTCTGAATCTCTCTGAAAAGCTCTGACATTCTGTGACACTCTCTGAAACTCTCTGAAACTCCCTGACACTCTCTGAGTCTCTCTGAAACTTTCTGACACTCTCTGACACTCTCTGACACTCCCTGACATTCTCTGAAATTCTCTGACACACTGTGACACTCTCTGAAACTCTCTGAAACTCCCTGACACTCTCTGACTCTCTCTGAAACTTTCTGACACTCTCTGACACTCTCTGAACATCTCTGATACTCTCTGAATATCTCTGACACTCTCTGACAATCTGTGACACTCTCAGATACTCTCTGACTCTCTCAGACACACTCCGACACACTCAGAAACTCTCTGTAACTCTCTGACACTCTCAGAAAGTCTCTGAAACTGTCTGACACTCTCTGAAACTCTCTGACACTCTCTGACGCTCCCTGACATTCTCTGAAACTCTGTGACACTCTTTGACAATCTCTGACACTCACTGACTCTCTCTGAAACTCTCTGACAGTCTCTGAAACTCTCTGAAACTGTCTGACACTCTCTGACAATCTCTGACACTCTCTGACACACTCTGCAAATCTATGACACTCTGTGACACTCTCTGACACTCTCTGAATCTCTCTGAAAAGCTCTGACACTCTGTGACACTCTCTGAAACTCTCTGAAACTCCCTGACACTCTCTGACTCTCTCCGAAACTTTCTGACACTCTCTGACACTCTCTGACACTCCCTGACATTCTCTGAAATTCTCTGACACTCTGTGACACTCTCTGAAACTCTCTGAAACTCCCTGACACTCTCTGACTCTCTCTGAAACTTTCTGACACTCTCTGACACTCTCTGCACATCTCTGATACTCTCTGAAAATCTCTGACACTCTCTGACACTCTGTGACACTCTCAGATACTCTCTGACTCTCTCAGACACACTCCAACACACTCAGAAACTCTCTGTAACTCTCTGACACTCTCAGAAAGTCTCTGAAACTCTCTGACACTCTCTGAAACTCTCTGACACTCTCTGACGCTCCCTGACATTCTCTGAAACTCTGTGACACTCTTTGACAATCTCTGACACTCACAGACTCTCTCTGAAACTCTCTGACAGTCTCTGAAACTCTCTGAAACTGTCTGACACTCTCTGACAATCTCTGACACTCTCCGAATCTCTCTGAATCACTCTGACACTCTGTGACACTCTCTGACACTCTCTGACACTCTCTGAAACTTTCTGACACTCTCTGAAACTCTCTGAAGCTCTCTGAAACTCTCTGAAAATCTCTGACACTCTCTGACACTCTGTGACACTCTCAGATACTCTCTGACTCTCTCAGACACACTCCGACACACTCAGAAACTCTCAGAAACTCTCTGGAACTCTTTGACACTCTCAGAAAGTCTCTGAAACTCTCTGACACTCTCTGAAACTCTCTGACACTCTCTGACGCTCCCTGACACTCTCTGAAACTCTGTGACAATCTTTGACAATCTCTGACACTCTCTGAAACTCTCTGAAACTGTCTGACACTCTCTGACAATCCCTGACACTCTCTGAATCTCTCTGAATCACTCTGACACTCTGTGACACTCTCTGAAACTCTCTGAAACTTTCTGACACTCTCTGAAACTCTCTGAAGCTCTCTTAAACTCTCTAATACTCTCGGACAATCTCTGAATCTTTCTGACACTCTCTGAAACTCTCTGAAACTCTTTGTAACTCTCTGACACTCTCAGAAACTCTCAGAAGCTCTCTGAAACTATCTGACACTCTCTGACACTCTCTGAAACTCTCAGACACTCTCAGACACTCTCTGACACTCTCTGACACTATCTGAGACTCTCTGAAACTCTCTGACACTCTCTGAAACTCTCTGAAACTCTCTGACACTCTCTGACACTCTCTGAAACTCTCTGACACTCTCTGACACTCTCAGACACTCTCTGACACTCTGTGACACTTTCTGAAACTCTCTGTCACTATCTGACACTTTCTGAATCTCTCGTACACTCTCGGAATCTCTCTGAAACTCTCCGACACTCTGTGACACTCTCTGAAATTTTCTGGCACTCTCTGACACTCTCTGAAGATCTCTGGCACTCTCTGAAAATCTCTGACACTCTCTGAAACTCTGTGACAATCTCTGAAAGACTCTGACACTCTCTCACACTCTCAGACACTCTCGGACACTTTCTGACACTTTCTGAAACTCTCTGACACTATCTGACTCTTTCTGAAACTCTCGGACACTCTCTGACACCCTCTGCAACTCTATGACACTCTGTGACACTCTCTGACACTCTGAATCTCTCTGAAAAGCTCTGACATTCTGTGACACTCTCTGAAACTCTCTGAAACTCCCTGACACTCTCTGACTCTCTCTGAAACTTTCTGACACTCTCTGACACTCTCTGACACTCTCTGACACTCTCTGAACATCTCTGATACTCTCTGAATATCTCTGACACTCTCTGACACTCTGTGACAGTCTCAGATACTCTCTGACTCTCTCAGACACACTCCGACACACTCAGAAACTCTCTGTAACTCTCTGACACTCTCAGAAAATCTCTGAAACTGTCTGACACTCTCTGAAACTCTCTGACACTCTCTGACGCTCCCTGACATTCTCTGAAACTCTGTGACACTTTTTGACAATCTCTGACACTCACTGACTCTCTCTGAAACTCTCTGACAGTCTCTGAAACTCTCTGAAACTGTCTGACACTCTCTGACAATCTCTGACACTCTCTGACACACTCTGCAAATCTATGACACTCTGTGACACTCTGTGACACTCTCTGAATCTCTCTGAAAAGCTCTGACACTCTGTGACACTCTCTGAAACTCTCTGAAACTCCCTGACACTCTCTGACTCTCTCCGAAACTTTCTGACACTCTCTGACACTCTCTGACACTCCCTGACATTTTCTGAAATTCTCTGACACTCTGTGACACTCTCTGAAACTCTCTGAAACTCCCTGACACTCTCTGACACTCTCTGAAACTTTCTGACACTCTCTGACACTCTCTGCACATCTCTGATACTCTCTGAAAATCTCTGACACTCTCTGACACTCTGTGACACTCTCAGATACTCTCTGACTCTCTCAGACACACTCCAACACACTCAGAAACTCTCTGTAACTCTCTGACACTCTCAGAAAGTCTCTGAAACTCTCTGAAACTCTCTGACACTCTTTGACAATCTCTGACACTCACAGACTCTCTCTGAAACTCTCTGACAGTCTCTGAAACTCTCTGAAACTGTCTGACACTCTCTGACAATCTCTGACACTCTCCGAATCTCTCTGAATCACTCTGACACTCTGTGACACTCTCTGAAACTCTCTGACACTCTCTGAAACTTTCTGACACTCTCTGAAACTCTCTGAAACTCTCTGACACTCTCTGAATCTCTCTGAAACTCTCTGAAACTCTCTGACACTCTCTGACACTCTCTGAAACTCTCTGACAATCTCTGGCACTCTCAGACAGTCTCAGACACTCTCTGAAGATCTCTGAAACTCTCTGACACTATCTGACACTTTCTGAATCTCTCTGACACTCTCTGAAACTCTGTGAAACTCTCTGAAACACTCTGACACTCTCTGACATTCTCAGACACTCTCTGACAGTATCTGACACTTTCTGAAACTCTCGGACACTCTCTGACATACTCTGCAACTCTGCGTCACTCTGTGAGACTCTCTGACACTCTCTGACACTCTCTGAATCTCTCTGAAACTCTCTGACACTCTGTGACACTCTGTAACTCTCTGAAACTCCCTGACACTCTCTGACACTCTCTGAAACTTTCTGACACTCTCTGCCACTCTCTGAACATCTCTGAAACTCTCTGAAAATCTTTGACACTCTCTGACAATCTGTGACACCCTCTGAAACTCTCTAAAACTCTCGGACAATCTCTGAATCTTTCTGACACTCTCTGAAACTCTCTGAAACTCTTTGTAACTCTCTGACACTCTCAGAAACTCTCAGAAGCTCTCTGAAACTATCTGACACTCTCTGACACTCTCTGAAACTCTCAGACACTCTCAGACTCTCTCTGACGCTCTCTGACACTATCTGAGACTCTCTGAAACTCTCTGACACTCTCTGAAACTCTCTGAAACTCTCTGACACTCTCTGACACTCTCTGAAACTCTCTGACACTCTCTGACACTCTCAGACATTCTCTGACACTCTATGACACTTTCTGAAACTCTCTGACACTATCTGACACTTTCTGAATCTCTCGGACAATCTCTGAATCTCTCTGAAACTCTCCGACACTCTGTGACACTCTCTGAAATTTTCTGGCACTCTCTGACACTCTCTGAAGATCTCTGGCACTCTCTGAAACTCTGTGACACTCTCTGAAAGACTCTGACACTCTCTCACACTCTCAGACACTCTCTGACACTCTCTGACACATTCTGAAACTCTCTGACACTATCTGACTCTTTCTGAAACTCTCGGACACTCTCTGACACACTCTGCAACTCTATGACACTCTGTAACACTCTCTGACACTCTCTGACTCTCTCTGAAACTTTCTGACACTCTCTGACACTCTCTGACACTCCCTGACACTCTCTGAAATTCTCTGACACTCTCCGACACTCTCTGAAATTCTTTGACACTCTTTGACAATCTCAGACACTGTCTGACTCTATCTGAAACTCTCTGACACTCTCTGACTCTCCCTGACACTGTCTGAAGCTCTCTGACACTCTTTGACACTCTCTGAAACTCTCTGAAACTCTCTGACACTCTCTGACTCTCTCTGAACATCTCTGAAATTCTCTGAAAATCTCTGACACTCTCTGACTCTCTGTGACACTCTCAGATACTCTCTGACTCTCTCAGACACACTCCGACACACTCAGAAACTCTCAGAAACTCTCTGGAACTCTCTGACACACTCAGAAACTCTCTGTAACTCTCTGACACTCTCATAAAGTCTCTGAAACACTCTGACACTCTCTGAAACTCTCTGACGCTCCCTGACATTCTCTGAAACTCTGTGACACTCTTTGACAATCTCTGACACTCACTGACTCTCTCTGAAACTCTCTGACAGTCTCTGAAACTCTCTGAAACTGTCTGACACTCTCTGACAATCTCTGACACTCTCTGAATCTCTCTGAATCACTCTGATACTCTGTGACACGCTCTGAAACTCTCTGAAACTCTCTGAAACTTTCTGACACTCTCTGAAACTCTCTGAAGCTCTCTGAAACTCTCTGAAACTCTCTGACACTCTCAGACACTCTCTGAAACTCTCTGAAACTCTCTGACACTCTCTGACACTCTCTGACACACTTTGAAACTCTTTGACACTCTCAGACACTCCCTGACACTCTCTGAAACTCTCTGACACTCTCTGACACCCTCTGAAACTCTTTGACACTCTTTGACAATCTCAGACACTGTCTGACTCCATCTGAAACTCTCTGACACTCTCTGACACTCCCTGACACTGTCTGAAGCTCTCTGACACTCTCTGACACTCTCTGAAACTCTCTGAAACTCTCTGACACTCTCTGAAACTCTCGGACAATCTCTGACACTCTCAGACACGCTCTGACACTCTCTGACACATTCTGAAACTCTCTGACACAATCTGACACATTCTGAATCTCTCGGACACTCTCTGAATCTCTCTGAAACTCGCCGACACTCTGTGACACTCTCTGAAACTTTCTGGCACTCTCTGACACTCTCTGATGATCTCTGAAACTCTCTGAAAAAATCTGACACTCTCTGAAACTCTCTGACACTCACTGACACTCTGTGGCACTCACTGACACTCTCTGAAGATCTCTGAAACTCTCTGAACATCTCTGACACTCTCTGAAACTCTGTGACACTCTCTGAAAAACTCTGACACTCTCTGACAGTCTCATGCACACTCAGAAACTGTCAGAAACTCTCAGGCACTCTCTGACACTCTCAGAAATTCTCTGAAACTCTCTGAAACTCTCTGAAACCCTCTGACACTGTCTGACACTCTCTGAAACTCTCTGACAATCTCTGACACAACCTGACACTCTCTGAAGCTTTCTGAAACTCTCTGACACTCTGTGACACCCTCTGAAACTCTCTGAAACTCTCGGACACTCTCTGAAACTTTCTGACACTCTCTGACACTCTCTGAAGATCTCTGGCACTCTCTGAAACTCTGTGACACTCTCTGAAAGACTCTGACACTCTCTCACACTCTCAGACACTCTCTGACACTCTCTGACACATTCTGAAACTCTCTGACACTATCTGACTCTTTCTGAAACTCTCGGACACTCTCTGACACACTCTGCAACTCTATGACACTCTGTAACACTCTCTGACACTCTCTGACTCTCTCTGAAACTTTCTGACACTCTCTGACACTCTCTGACACTCCCTGACACTCTCTGAAATTCTCTGACACTCTCCGACACTCTCTGAAATTCTTTGACACTCTTTGACAATCTCAGACACTGTCTGACTCTATCTGAAACTCTCTGACACTCTCTGACTCTCCCTGACACTGTCTGAAGCTCTCTGACACTCTTTGACACTCTCTGAAACTCTCTGAAACTCTCTGACACTCTCTGACTCTCTCTGAACATCTCTGAAATTCTCTGAAAATCTCTGACACTCTCTGACTCTCTGTGACACTCTCAGATACTCTCTGACTCTCTCAGACACACTCCGACACACTCAGAAACTCTCAGAAACTCTCTGGAACTCTCTGACACACTCAGAAACTCTCTGTAACTCTCTGACACTCTCATAAAGTCTCTGAAACACTCTGACACTCTCTGAAACTCTCTGACGCTCCCTGACATTCTCTGAAACTCTGTGACACTCTTTGACAATCTCTGACACTCACTGACTCTCTCTGAAACTCTCTGACAGTCTCTGAAACTCTCTGAAACTGTCTGACACTCTCTGACAATCTCTGACACTCTCTGAATCTCTCTGAATCACTCTGATACTCTGTGACACTCTCTGAAACTCTCTGAAACTCTCTGAAACTTTCTGACACTCTCTGAAACTCTCTGAAGCTCTCTGAAACTCTCTGAAACTCTCTGACACTCTCAGACACTCTCTGAAACTCTCTGAAACTCTCTGACACTCTCTGACACACTTTGAAACTCTTTGACACTCTCAGACACCCTCTGAAACTCTTTGACACTCATTGACACTCTCAGACACTGTCTGACACTCTCTGAAACTCTCTGACAATCTCTGACACAACCTGACACTCTCTGAAGCTTTCTGAAACTCTGACACTCTGTGACACCCTCTGAAACTCTCTGAAACTCTCGGACACTCTCTGAAACTTTCTGACACTCTCTGAAATTCTCTGAAACTCTTTGTAACTCTCTGACACTCTCAGAAGCTCTCTGAAACTCTCTGACACTCTCTGACACTCTCAGAAACTCTCAGACACTCTCAGACACTCTCTGACACTCTCTGACACTATCTGAGACTCTCTGAAACACTCTGACACTCTCTGAAACTCTCTGAAACTCTCTGCCACTCTCTGACACTCTCTGAAACTCTCTGACACTCTCTGACACTCTCAGACATTCTCTGACACTCTGTGACACTTTCTGAAACTCTCTGACACTATCTGACACTTTCTGAATCACTTGGACAATCTCTGAATCTCTCTGAAACTCTCCGACACTCTGTGACACTCTCTGAAATTTTCTGGCACTCTCTGACACTCTCTGAAGATCTCTGGCACTCTCTGAAAAACTCTGACACTCTCTGAAACTCTGTGACACTCTCTGAAAGACTCTGACACTCTCTCACACTCTCAGACACTCTCAGCCACTCTCTGACACTTTCTGAAACTCTCTGACACTATCTGACTCTTTCTGAAACTCTCGGACACTCTCGGACACACTCAGCAACTCTATGACACTCTGTAACACTCTCTGACACTCTCTGAATCTCTCTGAAAAGCTCTGACACTCTGTGACACTCTCTGAAACTCTCTGAAACTCCCTGACACTCTCTGACACTCTCTGACACTCCCTGACACTCTCTGAAATTCTCTGACACTCTCCGACACTCTCTGAAATTCTTTGACACTCTTTGACAATCTCAGACACTGTCTGACTCTATCTGAAACTGTCTGACACTCTCTGACACTCCCTGACACTGTCTGAAGCTCTCTGACACTCTTTGACACTCTCTGAAACTCTCTGAAACTGTCTGACACTCTCTGACAATCCCTGACACTCTCTGAATCTCTCTGAATCACTCTGACACTCTATGACACTCTCTGAAACTCTCTGACACTCTCTGAAACTTTCTGACACTCTCTGAAACTCTCTGAAGCTCTCTTAAACTCTCTGAAACTCTCTGACACTCTCTGACACTCTCTGACACTCTCTGAAACTCTCTGAAACTCTCTGACACTCTCTGACACTCTCTGAAACTCTCTGACAATCTCTGGCACTCTCAGACACTCTCAGACACTCTCTGAAACTCTCTGACACTATCTGACACTTTCTGAATCTCTCGGACACTCTCTGAAGATCTCTGAAACTCTCCGACACTCTGTGACACTCTCTGAAACTTTCTCGCACTCTCTGACACTCTCTGAAGATCTCTGAAACTCTCTGAAAATCTCTGACACTCTCTGAAACTCTGTGACACTCTCTGAAACACTCTGACACTCTCTGACACTCTCCGGCACACTCAGAAACTGCCAGAAACTCTCAGGCACACTCTGACACTCTCAGAAATTCTCTGAAACCCTCTGACACTCTCTGAAACCCTCTGACACTCTCTGACACTCTCTGACACTCTCTGAAATTCTTTGACACTCATTGACACTCTCAGACACTGTCTGACACTCTCTGAAACTCTCTGAAACTCTCTGAAACTCTCTGACACTCTCTGACACTCCCTGACACCCTGTGAAGCTTTCTGAAACTCTCTGACACTCTCTGAAACTCTCTGACACTCTCTGACTCTCTCTGAACATCTCTGAAACTCTCTGAAAATCTCTGACACTCTCTGACACTCTGTGACACTCTCAGATACTCTCTGACTCTCTCAGACACACTCCGACACACTCAGAAACTCTCAGAAACTCTCTGGAACTCTCTGACACTCTCAGAAAGTCTCTGAAACTCTCTGACACTCTCTGAAACTCTCTGACACTCTCTGACGCTCCCTGACACTCTCTGAAACTCTGTGACAATCTTTGACAATCTCTGACACTCTCTGAAACTCTCTGAAACTGTCTGACACTCTCTGACAATCCCTGACACTCTCTGAATCACTCTGAATCACTCTGACACTCTGTGACACTCTCTGAAACTCTCTGAAGCTCTCTTAAACTCTCTGAAACTCTCTGACACTCTCTGACACTCTCTGACACTCTCTGAAACTCTGTGACAATCTCTGAAACACTCTGACACTCTCTGACACTCTCCGGCACACTCAGAAACTGCCAGAAACTCTCAGGCACTCTCTGACACTCTCTGAAACCCTCTGAAACCCTCTGACACTCTCTGAAACCCTCTGACACTCTCTGACACTCTCTGAAACTCTTTGACACTCATTGACACTCTCAGACACTGTCTGACACTCTCTGAAACTCTCTGACACTCTCTGACACTCTCTGAAACTCTGTGACAATCTCTGAAACACTCTGACACTCTCTGACACTCTCCGGCACACTCAGAAACTGCCAGAAACTCTCAGGCACTCTCTGACACTCTCAGAAATTCTCTGAAACCCTCTGACACTCTCTGAAACCCTCTGACACTCTCTGACACTCTCTGACACTCTCTGAAACTCTTTGACACTCATTGACACTCTCAGACACTGTCTGACACTCTCTGAAACTCTCTGAAACTCTCTGAAACTCTCTGACACTCTCTGACACTCCCTGACACCCTCTGAAGCTTTCTGAAACTCTCTGACACTCTGTGACACCCTCTGAAACTCTCTAAAACTCTCGGACAATCTCTGAATCTTTCTGACACTCCCTGAAACTCTCTGAAACTCTTTGTAACTCTCTGACACTCTCAGAAACTCTCAGAAGCTCTCTGAAACTATCTGACACTCTCTGACACTCTCTGAAACTCTCAGACACTCACAGACACTCTCTGACACTCTCTGACACTATCTGAGACTCTCTGAAACTCTCTGAAACTCTCTGACACTCTCTGACACTCTCTGAAACTCTCTGACACTCTCTGACACTCTCAGACACCCTCTGACACTCTGTGACACTTTCTGAAACTCTCTGACACTATCTGACACTTTCTGAATCTCTCGTACACTCTCGGAATCTCTCTGAAACTCTCCAACACTCTGTGACACTCTCTGAAATTTTCTGGCACTCTCTGACACTCTCTGAAGATCTCTGGCACTCTCTGAAACTCTGTGACACTCTCTGAAAGACTCTGACACTCTCTCACACTCTCAGACACTCTCTGACACTCTCTGACACTTTCTGAAACTCTCTGACAATATCTGACTCTTTCTGAAACTCTCGGACACTCTCTGACACACTCTGCAACTCTATGACACTCTGTGACACTCTCTGACCCTCTCTGAATCTCTCTGAAAAGCTCTGACACTCTGTGACACTCTCTGAAACTCTCTGAAACTCCCTGACACTCTCTGACTCTCTCTGAAACTTTCTGACACTCTCTGACACTCTCTGACACTCCCTGACATGCTCTGAAATTCTCTGACACTCTGTGACACTCTCTGAAACTCTCTGAAACTCCCTGACACTCTCTGACACTCTCTGAACATCTCTGATACTCTCTGAATATCTCTGACACTCTCTGACACTCTGTGACACTCTCAGATACTCTCTGACTCTCTCAGACACACTCCGACACACTCAGAAACTCTCTGTAACTCACTGACTCTCTCTGAAACTCTCTGACAGTCTCTGAAACTCTCTGAAACTGTCTGACACTCTCTGACAATCTCTGACACTCTCTGACATACTCTGCAACTCTATGACACTCTGTGACACTCTCTGACACTCTCTGAATCTCTCTGAAAAGCTCTGACATTCTGCGACACTCTCTGAAACTCTCTGAAACTCCCTGACACTCTCTGACTCTCTCCGAAACTTTCTGACACTCTCTGACACTCTCTGACGCTCCCTGACATTCTCTGAAATTCTCTGACACTCTGTGACACTCTCTGAAACTCTCTGAAACTCCCTGACACTCTCTGACTCTCTCTGAAACTTTCTGACACTCTCTGACACTCTCTGAACATCTCTGATACTCTCTGAAAATCTCTGACACTCTCTGACACTCTGTGACACTCTCAGATACTCTCTGACTCTCTCAGACACACTCCAACACACTCAGAAACTCTCTGTAACTCTCTGACACTCTCAGAAAGTCTCTGAAACTCTCTGACACTCTCTGAAACTCTCTGACACTCTCTGACGCTCCCTGACATTCTCTGAAACTCTGTGACACTCTTTGACAATCTCTGACACTCACAGACTCTCTCTGAAACTCTCTGACAGTCTCTGACAATCTCTGACACTCTCCGAATCTCTCTGAATCACTCTGACACTCTGTGACACTCTCTGAAACTCTCTGACACTCTCTGAAACTCTCTGACACTCTCCGAAACTCTCTGAAGCTCTCTGAAACTCTCTGAAACTCTCTGACACTCTCTGAAACTCTCTGACACTCTCTGACACTCTCTGAAACTCTCTGACAATCTCTGGCACTCTCAGACACTCTCAGACACTCTCTGAAGATCTCTGAAACTCTCTGACACTATCTGACACTTTCTGAATCTCTCTGACACTCTCTGACACTCTCTGAAACTCTGTGAAACTCTCTGAAACACTCTGACACTCTCTGACATTCTCAGACACTCTCTGACAGTATCTGACACTTTCTGAAACTCTCGGACACTCTCTGACATACTCTGCAACTCTGCGTCACTCTGTGAGACTCTCTGACACTCTCTGACACTCTCTGAATCTCTCTGAAACTCTCTGACACTCTGTGACACTCTGTAACTCTCTGAAACTCCCTGACACTATCTGACGCTCTCTGAAACTTTCTGACACTCTCTGACACTCTCTGAACATCTCTGAAACTCTCTGAAAATCTCTGACACTCTCTGACAATCTGTGACACTCTCAGATACTCTCCGACTCCCGCAGACACACTTCGACACACTCAGAAACACTCAGAAACTCTCTGGCACTCTCTGGCACTCTCTGACATTCTCTGGCACTCTCAGAAACTCTCAGACACTCTATGAAACTCTCTGACACTCTCTGACACTCTCTGAAACTCTTTGACACTCTCTGACACTCCCTGACACTCTCTGAAACTCTCTGACACTCTCTGAAATTCTTTGACACTCTTTGACAATCTCAGACACTGTCTGACTCTATCTGAAACTCTCTGACACTCCCTGACACTGTCTGAAGCTCTCTGACACTCTTTGACACTCTCTGAAACTCTCTGAAACTCTCTGACACTCTCTGACTCTCTCTGAACATCTCTGACTCTCTCAGACACACTCCGACACACTCAGAAACTCTCAGAAACTCTCTGGAACTCTCTGACACTCTCAGAAAGTCTCTGAAACTCTCTGACACTCTCTGAAACTCTCTGACACTCTCTGACGCTCCCTGACACTCTCTGAAACTCTGTGACAATCTTTGACAATCTCTGACACTCTCTGAAACTCTCTGAAACTGTCTGACACTCTCTGACAATCCCTGACACTCTCTGAATCTCTCTGAATCACTCTGCCACTCTGTGACACTCTCTGAAACTCTCTGACACTCTCTGAAACTTTCTGACACTCTCTGAAACTCTCTGAAGCTCTCTTAAACTCTCTAAAACTCTCGGACAATCTCTGAATCTTTCTGACACTCTCTGAAACTCTCTGAAACTCTTTGTAACTCTCTGACACTCTCAGAAACTCTCAGAAGCTCTCTGAAACTATCTGACACTCTCTGACACTCTCTGAAACTCTCAGACACTCTCAGACACTCTCTGACACTCTCTGACACTATCTGAGACTCTCTGAAACTCTCTGGCACTCACTGAAACTCTCTGAAACTCTCTGACACTCTCTGACACTCTCTGACACTCTCTGAAACTCTCTGACACTCTTTGACACTCTCAGACACTCTCTGACACTCTGTGACACTTTCTGAAACTCTCTGTCACTATCTGACACCTTCTGAATCTCTCGTACACTCTCGGAATCTCTCTGAAACTCTCCGAAACTCTGTGACACTCTCTGAAATTTTCTGGCACTCTCTGACACTCTCTGAAGATCTCTGGCACTCTCTGAAAATCTCTGACACTCTCTGAAACTCTGTGACAATCTCTGAAAGACTCTGACACTCTCTTACACTCTCAGACACTCTCGGACACTCTCTGACACTTTCTGAAACTCTCTGACACTATCTGACTCTTTCTGAAACTCTCGGACACTCTCTGACACACTCTGCAACTCTATGACACTCTGTGACACTCTCTGACACTCTCTGAATCTCTCTGAAAAGCTCTGACATTCTGTGACACTCTCTGAAACTCTCTGAAACTCCCTGACACTCTCTGACTCTCTCTGAAACTTTCTGACACTCTCTGACACTCCCTGACATTCTCTGAAATTCTCTGACACACTGTGACACTCTCTGAAACTCTCTGAAACTCCCTGACACTCTCTGACTCTCTCTGAAACTTTCTGACACTCTCTGACACTCTCTGAACATCTCTGATACTCTCTGAATATCTCTGACACTCTCTGACACTCTGTGACACTCTCAGATACTCTCTGACTCTCTCAGACACACTCCGACACACTCAGAAACTCTCTGTAACTCTCTGACACTCTCAGAAAGTCTCTGAAACTCTCTGACACTCTCTGAAACTCTCTGACACTCTCTGACGCTCCCTGACATTCTCTGAAACTCTGTGACACTCTTTGACAATCTCTGACATTCACAGACTCTCTCTGAAACTCTCTGACAGTCTCTGAAACACTCTGAAACTGTCTGACACTCTCTGACAATCTCTGACAATCTCCGAATCTCTCTGAATCACTCTGACACTCTGTGACACTCTCTGAAACTCTCTGACACTCTCTGAAACTTTCTGACACTCGTTGAAACTCTCTGAAGCTCTCTGAAACTCTCTGAAAATCTCTGACACTCTCTGACACTCTGTGACACTCTCAGATACTCTCTGACTCTCTCAGACACACTCCGACACACTCAGAAACTCTCAGAAACTCTCTGGAACTCTTTGACACTCTCAGAAAGTCTCTGAAACTCTCTGACACTCTCTGAAACTCTCTGACACTCTCTGACGCTCCCTGACACTCTCTGAAACTCTGTGACAATCTTTGACAATCTCTGATACTCTCTGAAACTCTCTGAAACTGTCTGACACTCTCTGACAATCCCTGACACTCTCTGAATCTCTCTGAATCACTCTGACACTCTGTGACACTCTCTGAAACTCTCTGAAACTTTCTGACACTCTCTGAAACTCTCTGAAGCTCTCTTAAACTCTCTAAAACTCTCGGACAATCTCTGAATCTTTCTGACACTCTCTGAAACTCTCTGAAACTCTTTGTAACTCTCTGACACTCTCAGAAACTCTCAGAAGCTCTCTGAAACTATCTGACACTCTCTGACACTCTCTGAAACTCTCAGACACTCTCAGACACTCTCTGACACTCTCTGACACTATCTGAGACTCTCTGAAACTCTCTGACACTCTCTGAAACTCTCTGAAACTCTCTGACACTCTCTGACACTCTCTGAAACTCTCTGACACTCTCTGACACTCTCAGACACTCTCTGACACTCTCTGACACTCTGTGACACTTTCTGAAACTCTCTGTCACTATCTGACACTTTCTGAATCTCTCGTACACTCTCGGAATCTCTCTGAAACTCTCCGACACTCTGTGACACTCTCTGAAATTTTCTGGCACTCTCTGACACTCTCTGAAGATCTCTGGCACTCTCTGAAAATCTCTGACACTCTCTGAAACTCTGTGACAATCTCTGAAAGACTCTGACACTCTCTCACACTCTCAGACACTCTCGGACACTTTCTGACACTTTCTGAAACTCTCTGACACTATCTGACTCTTTCTGAAACTCTCGGACACTCTCTGACACACTCTGCAACTCTATGACACTCTGTGACACTCTCTGACACTCTCTGAATCTCTCTGAAAAGCTCTGACATTCTGTGACACTCTCTGAAACTCTCTGAAACTCCCTGACACTCTCTGACTCTCTCTGAAACTTTCTGACACTCTCTGACACTCTCTGACACTCATTGACATTCTCTGAAATTCTCTGACACACTGTGACACTCTCTGAAACTCTCTGAAACTCCCTGACACTCTCTGACACTCTCTGAAACTTTCTGACACTCTCTGACACTCTCTGAACATCTCTGATACTCTCTGAATATCTCTGACACTCTCTGACACTCTGTGACACTCTCAGATACTCTCTGACTCTCTCAGACACACTCCGACACACTCAGAAACTCTCTGTAACTCTCTGACACTCTCAGAAAATCTCTGAAACTGTCTGACACTCTCTGAAACTCTCTGACACTCTCTGACGCTCCCTGACATTCTCTGAAACTCTGTGACACTTTTTGACAATCTCTGACACTCACTGACTCTCTCTGAAACTCTCTGACAGTCTCTGAAACTCTCTGAAACTGTCTGACACTCTCTGACAATCTCTGACACTCTCTGACACACTCTGCAAATCTATCACACTCTGTGACACTCTGTGACACTCTCTGAATCTCTCTGAAAAGCTCTGACACTCTGTGACACTCTCTGAAACTCTCTGAAACTCCCTGACACTCTCTGACTCTCTCCGAAAATTTCTGACACTCTCTGACACTCTCTGACACTCCCTGACATTTTCTGAAATTCTCTGACACTCTGTGACACTCTCTGAAACTCTCTGAAACTCCCTGACACTCTCTGACTCTCTCTGAAACTTTCTGACACTCTCTGACACTCTCTGCACATCTCTGATACTCTCTGAAAATCTCTGACACTCTCTGACACTCTGTGACACTCTCAGATACTCTATGACTCTCTCAGACACACTCCAACACACTCAGAAATTCTCTGTAACTCTCTGACACTCTCAGAAATTCTCTGAAACTCTCTGAAACTCTCTGACACTCTTTGACAATCTCTGACACTCACAGACTCTCTCTGAAACTCTCTGACAGTCTCTGAAACTCTCTGAAACTGTCTGACACTCTCTGACAATCTCTGACGCTCTCCGAATCTCTCTGAATCACTCTGACACTCTGTGACACTCTCTGAAACTCTCTGACACTCTCTGAAACTTTCTGACACTCTCTGAAACTCTCTGAAGCTCTCTGAAACTCTCTGAAACTCTCTGACACTCTCTGAATCTCTCTGAAACTCTCTGAAACTCTCTGACACTCTCTGACACTCTCTGAAACTCTCTGACAATCTCTGGCACTCTCAGACAGTCTCAGACACTCTCTGAAGATCTCTGAAACTCTCTGACACTATCTGACACTTTCTGAATCTCTCTGACACTCTCTGAAACTCTGTGAAACTCTCTGAAACACTCTGACACTCTCTGACATTCTCAGACACTCTCTGACAGTATCTGACACTTTCTGAAACTCTCGGACACTCTCTGACATACTCTGCAACTCTGCGTCACTCTGTGAGACTCTCTGACACTCTCTGACACTCTCTGAATCTCTCTGAAACTCTCTGACACTTTGTGACACTCTGTAACTCTCTGAAACTCCCTGACACTCTCTGACACTCTCTGAAACTTTCTGACACTCTCTGACACTCTCTGAACATCTCTGAAACTCTCTGAAAATCTTTGACACTCTCTGACAATCTGTGACACTCTCAGATACTCTCCGACTCCCGCAGACACACTTCGACACCCTCAGAAACACTCAGAAACTCTCTGGCACTCTCTGGCACTCTCTGACACTCTCTGGCACTCTCAGAAACTCTCAGACACTCTCTGAAGATCTCTGAAACTCTCTGACACCCTCTGAAACTCTTTGACACTCTTTGACAATCTCAGACACTGTCTGACTCTATCTGAAACTCTCTGACACTCCCTGACACTGTCTGAAGCTCTCTGACACTCTTTGACACTCTCTGAAACTCTCTGACACTCCCTGACACTCTCTGAAACTCTCTGACACTCTCTGAAATTCTTTGACACTCTTTGACAATCTCAGACACTGTCTGACTCTATCTGAAACTCTCTGACACTCCCTGACACTGTCTGAAGCTCTCTGACACTCTTTGACACTCTCTGAAACTCTCTGAAACTCTCTGACACTCTCTGACTCTCTCTGAACATCTCTGAAACTCTCTGAAAATCTCTGACACTCTCTGACACTCTGTGACACTCTCAGATACTCTCTGACTCTCTCAGACACACTCCGACACACTCAGAAACTCTCAGAAACTCTCTGGAACTCTCTGACACTCTCAGAAAGTCTCTGAAACTCTCTGACACTCTCTGAAACTCTCTGACACTCTCTGACGCTCCCTGACACTCTCTGAAACTCTGTGACAATCTTTGACAATCTCTGACACTCTCTGAAACTCTCTGAAACTGTCTGACACTCTCTGACAATCCCTGACACTCTCTGAATCTCTCTGAATCACTCTGCCACTCTGTGACACTCTCTGAAACTCTCTGACACTCTCTGAAACTTTCTGACACTCTCTGAAACTCTCTGAAGCTCTCTTAAACTCTCTAAAACTCTCGGACAATCTCTGAATCTTTCTGACACTCTCTCAAACTCTCTGAAACTCTTTGTAACTCTCTGACACTCTCAGAAACTCTCAGAAGCTCTCTGAAACTATCTGACACTCTCTGACACTCTCTGAAACTCTCAGACACTCTCAGACACTCTCTGACACTCTCTGACACTATCTGAGACTCTCTGAAACTCTCTGGCACTCACTGAAACTCTCTGAAACTCTCTGACACTCTCTGACACTCTCTGAAACTCTCTGACACTCTTTGACACTCTCAGACACTCTCTGACACTCTGTGACACTTTCTGAAACTCTCTGTCACTATCTGACACCTTCTGAATCTCTCGTACACTCTCGGAATCTCTCTGAAACTCTCCGAAACTCTGTGACACTCTCTGAAATTTTTGGCACTCTCTGACACTCTCTGAAGATCTCTGGCACTCTCTGAAAATCTCTGACACTCTCTGAAACTCTGTGACAATCTCTGAAAGACTCTGACACTCTCTCACACTCTCAGACACTCTCGGACACTCTCTGACACTTTCTGAAACTCTCTGACACTATCTGACTCTTTCTGAAACTCTCGGACACTCTCTGACACACTCTGCAACTCTATGACACTCTGTGACACTCTCTGACACTCTCTGAATCTCTCTGAAAAGCTCTGACATTCTGTGACACTCTCTGAAACTCTCTGAAACTCCCTGACACTCTCTGACTCTCTCTGAAACTTTCTGACACTCTCTGACACTCTCTGACACTCCCTGACATTCTCTGAAATTCTCTGACACACTGTGACACTCTCTGAAACTCTCTGAAACTCCCTGACACTCTCTGACTCTCTCTGAAACTTTCTGACACTCTCTGACACTCTCTGAACATCTCTGATACTCTCTGAATATCTCTGACACTCTCTGACACTCTGTGACACTCTCAGATACTCTCTGACTCTCTCAGACACACTCCGACACACTCAGAAACTCTCTGTAACTCTCTGACACTCTCAGAAAGTCTCTGAAACTCTCTGACACTCTCTGAAACTCTCTGACACTCTCTGACGCTCCCTGACATTCTCTGAAACTCTGTGACACTCTTTGACAATCTCTGACATTCACAGACTCTCTCTGAAACTCTCTGACAGTCTCTGAAACTCTCTGAAACTGTCTGACACTCTCTGACAATCTCTGACAATCTCCGAATCTCTCTGAATCACTCTGACACTCTGTGACACTCTCTGAAACTCTCTGACACTCTCTGAAACTTTCTGACACTCTCTGAAACTCTCTGAAGCTCTCTGAAACTCTCTGAAAATCTCTGACACTCTCTGACACTCTGTGACACTCTCAGATACTCTCTGACTCTCTCAGACACACTCCGACACACTCAGAAACTCTCAGAAACTCTCTGGAACTCTTTGACACTCTCAGAAAGTCTCTGAAACTCTCTGACACTCTCTGAAACTCTCTGACACTCTCTGACGCTCCCTGACACTCTCTGAAACTCTGTGACAATCTTTGACAATCTCTGATACTCTCTGAAACTCTCTGAAACTGTCTGACACTCTCTGACAATCCCTGACACTCTCTGAATCTATCTGAATCACTCTGACACTCTGTGACACTCTCTGAAACTCTCTGAAACTTTCTGACACTCTCTGAAACTCTCTGAAGCTCTCTTAAACTCTCTAAAACTCTCGGACAATCTCTGAATCTTTCTGACACTCTCTGAAACTCTCTGAAACTCTTTGTAACTCTCTGACACTCTCAGAAACTCTCAGAAGCTCTCTGAAACTATCTGACACTCTCTGACACTCTCTGAAACTCTCAGACACTCTCAGACACTCTCTGACACTCTCTGACACTATCTGAGACTCTCTGAAACTCTCTGACACTCTCTGAAACTCTCTGAAACTCTCTGACACTCTCTGACACTCTCTGAAACTCTCTGACACTCTCTGACACTCTCAGACACTCTCTGACACTCTGTGACACTTTCTGAAACTCTCTGTCACTATCTGACACTTTCTGAATCTCTCGTACACTCTCGGAATCTCTCTGAAACTCTCCGACACTCTGTGACACTCTCTGAAATTTTCTGGCACTCTCTGACACTCTCTGAAGATCTCTGGCACTCTCTGAAAATCTCTGACACTCTCTGAAACTCTGTGACAATCTCTGAAAGACTCTGACACTCTCTCACACTCTCAGACACTCTCGGACACTTTCTGACACTTTCTGAAACTCTCTGACACTATCTGACTCTTTCTGAAACTCTCGGACACTCTCTGACACACTCTGCAACTCTATGACACTCTGTGACACTCTCTGACACTCTCTGAATCTCTCTGAAAAGCTCTGACATTCTGTGACACTCTCTGAAACTCTCTGAAACTCCCTGACACTCTCTGACTCTCTCTGAAACTTTCTGACACTCTCTGACACTCTCTGACACTCATTGACATTCTCTGAAATTCTCTGACACACTGTGACACTCTCTGAAACTCTCTGAAACTCCCTGACACTCTCTGACACTCTCTGAAACTTTCTGACACTCTCTGACACTCTCTGAACATCTCTGATACTCTCTGAATATCTCTGACACTCTCTGACACTCTGTGACACTCTCAGATACTCTCTGACTCTCTCAGACACACTCCGACACACTCAGAAACTCTCTGTAACTCTCTGACACTCTCAGAAAATCTCTGAAACTGTCTGACACTCTCTGAAACTCTCTGACACTCTCTGACGCTCCCTGACATTCTCTGAAACTCTGTGACACTTTTTGACAATCTCTGACACTCACTGACTCTCTCTGAAACTCTCTGACAGTCTCTGAAACTCTCTGAAACTGTCTGACACTCTCTGACAATCTCTGACACTCTCTGACACACTCTGCAAATCTATGACACTCTGTGACACTCTGTGACACTCTCTGAAACTCTCTGAAACTCCCTGACACTCTCTGACTCTCTCCGAAAATTTCTGACACTCTCTGACACTCTCTGACACTCCCTGACATTTTCTGAAATTCTCTGACACTCTGTGACACTCTCTGAAACTCTCTGAAACTCCCTGACACTCTCTGACTCTCTCTGAAACTTTCTGACACTCTCTGACACTCTCTGCACATCTCTGATACTCTCTGAAAATCTCTGACACTCTCTGACACTCTGTGACACTCTCAGATACTCTCTGACTCTCTCAGACACACTCCAACACACTCAGAAATTCTCTGTAACTCTCTGACACTCTCAGAAATTCTCTGAAACTCTCTGAAACTCTCTGACACTCTTTGACAATCTCTGACACTCACAGACTCTCTCTGAAACTCTCTGACAGTCTCTGAAACTCTCTGAAACTGTCTGACACTCTCTGACAATCTCTGACGCTCTCCGAATCTCTCTGAATCACTCTGACACTCTGTGACACTCTCTGAAACTCTCTGACACTCTCTGAAACTTTCTGACACTCTCTGAAACTCTCTGAAGCTCTCTGAAACTCTCTGAAACTCTCTGACACTCTCTGAATCTCTCTGAAACTCTCTGAAACTCTCTGACACTCTCTGACACTCTCTGAAACTCTCTGACAATCTCTGGCACTCTCAGACAGTCTCAGACACTCTCTGAAGATCTCTGAAACTCTCTGACACTATCTGACACTTTCTGAATCTCTCTGACACTCTCTGAAACTCTGTGAAACTCTCTGAAACACTCTGACACTCTCTGACATTCTCAGACACTCTCTGACAGTATCTGACACTTTCTGAAACTCTCGGACACTCTCTGACATACTCTGCAACTCTGCGTCACTCTGTGAGACTCTCTGACACTCTCTGACACTCTCTGAATCTCTCTGAAACTCTCTGACACTTTGTGACACTCTGTAACTCTCTGAAACTCCCTGACACTCTCTGACACTCTCTGAAACTTTCTGACACTCTCTGACACTCTCTGAACATCTCTGAAACTCTCTGAAAATCTTTGACACTCTCTGACAATCTGTGACACTCTCAGATACTCTCCGACTCCCGCAGACACACTTCGACACCCTCAGAAACACTCAGAAACTCTCTGGCACTCTCTGGCACTCTCTGACACTCTCTGGCAATCTCAGAAACTCTCAGACACTCTCTGAAGATCTCTGAAACTCTCTGACACCCTCTGAAACTCTTTGACACTCTTTGACAATCTCAGACACTGTCTGACTCTATCTGAAGCTCTCTGACACTCTCTGACACTCCCTGACACTGTCTGAAGCTCTCTTACACTCTCTGACACTCTCTGAAACTCTCTGAAACTCTCTGACGCTCTCTGACACTCTCTGAAACTCTCGGACAATCTCTGACACTCTCAGACACTCTCTGACACTCTCTGACACATTCTGAAACTCTCTGACACAATCTGACACTTTCTGAATCTCTCGGACACTCTCTGAATCTCTCTGAAACTCGCCGACACTCTGTGACACTCTCTGAAACTTTCTGGCACTCTCTGACACTCTCTGAAGATCTCTGAAACTCTCTGAAAATCTCTGACACTCTCTGAAACTCTCTGACACTCACTGACACTCTGTGGCACTCATTGACACTCTCTGAAGATCTCTGAAACTCTCTGAAAATCTCTGACACTCTCTGAAACTCTGTGACACTCTCTGAAACACTCTGACACTCTCTGACACTCTCCGGCACACTCAGAATCTGTCAGAAACTCTCAGGCACTCTCTGACACTCTCAGAAATTCTCTGAAACTCTCTGACACTCTCTGAAACCCTCTGACACTCTCTGACACTCTCTGAAACTCTTTGACACTCATTGACACTCTCAGACACTGTCTGACACTCTCTGAAACTCTCTGAAACTCTCTGACACTCTCTGACACTCCCTGACACTCTCTGAAGCTTTCTGAAACTCTCTGACACTCTGTGACACCCTCTGAAACTCTCTGAAACTCTCGGACACTCTCTGAAACTTTCTGACACTCTCTGAAACTCTCTGAAACTCTTTGTAACTCTCTGACACTCTCAGAAACTCTCAGAAGCTCTCTGAAACTCTCTGACACTCTCTGACACTCTCAGAAACTTTCAGACACTCTCAAACACTCTCTGACACTCTCTGGCACTATCTGAGACTCTCTGAAACACTCTGACACTCTCTGAAACTCTCTGAAACTCTCTGACACTCTCTGACACTCTCTGAAACTCTCTGACACTCTCTCACACTCTCAGACACGCTCTGACACTCTCTGACACTTTCTGAAACTCTCTGACACTATCTGATTCTTTCTGAAACTCTCGGACACTCTCTGACACACTCTGCAACTCTATGACACTCTGTGACACTCTCTGACACTCTCTGAATCTCTCTGAAAAGCTCTGACACTCTGTGACACTCTCCGAAACTCTCTGAAACTCCCTGACACTCTCTGACTCTCTCTGAAACTTTCTGACACTCTCTGACACTCTCTGACACTCCCTGACACTCTCTGACACTTTCTGAAACTCTCTGACACTATCTGACACTTTCTGAATCTCTCGGACACTCTCTGAATCTCTCTGAAACTCTCTGACACTCTGTGACACTCTCTGAAACTTTCTGGCACTCTCTGACACTCTCTGAAGATCTCTGAAACTCTCTGAAAATCTCTGACACTCTCTGAAACTCTCTGACACTCTCTGACACTCTGTGGCACTCACTGACAGTCTCTGAAGCTCTCTGACACTCTCTGACACTCTCTGAAACTCTCTGACAATCTATGACACTCTCAGACACTCTCTGACACTCTCTGACATTTTCTGAAACTCTCTGACACAATCTGACACTTTCTGAATCTCTCGGACACTCTCTGAATCTCTCTGAAACTCTCCGACACTCTGACACTCTCTGAAACTTTCTGGCACTCTCTGACACTCTCTGAAGATCTCTGAAACTCTCTTACACTCTCTGACACTCTCTGAAACTCTCTGAAACTCTCTGACACTCTCTGACACGCTCTGAAACTCTCTGACAATCTCTGGCACTCTCAGACACTCTCAGACACTCTCTGAAGATCTCTGAATCTATCTGACACTATCTGACACTTTCTGAATCCCTCGGACACTCTCTGAATCTCTCTGAAACTCTCTAACACTCTGTGACACTCTCTGAAACTTTCTCGCACTCTCTGACACTCTCTGAAGATCTCTGAACCTCTCTGAAAATCTCTGACACTATCAGAAACTCTGTGAAACTCTCTGAAACACTCTGACACTCTCTGACATTCTCAGACACTGTCTGACACTATCTGACATTTTCTGAAAATCTCTGACACTATCTGACACTTTCTGAAACTCTTGGACACTCTCTGACACACTCTGCAACTCTGTGTCACTCTGTGGCACTCTCTGACACTCTCTGACACTCTCTGAATCTCTCTGAAACTCGCTGACACTCTGTGACACTCTCTGTAACTCTCTGAAACTCCCTGACACTCTCTGACACTCTCTGAAACTTTCTGACACTCTCTGACACTCTCTGAGCATCTCTGAAATTCTCTGAAAATCTCTGACACTCTCAGAAACACTCAGAAACTCTCTGAAACTCACTGAAACTCTCTGACACTCTCTGACACTCTCTGACACTCTGTGACACTCTCAGATACTCTCTGACTCCCGCTGACACACTTCGACACACTCAGAAACTCTCAGAAACTCTCTGGCATTCTCTGACTCTCTCAGAAAGTCTCTGAAACTCTCTGACACTCTCTGAAGCTCTCTGACACTCTCTGACACTCTCTGACACTCTCAGAAAATCTTTGAAACTCTTTGACACTCTCAGACACTGTCTGACTCTCTCTGAAACTCTCTGACACTCTCTGACACTCCCTGACACTCTCTGAAACTCTCTGACACTCTCTGACACTCTCTGAAACTCTTTGACACTTTTTGACAATCTCAGACACTGCTGACTCTATCTGAAACTCTCTGACACTCTCTGACACTCCCTGACACTGTCTGAAGCTCTCTGACACTCTCTTACACTCTCTGACACTCTCTGAAACTCTCTGACAATCTCTGACACTCTCAGACACTCTCTGACACTCTCTGACACTTTCTGAAACTCTCTGACACCATCTGACACTTTCTGAATCTCCCGGACACTCTCTGAATCTCTATGAAACTCTCCGAAACTCTCTGAAACTCTCTGAAAAGCTCTGACAGTCTCAGAAAGTCTCTGAAACTCTTTGACACTCTCTGAAACTCTTTGACACTCTTTGACAATCTCAGACACTGTCTGACTCCATCTGAAACTCTCTGACACTCCCTGACACTGTCTGAAGCTCTCTGACACTCTCTGAAACACTCTGAAACTCTCTGACACTCTCTGACACTCTCGGAAACTCTCTGACAATCTCTGACACTCTCAGACACTCTCTGACACTCTCTGACACTTTCTGAAACTCTCTGACACTATCTGACACTTTCTGAATCTCTCGGACACTCTCTGAATCTCTCTGAAACTCTCTGACACTCTGTGACACTCTCTGAAACTTTCTGGCACTCTCTGACACTCTCTGAAGATCTCTGAAACTCTCTGAAAATCTCTGACACTCTCTGAAACTCTCTGACACTCACTGACACTCTGTGGCACTCACTGACAGTCTCTGAAGATCTCTGAAACTCTCTGAAAATCTCTGACACTCTCTGAAACTCTGTGACACTCTCTGAAACACTCTTACTCTCTCTGAAACACTCTGACACTCTCTGACACTCCCTGACACTCTCTGAAACTCTCTGACACACTCTGACACTCTCTGAAACTCTTTGACTCTTTTTGACAATCTCAGACACTGTCTGACTCTATCTGAAACTCTCTGACACTCTCTGACACTCCCGACACTGTCTGAAGCTCTCTGACACTCTCTGAAACTCTCTGAAACTCTCTGACAGTCTCTGACACTCTCTGAAACTCTCTGACAATCTCTGACAAAATCAGACACTCTCTGACACTCTCTGACACTTTCTGAAACTCTCTGACACTATCTGACACTTTCTGAATCTCTCGGACACTCTCTGAATCTCTATGAAACTCTCCGACACTCTGTGACAATCTCTGAAACTTTCTGACACTCTCTGACACTCTCTGAAGATCTCTGAAACTCTCTGAAAATCTCTGACAATCTCTGAAACTCTCTGACACTCTCTGGAACACTCTGACACTCTCTGACATTCTCAGACACTCTCTGACACTCTCTGACACTTTCTGAAACTCTCTGACACTATCTGACACTTTCTGAAACTCTCGGACACTCTCTGACACACTCTGCAACTCTGTGTCACTCTGTGACACTCTCTGACACTCTCTGAATCTCACTGAAACTCTCTGACACTCTGTGACACTCTCTGCAACTCTCTGAAACTCCCTGACACTCTCTGACTCTCTCTGAAACTTTCTGACACTCTCTGACACTCTCTGAACATCTCTGAAACTCTCTGAAAATCTCTGACACTCTCTGACACTCTGTGACACTCTCAGATACTCTCCGACTCCCGCAGACACACTTCGACGCACTCAGAAACTCTCAGAAACTATCTGGCACTCTCTGACACTCTCTGAAACTCTTTGACACTCTTTGACAATCTCAGACACTGTCTGACTCCATCTGAAACTCTCTGACACTCCCTGACACTGTCTGAAGCTCTCTGACACTCTCTGACACTCTCTGAAACTCTCTGAAACTCTCTGACACTCTCTGACACTCTCTGAAACTCTCTGACAATCGCTGACACTCTCAGACACTCTCTGACACTCTCTGACACTCTCTGAAACTCTCTGACAATCTCTGACACTCTCTGACACTCTCTGACACTTTCTGAAACTCTCTGACACAATCTGACACTTTCTGAATCTCTCGGACACTCTCTGAATCTCTCTGAAACTCTCCGACACTCTGTGACACTCTCTGAAACTTTCTGGCACTCTCTGACACTGTCTGAAGATCTCTGAAACTCTCTGACACTCTCTGACACTCTCTGAAACTCTCTGAAACTCTCTGAAACTCTCTGACACTCTCTGACACTCTCTGAAACTCTCTGACAATCTCTGGCACTCTCAGACACTCTCTGAAGATCACTGAAACTCTCTGGCACTATCTGACACTTTCTGATACTCTCGGACACTCTCTGAATCTCTCTGAAACTCTCTGACACTCTGTGACACTCTCTGAAACACTCTGACACTCTCTGACATTCTCAGACACTCTTCGACACTCTCAGACACTTTCTGAAACTCTCTGACACTATCTGACACTTTCTGAAAATCTCGGACACTCTCTGACACACTCTGCAACTCTGTGTCACTCTGTGACACTCTCTGACTCTCTCTGACACTATCTGAATCTCTCTGAAACTCGCTGACACTCTGTGACACTCTCTGTAACTCTCAGAAACTCCCTGACACTCTCTGACACTATCTGAAACTTTCTGACACTCTCTGAAACTCTCTGAACATCTCCTGAAACTCTCTGAAAAGCTCTGACACTCTCTGACACTCTGTGACACTCTCAGATTCTCTCTGACTCCCGCACACACACTTCGACACACTCAGAAACTCTCAGAAACTCTCTGGCACTCTCTGACACTCTCAGAAAGTCTCTGAAACTCTCTGACACTCCCTGACACTCTCTGAAACTCTCTGACACTCTCTGATACTCTCTGAAATTCTTTGACAATTTTTGACCCTCTCAGACACTGTCTGACTCTATCTGAAACTCTCTGACACTCTCTGACACTCCCTGACACTGTCTGAAGCTCTCTGACACTCTCTGACACTCTCTGAAACTCTCTGAAACTCTCTGACACTCTCTGACACTCTCTGAAACTCTCTGACAATCTCTGACACTCTCAGACACTCTCTGACACTCTCTGACACTTTTTGATACTCTCTGACAATATCTGACACTTTCTGAATCTCTCGGGCACTCTCTGAATCTCTATGAAACTCTCCGACACTCTGTGACACTCTCTGAAACGTTCTGGCACTCTCTGACACTCTCTGAAGATCTCCGAAACTCTGTGAAAATCTCTGACACTCTCTGAAACTCTGTGACACTCTCTGAAACACTCTGACACTCTCTGACATTCTCAGACACTCTCTGACACTCTCTGACACTTTCTGAAACTCTCTGACACTATCTGACACTTTCTGAAACTCTCGGACACTCTCTGACACACTCTGCAACTCTGTGTCACTCTGTGACACTCTCTGACACTCTCTGACACTCTCTGAATCTCTCTGAAACTCTCTGACACTCTGTGACACTCTCTGTAACTCTCTGAAACTCCCTGACACTCTCTGACTCTGTCTGAAACTTTCTGACACTCTCTGACACTCTCTGAACATCTCTGAAACTCTCTGAAAATCTCTGACACTCTCTGACACTCTGTGACACTCTCAGATACTCTCCAACTCCCGCAGACACACTTCGACGCACTCAGAAACTCTCAGAAACTCTCTGGCACTCTCTGACACTCTCAGAAAGTCTCTGAAACTCTCTGACACTCTCTGAAACTCTCTGACACTCTCTGATTCTCTCTGACACTCTCTGAAACTCTTTGACACTCTTTGACACTCTCAGACACTGTCTGACTCTCTCTGATACTCTCTGACACTCTCTGGCACTCTCTGACACTCTCTGAAACTCTTTGACACTCTTTGACACTCTCAGACACTGTCTGACTCTCTCTGATACTCTCTGACACTCTCTGGCACTCTCCGACACTCTCTGAAACTCTTTGACACTCTTTGACAATCTCAGACACTGTCTGACTCTATCTGAAACTCTCTGACACTCCCTGACACTCTCTGAAGCTCTCTGAAACTTTCTGACACTCTCTGAAACTCTCTGAAAATCTCCAAAACTCATTAACACTCTCTGAAACACTCTGAAACTTTCTGACACTCTCTGAAACTCTCTGACGCTCTCAGAAACTCTTTGACGCCCTTTGACACTCTCAGACACTTTCTGACTCTCTCTGAAACTCTCTACTATCTCTGACACACTCTGACACTCTCTGAAGCTCTCTGATACTCTCTGACACTCTGTGACACTCTCTGAAATTCTCTTAAAGTCTATGACAATCTCTGACACTCTCTGAAAATTTCTGACACTCTCTGAAACACTCTGAAACACTCTGAAGCTCTCTGAAAATCTTTGAAACTCTCTGACAATCTCAGAAAATCTCAGAAACACTCTGAAACTCTCTGACACTCTCTGACACTATGTGACACTCTCTGAAACTCTCTGACACTCTCTGACACACTCCGACAAACTCAGAAACTCTCAGAAACTCTCTGACACTCTCTGACACTCGCTGACTCTCTCTGACTCTCACTGACACTCTCTGATGCTCTCTGACAATCACTGACACTATCTGACAATCTCTGAAACTCTCTGACACTCACTGACACTCTGTGGCACTCACTGATACTCTCTGAAGATCTCTGAAACTCTCTGAAAATCTCAGAAACTCTCTGAAACTCTGTGACACTCTCTGAAACACTCTGACACTCTCTGACACTCTCCGACAAGCTCAGAAACTGTCAGAAACTCTCAGGCACTCTCTGACACTCTCAGAAAATCTCTGAAACTCTCTGACACTCTCTGAAACTCTCTGACACTCTCTGACACTCTCCGAAACTCCTTGACACTCTTTGACACTCTCAGACACTGTCTGACACTCTCTGAAACTCTCTGAAACTCTCTGACACTCTCCGATACTCCCTGACATTCTGTGAAGCTTTCTGAAACTCTCTAAAACTCTGTGACACCCTCTGAGACTCTCTGAAAATCTCTGACAATCTCTGAAACTTTCTGACACACTCTGAAACTCTCTGAAACTCTCTGTAACTCTCTGACACTCTCAGAAACTCTCAGAAGCTCTCTGAAACTCTCTGACACTCTCTGACACTCTCTGAAACTCTCAGACACTCTCTGACACTCTCTGACACTATCTGAGAATCTCTGAAACTCTCTGACACTCTCTGAAACTCTCTGACACTCTCAGACACTATCTGACACTCTGTGACACTTTCTGAAACTCTCTGACACTATCTGACACTTTCTGAATCTCTCGGACACTCTCTGAATCTCTCTGAAACTCTCCGACACTCTGTGACACTCTCTGAAACTTTCTGGCACTCTCTGACACTCTCTCAAGATCTCTGGCACTCTCTGAAAATCTCTGACACTCTCTGAAACTCTGTGACACTCTCCGAAAGACTCTGACACTCTCTGACACTCTCAGACACTCTCTGACACTCTCTGACACTTTCTGAAACTCTCTGACAATATCTGACTCTTTCTGAAACTCTCGGAAACTCTCTGACACACTCTGCAACTCTGTGACACTCTCTGACAATCTCTGACACTCTCTGAACATCTCTGAAACTCTCTGAAAATCTCTGACACTCTCTCAATCTCAGTGACAATCTCAGATACTCTCTGACTCTCTCAGACACACGCCGACACACTCAGAAATTCTCAGAAACTCACTGGAACTCTCTGACAGTCTCAGAAAGTCTCTGAAACTCTCTGACGCTCTCTGAAACTCTCTGACACTCTCTGACACGCTCTGAAACTCTGTGACACTCTTTGACACTCTCAGACACTGTCTGACTCTCTCTGAAACTCTCTGACACTCTCAGAAACACTCTGAAATTGTCTGACACTCTGTGACAATCTCTGACACTCTGAATCTCTCTGAAGCACTCTGACACTCTGTGACACTCTCTGAAACTCTCTGACACTCTCTGAAACTTTCTGACACTCATTGAAACTCTCTGAAGCTCTCTGAAACTCTCTGAATCTCTCTGACTCTCTCAGAAACACTCAGAAACTCTCTGAAACTCTCTGAAACTCTCTGACACTCTCTGACACTCTCTGAGACTCTCTGAAACTCTCGGACACTCTCTGAAACTCTCTGAAACTCTCTGAAACTCTCTGACACTCTCTGCAACTGTCTGAAACTCTCTGACAATCTCTGACACTCTCAGACACTCTCTGACACTGTCTGACACTTTCTGAAACTCTCTGACACTATCTGACACTTTCTGAATCTCTCCGACACTCTCTGAAACTCTCTGACACTCTCTGAAACTGTCTGACACTCTGTGACAATCTCTGACACTCTCTGAATCTCTCTGAAGCACTCTGACACTCTGTGACACTCTCTGAAACTCTCTGACACTCTCTGAAACTTTCTGACACTCTCTGAAACTCTCTGAAGCTCTCTGAAACTCTCTGAAACTCTCTGACTCTCTCAGAAACACTCAGAAACTCTCTGAAACTCTCTGAAACTCTCTGACACTCTCTGACACTCTCTGAGACTCTCGGACACTCTCTGACACTCTCTGAAACTCTCTGAAACTCTCTGACACTCACTGACACTGTCTGAAACTCTCTGACAATCTCTGACACTCTCAGACACTCTCTGACACTGTCGGACACTTTCTGAAACTCTCTGACACTATCTGACACTTTCTGAATCTCTCGGACACTCTCTGACACTCTCTGACTCTCTCTGAGACTCTCTGAAACTCTCTGACACTGTCTGACAATCTCTGAAACTCTCCGGAACTCTCTGACACTCTCTGACACTGTCTGAAACTCTCTGACAATCTCTGACACTCTCTGACACTCTCTGAAACTTTCTGAAACTCTCTGACACTATCTGACACTTTCTGAATCTCTCGGACACTCTCTGAATCTCTCTGAAACTCTCCGACACTCTGTGACACTCTCTGAAACTTTCTGGCACTCTCTGACACACTCTGAAGATCTCAGAAACTCTCTGAAAATGTTTGACACTCTCTGAAACTCTGTGACACTCTCTGAAACACTCTGACACTCTCTGACATTCTCAGACACTCTCTGACACTCTCTGACACTTTCTGAAACTCTCGGACACTCTCTGGCACACTCTGCAACTCTGTGTCACTCTGTGACACTCTCTGACACTCTCTGACACTCTCTGACACTCTCTGAATCTCTCTGAAACTCTCTGACACTCTGTGACACTCTCTGTAACTCTCTGACACTCTCTGACACTCTGTGACACTCTCAGATACTCTCTGACTCCCGCAGACACACTTCGTCTCACTCAGAATCTCTCAGAAACTCTCTGGCACTCTCTGACACTCTCAGAAAGTCTCTGAAGCTCTCTGACACTCTCTGAAACTCTCTGACACTCTCTGACACTCTCTGAAACTCTCTGACACTCTCTGAAACTTTCTGATACTCTCTGAAACTCTCGGAAGCTCTCTGAAACTCTCTGAAACTCTCTGAAACTCTCTGAGACTCTCTGAAACTCTCTGACACTCTCTGACACTCTCTGAAACTCTCTGGAACGCTTTGACACTCTCTGACACTGTCTGAAACTCTCTGACAATCTCTGACACTCTCAGACACTCTCTGACACTCTCTGACACTTTCTGAAACTCTCTGACACTATCTGACACTTTCTGAATCTCTCGGACACTTTCTGAATCTCTCTGAAACTCTCCGACACTCTATGACACTCTCTGAAACTTTCTGGCACTCTCTGACACTCTCTAAATATCTCTGAAACTCTCTGAAACTCTCTGACACTCTCTGAACCTCTGTGACACTCTCTGAAACAGTCTGACACTCTCTGACATTCTCAGACACTCTCTGACACTCTCTGACACTTTCTGAAGCTCACTGACACTATCTGACACTTTCTGAACCTCTCGGACACTCTCTGGCACACTCTGCAACTCTGTGTCACTCTGTGACTCTCTCTGACACTCTCTGACACTCTCTGAATCTCTCTGAAACTCTCTGACACTCTGTGACACTCTCTGTAACTCTCTGAAAATCTCTGACACTCTCTGACACTCTCTGAAACTTTCTGACACTCTCTGAACATTGATGAAACTCTGTGTCACTCTGTGACACTCTCTGACACTCTCTGAATCTCTCTGAAACTCTCTGACACTCTGTGACACTCTCTGTAACTCTCTGACACTCTCTGACACTCTGTGACACTCTCAGATACTCTCTGACTCCTGCAGACACACTTCGACACACTCAGAATCTCTCAGAAACTCTCTGGCACTCTCTGACACTCTCAGAAAGTCTCGGAAACTCTCTGACACTCTCTGAAACTCTCTGACACTCTCTGACACTCTCTGACACTCTCTGAAACTCTCTGAAACTCTTTGACACTCTTTGACACTCTCAGACACTGTCTGTCTCTCTCTGAAACTCTCTGACACTCTCTGAAACTCTCTGAAACTGTCTGACACTCTCTGTCACTCTCTGACACTCTCTGAAGCTCTCTGAAACACTCTGACACTCTGTAACACTCTCTGAAACTCTCTGACACTCTCTGAAACTTTCTGACACTCTCTGAAACTCTCTGAAGCTCTCCGACACTCTCTGAAACTCTCTGACACTCTCTGACAATCGCTGAGACTCTCTGACACTCGCTGACAATCTCTGATGCTCTCTGACTCTCACTGTCACTATCTGAAACTCTCTGAAATTCTCTGACTCTCTCTGACACACTCTGAAACTCTTCGACACTCTCTGACACTGTCAGACACTGTCTGACTCTCTCTGAAACTCTCTGACACTCTCTGAATCTCTCTGAAACTGTCTGACACTCTCTAACAATCTCTGACACTCTCTGAATCTCTCTGAAAAACTCTGACACTCTGTGACACTCTCTGAAACTCTCTGACACTCATTGAAACTTTCTGACACTCTCTGACACTCTCTGAAACTCTCTGAAGCTCTCTGAAATTCTCTGAAACTCTCTGACTCTCTCAGAAACACTCAGTAACTCTCTGAAACTCTCTGACACTCTCTGACACTCTCTGAGACTCTCTGAAACTCTCTGACACTCTCTGACACTCTCTGAGACTCTCTGAAACTCTCTGACACTCTCTGAAACTCTCTGAAACTCTCTGACACTCTCTGAGACTCTCTGAAACTCTCTGACACTCTCTGACACTCTCTGAAACTCTCTGGAACTCTTTGACACTCTCTGACACTGTCTGAAACTCTCTGACAATCTCTGACACTCTCAGACACTCTCTGACACTCTCCGACACTTTCTGAAACTCTCTGACACTATCTGACACTTTCTGAATCTCTCGGACACTCTCTGAATCTCTCTGAAACTCTCCGACACTCTATGACACTCTCTGAAACTTTCTGGCACTCTCTGACACTCTCTGAATATCTCTGAAACTCTCTGAAACTCTCTGACACTCTCTGAACCTCTGTGACACTCTCTGAAACAGTCTGACACTCTCTGACATTCTCAGACACTCTCTGACACTCTCTGACACTTTCTGAAGCTCTCTGACACTATCTGACACTTTCTGAACCTCTCGGACACTCTCTGGCACACTCTGCAATTCTGTGTCACTCTGTGACTCTCTCTGACACTCTCTGACACTCTCTGAATCTCTCTGAAACTCTCTGACACTCTGTGACACTCTCTGTAACTCTCTGAAACTCTCTGACACTCTCTGACACTCTCTGAAACTTTCTGACACTCTCTGAACATTGCTGAAACTCTGTGTCACTCTGTGACACTCTCTGACACTTTCTGCATCTCTCTGAAACTCTCTGACACTCTGTGACACTCTCTGTAACTCTCTGACACTCTCTGACACTCTGTGACACTCTCAGATACTCTCTGACTCCTGCAGACACACTTCGACACACTCAGAATCTCTCAGAAACTCTCTGGCACTCTCTGACACTCTCAGAAAGTCTCGGAAACTCTCTGACACTCTCTGAAACTCTCTGACACTCTCTGACACTCTCTGACACTCTCTGAAACTCTCTGAAACTCTTTGACACTCTTTGACACTCTCAGACACTGTCTGTCTCTCTCTGAAACTCTCTGACACTCTCTGAAACTCTCTGAAACTGTCTGACACTCTCTGTCACTCTCTGACACTCTCTGAAGCTCTCTGAAACACTCTGACACTCTGTAACACTCTCTGAAACTCTCTGACACTCTCTGAAACTTTCTGACACTCTCTGAAACTCTCTGAAGCTCTCCGACACTCTCTGAAACTCTCTGACACTCTCTGACACTCGCTGAGACTCTCTGACACTCGCTGACAATCTCTGATGCTCTCTGACTCTCACTGTCACTATCTGAAACTCTCTGAAATTCTCTGACTCTCTCTGACACACTCTGAAACTCTTCGACACTCTCTGACACTGTCAGACACTGTCTGACTCTCTCTGAAACTCTCTGACACTCTCTGAATCTCTCTGAAACTGTCTGACACTCTCTAACAATCTCTGACACTCTCTGAATCTCTCTGAAAAACTCTGACACTCTGTGACACTCTCTGAAACTCTCTGACACTCATTGAAACTTTCTGACACTCTCTGACACTCTCTGAAACTCTCTGAAGCTCTCTGAAATTCTCTGAAACTCTCTGACTCTCTCAGAAACACTCAGAAACTCTCTGAAACTCTCTGACACTCTCTGACACTCTCTGAGACTCTCTGAAACTCTCTGACACTCTCTGACACTCTCTGAGACTCTCTGAAACTCTGACACTCTCTGACACTCTCTGAAACTCTCTGAAACTCTCTGACACTCTCTGAGACTGTCTGAAACTCTCTGACAATCTCTGACACTCTCAGACTCTCTCGGACACTCTCTGACACTTTCTGAAACTCTCTGACACTTTCTGAATCTCTTTGACACTATCTGACACTTTCTGAATCTCTCGGACACTCTCTGAAACTCTCTGACACTCTCTGAAACTGTCTGACACTCTGTGACAATCTCTGACACTCTGAATCTCTCTGAAGCACTCTGACACTCTGTGACATTCTCTGAAACTCTCTGACACTCTATGAAACTTTCTGACACTCTCTGAAACTCTCTGAAGCTCTCTGAAACTCTCTGAAACTCTCTGACTCTCTCAGAAACACTCAGAAAAACTCTGAAACTCTCTGAAAATCTCTGACACTCTCGGACACTCTCTGAGACTCTCTGAAACTCTCTGACACTCTCTGACACTCTCTGAAACTCTCTGGAACTCTCTGACACTCTCTGACACTGTCTGAAACTCTCTGACAATCTCTGACACTCTCAGACACTCTCTGACACTCTCTGACACTTTCTGAAACTCTCTGACACTTTCTGAAACTCTCTGACACTTTCTGAATTTCTCAGACACTCTCTGAAACTCTCTGAAACTCTCTGACTCTCTCAGAAACACTCAGAAAATCTCTGAAACTCTCTGAAACTCTGTGACACTCTCTGACACTCTCTGAAACTCTCTGGAACTCTCTGACACTCTCTGACACTGTCTGAAACTCTCTGACAATCTCTGACACTCTCAGACACTCTCTGACACTCTCTGACACTTTCTGAAACTCTCTGACACTATCTGACACTTTCTGAAATTCTCGGACACTCTCTGACACACTCTGCAACTCTGTGTCACTCTGTGACACTCTCTGACACTCTCTGACACTCTCTGAATCTCTCTGAAACTCTCTGACACTCTGTGACACTCTCTGTAACTCTCTGAAACTCCCTGACACTCTCTGACTCTCTCTGACTCTCTCTGAAACTTTCTGACACTCTCTGACACTCTCTGAACATCTCTGAAACTCTCTGAAAATCTCTGACACTCTCTGACACTCTGTGACACTCTCAGATACTCTCCGACTCCCGCAGACACACTTCGAAGCACTCCGAAACTCTCAGAAACTCTCTGGCACTCTCTGACACTCTCAGAAAGTCTCTGAAACTCTCTGACACTCTCTGAAACTCTCTGACACTCTCTGATTCTCTCTGACACTCTCTGAAACTCTTTGACACTCTCAGACACTGTCTGACTCTCTCTGATACTCTCTGACACTCTCTGGCACTCCCTGACAATCTCTGAAACTCTCTGACACTCTCCGACACTCTCTGAAACTCTTTGACACTCTTTGACAATCTCAGACACTGCCTGACTCTATCTGAAACTCTCTGACACTCTCTGACACTCCCTGACACTCTCTGAAGCTCTCTGAAACTTTCTGACACTCTCTGAAACTCTCTGAAAATCTCCAAAACTCATTAACACTCTCTGAAACACTCTGAAACTTTCTGACACTCTCTGAAACTCTCTGACGCTCTCAGAAACTCTTTGACACCCTTTGACACTCTCAGACACTTTCTGACTCTCTCTGAAACTCTCTACTATCTATGACACTCTCTGACACTCTCTGAAGCTCTCTGATACTCTCTGACACTCTGTGACACTCTCTGAAATTCTCTTAAAGTCTATGACACTCTGAAAATTTCTGACACTCTCTGAAACACTCTGAAACACTCTGAAGCTCTCTGAAACTCTTTGAAACTCTCCGACAATCTCAGAAAATCTCAGAAACACTCTGAAACTCTCTGACTCTCTCTGACACTATGTGACACTCTCTGAAACTCTCTGACACTCTCTGACACACTCCGACAAACTCAGAAACTCTCAGAAACTCTCTGACACTCTCTGACACTCGCTGACTCTCTCTGACTCTCACTGACACTCTCTGATACTCTCTGACAATCACTGACACTATCTGACAATCTCTGAAACTCTCTGACACTCACTGACACTCTGTGGCACTCACTGACACTCTCTGAAGATCTCTGAAACTCTCTGAAAATCTCTGAAACTCTCTGAAACTCTGTGAAACTCTCTGAAAAACTCTGACACTCTCTGACACTCTCCGACACGCTCAGAAACTGTCAGAAACTCTCACGCACACTCTGACACTCTCAGAAAATCTCTGAAACTCTCTGACACTCTCTGAAACTCTCTGACACACTCTGACACTCTCTGACACTCTCTGAAACTCCTTGACACTCTTTGACACTCTCAGACACTGTCTGACTCTCTCTGAAACTCTCTGAAACTCTCTGACACTCTCCGACACTCCCTGACATTCTGTGAAGCTTTCTGAAACTCTCTAAATCTCAGTGACACCCTCTGAGACTCTCTAAAAATCTCTGACAATCTCTGAAACTTTCTGACACACTCTGAAACTCTCTGAAACTCTCTGTAACTCTCTGACACTCTCAGAAACTCTCAGAAGCTCTCTGAAACTCTCTGACACTCTCTGACACTCTCTGAAACTCTCAGACACTCTCTGACACTCTCTGACACTATCTGAGACTCTCTGAAACTCTCTGACACTCTCAGACACTCTCTGACACTCTGTGACACTTTCTGAAACTCTCTGACACTATCTGACACTTTCTGAATCTCTTGGACACTCTCTGAATCTCTCTGAAACTCTCCGACACTCTGTGACACTCTCTGAAACTTTCTGGCACTCTCTGACACTCTCTCAAGATTTCTGACACTCTCTGAAACTCTGTGACACTCTCTGAAAGACTCTGACACTCTCAGACACTCTCTGAAACTCTCTGACAATATCTGACTCTTTCTGAAACTCTCGGAAACTCTCTGACACACTCTGCAACTCTGTGACACTCTCTGACAATCTCTGACACTCTCTGAACATCTCTGAAACTCTCTGAAAATCTCTGACACTCTCTGAAACTCTGTGACAATCTCAGATACTCTCTGACTCTCTCAGACACACTCCGACAAACTCAGAAATTCTCAGATAATTACTGGAACTCTCTGACAGTCTCAGAAAGTCTCTGAAACTCTCTGACACTCTCTGAAACTCTCTGACACTCTCTGGCACTCTCTGAAACTCTGTGACACTCTTTGACACTCTCAGACACTGTCTGACTCTCTCTGAAACTCTCTGACACTCTCTGAAACACTCTGAAATTGTCTGACACTCTGTGACAATCTCTGACACTCTCTGAATCTCTCTGAAGCTCTCTGAAAATCTCTGACACTCTCTGAAACTCTCTGACACTCTCTGAAACACTCTGACACTCTCTGACATTCTCAGACACTCTCTGAAACTCTCTGACACCTTATGAAGCTCTCTGACAATATCTGACACTTTCTGAAACACTCGGACACTCTCTGGCACACTCTGCAACTCTGTGCCACTCTGTGACACTCTCTGACACACTGTGACACTCTCTGTAACTCTCTGAAACTCTGTGACACTCTCTGACACTCTCTCAAACTCTCTGACTCTCACTGAAACTCTGTGACACTCTCTGAAACTCTCTGAAACTCTCTGACACTCTCTGAAATTCTCTGACACTATCTGACAATTTCTGAATCTCTCGGACACTCTCTGAATCTCTCTGAAACTCTCCGACACTCTGTGACACTCTCTGAAACTTTCTGGCACTCTCTGACACTCTCTGAATCTCTCTGAAACTCTATGAAAATCTCTGACACTCTCTGAAACTCTGTGACACGCTCTGAAACACTCTGAAACTCTCTGATACTCTCTGACAATTTCTGAAACTCTCTGACACTGTCTGACACTTTCTGAAACTCACGGACACTCTCTGACACACTCTGCAACTCTGTGATACTCTGTGACACTCTCTGACACACTCAGAATCTCTCTGAAATTCCCTGACACTCTCTGAAACATTCTGACACTCTCTGACACTCTCTGAACATCTCTGAAACTCTCTGAAAATCTCTGACACTCTCTGACACTCTGTGACACTCTCAGATACTCTCTGACTCTCTCAAACACACTCTGACAAACTCAGAAACTCTCAGAAACTCTCTGGCACTCTCTGAAACTCTCTGAAACTCTCTGACACTCTCTGACACTCTCTGAAACTGTTTGACACTCTCTGACACTCTCTGAATCTCTCTGAAACACTCTGACAGTCTGTGACACTCTCTGAAATTCTCTGACACTCTCTGAAACTTTCTAACACGCACTGAAGTCCTCTGAAGCTCTCTGAAACTCTCTGAAATTCTCTGACTCTCTCAGAAACACTCAGAAACTCTCTGAAACTCTCTGAAACTCTCTGACACTCTCTGACACTCTCTGACACTCTCAGATACTCTCTGACTCCCGCAGACACACTTCGACACACTCAAAATCTCTCAGAAACTCTCTGGCACTCTCTGACACTATCAGAAAATCTCTGAAACTCTCTGACACTCTCTGAAACTCTCTGAAACTGTCTGACACTCTCTGTCACTCTCTGGCACTCTCTGAAGCTCTCTGAAACACTCTGACACTCTGTGACACTCTCTGAAACTCTCTGACACTCTTTGAAACTTTCTGACACTCTCTGAAACTCTCTGAAGCTCTCTGAAACTCTCTGAAACGCTCTGACACTCTCCAACACTCTCTGAAATTCTCTGACACTCTCTGACACTCGCTGACACTCTCTGACACTCGTAGACAATCTCTGATACTCTCTGACACTCACTGTCACTATCTGAAACTCTCTGAAACTCTCTGACTCTCTCTGACACTCTCGGACACTCTCTGAAACTCTTCGACACTCTCTGACACTCTCAGACACTGTCTGACTCTCTCTGAAACTCTCTGACACTCTCTGAAACACTCTGACACTCTCTGACATTCTCAGACACTCTCTGACACTCTCTGACACCTTATGAAGCTCTCTGACACTATCTGACACTTTCTGAAACTCTCGGACACTCTCTGGCACACTCTGCAACTCTGTGTCACTCTGTGACACTCTCTGACACTCTCTGAATCTCTCTGAAACTCTCTGACACTCTGTGACACTCTCTGTAACTCTCTGAAACTCTGTGACACTCTCTGACACTCTCTCAAACTCCCTGACTCACACTGAAGCTCTGTGACACTCTCTGAAACTCTCTGAAACTCTCTGACACTCTCTGACTCTCACTGAAACTCTGTGACACTCTCTGACACTCTCTGAAACTTTCAGACACTCTCTGACACTCTCTGAACATCTCTGTGCCACTCTGTGACACTCTCTGACACTCTGTGACACTCTCTGTAACTCTCTGAAACTCTGTGACACTCTCTGACACTCTCTCAAACTCTCTGACTCTCACTGAAACTCTGTGACACTCTCTGAAACTCTCTGAAACTCTCTGACACTCTCTGAAACTCTCTGACACTATCTGACAATTTCTGAATCTCTCGGACACTCTCTGAATCTCTCTGAAACTCTCCGACACTCTGTGACACTCTCTGAAACTTTCTGGCACTCTCTGACACTCTCTGAATCTCTCTGAAACTCTATGAAAATCTCTGACACTCTCTGAAACTCTGTGACACGCTCTGAAACACTCTGAAACTCTCTGATACTCTCTGACAATTTCTGAAACTCTCTGACACTGTCTGACACTTTCTGAAACTCACGGACACTCTCTGACACACTCTGCAACTCTGTGATACTCTGTGACACTCTCTGACACACTCAGAATCTCTCTGAAATTCCCTGACACTCTCTGAAACATTCTGACACTCTCTGACACTCTCTGAACATCTCTGAAACTCTCTGAAAATCTCTGACACTCTCTGACACTCTGTGACACTCTCAGATACTCTCTGACTCTCTCAAACACACTCTGACAAACTCAGAAACTCTCAGAAACTCTCTGGCACTCTCTGAAACTCTCTGAAACTCTCTGACACTCTCTGACACTCTCTGAAACTCTTTGACACTCTTTGACACTCTCAGACACTGTTTGACTCTCTCTGAAAATCTCTGACACTCTCTGAAACTGTTTGACACTCTCTGACACTCTCTGAATCTCTCTGAAACACTCTGACAGTCTGTGACACTCTCTGAAATTCTCTGACACTCTCTGAAACTTTCTAACACGCACTGAAGTCCTCTGAAGCTCTCTGAAACTCTCTGAAATTCTCTGACTCTCTCAGAAACACTCAGAAACTCTCTGAAACTCTCTGACACTCTCTGACACTCTCTGAGACTCTCTGAAACTCTCTGACACTCTCTGACACTCTCTGAGACTCTCTGAAACTCTCTGACACTCTCTGAAACTCTCTGAAACTCTCTGAAACTCTCTGAGACTCTCTGAAGCTCTCTGACACTCTCTGACACTCTCTGAAACTCTCTGGAACTCTTTGACACTCTCTGACACTGTCTGAAACTCTCTGACAATCTCTGACACTCTCAGACACTCTCTGACACTCTCTGACACTTTCTGAAACTCTCTGACACTATCTGACACTTTCTGAATCTCTCGGACACTCTCTGAATCTCTCTGAAACTCTCCGACACTCTATGACACTCTCTGAAACTTTCTGGCACTCTCTGACACTCTCTGAATATCTCTGAAACTCTCTGAAACTCTCTGACACTCTCTGAACCTCTGTGACACTCTCTGAAACAGTCTGACACTCTCTGACATTCTCAGACACTCTCTGACACTCTCTGACACTTTCTGAAGCTCTCTGACACTATCTGACACTTTCTGAACCTCTCGGACACTCTCTGGCACACTCTGCAACTCTGTGTCACTCTGTGACTCTCTCTGACACTCTCTGACACTCTCTGAATCTCTCTGAAACTCTCTGACACTCTGTGACACTCTCTGTAACTCTCTGAAACTCTCTGACACTCTCTGACACTCTCTGAAACTTTCTGACACTCTCTGAACATTGCTGAAACTCTGTGTCACTCTGTGACACTCTCTGACACTCTCTGCATCTCTCTGAAACTCTCTGACACTCTGTGACACTCTCTGTAACTCTCTGACACTCTCTGACACTCTGTGACACTCTCAGATACTCTCTGACTCCTGCAGACACACTTCGACACACTCAGAATCTCTCAGAAACTCTCTGGCACTCTCTGACACTCTCAGAAAGTCTCGGAAACTCTCTGACACTCTCTGAAACTCTCTGACACTCTCTGACACTCTCTGACACTCTCTGAAACTCTCTGAAACTCTTTGACACTCTTTGACACTCTCAGACACTGTCTGTCTCTCTCTGAAACTCTCTGACACTCTCTGAAACTCTCTGAAACTGTCTGACACTCTCTGTCACTCTCTGACACTCTCTGAAGCTCTCTGAAACACTCTGACACTCTGTAACACTCTCTGAAACTCTCTGACACTCTCTGAAACTTTCTGACACTCTCTGAAACTCTCTGAAGCTCTCTGACACTCTCTGAAACTTTCTGACACTCTCTGAAACTCTCTGAAGCTCTCCGACACTCTCTGAAACTCTCTGACACTCTCTGACACTCGCTGAGACTCTCTGACACTCGCTGACAATCTCTGATGCTCTCTGACTCTCACTGTCACTATCTGAAACTCTCTGAAATTCTCTGACTCTCTCTGACACACTCTGAAACTCTTCGACACTCTCTGACACTGTCAGACACTGTCTGACTCTCTCTGAAACTCTCTGACACTCTCTGAATCTCTCTGAAACTGTCTGACACTCTCTAACAATCTCTGACACTCTCTGAATCTCTCTGAAAAACTCTGACACTCTGTGACACTCTCTGAAACTCTCTGACACTCATTGAAACTTTCTGACACTCTCTGACACTCTCTGAAACTCTCTGAAGCTCTCTGAAATTCTCTGAAACTCTCTGACTCTCTCAGAAACACTCAGAAACTCTCTGAAACTCTCTGACACTCTCTGACACTCTCTGACACTCTCTGAGACTCTCTGAAACTCTCTGACACTCTCTGACACTCTCTGAGACTCTCTGAAACTCTGACACTCTCTGACACTCTCTGAAACTCTCTGAAACTCTCTGACACTCTCTGAGACTGTATGAAACTCTCTGACAATCTCTGACACTCTCAGACTCTCTCGGACACTCTCTGACACTTTCTGAAACTCTCTGACACTTTCTGAATCTCTTTGACACTATCTGACACTTTCTGAATCTCTCGGACACTCTCTGAAACTCTCTGACACTCTCTGAAACTGTCTGACACTCTGTGACAATCTCTGACACTCTGAATCTCTCTGAAGCACTCTGACACTCTGTGACATTCTCTGAAACTCTCTGACACTCTATGAAACTTTCTGACACTCTCTGAAACTCTCTGAAGCTCTCTGAAACTCTCTGAAACTCTCTGACTCTCTCGGAAACACTCAGAAAAACTCTGAAACTCTCTGAAAATCTCTGACACTCTCGGACACTCTCTGAGACTCTCTGAAACTCTCTGACACTCTCTGACACTCTCTGAAACTCTCTGGAACTCTCTGACACTCTCTGACACTGTCTGAAACTCTCTGACAATCTCTGACACTCTCAGACACTCTCTGACACTCTCTGACACTTTCTGAAACTCTCTGACACTTTCTGAAACTCTCTGACACTTTCTGAATTTCTCAGACACTCTCTGAAACTCTCTGAAACTCTCTGACTCTCTCAGAAACACTCAGAAAATCTCTGAAACTCTCTGAAACTCTGTGACACTCTCTGACACTCTCTGAAACTCTCTGGAACTCTCTGACACTCTCTGACACTGTCTGAAACTCTCTGACAATCTCTGACACTCTCAGACACTCTCTGACACTCTCTGACACTTTCTGAAACTCTCTGACACTATCTGACACTTTCTGAAATTCTCGGACACTCTCTGACACACTCTGCAACTCTGTGTCACTCTGTGACACTCTCTGACACTCTCTGACACTCTCTGAATCTCTCTGAAACTCTCTGACACTCTGTGACACTCTCTGTAACTCTCTGAAACTCCCTGACACTCTCTGACTCTCTCTGACTCTCTCTGAAACTTTCTGACACTCTCTGACACTCTCTGAACATCTCTGAAACTCTCTGAAAATCTCTGACACTCTCTGACACTCTGTGACACTCTCAGATACTCTCCGACTCCCGCAGACACACTTCGAAGCACTCAGAAACTCTCAGAAACTCTCTGGCACTCTCTGACACTCTCAGAAAGTCTCTGAAACTCTCTGACACTCTCTGAAACTCTCTGACACTCTCTGATTCTCTCTGACACTCTCTGAAACTCTTTGACACTCTCAGACACTGTCTGACTCTCTCTGATACTCTCTGACACTCTCTGGCACTCCCTGACAATCTCTGAAACTCTCTGACACTCTCCGACACTCTCTGAAACTCTTTGACACTCTTTGACAATCTCAGACACTGCCTGACTCTATCTGAAACTCTCTGACACTCTCTGACACTCCCTGACACTCTCTGAAGCTCTCTGAAACTTTCTGACACTCTCTGAAACTCTCTGAAAATCTCCAAAACTCATTAACACTCTCTGAAACACTCTGAAACTTTCTGACACTCTCTGAAACTCTCTGACGCTCTCAGAAACTCTTTGACACCCTTTGACACTCTCAGACACTTTCTGACTCTCTCTGAAACTCTCTACTATCTATGACACTCTCTGACACTCTCTGAAGCTCTCTGATACTCTCTGACACTCTGTGACACTCTCTGAAATTCTCTTAAAGTCTATGACACTCTCTGAAAATTTCTGACACTCTCTGAAACACTCTGAAACACTCTGAAGCTCTCTGAAACTCTTTGAAACTCTCCGACAATCTCAGAAAATCTCAGAAACACTCTGAAACTCTCTGACTCTCTCTGACACTATGTGACACTCTCTGAAACTCTCTGACACTCTCTGACACACTCCGACAAACTCAGAAACTCTCAGAAACTCTCTGACACTCTCTGACACTCGCTGACTCTCTCTGACTCTCACTGACACTCTCTGATACTCTCTGACAATCACTGACACTATCTGACAATCTCTGAAACTCTCTGACACTCACTGACACTCTGTGGCACTCACTGACACTCTCTGAAGATCTCTGAAACTCTCTGAAAATCTCTGAAACTCTCTGAAACTCTGTGAAACTCTCTGAAAAACTCTGACACTCTCTGACACTCTCCGACACGCTCAGAAACTGTCAGAAACTCTCACGCACACTCTGACACTCTCAGAAAATCTCTGAAACTCTCTGACACTCTCTGAAACTCTCTGACACACTCTGACACTCTCTGACACTCTCTGAAACTCCTTGACACTCTTTGACACTCTCAGACACTGTCTGACTCTCTCTGAAACTCTCTGAAACTCTCTGACACTCTCCGACACTCCCTGACATTCTGTGAAGCTTTCTGAAACTCTCTAAATCTCAGTGACACCCTCTGAGACTCTCTAAAAATCTCTGACAATCTCTGAAACTTTCTGACACACTCTGAAACTCTCTGAAACTCTCTGTAACTCTCTGACACTCTCAGAAACTCTCAGAAGCTCTCTGAAACTCTCTGACACTCTCTGACACTCTCTGAAACTCTCAGACACTCTCTGACACTCTCTGACACTATCTGAGACTCTCTGAAACTCTCTGACACTCTCAGACACTCTCTGACACTCTGTGACACTTTCTGAAACTCTCTGACACTATCTGACACTTTCTGAATCTCTTGGACACTCTCTGAATCTCTCTGAAACTCTCCGTCACTCTGTGACACTCTCTGAAACTTTCTGGCACTCTCTGACACTCTCTCAAGATTTCTGACACTCTCTGAAACTCTGTGACACTCTCTGAAAGACTCTGACACTCTCAGACACTCTCTGAAACTCTCTGACAATATCTGACTCTTTCTGAAACTCTCGGAAACTCTCTGACACACTCTGCAACTCTGTGACACTCTCTGACAATCTCTGACACTCTCTGAACATCTCTGAAACTCTCTGAAAATCTCTGACACTCTCTGAAACTCTGTGACAATCTCAGATACTCTCTGACTCTCTCAGACACACTCCGACAAACTCAGAAATTCTCAGATAATTACTGGAACTCTCTGACAGTCTCAGAAAGTCTCTGAAACTCTCTGACACTCTCTGAAACTCTCTGACACTCTCTGGCACTCTCTGAAACTCTGTGACACTCTTTGACACTCTCAGACACTGTCTGACTCTCTCTGAAACTCTCTGACACTCTCTGAAACACTCTGAAATTGTCTGACACTCTGTGACAATCTCTGACACTCTCTGAATCTCTCTGAAGCTCTCTGAAAATCTCTGACACTCTCTGAAACTCTCTGACACTCTCTGAAACACTCTGACACTCTCTGACATTCTCAGACACTCTCTGAAACTCTCTGACACCTTATGAAGCTCTCTGACAATATCTGACACTTTCTGAAACACTCGGACACTCTCTGGCACACTCTGCAACTCTGTGCCACTCTGTGACACTCTCTGACACACTGTGACACTCTCTGTAACTCTCTGAAACTCTGTGACACTCTCTGACACTCTCTCAAACTCTCTGACTCTCACTGAAACTCTGTGACACTCTCTGAAACTCTCTGAAACTCTCTGACACTCTCTGAAACTCTCTGACACTATCTGACAATTTCTGAATCTCTCGGACACTCTCTGAATCTCTCTGAAACTCTCCGACACTCTGTGACACTCTCTGAAACTTTCTGGCACTCTCTGACACTCTCTGAATCTCTCTGAAACTCTATGAAAATCTCTGACACTCTCTGAAACTCTGTGACACGCTCTGAAACACTCTGAAACTCTCTGATACTCTCTGACAATTTCTGAAACTCTCTGACACTGTCTGACACTTTCTGAAACTCACGGACACTCTCTGACACACTCTGCAACTCTGTGATACTCTGTGACACTCTCTGACACACTCAGAATCTCTCTGAAATTCCCTGACACTCTCTGAAACATTCTGACACTCTCTGACACTCTCTGAACATCTCTGAAACTCTCTGAAAATCTCTGACACTCTCTGACACTCTGTGACACTCTCAGATACTCTCTGACTCTCTCAAACACACTCTGACAAACTCAGAAACTCTCAGAAACTCTCTGGCACTCTCTGAAACTCTCTGAAACTCTCTGACACTCTCTGACACTCTCTGAAACTGTTTGACACTCTCTGACACTCTCTGAATCTCTCTGAAACACTCTGACAGTCTGTGACACTCTCTGAAATTCTCTGACACTCTCTGAAACTTTCTAACACGCACTGAAGTCCTCTGAAGCTCTCTGAAACTCTCTGAAATTCTCTGACTCTCTCAGAAACACTCAGAAACTCTCTGAAACTCTCTGAAACTCTCTGACACTCTCTGACACTCTGTGACACTCTCAGATACTCTCTGACTCCCGCAGACACACTTCGACACACTCAAAATCTCTCAGAAACTCTCTGGCACTCTCTGACACTATCAGAAAATCTCTGAAACTCTCTGACACTCTCTGAAACTCTCTGAAACTGTCTGACACTCTCTGTCACTCTCTGGCACTCTCTGAAGCTCTCTGAAACACTCTGACACTCTGTGACACTCTCTGAAACTCTCTGACACTCTTTGAAACTTTCTGACACTCTCTGAAACTCTCTGAAGCTCTCTGAAACTCTCTGAAACGCTCTGACACTCTCCAACACTCTCTGAAATTCTCTGACACTCTCTGACACTCGCTGACACTCTCTGACACTCGTAGACAATCTCTGATACTCTCTGACACTCACTGTCACTATCTGAAACTCTCTGAAACTCTCTGACTCTCTCTGACACTCTCGGACACTCTCTGAAACTCTTCGACACTCTCTGACACTCTCAGACACTGTCTGACTCTCTCTGAAACTCTCTGACACTCTCTGAAACACTCTGACACTCTCTGACATTCTCAGACACTCTCTGACACTCTCTGACACCTTATGAAGCTCTCTGACACTATCTGACACTTTCTGAAACTCTCGGACACTCTCTGGCACACTCTGCAACTCTGTGTCACTCTGTGACACTCTCTGACACTCTCTGAATCTCTCTGAAACTCTCTGACACTCTGTGACACTCTCTGTAACTCTCTGAAACTCTGTGACACTCTCTGACACTCTCTCAAACTCCCTGACTCACACTGAAAATCTGTGACACTCTCTGAAACTCTCTGAAACTCTCTGACACTCTCTGACTCTCACTGAAACTCTGTGACACTCTCTGACACTCTCTGAAACTTTCAGACACTCTCTGACACTCTCTGAACATCTCTGAAACTCTGTGAAAATCTCTGAAAATCTCTCTGACACACTGTGACACTCTCAGATACTCTCTGACTCTCTCAAACACACTCCGACAAACTCAGAAACTCTCAGAAACTCTCTGGCACTCTCTGACACTCTCAGAAAATCTCTGAAAATCTCTGACACTCTCTGAAACTCTCTGAAACTCTCTGACACTCTCTGACACTCTCTGAAACTCTTAGACACTCTTTGACACTCACAGACACTGTCTGACTCTCTCTGAAAATCTCTGACACTCTCTGAAACTGTTTGACACTCTCTGACACTCTCTGAATCTCTCTGAAACACTCTGACAGTCTGTGACACTCTCTGAAACTCTCTGACACTCTCTGAAACTTTCTGACACGCTCTGAAGTCCTCTGAAGCTCTCTGAAACTCTCTGAAACTCTCTGACGCTCTCGGAAACACTCAGAAACTCTCTGAAACTCTCTGAAATTCTCTGACACTCTCTGACACTCTGTGACACTCTCAGATACTCTCTGACTCCCGCAGACACACTTCGACACACTCAAAATCTCTCAGAAACTCTCTGGCACTCTCTGACACTCTCAGAAAGTCTCTGAAACTCTCTGAAACTCTCTGAAACTGTCTGACACTCTCTGTCACTCTCTGACGCTCTCAGAAGCTCTCTGAAACTCTCTGACACTCTCTGAAACTCTCAGACACTCTCTGACACTCTCTGACACTATCTGAGATTCTCTGAAACTCTCTGACACTCTCTGAAAATCTCTGAAACTCTCAGACACTCTATGACACTCTCTGAAACTCTCTGACACTCTCTGACACTCTCAGACACTCTCTGACAGTCTGTGACACTTTCTGAAACTCTCTGACACTATCTGACACTTTCTGAATCTCTCGGACACTCTCTGAATCTCTCTGAAACTCTCCGACACTCTGTGACACTCTCTGAAACTTTTTGGCACTCTCTGACACTCTCTCAAGATCTCTGGCACTCTCTGAAAATCTCTGACACTCTCTGAAACTCTGTGACACTCTCTGAAACACTTTGAAACTCTCTGACACTCTCAGAGACTCTCTGACACTCTCTGACACTTTCTGAAACTCTCTGACAACATCTGACTCTTTCTGAAACTCTCGGAAACGCTCTGACACACTCTGCAACTCTGTGACACTCTCTGACAATCTCTGACACTCTCTGAACATCTCTGAAACTCTCTGAAAATCTCTGATACTCTCTGAAACTCTGTGATACTCTCAGATTCTCTCTGACTCTCTCAGACACACTCCGACACACTCAGAAATTCTCAGAAACTCACTGGAACTCTCTGAAAGTCTCAGAAAGTCTCTGAAACTCTCTGACACTCTCTGAAACTCTCTGACACTCTCTGACACTCTCTGACACTCTCTGACACTCTCTGACACTCTGTGACACTCTTTGACACTCTCAGACACTGTCTGACTCTCTCTGAAACTCTCTGACACTCTCTGAAACACTCTGAAATTGTCTGACACTCTGTGACAATCTCTGACACTCTCTGAAACTCTCTGAAGCTCTCTGAAACTCTCTGAAACACTCTGACTCTCTCAGAAACACTCAGAAACTCTCTGAAACTCTCTGACACTCTCTGACATTCTCTGAGACTCTCTGAAACTCTCGGACACTCTCTGACACTCTCTGAAACTCTCTGAAACTCTCTGACACTGTCTGAAACTCTCTGACAATCTCTGACACTCTCAGACACTCTCTGACACTGTCTGACACTTTCTGAAACTCTCTGACACTATCTGAAACTTTCTGAATCTCTCGGACACTCTCTGAAACTCTCTGACACTCTCTGACACTCGCTGACTCTCTCTGACTCTCACTGACACTCTCTGATACTCTCTGACAATCACTGACACTATCTGACAATCTCTGAAACTCTCTGACACTCACTGACACTCTGTGGCACTCACTGACACTCTCTGAAGATCTCTGAAACTCTCTGAAAATCTCTGAAACTCTCTGAAACTCTGTGAAACTCTCTGAAAAACTCTGACACTCTCTGACACTCTCCGACACGCTCAGAAACTGTCAGAAACTCTCACGCACACTCTGACACTCTCAGAAAATCTCTGAAACTCTCTGACACTCTCTGAAACTCTCTGACACACTCTGACACTCTCTGACACTCTCTGAAACTCCTTGACACTCTTTGACACTCTCAGACACTGTCTGACTCTCTCTGAAACTCTCTGAAACTCTCTGACACTCTCCGACACTCCCTGACATTCTGTGAAGCTTTCTGAAACTCTCTAAATCTCAGTGACACCCTCTGAGACTCTCTAAAAATCTCTGACAATCTCTGAAACTTTCTGACACACTCTGAAACTCTCTGAAACTCTCTGTAACTCTCTGACACTCTCAGAAACTCTCAGAAGCTCTCTGAAACTCTCTGACACTCTCTGACACTCTCTGAAACTCTCAGACACTCTCTGACACTCTCTGACACTATCTGAGACTCTCTGAAACTCTCTGACACTCTCAGACACTCTCTGACACTCTGTGACACTTTCTGAAACTCTCTGACACTATCTGACACTTTCTGAATCTCTTGGACACTCTCTGAATCTCTCTGAAACTCTCCGACACTCTGTGACACTCTCTGAAACTTTCTGGCACTCTCTGACACTCTCTCAAGATTTCTGACACTCTCTGAAACTCTGTGACACTCTCTGAAAGACTCTGACACTCTCAGACACTCTCTGAAACTCTCTGACAATATCTGACTCTTTCTGAAACTCTCGGAAACTCTCTGACACACTCTGCAACTCTGTGACACTCTCTGACAATCTCTGACACTCTCTGAACATCTCTGAAACTCTCTGAAAATCTCTGACACTCTCTGAAACTCTGTGACAATCTCAGATACTCTCTGACTCTCTCAGACACACTCCGACAAACTCAGAAATTCTCAGATAATTACTGGAACTCTCTGACAGTCTCAGAAAGTCTCTGAAACTCTCTGACACTCTCTGAAACTCTCTGACACTCTCTGGCACTCTCTGAAACTCTGTGACACTCTTTGACACTCTCAGACACTGTCTGACTCTCTCTGAAACTCTCTGACACTCTCTGAAACACTCTGAAATTGTCTGACACTCTGTGACAATCTCTGACACTCTCTGAATCTCTCTGAAGCTCTCTGAAAATCTCTGACACTCTCTGAAACTCTCTGACACTCTCTGAAACACTCTGACACTCTCTGACATTCTCAGACACTCTCTGAAACTCTCTGACACCTTATGAAGCTCTCTGACAATATCTGACACTTTCTGAAACACTCGGACACTCTCTGGCACACTCTGCAACTCTGTGCCACTCTGTGACACTCTCTGACACACTGTGACACTCTCTGTAACTCTCTGAAACTCTGTGACACTCTCTGACACTCTCTCAAACTCTCTGACTCTCACTGAAACTCTGTGACACTCTCTGAAACTCTCTGAAACTCTCTGACACTCTCTGAAACTCTCTGACACTATCTGACAATTTCTGAATCTCTCGGACACTCTCTGAATCTCTCTGAAACTCTCCGACACTCTGTGACACTCTCTGAAACTTTCTGGCACTCTCTGACACTCTCTGAATCTCTCTGAAACTCTATGAAAATCTCTGACACTCTCTGAAACTCTGTGACACGCTCTGAAACACTCTGAAACTCTCTGATACTCTCTGACAATTTCTGAAACTCTCTGACACTGTCTGACACTTTCTGAAACTCACGGACACTCTCTGACACACTCTGCAACTCTGTGATACTCTGTGACACTCTCTGACACACTCAGAATCTCTCTGAAATTCCCTGACACTCTCTGAAACATTCTGACACTCTCTGACACTCTCTGAACATCTCTGAAACTCTCTGAAAATCTCTGACACTCTCTGACACTCTGTGACACTCTCAGATACTCTCTGACTCTCTCAAACACACTCTGACAAACTCAGAAACTCTCAGAAACTCTCTGGCACTCTCTGAAACTCTCTGAAACTCTCTGACACTCTCTGACACTCTCTGAAACTGTTTGACACTCTCTGACACTCTCTGAATCTCTCTGAAACACTCTGACAGTCTGTGACACTCTCTGAAATTCTCTGACACTCTCTGAAACTTTCTAACACGCACTGAAGTCCTCTGAAGCTCTCTGAAACTCTCTGAAATTCTCTGACTCTCTCAGAAACACTCAGAAACTCTCTGAAACTCTCTGAAACTCTCTGACACTCTCTGACACTCTGTGACACTCTCAGATACTCTCTGACTCCCGCAGACACACTTCGACACACTCAAAATCTCTCAGAAACTCTCTGGCACTCTCTGACACTATCAGAAAATCTCTGAAACTCTCTGACACTCTCTGAAACTCTCTGAAACTGTCTGACACTCTCTGTCACTCTCTGGCACTCTCTGAAGCTCTCTGAAACACTCTGACACTCTGTGACACTCTCTGAAACTCTCTGACACTCTTTGAAACTTTCTGACACTCTCTGAAACTCTCTGAAGCTCTCTGAAACTCTCTGAAACGCTCTGACACTCTCCAACACTCTCTGAAATTCTCTGACACTCTCTGACACTCGCTGACACTCTCTGACACTCGTAGACAATCTCTGATACTCTCTGACACTCACTGTCACTATCTGAAACTCTCTGAAACTCTCTGACTCTCTCTGACACTCTCGGACACTCTCTGAAACTCTTCGACACTCTCTGACACTCTCAGACACTGTCTGACTCTCTCTGAAACTCTCTGACACTCTCTGAAACACTCTGACACTCTCTGACATTCTCAGACACTCTCTGACACTCTCTGACACCTTATGAAGCTCTCTGACACTATCTGACACTTTCTGAAACTCTCGGACACTCTCTGGCACACTCTGCAACTCTGTGTCACTCTGTGACACTCTCTGACACTCTCTGAATCTCTCTGAAACTCTCTGACACTCTGTGACACTCTCTGTAACTCTCTGAAACTCTGTGACACTCTCTGACACTCTCTGACACTCTCTCAAACTCCCTGACTCACACTGAAACTCTGTGACACTCTCTGAAACTCTCTGAAACTCTCTGACACTCTCTGACTCTCACTGAAACTCTGTGACACTCTCTGACACTCTCTGAAACTTTCAGACACTCTCTGACACTCTCTGAACATCTCTGAAACTCTGTGAAAATCTCTGAAAATCTCTCTGACACACTGTGACACTCTCAGATACTCTCTGACTCTCTCAAACACACTCCGACAAACTCAGAAACTCTCAGAAACTCTCTGGCACTCTCTGACACTCTCAGAAAATCTCTGAAAATCTCTGACACTCTCTGAAACTCTCTGAAACTCTCTGACACTCTCTGACACTCTCTGAAACTCTTAGACACTCTTTGACACTCACAGACACTGTCTGACTCTCTCTGAAAATCTCTGACACTCTCTGAAACTGTTTGACACTCTCTGACACTCTCTGAATCTCTCTGAAACACTCTGACAGTCTGTGACACTCTCTGAAACTCTCTGACACTCTCTGAAACTTTCTGACACGCTCTGAAGTCCTCTGAAGCTCTCTGAAACTCTCTGAAACTCTCTGACGCTCTCAGAAACACTCAGAAACTCTCTGAAACTCTCTGAAATTCTCTGACACTCTCTGACACTCTGTGACACTCTCAGATACTCTCTGACTCCCGCAGACACACTTCGACACACTCAAAATCTCTCAGAAACTCTCTGGCACTCTCTGACACTCTCAGAAAGTCTCTGAAACTCTCTGAAACTCTCTGAAACTGTCTGACACTCTCTGTCACTCTCTGACGCTCTCAGAAGCTCTCTGAAACTCTCTGACACTCTCTGAAACTCTCAGACACTCTCTGACACTCTCTGACACTATCTGAGATTCTCTGAAACTCTCTGACACTCTCTGAAAATCTCTGAAACTCTCAGACACTCTATGACACTCTCTGAAACTCTCTGACACTCTCTGACACTCTCAGACACTCTCTGACAGTCTGTGACACTTTCTGAAACTCTCTGACACTATCTGACACTTTCTGAATCTCTCGGACACTCTCTGAATCTCTCTGAAACTCTCCGACACTCTGTGACACTCTCTGAAACTTTTTGGCACTCTCTGACACTCTCTCAAGATCTCTGGCACTCTCTGAAAATCTCTGACACTCTCTGAAACTCTGTGACACTCTCTGAAACACTTTGAAACTCTCTGACACTCTCAGAGACTCTCTGACACTCTCTGACACTTTCTGAAACTCTCTGACAACATCTGACTCTTTCTGAAACTCTCGGAAACGCTCTGACACACTCTGCAACTCTGTGACACTCTCTGACAATCTCTGACACTCTCTGAACATCTCTGAAACTCTCTGAAAATCTCTGATACTCTCTGAAACTCTGTGATACTCTCAGATTCTCTCTGACTCTCTCAGACACACTCCGACACACTCAGAAATTCTCAGAAACTCACTGGAACTCTCTGAAAGTCTCAGAAAGTCTCTGAAACTCTCTGACACTCTCTGAAACTCTCTGACACTCTCTGACACTCTCTGACACTCTCTGACACTCTCTGACACTCTGTGACACTCTTTGACACTCTCAGACACTGTCTGACTCTCTCTGAAACTCTCTGACACTCTCTGAAACACTCTGAAATTGTCTGACACTCTGTGACAATCTCTGACACTCTCTGAAACTCTCTGAAGCTCTCTGAAACTCTCTGAAACACTCTGACTCTCTCAGAAACACTCAGAAACTCTCTGAAACTCTCTGACACTCTCTGACATTCTCTGAGACTCTCTGAAACTCTCGGACACTCTCTGACACTCTCTGAAACTCTCTGAAACTCTCTGACACTGTCTGAAACTCTCTGACAATCTCTGACACTCTCAGACACTCTCTGACACTGTCTGACACTTTCTGAAACTCTCTGACACTATCTGAAACTTTCTGAATCTCTCGGACACTCTCTGAAACTCTCTGACACTCTCTGAAACTCTCTGACACTCTCTGACACTCTCTGACACTTTCTGAAACTCTCTGACACTATCGGACACTTTCTGAATCTCTCGGACACTCTCTGAATCTCTCTGAAACTCTCCGACACTCTGTGATACTCTCTGAAACACTCTGACACTCTCTGACATTCTCAGACACTCTCTGACACTTTCTGACACTTTCTGAAGCTCTCTGACACTATCTGACACTTTCTGAAACTCTCAGACACTCTCTGGCACACTCTGCAACTCTGTGTCACTCTGTGACACTCTCTGACACTCTCTGAATCTCTCTGAAACTCTCTGACACTCTGTGACACTCTCTGTAACTCTCTGACACTCTCTGACACTCTGTGACACTCTCAGATACTCTCTGAGTCCCGCAGACACACTTCGACACACTCGGAATCTCTCTGAAACTCTCTGACACTCTCTGAAACTCTCTGACACTGTCTGACACTCTCAGACACTGTCTGACTCTCTCTGAAACTCTCTGACACTCTCTGAAACTCTCTGAAACTGTCTGACACTCTCTGACAATCTAAGACACTCTCTGAATCTCTCTGAAAAACTCTGACACTCTGTGACACTCTCTGAAACTCTCTGACACTCATTGAAACTTTCTGACACTCTCTGACATTCTCTGAAACTCTCTGAAGCTCTCTGAAACTCTCTGAAACTCTCTGACTCTCTCAGAAACACTCAGAAACTCTCTGACACTCTCTGACACTCTCTGAAACTCTCTGACACTCAGAAACTCTCTGAAACTCTCTGACACTCTCTGACACTCTCTGAGACTCTCTGAAACTCTCTGACACTCTCTGACACTCTCTGAAACTCTCTGAAACTCACTGACACTCTCTGAGACTGTCTGAAACTCTCTGACAATCTCTGACACTCTCAGGCACTCTCTGACACTCTCTGACACTTTCTGAAACTCTCTGACACTTTCTGAATCTCTCTGACACTATCTGAAACTTTCTGAATCTCTCGGACACTCTCTGAAACTCTCTGACACTCTCTGAGACTGTCTGAAACTCTCGGACACACTCTGACACTCTCTGAAACTCTCTGAAACTCTCTGACACTCTCTGACACTCTCTGAGACTCTCTGAAACTCTCGGACACTCTCTGACACTCTCTGAAACTCTCTGAAACTCTCTGACACTCTCTGACACTGTCTGAAACTCTCTGACAATCTCTGACACTCTCAGACACTCTCTGACACTGTCTGACACTTTCTGAAACTCTCTGACACTATCTGACACTTTCTGAATCTCTCGGACACTCTCTGAAACTCTCTGACACTCTCTGAAACTGTCTGACACTCTGAGACAATCTCTGACACTCTCAGACACTCTCTGACACTTTCTGAAACTCTGTGACACTCTCTGAAACTTTCTGACACTCTCTGAAACTCTTTGAAGCTCTCTGAAACTCTCTGAAACTCTCTGACTCTCTCAGAAACACTCAGAAACTCTCTGAAACTCTCTGAAACACTCTGACACTCTCTGACACTCTCTGAGACTCTCTGAAACTCTCTGACACTGTCTGACACTCTCTGAAACTCTCCGGAACTCTCTGACACTCTCTGACACTGTCTGAAACTCTCTGACAATCTCTGACACTCTCAGACACTCTCAGACACTCTCTGACACTATCTGACACTTTCTGAATCTCTCGGACACTCTCTGAATCTCTCTGAAACTCTCCGACACTCTGTGACACTCTCTGAAACACTCTGACACTCTCTGACATTCTCAGACACTCTCTGACACTCTCTGACACTTTCTGAAGCTCTCAGAAACTATCTGACACTTTCTGAAGCTCTCAGACACTCTCTGGCACACTCTGCAACTCTGTGTCACTCTGTGACACTCTCTGACACTCTCTGACACTCTCTGAATCTCTCGGAAACTCTCTGACAATCTGTGAGACTCTCAGATACTCTCTGACTCCCGCAGACACACTTCGACACACTCAGAATCTCTCAGAAGCTCTCTGGCACTCTCTGACACTCTCAGAAAGTCTCTGAAACTCTCTGACACTCTCTGAAACTCTCTGACACTCTCTGACACTCTCTGATACTCTCTGACACTCTCTGACACTGTCTGACACTTTCTGAAACTCTCTGACACTATCTGACACTTTCTGAATCTCTCGGACACTCTCTGAAACTCTCTGACACTCTCTGAAACTGTCTGACACTCTGAGACAATCTCTGACACTCTCAGACACTCTCTGACACTTTCTGAAACTCTGTGACACTCTCTGAAACTTTCTGACACTCTCTGAAACTCTTTGAAGCTCTCTGAAACTCTCTGAAACTCTCTGACTCTCTCAGAAACACTCAGAAACTCTCTGAAACTCTCTGAAACACTCTGACACTCTCTGACACTCTCTGAGACTCTCTGAAACTCTCTGACACTGTCTGACACTCTCTGAAACTCTCCGGAACTCTCTGACACTCTCTGACACTGTCTGAAACTCTCTGACAATCTCTGACACTCTCAGACACTCTCAGACACTCTCTGACACTATCTGACACTTTCTGAATCTCTCGGACACTCTCTGAATCTCTCTGAAACTCTCCGACACTCTGTGACACTCTCTGAAACACTCTGACACTCTCTGACATTCTCAGACACTCTCTGACACTCTCTGACACTTTCTGAAGCTCTCAGAAACTATCTGACACTTTCTGAAGCTCTCAGACACTCTCTGGCACACTCTGCAACTCTGTGTCACTCTGTGACACTCTCTGACACTCTCTGACACTCTCTGAATCTCTCGGAAACTCTCTGACAATCTGTGAGACTCTCAGATACTCTCTGACTCCCGCAGACACACTTCGACACACTCAGAATCTCTCAGAAGCTCTCTGGCACTCTCTGACACTCTCAGAAAGTCTCTGAAACTCTCTGACACTCTCTGAAACTCTCTGACACTCTCTGACACTCTCTGATACTCTCTGACACTCTCTGAAACTTTCTGACACTCTCTGAAACTCTCTGAAGCTCTCTGAAACTCTCTGAAACTCTCTGAAACTCTCTGACTCGCTCAGAAACACTCAGAAACACTCTGAAACTCTCTGAAACTCTCTGACACTCTCTGACATTCTCTGAGACTCTCTGAAACTCTCGGACACTCTCTGACACTCTCTGAAACTCTCTGAAACTCTCTGACACTGTCTGAAACTCTCTGACAATCTCTGACACTCTCAGACACTCTCTGACACTGTCTGACACTTTCTGAAACTCTCTGACACTATCTGAAACTTTCTGAATCTCTCGGACACTCTCTGAAACTCTCTGACACTCTCTGAAACTGTCTGACACTCTCTGACACTCTCTGACACTTTCTGAAACTCTCTGACACTATCGGACACTTTCTGAATCTCTCGGACACTCTCTGAATCTCTCTGAATCTCTCCGACACTCTGTGACACTCTCTGAAACACTCTGACACTCTCTGACATTCTCAGACACTCTCTGACACTTTCTGACACTTTCTGAAGCTCTCTGACACTATCTGACACTTTCTGAAACTCTCAGACACTCTCTGGCACACTCTGCAACTCTGTGTCACTCTGTGACACTCTCTGACACTCTCTGACACTCTCAGACACTCTCTGACACTCTGTGACACTTTCTGAAACTCTCTGACACTATCTGACACTTTCTGAATCTCTCGGACACTCTCTGAATCTCTCTGAAACTCTCCGACACTCTGTGACACTCTCTGAAACTTTTTGGCACTCTCTGACACTCTCTCAAGATCTCTGGCACTCTCTGAAAATCTCTGACACTCTCTGAAACTCTGTGACACTCTCTGAAACACTTTGAAACTCTCTGACACTCTCAGAGACTCTCTGACACTCTCTGACACTTTCTGAAACTCTCTGACAACATCTGACTCTTTCTGAAACTCTCGGAAACTCTCTGACACACTCTGCAACTCTGTGACACTCTCTGACAATCTCTGACACTCTCTGAACATCTCTGAAACTCTCTGAAAATCTCTGATACTCTCTGAAACTCTGTGATACTCTCAGATTCTCTCTGACTCTCTCAGACACACTCCGACACACTCAGAAATTCTCAGAAACTCACTGGAACTCTCTGAAAGTCTCAGAAAGTCTCTGAAACTCTCTGACACTCTCTGAAAGTCTCTGACACTCTCTGACACTCTCTGACACTCTCTGACAGTCTGTGACACTCTTTGACACTCTCAGACACTGTCTGACTCTCTCTGAAACTCTCTGACACTCTCTGAAACACTCTGAAATTGTCTGACACTCTGTGACAATCTCTGACACTCTCTGAATCTCTCAGAAGCACTCTGACATTCTGTGACACTCTCTGAAACTCTCTGACACTCTCTGAAACTTTCTGACACTCTCTGAAACTCTCTGAAGCTCTCTGAAACTCTCTGAAACACTCTGACTCTCTCAGGAACACTCAGAAACTCTCTGAAACTCTCTGAAACTCTCTGACACTCTCTGACACTCTCTGAAACTCTCTGAAACTCTCGGACACTCTCTGACACTCTCTGAAACTCTCTGAAACTCTCTGACACAGTCTGAAACTCTCTGACAATCTCTGACACTCTCAGACACTCTCTGACACTGTCTGACACTTTCTGAAACTCTCTGACACTATCTGAAACTTTCTGAATCTCTCGGACACTCTCTGAAACTCTCTGACACTCTTTGAAACTGTCTGACACTCTCTGACACTCTCTGACACTTTCTGAAACTCTCTGACACTATCGGAGACTTTCTGAATCTCTCGGACACTCTCTGAATCTCTCTGAAACTCTCCGACACTCTGTGGCACTCTCTGAAACACTCTGACACTCTCTGACATTCTCAGACACTCTCTGACACTTTCTGACACTTTCTGAAGCTCTCTGACACTATCTGACACTTTCTGAAACTCTCAGACACTCTCTGGCACACTCTGCAACTCTGTGTCACTCTGTGACACTCTCTGACACTCTCTGACACGCTCAGACACTCTCTGACACTCTGTGACACTTTCTGAAACTCTCTGACACTATCTGACACTTTCTGAATCTCTCGGACACTCTCTGAATCTCTCTGAAACTCTCCGTCACTCTGTGACACTCTCTGAAACTTTTTGGCACTCTCTGACACTCTCTCAAGATCTCCGGCACTCTCTGAAAATCTCTGACACTCTCTGAAACTCTGTGACACTCTCTGAAACACTTTGAAACTCTCTGACACTCTCAGAGACTATCTGACACTCTCTGACACTTTCTGAAACTCTCTGACAACATCTGACTCTTTCTGAAACTCTCGGAAACTCTCTGACACACTCTGCAACTCTGTGACACTCGCTGACAATCTCTGACACTCTCTGAACATCTCTGAAACTCTCTGAAAATCTCTGATACTCTCTGAAACTCTGTGATACTCTCAGATTCTCTCTGACTCTCTCAGACACACTCCGACACACTCAGAAATTCTCAGAAACTCACTGCAACTCTCTGAAAGTCTCAGAAAGTCTCTGAAACTCTCTGACACTCTCTGAAACTCTCTGACACTCTCTGACACTCTCTGACACTCTGTGACACTCTTTGACACTCTCAGACACTGTCTGACTCTCTCTGAAACTCTCTGACACTCTCTGAAACACTCTGAAATTGTCTGACACTCTGTGACAATCTCTGACCCTTTCTGAATCTCTCAGAAGCACTCTGACATTCTGTGACACTCTCTGAAACTCTCTGACACTCTCTGAAACCTTCTGACACTCTCTGAAACTCTCTGAACATCTCTGAAACACTCTGAAAATCTCTGACACTGTCTGAAACTCTGTGACACTCTCTGAAAGACTCTGACACTCTCTTACACTCTCAGAGACTCTCTGACACTCTCTGACTCTCTCTGAAACCCTCTGACACTCTCTGACACTCCCTGATACTCTCTGAAGCTTTCTGAAACTCTCTGACAATCTGTGACACCCTGTGAAACTCTCTGAACCTCTCGGACACTCTCTGAAACTTTCTGACACTCTCTGAAACTCTCTGAAACTCTTTGTAACTCTCTGACACTCTCAGAAACTCTCAGAAGCTCACTGAAACTCTCTGACACTCTCTGAAACTCTCTGACACTCTCTGAAACTCTTTGACACTCTTTGACACTGTCTGACCCTTTCTGAAACTCTCTGACACTCTCTGACACTCCCTGACACTCTCTGAAACTCTCTGAAACTCTCTGACAATCTCTGACACTCTCAGACACTCTCTGACACTCTCTGACACTTTCTGAAACTCTCTGACACTATCTGACACTTTCTGAATCTCTCGGACACTCTCTGAATCTCTCTGAAACTCTCCGACACTCTGTGACACTCTCTGAAACACTCTGACACTCTCTGACATTCTCAGACACTCTCTGACACTCTCTGACACTTTCTGAAGCTCTCAGACACTATCTGACACTTTCTGAAGCTCTCAGACACTCTCTGGCACACTCTGCAACTCTGTGTCACTCTGTGGCACTCTCTGACACTCTCTGAAACTCTCTGAAACTCTCTGACACTCTCTGAGACTGTCTGAAACTCTCGGACACACTCTGACACTCTCTGAAACTCTCTGAAACTCTCTGACACTCTCTGACACTCTCTGAGACTCTCTGAAACTCTCGGACACTCTCTGACACTCTCTGAAACTCTCTGAAACTCTCTGACACTCTCTGACACTGTCTGAAACTCTCTGACAATCTCTGACACTCTCAGACACTCTCTGACACTGTCTGACACTTTCTGAAACTCTCTGACACTATCTGACACTTTCTGAATCTCTCGGACACTCTCTGAAACTCTCTGACACTGTCTGAAACTGTCTGACACTCTGTGACAATCTCTGACACTCTCAGACACTCTCTGACACTTTCTGAAACTCTGTGACACTCTCTGAAACTTTCTGACACTCTCTGAAACTCTTTGAAGCTCTCTGAAACTCTCTGAAACTCTCTGAAACTCTCTGAAACACTCAGAAACTCTCTGAAACTCTCTGAAACACTCTGACACTCTCTGACACTCTCTGAGACTCTCTGAAACTCTCTGACACTGTCTGACACTCTCTGAAACTCTCCGGAACTCTCTGACACTCTCTGACACTGTCTGAAACTCTCTGACACTATCTGACACTTTCTGAATCTCTCGGACACTCTCTGAATCTCTCTGAAACTCTCCGACACTCTGTGACACTCTCTGAAACACTCTGACACTCTCCGACATTCTCAGACACTCTCTGACACTCTCTGACACTTTCTGAAGCTCTCAGACACTATCTGACACTTTCTGAAGCTCTCAGACACTCTCTGGCACACTCTGCAACTCTGTGTCACTCTGTGACACTCTCTGACACTCTCTGACACTCTCTGAATCTCTCGGAAACTCTCTGACACTCTGTGACACTCTCAGATACTCTCTGACTCCCGCAGACACACTTCGACACACTCAGAATCTCTCAGAAACTCTCTGGCACTCTCTGACACTCTCAGAAAGTCTCTGAAACTCTCTGACACTCTCTGAAACTCTCTGACACTCTCTGACACTCTCTGATACTCTCTGACACTCTCTGAAACTTTCTGACACTCTCTGAAACTCTCTGAAGCTCTCTGAAACTCTCTGAAACTCTCTGACTCGCTCAGAAACACTCAGAAACACTCTGAAACTCTCTGAAACTCTCTGACACTCTCTGACACTCTCTGAGACTCTCTGAAACTCTCTGACGCTCTCTGAAACTCTCTGACACTCTCTGACACTCTCTGAGACTCTCTGAAACTCTCTGACACTCTCTGACACTCTCTGAAACTCTCTGGAACTCTCAGACACTCTCGGGCACTGTCTGAAACTCTCTGACAATCTCTGACACTCTCAGACACTCTCTGACACTCTCTGACACTTTCTGAAACTCTCTGACACTATCTGACACTTTCTGAATCTCTCGGACACTCTCTGAATCTCTCTGAAACTCTCCGTCACTCTGTGACACTCTCTGAAACTTTCTGGCACTCTCTGACACTCTCTGAAACTCTGTGACACTCTCTGAAACACTCTGACACTCTCTGACATTCTCAGACACTCTCTGACACTCTCTGACACTTTCTGAAGCTCTCTGACACTATCTGACACTTTCTGAAACTCTCGGACACTCTCCGGCACACTCTGCAACTCTGTGTCACTCTGTGACACTCTCTGACACTCTCTGAATCTCTCTGAAACTCTCTGACACTCTGTGACACTCTCTGTAACTCTCTGACACTCTCTGACACTCTGTGACACTCTCAGATACTCTCTGACTCCTGCAGACACACTTCAACACAATCAGAATCTCTCAGAAACTCTCTGGCTCTCTCTGAAACTCTCAGAAAGTCTCTGAAACTCTCTGACACTCTCTGAAACTCTCTGACACTCTCTGACACTCTCTGACACTCTCTGAAACTCTCTGAAACTCTCTGAAACTCTTTGACACTCTTTGACACTCTCAGACACTGTCTGTCTCTCTCTGAAACTCTCTGACACTCTCTGAAACTCTCTGAAGCTCTCCGACACTCTCCGAAACTCTCTGACACTCTCTGACACTCGCTGACACTCTCTGACACTCGCTGACAATCTCTGATACTCTCTGACACTCACTGTCACTATCTGAAACTCTCTGATATTCTCGGACTCTCTCTGACACTCTCTGAAACTCTTCGACACTCTCTGACACTCTCAGACACTGTCTGACTCTCTCTGAAACTCTCTGACACTCTCTGAAACTCTCTGAAACTGTCTGACACTCTCTGACAATCTCTGACACTCTCTGAATCTCTCTGAAAAACTCTGACACTCTGTGACACTCTCTGAAACTCTCTGACACTCATTGAAACTTTCTGACACTCTCTGAAACTCTCTGAAGCTCTCTGAAACTCTCTGAAACTCTCTGACTCTCTCAATAACACTCTGAAACTCTCTGAAACTCTCTGACACTCTCTGACACTCTCTGAGACTCTCTGAAACTCTCTGACACTCTCTGACAATCTCTGAAACTATCTGAAACTCTCTGACACGCTCTGAGACTGTCTGAAACTCTCTGACAATCTCTGACACTCTCAGACACTCTCTGACACTCTCTGACACTTTCTGAAACTCTCTGACACTTTCTGAATCTCTCTGACACTATCTGACACTTTCTGAATCTCTCGGACACTCTCTGAAACTCTCTGACACTCTCTGAAACTGTCTGACACTCTCTGACAATCTCTGACACTCTCTGAATCTCTCTGAAGCACTCTGACACTCTGTGACACTCTCTGAAACTCTCTGACACTCTCTGACACTCTCTGAAACTTTCTGACACTCTCTGAAACTCTCTGAAGCTCTCTGAAACTCTCTGAAACTCTCTGAAACTCTCTGAAACTGTCTGACACTCTCTGACAATCTAAGACACTCTCTGAATCTCTCTGAAAAACTCTGACACTCTGTGACACTCTCTGAAACTCTCTGAAACTCATTGAAACTTTCTGACACTCTCTGACATTCTCTGAAACTCTCTGAAACTCTCTGAAACTCTCTGACTCTCTCAGAAACACTCAGAAACTCTCTGACACTCTCTGACACTCTCTGAAAGTCTCTGACACTCAGAAACTCTCTGAAACTCTCTGACACTCTCTGACACTCTCTGAGACTCTCTGAAACTCTCTGACACTCTCTGACACTCTCTGAAACTCTCTGAAACTCACTGACACTCTCTGAGACTGTCTGAAACTCTCTGACAATCTCTGACACTCTCAGACACTCTCTGACACTCTCTGACACTTTCTGAATCTCTCTGACACTATCTGAAACTTTCTGAATCTCTCGGACACTCTCTGAAACTCTCTGACACTCTCTGAATCTCTCTGAAAAACTCTGACACTCTGTGACACTCTCTGAAACTCTCTGACACTCATTGAAACTTTCTGACACTCTCTGAAACTCTCTGAAGCTCTCTGAAACTCTCTGAAACTCTCTGACTCTCTCAATAACACTCTGAAACTCTCTGAAACTCTCTGACACTCTCTGACACTCTCTGAGACTCTCTGAAACTCTCTGACACTCTCTGACACTCTCTGAAACTATCTGAAACTCTCTGACACGCTCTGAGACTGTCTGAAACTCTCTGACAATCTCTGACACTCTCAGACACTCTCTGACACTCTCTGACACTTTCTGAAACTCTCTGACACTTTCTGAATCTCTCTGACACTATCTGACACTTTCTGAATCTCTCGGACACTCTCTGAAACTCTCTGACACTCTCTGAAACTGTCTGACACTCTGTGACAATCTCTGACACTCTCTGAATCTCTCTGAAGCACTCTGACACTCTGTGACACTCTCTGAAACTCTCTGACACTCTCTGAAACTTTCTGACACTCTCTGAAACTCTCTGAAGCTCTCTGAAACTCTCTGAAACTCTCTGACTCTCTCAGAAACACTCAGAAACTCTCTGAAACTCTCTAAAACTCTCTGACACTCTCTGAGACTCTCTGAAACTCTCGGACACTCTCTGACACTCTCTGAAACTCTCTGAAACTCTCTGACACTCTCTGAAACTGTCTGAAACTCTCTGACAATCTCTGACACTCTCAGACACTCTCTGACACTGTCTGACACTTTCTGAAACTCTCTGACACTATCTGACACTTTCTGAATCTCTCGGACTCTCTCTGAAACTCTCTGACACTCTCTGAAACGGTCTGACATTCTGTGACAATCTCTGAATCTCTCTGAAGCCAACTGACACTCTGTGACACTCTCTGAAACTCTCTGACACTCTCTGAAACTTTCTGACAAACCCTGAAACTCTTTGAAGCTCTCTGAAACTCTCTGAAACTCTCTGACTCTCTCAGAAACACTCAGAAACTCTCCGAAACTCTCTGAAACTCTCTGACACTCTCTGAGACTCTCTGAAACTCTCTGAAGCTCTCTGAAACTCTCTGAAACTCTCTGAAACTCTCTGAAACTGTCTAACACTCTCTGACAATCTAAGACACTCTCTGAATCTCTCTGAAAAACTCTGACACTCTGTGACACTCTCTGAAACTCTCTGAAACTCATTGAAACTTTCTGACACTCTCTGACATTCTCTGAAACTCTCTGAAACTCTCTGAAACTCTCTGACTCTCTCAGAAACACTCAGAAACTCTCTGACACTCTCTGACACTCTCTGAAAGTCTCTGACACTCAGAAACTCTCTGAAACTCTCTGACACTCTCTGACACTCTCTGAGACTCTCTGAAACTCTCTGACACTCTCTGACACTCTCTGAAACTCTCTGAAACTCACTGACACTCTCTGAGACTGTCTGAAACTCTCTGACAATCTCTGACACTCTCAGACACTCTCTGACACTCTCTGACACTTTCTGAAACTCTCTGACACTTTCTGAATCTCTCTGACACTATCTGAAACTTTCTGAATCTCTCGGACACTCTCTGAAACTCTCTGACACTCTCTGAATCTCTCTGAAAAACTCTGACACTCTGTGACACTCTCTGAAACTCTCTGACACTCATTGAAACTTTCTGACACTCTCTGAAACTCTCTGAAGCTCTCTGAAACTCTCTGAAACTCTCTGACTCTCTCAATAACACTCTGAAACTCTCTGAAACTCTCTGACACTCTCTGACACTCTCTGAGACTCTCTGAAACTCTCTGACACTCTCTGACACTCTCTGAAACTATCTGAAACTCTCTGACACGCTCTGAGACTGTCTGAAACTCTCTGACAATCTCTGACACTCTCAGACACTCTCTGACACTCTCTGACACTTTCTGAAACTCTCTGACACTTTCTGAATCTCTCTGACACTATCTGACACTTTCTGAATCTCTCGGACACTCTCTGAAACTCTCTGACACTCTCTGAAACTGTCTGACACTCTGTGACAATCTCTGACACTCTCTGAATCTCTCTGAAGCACTCTGACACTCTGTGACACTCTCTGAAACTCTCTGACACTCTCTGAAACTTTCTGACACTCTCTGAAACTCTCTGAAGCTCTCTGAAACTCTCTGAAACTCTCTGACTCTCTCAGAAACACTCAGAAACTCTCTGAAACTCTCTAAAACTCTCTGACACTCTCTGAGACTCTCTGAAACTCTCGGACACTCTCTGACACTCTCTGAAACTCTCTGAAACTCTCTGACACTCTCTGAAACTGTCTGAAACTCTCTGACAATCTCTGACACTCTCAGACACTCTCTGACACTGTCTGACACTTTCTGAAACTCTCTGACACTATCTGACACTTTCTGAATCTCTCGGACTCTCTCTGAAACTCTCTGACACTCTCTGAAACGGTCTGACATTCTGTGACAATCTCTGAATCTCTCTGAAGCCAACTGACACTCTGTGACACTCTCTGAAACTCTCTGACACTCTCTGAAACTTTCTGACAAACCCTGAAACTCTTTGAAGCTCTCTGAAACTCTCTGAAACTCTCTGACTCTCTCAGAAACACTCAGAAACTCTCCGAAACTCTCTGAAACTCTCTGACACTCTCTGAGACTCTCTGAGACTCTCTGAAACTCTCTGACACTGTCTGACACTCTCTGAAACTCTCGGACACTCTCTGACACTCTCTGAAACTCTCTGAAACTCTCTGACACTCTCTGAAACTGTCTGAAACTCTCTGACAATCTCTGACACTCTCAGACACTCTCTGACACTGTCTGACACTTTCTGAAACTCTCTGACACTATCTGACACTTTCTGAATCTCTCGGACTCTCTCTGAAACTCTCTGACACTGTCTGAAACGGTCTGACACTCTGTGACAATCTCTGAATCTCTCTGAAGCCAACTGACACTCTGTGACACTCTCTGAAACTCTCTGACACTCTCTGAAACTTTCTGACAAACTCTGAAACTCTTTGAAGCTCTCTGAAACTCTCTGAAACTCTCTGACTCTCTCAGAAACACTCAGAAACTCTCCGAAACTCTCTGAAACTCTCTGACACTCTCTGAGACTCTCTGAGACTCTCTGAAACTCTCTGACACTGTCTGACTCTCTCTGAAACTCTCCGGAACTATCTGACACTCTCTGACACTGTCTGAAACTCTCTGACAAACTCTGACACTCTCAGACACTCTCTGACACTCTCTGACACTTTCTGAAACTCTCTGAAACTATCTGACACTTTCTGAATCTCTCGGGCACTCTCTGAATCTCTCTGAAACTCTCCGACACTCTGTGACACTCTCTGACATTCTCAGACACTCTCTGACACTCTCTGACACTTTCTGAAGCTCTCTGACACTATCTGACACTTTCTGAAACTCTCAGACACTCTCTGGCACACTCTGCAACTCTGTGTCACTCTGTGACACTCTCTGACACTCTCTGACACTCTCAGAAAGTCTCTGAAACTCTCTGACACTCTCTGAAACTCTCTGACAATCTCTGACACTCTCTGATACTCTCTGACACTCTCTGAAACTTTCTGACACTCTCTGAAACTCTCTGAAGCTCTCTGAAACTCTCTGAAACTCTCTGACTCTCTCAGAAACACTCAGAAACACTCTGAAACTCTCTGAAACTCTCTGACACTCTCTGACACTCTCTGAGACTCTCTGAAACTCTCTGACACTCTCTGAAACTCTCTGACACTCTCTGAAACTCTCTGAAACTCTCTGACTCTCTCAATAACACTCTGAAACTCTCTGAAACTCTCTGACACTCTGTGAGACTCTCTGAGACTCTCTGAAACTCTCTGACACTCTCTGACACTCTCTGAAACTCTCTGGAACTCTCTGACACTCTCTGACACTGTCTGAAACTCTCTGACAATCTCTGACACTCTCAGACACTCTCTGACACTCTCTGGCAATTTCTGAAACTGTCTGACACTCTGTGACACTCTCTGAAACTTTCTGAAACTCTCTGACACTCTCTGACACTCTCTGAAAATCTCTGACACTCTCTGAAACTCTGTGACACTCTCTGAAACACTCTGACACTCTCTGACATTCTCAGACTCTCTCTGACACTCTCTGACACTTTCTGAAGCTCTCTGACACTATCTGACACTTTCTGAAACTCTCGGACACTCTCTGGCACACTCTGCAACTCTGTGTCACTCTCCGACACTCTCTGACACTCTCTGACACTCTCTGAATCTCTCTGAAACTATCTGACACTCTGTGACACTCTCTGTAACTCTCTGACACTCTGTGACACTCTCAGATACTCTCTGACTCCCGCAGACACACTTCGACACACTCAGAATCTCTCTGAAACTCTCTGACACTCTCTGACACTCTCTGATACTCTCTGACACTCTCTGAAACTTTCTGACACTCTCTGAAACACTCTGAAGCTCTCTGACACTCTCTGACACTCTCTGAATCTCTCTGAAACTCTCTGACACTCTCTGAGACTCTCTGAAACTCTCTGACACTCTCTGACACTCTCTGAAACTCTCTGACTCTCTCTGACACTCTCTGAAACTCTCTGACACTCTCTGAAACTCTCTGAAACTCTCTGACACTCTCTGACACTCTCTGAAACTCTCTGGAACTCTCTGACACTCTCTGACACTGTCTGAAACTCTCTGACAATCTCTGACACTCTCAGACACTCTCTGACACTCTCTGACACTTTCTGAAACTGTCTGACACTCTGTGACACTCTCTGAAACTTTCTGGCACTCTCTGACACTCTCTGAAGATCTCTGTAACTCTCTGAAAATCTCTGACACTCTCTGAAACTCTGTGACACTCTCTGAAACACTCTGACACTCTCTGACATTCTCAGACTCTCTCTGACACTCTCTGACACTTTCTGAAGCTCTCTGAAACTCTCTGACACTCTGTGACACTCTCTGTAACTCTCTGACACTCTCTGACACTCTGTGACACTCTCAGATGCTCTCTGACTCCTGCAGACACACTTCAACACACTCAGAATCTCTCAGAAACTCTCTGGCACTCTCTGACACTCTCAGAAAGTCTCTGAAACTCTCTGACACTCTCTGAAACTCTCTGACACTCTCAGACACTGTCTGTCTCTCTCTGAAACTCTCTGACACTCTCTGAAACTCTCTGAAACTGTCTGAAACTCTCTGACTCTCTCAGAAACACTCAGAAACTCTCCGAAACTCTCTGAAACTCTCTGACACTCTCTGAGACTCTCTGAGACTCTCTGAAACTCTCTGACACTTTCTGAAACTCTCTGACACTATCTGACACTTTCTGAATCTCTCGGACACTCTCTGAAACTCTCTGACACTCTCTGAAACTGTCTGACACTCTGTGACAATCTCTGACACTCTCTGAATCTCTCTGAAGCACTCTGACACTCTGTGACACTCTCTGAAACTCTCTGACAGTCTCTGAAACTTTCTGACACTCTCTGACTCTCTCAGAAACACTCAGAAACTCTCCGAAACTCTCTGAAACTCTCTGACACTCTCTGAGACTCTCTGAGACTCTCTGAAACTCTCTGACACTTTCTGAAACTCTCTGACACTATCTGACACTTTCTGAATCTCTCGGACACTCTCTGAAACTCTCTGACACTCTCTGAAACTGTCTGACACTCTGTGACAATCTCTGACACTCTCTGAATCTCTCTGAAGCACTCTGACACTCTGTGACACTCTCTGAAACTCTCTGACACTCTCTGAATCTCTCTGAAACTCTCCGTCACTCTGTGACACTCTCTGAAACTTTCTGGCACTCTCTGACACTCTCTGAAACTCTGTGACACTCTCTGAAACACTCTGACACTCTCTGACATTCTCAGACACTCTGTGACACTCTCTGACACTTTCTGAAGCTCTCTGACACTATCTGACACTCTCTGAAACTCTCGGACACTCTCCGGCACACTCTGCAACTCTGTGTCACTCTGTGACACTCTCTGACACTCTCTGAATCTCTCTGAAACTCTCTGACACTCTGTGACACTCTCTGTAACTCTCTGACACTCTCTGACACTCTGTGACACTCTCAGATACTCTCTGACTCCTGCAGACACACTTCAACACAATCAGAATCTCTCAGAAACTCTCTGGCTCTCTCTGAAACTCTCAGAAAGTCTCTGAAACTCTCTGACACTCTCTGAAACTCTCTGACACTCTCTGACACTCTCTGACACTCTCTGAAACTCTCTGAAACTCTTTGACACTCTTTGACACTCTCAGACACTGTCTGTCTCTCTCTGAAACTCTCTGACACTCTCTGAAACTCTCTGAAGCTCTCCGACACTCTCCGAAACTCTCTGACACTCTCTGACACTCGCTGACACTCTCTGACACTCGCTGACAATCTCTGATACTCTCTGACACTCACTGTCACTATCTGAAACTCTCTGATATTCTCGGACTCTCTCTGACACTCTCTGAAACTCTTCGACACTCTCTGACACTCTCAGACACTGTCTGACTCTCTCTGAAACTCTCTGACACTCTCTGAAACTCTCTGAAACTGTCTGACACTCTCTGACAATCTCTGACACTCTCTGAATCTCTCTGAAAAACTCTGACACTCTGTGACACTCTCTGAAACTCTCTGACACTCATTGAAACTTTCTGACACTCTCTGAAACTCTCTGAAGCTCTCTGAAACTCTCTGAAACTCTCTGACTCTCTCAATAACACTCTGAAACTCTCTGAAACTCTCTGACACTCTCTGACACTCTCTGAGACTCTCTGAAACTCTCTGACACTCTCTGACACTCTCTGAAACTATCTGAAACTCTCTGACACGCTCTGAGACTGTCTGAAACTCTCTGACAATCTCTGACACTCTCAGACACTCTCTGACACTTTCTGAAACTCTCTGACACTTTCTGAATCTCTCTGACACTATCTGACACTTTCTGAATCTCTCGGACACTCTCTGAAACTCTCTGACACTCTCTGAAACTGTCTGACACTCTCTGACAATCTCTGACACTCTCTGAATCTCTCTGAAGCACTCTGACACTCTGTGACACTCTCTGAAACTCTCTGACACTCTCTGAAACTTTCTGACACTCTCTGAAACTCTCTGAAGCTCTCTGAAACTCTCTGAAACTCTCTGAAACTGTCTGACACTCTCTGACAATCTAAGACACTCTCTGAATCTCTCTGAAAAACTCTGACACTCTGTGACACTCTCTGAAACTCTCTGAAACTCATTGAAACTTTCTGACACTCTCTGACATTCTCTGAAACTCTCTGAAACTCTCTGAAACTCTCTGACTCTCTCAGAAACACTCAGAAACTCTCTGACACTCTCTGACACTCTCTGAAAGTCTCTGACACTCAGAAACTCTCTGAAACTCTCTGACACTCTCTGACACTCTCTGAGACTCTCTGAAACTCTCTGACACTCTCTGACACTCTCTGAAACTCTCTGAAACTCACTGACACTCTCTGAGACTGTCTGAAACTCTCTGACAATCTCTGACACTCTCAGACACTCTCTGACACTCTCTGACACTTTCTGAAACTCTCTGACACTTTCTGAATCTCTCTGACACTATCTGAAACTTTCTGAATCTCTCGGACACTCTCTGAAACTCTCTGACACTCTCTGAATCTCTCTGAAAAACTCTGACACTCTGTGACACTCTCTGAAACTCTCTGACACTCATTGAAACTTTCTGACACTCTCTGAAACTCTCTGAAGCTCTCTGAAACTCTCTGAAACTCTCTGACTCTCTCAATAACACTCTGAAACTCTCTGAAACTCTCTGACACTCTCTGACACTCTCTGAGACTCTCTGAAACTCTCTGACACTCTCTGACACTCTCTGAAACTATCTGAAACTCTCTGACACGCTCTGAGACTGTCTGAAACTCTCTGACAATCTCTGACACTCTCAGACACTCTCTGACACTCTCTGACACTTTCTGAAACTCTCTGACACTTTCTGAATCTCTCTGACACTATCTGACACTTTCTGAATCTCTCGGACACTCTCTGAAACTCTCTGACACTCTCTGAAACTGTCTGACACTCTGTGACAATCTCTGACACTCTCTGAATCTCTCTGAAGCACTCTGACACTCTGTGACACTCTCTGAAACTCTCTGACACTCTCTGAAACTTTCTGACACTCTCTGAAACTCTCTGAAGCTCTCTGAAACTCTCTGAAACTCTCTGACTCTCTCAGAAACACTCAGAAACTCTCTGAAACTCTCTAAAACTCTCTGACACTCTCTGAGACTCTCTGAAACTCTCGGACACTCTCTGACACTCTCTGAAACTCTCTGAAACTCTCTGACACTCTCTGAAACTGTCTGAAACTCTCTGACAATCTCTGACACTCTCAGACACTCTCTGACACTGTCTGACACTTTCTGAAACTCTCTGACACTATCTGACACTTTCTGAATCTCTCGGACTCTCTCTGAAACTCTCTGACACTCTCTGAAACGGTCTGACATTCTGTGACAATCTCTGAATCTCTCTGAAGCCAACTGACACTCTGTGACACTCTCTGAAACTCTCTGACACTCTCTGAAACTTTCTGACAAACCCTGAAACTCTTTGAAGCTCTCTGAAACTCTCTGAAACTCTCTGACTCTCTCAGAAACACTCAGAAACTCTCCGAAACTCTCTGAAACTCTCTGACACTCTCTGAGACTCTCTGAGACTCTCTGAAACTCTCTGACACTGTCTGACACTCTCTGAAACTCTCGGACACTCTCTGACACTCTCTGAAACTCTCTGAAACTCTCTGACACTCTCTGAAACTGTCTGAAACTCTCTGACAATCTCTGACACTCTCAGACACTCTCTGACACTGTCTGACACTTTCTGAAACTCTCTGACACTATCTGACACTTTCTGAATCTCTCGGACTCTCTCTGAAACTCTCTGACACTGTCTGAAACGGTCTGACACTCTGTGACAATCTCTGAATCTCTCTGAAGCCAACTGACACTCTGTGACACTCTCTGAAACTCTCTGACACTCTCTGAAACTTTCTGACAAACTCTGAAACTCTTTGAAGCTCTCTGAAACTCTCTGAAACTCTCTGACTCTCTCAGAAACACTCAGAAACTCTCCGAAACTCTCTGAAACTCTCTGACACTCTCTGAGACTCTCTGAGACTCTCTGAAACTCTCTGACACTGTCTGACTCTCTCTGAAACTCTCCGGAACTATCTGACACTCTCTGACACTGTCTGAAACTCTCTGACACTATCTGACACTTTCTGAAACTCTCAGACACTCTCTGGCACACTCTGCAACTCTGTGTCACTCTGTGACACTCTCTGACACTCTCTGACACTCTCTGAATCTCTCTGAAACTCTCTGACACTCTGTGACACTCTCTGTAACTCTCTGACACTCTGCGACACTCTCAGATACTCTCTGACTCCCGCAGACACACTTCGACACACTCAGAATCTCTCAGAAACTCTCTGGCACTCTCTGACACTCTCAGAAAGTCTCTGAAACTCTCTGACACTCTCTGAAACTCTCTGACAATCTCTGACACTCTCTGATACTCTCTGACACTCTCTGAAACTTTCTGACACTCTCTGAAACTCTCTGAAGCTCTCTGAAACTCTCTGAAACTCTCTGACTCTCTCAGAAACACTCAGAAACACTCTGAAACTCTCTGAAACTCTCTGACACTCTCTGACACTCTCTGAGACTCTCTGAAACTCTCTGACACTCTCTGAAACTCTCTGACACTCTCTGAAACTCTCTGAAACTCTCTGACTCTCTCAATAACACTCTGAAACTCTCTGAAACTCTCTGACACTCTGTGAGACTCTCTGAGACTCTCTGAAACTCTCTGACACTCTCTGACACTCTCTGAAACTCTCTGGAACTCTCTGACACTCTCTGACACTGTCTGAAACTCTCTGACAATCTCTGACACTCTCAGACACTCTCTGACACTCTCTGGCAATTTCTGAAACTGTCTGACACTCTGTGACACTCTCTGAAACTTTCTGAAACTCTCTGACACTCTCTGACACTCTCTGAAAATCTCTGACACTCTCTGAAACTCTGTGACACTCTCTGAAACACTCTGACACTCTCTGACATTCTCAGACTCTCTCTGACACTCTCTGACACTTTCTGAAGCTCTCTGACACTATCTGACACTTTCTGAAACTCTCGGACACTCTCTGGCACACTCTGCAACTCTGTGTCACTCTCTGACACTCTCTGACACTCTCTGACACTCTCTGAATCTCTCTGAAACTATCTGACACTCTGTGACACTCTCTGTAACTCTCTGACACTCTGTGACACTCTCAGATACTCTCTGACTCCCGCAGACACACTTCGACACACTCAGAATCTCTCTGAAACTCTCTGACACTCTCTGACACTCTCTGATACTCTCTGACACTCTCTGAAACTTTCTGACACTCTCTGAAACACTCTGAAGCTCTCTGACACTCTCTGACACTCTCTGAATCTCTCTGAAACTCTCTGACACTCTCTGAGACTCTCTGAAACTCTCTGACACTCTCTGACACTCTCTGAAACTCTCTGACTCTCTCTGACACTCTCTGAAACTCTCTGACACTCTCTGAAACTCTCTGAAACTCTCTGACACTCTCTGACACTCTCTGAAACTCTCTGGAACTCTCTGACACTCTCTGACACTGTCTGAAACTCTCTGACAATCTCTGACACTCTCAGACACTCTCTGACACTCTCTGACACTTTCTGAAACTGTCTGACACTCTGTGACACTCTCTGAAACTTTCTGGCACTCTCTGACACTCTCTGAAGATCTCTGAAACTCTCTGAAAATCTCTGACACTCTCTGAAACTCTGTGACACTCTCTGAAACACTCTGACACTCTCTGACATTCTCAGACTCTCTCTGACACTCTCTGACACTTTCTGAAGCTCTCTGAAACTCTCTGACACTCTGTGACACTCTCTGTAACTCTCTGACACTCTCTGACACTCTGTGACACTCTCAGATGCTCTCTGACTCCTGCAGACACACTTCAACACACTCAGAATCTCTCAGAAACTCTCTGGCACTCTCTGACACTCTCAGAAAGTCTCTGAAACTCTCTGACACTCTCTGAAACTCTCTGACACTCTCAGACACTGTCTGTCTCTCTCTGAAACTCTCTGACACTCTCTGAAACTCTCTGAAACTGTCTGAAACTCTCTGACTCTCTCAGAAACACTCAGAAACTCTCCGAAACTCTCTGAAACTCTCTGACACTCTCTGAGACTCTCTGAGACTCTCTGAAACTCTCTGACACTGTCTGACACTCTCTGAAACTCTCGGACACTCTCTGACAATCTCTGAAACTCTCTGAAACTCTCTGACACTCTCTGAAACTGTCTGAAACTCTCTGACAATCTCTGACACTCTCAGACACTCTCTGACACTGTCTGACACTTTCTGAAACTCTCTGACACTATCTGACACTTTCTGAATCTCTCGGACTCTCTCTGAAACTCTCTGACACTCTCTGAAACGGTCTGACACTCTGTGACAATCTCTGAATCTCTCTGAAGCCAACTGACACTCTGTGACACTCTCTGAAACTCTCTGACACTCTCTGAAACTTTCTGACAAACTCTGAAACTCTTTGAAGCTCTCTGAAACTCTCTGAAACTCTCTGACTCTCTCAGAAACACTCAGAAACTCTCCGAAACTCTCTGAAACTCTCTGACACTCTCTGAGACTCTCTGAGACTCTCTGAAACTCTCTGACACTGTCTGACTCTCTCTGAAACTCTCCGGAACTATCTGACACTCTCTGACACTGTCTGAAACTCTCTGACAAACTCTGACACTCTCAGACACTCTCTGACACTCTCTGACACTTTCTGAAACTCTCTGAAACTATCTGACACTTTCTGAATCTCTCGGGCACTCTCTGAATCTCTCTGAAACTCTCCGACACTCTGTGACACTCTCTGACATTCTCAGACACTCTCTGACACTCTCTGACACTTTCTGACGCTCTCTGACACTATCTGACACTTTCTGAAACTCTCAGACACTCTCTGGCACACTCTGCAACTCTGTGTCACTCTGTGACACTCTCTGACACTCTCTGACACTCTCTGAATCTCTCTGAAACTCTCTGACACTCTGTGACACTCTCTGTAACTCTCTGACACTCTGTGACACTCTCAGATACTCTCTGACTCCCGCAGACACACTTCGACACACTCAGAATCTCTCAGAAACTCTCTGGCACTCTCTGACACTCTCAGAAAGTCTCTGAAACTCTCTGACACTCTCTGAAACTCTCTGACACTCTCTGACACTCTCTGATACTCTCTGACACTCTCTGTAACTCTCTGACACTCTCTGACACTCTGTGACACTCTCAGATACTCTCTGACTCCTGCAGACACACTTCAACACACTCAGAATCTCTCAGAAACTCTCTGGCACTCTCTGACACTCTCAGAAAGTCTCTGAAACTCTCTGACACTCTCTGAAACTCTCTGAAACTCTCTGACACTCTCTGACACTCTCTGAAACTCTCTGAAACTCTTTGACACTCTTTGACACTCTCATACACTGTCTGTCTCTCTCTGAAACTCTCTGACACTCTCTGAAACTCTCTGAAACTGTCTGAAACTCTCTGTCTCTCTCTGACACTCTCTGAAGCTCTCTGAAACACTCTGACACTCTGTAACACTCTCTGAAACTCTCTGACACTCTCTGAAACTCTCTGACACTTTCTGACACTCGCTGACACTCTCTGACACTCGCTGACAATCTCTGAAACTCTCTGACACTCACTGTCACTATCTGAAACTCTCTGATATTCTCTGACTCTCTCTGACACTCTCTGAAACTCTCTGACACTCTCTGAGACTGTCTGAAACTCTCTGACAATCTCTGACACTCTCAGACACTCTCTGACACTCTCTGACACTTTCTGAAACTCTCTGACACTTTCTGAATCTCTCGGACACTCTCTGAAACTCTCTGACACTCTCTGAAACTGTCTGACACTCTGTGACAATCTCTGACACTCTCTGAATCTCTCTGAAGCACTCTGACACTCTGTGACACTCTCTGAAACTCTCTGACACTCTCTGAAACTTTCTGACACTCTCTGAAACTCTCTGAAGCTCTCTGAAACTCTCTGAAAATCTCTGACTCTCTCAGAAACACTCAGAAACTCTCTGAAACTCTCTGAAACTCTCTGACACTCTCTGACACTCTCTGAGACTCTCTGAAACTCTCGGACACTCTCGGACACTCTCTGACACTCTCTGAAACTCTCTGAAACTCTCTAACACTCTCTGACACTGTCTGAAACTCTCTGACAATCTCTGACACTCTCAGACACTCTCTGACACGGTCTGACACTTTCTGAAACTCTCTGACACTATCTGACACTTTCTGAATCTCTCGGACACTCTCTGAAACTCTCTGACACTCTCTGAAACTGTCTGACACTCTGTGACAATCTCTGAATCTCTCTGAAGCAAACTGACACTCTGTGACACTCTCTGAAACTCTCTGACACTCTGAAACTTTCTGACACTCTCTGAAACTCTTTGAAGCTCTCTGAAACTCTCTGAAACTCTCTGAATCTCTCAGAAACACTCAGAAACTCTCTGAAACTCTCTGAAACTCTCTGACACTCTCTGTCACTCTCTGAGACTCTCTGAAACTCTCTGACACTGTCTGACACTCTCTGAAACTCTGCGGAACTCTCTGACACTCTCTGACACTGTCTGAAACTCTCTGACAATCTCTGACACTCTCAGACACTCTCTGACACTCTCTGACACTTTCTGAAACTCTCGGACACTCTCTGGCACACTCTGCAACTCTGTGTCACTCTGTGACACTCTCTGACACACTGTGACACTCTCTGAATCTCTCTGAAACTCTCTGACACTCTGTGACACTCTCTGTAACTCTCTGAAACTCCCTGACACTCTCTGAAACTTGCTGACACTCTCTGAACATCGATGAAACTCTGTGTCACTCTGTGACACTCTCTGACACTCTCTGACAATCTCTGAATCTCTCTGAAACTCTCTGACACTCTGTGACACTCTCTGTAACTCTCTGACACTCTCTGACACTCTGTGACACTCTCAGATACTCTCTGACTCCTGCAGACACACTTCAACACACTCAGAATCTCTCAGAAACTCTCTGGCACTCTCTGACACTCTCAGAAAGTCTCTGAAACTCTCTGACACTCTCTGAAACTCTCTGACACTCTCTGACACTCTCTGAAACTCTCTGAAACTCTTTGACACTCTTTGACACTCTCAGACACTGTCTGTCTCTCTCTGAAACTCTCTGACACTCTCTGAAACTCTCTGAAACTGTCTGAAACTCTCTGTCTCTCTCTGACACTCTCTGAAGCTCTCTGAAACACTCTGACACTCTGTAACACTCTCTGAAACTCTCTGACACTCTCTGAAACTCTCTGACACTCTCTGACACTCGCTGACACTCTCTGACACTCGCTGACAATCTCTGATACTCTCTGACACTCACTGTCACTATCTGAAACTCTCTGATATTCTCTGACTCTCTCTGACACTCTCTGAAACTCTCTGACACTCTCTGAGACTGTCTGAAACTCTCTGACAATCTCTGACACTCTCAGACACTCTCTGACACTCTCTGACACTTTCTGAAACTCTCTGACACTTTCTGAATCTCTCTGACACTATCTGACACTTTCTGAATCTCTCGGACACTCTCTGAAACTCTCTGACACTCTCTGAAACTGTCTGACACTCTGTGACAATCTCTGACACTCTCTGAATCTCTCTGAAGCACTCTGACACTCTGTGACACTCTCTGAAACTCTCTGACAGTCTCTGAAACTTTCTGACACTCTCTGACTCTCTCAGAAACACTCAGAAACTCTCTGAAACTCTCTGAAACTCTCTGACACTCTCTGACACTCTCTGAGACTCTCTGAAACTCTCGGACACTCTCGGACACTCTCTGACACTCTCTGAAACTCTCTGAAACTCTCTAACACTCTCTGACACTGTCTGAAACTCTCTGACAATCTCTGACACTCTCAGACACTCTCTGACACTGTCTGACACTTTCTGAAACTCTCTGACACTATCTGACACTTTCTGAATCTCTCGGACACTCTCTGAAAGTCTCTGACACTCTCTGAAACTGTCTGACACTCTGTGACAATCTCTGAATCTCTCTGAAGCAAACTGACACTCTGTGACACTCTCTGAAACTCTCTGACACTCTCTGAAACTTTCTGACACTCGCTGAAACTCTTTGAAGCTCTCTGAAACTCTCTGAAACTCTCTGAATCTCTCAGAAACACTCAGAAACTCTCTGAAACTCTCTGAAACTCTCTGACACTCTCTGACACTCTCTGAGACTCTCTGAAACTCTCTGACACTGTCTGACACTCTCTGAAACTCTGCGGAACTCTCTGACACTCTCTGACACTGTCTGAAACTCTCTGACAATCTCTGACACTCTCAGACACTCTCTGACACTTTCTGAAACTCTCTGACACTATCTGACACTTTCTGAATCTCTCGGACACTCTCTGAATCTCTCTGAAACTCTCCGACACTCTGTGACACTCTCTGAAACACTCTGACACTCTCTGACATTCTCAGACACTCTCTGAAACTCTCTGACACTTTCTGAAGCTCTCTGACACTATCTGACACTTTCTGAAACTCTCAGACACTCTCTGACACTCTCAGACACTCTCTGAATCTCTCTGAAACTCTCTGACACTCTGTGACACTCTCTGTAACTCTCTGACACTCTCTGATACTCTGTGACACTCTCAGATACTCTCTGACTCCCGCAGACACACTTCGACACACTCAGAATCTCTCAGAAACTCTCTGGCACTCTCTGACACTCTCAGAAAGTCTCTGAAACTCTCTGACACTCTCTGAAACTCTCTGACACTCTCTGACACTCTCTGATACTCTCTGACACTCTCTGAAACTTTCTGACACTCTCTGACACTCTCTGAAGCTCTCTGAACTCTCTGAAACTCTCTGACTCTCTCAGAAACACTCAGAAACACTCTGAAACTCTCTGAAACTCTCTGACACTCTCTGAGACTCTCTGAAGCTCTCTGACACTCTCTGACACTCTCTGAGACTCTCTGGAACTCTCTGACACTCTCTGACACTGTCTGAAGCTCTCTGAAACTCTCTGACACTCTCTGACACTCTCTGAAGATCTCTGGAACTCTCTGACAATCTCTGACAATCTCAGACACTCTCTGACACTCTCTGACCCTTTCTGAAACTCTCTGACACTATCTGACACTTTCTGAATCTCTCGGACACTCTCTGAATCTCTATGAAACTCTCAGACACTCTGTGACACTCTCTGAAACTTTCTGGCACTCTCTGACACTCTCTGAAGATCTCTGACACTCTCTGAAAATCTCTGACACTCTCTGAAACTCTGTGACACTCTCTGAAACACTCTGACACTATCTGACATTCTCAGACACTCTCTGACACTCTCTGACACTTTCTGAAGCTCTCTGACACTATCTGACACTTTCTGAAACTCTCGGACACTCTCTGGCACACTCTGCAACTCTGTGTCATTCTGTGACACTCTCTGACACTCTCTGACACTCTCTGAATCTCTCTAAAACTCTCTGACACTCTGTGACACTCTCTGTAACTCTCTGAAACTCTCTGACACTCTCTGACACTCTCTGAAACTTGCTGACACTCTCTGAACATCGATGAAACTCTCTGTCACTCTGTGACACTCTCTGACACTCTCTGACACTCTCTGAATCTCTCTGAAACTCTCTGACACTCTGTGACACTCTCTGTAACTCTCTGACACTCTCTGACACTCTGTGACACTCTCAGATACTCTCTGACTCCTGCAGACACACTTCGACACACTCAGAATCTCTCAGAAACTCTCTGGCACTCTCTGACACTCTCAGAAAGTCTCTGAAACTCTCTGAAATTCTCTGACTCTCTCTGACACTCTCTGAAACTCTTCGACACTCTCTGACACTCTCAGACACTCTCTGACTCTCTCTGAAACTCTCTGACACTCTCTGAAACTCTCTGAAACTGTCTGACACTCTCTGACAATCTCTGACACTCTCTGAATCTCTCTGAAAATCTCTGACACTCTGTGACACTCTCTGAAACTCTCTGACACTAATTGAAACTTTGTGACACTCTCTGACACATCTGAAACTCTCTGAAGCTCTCTGAAACTCTCTGAAACTCTCTGACTCTCTCAGAAACACTCAGAAACTCTCTGACACTCTCTGACACTCTCTGAGACTCTCTGAAACTCTCTGACACTCTCTAACACTCTCCGAAACTCTCTGAAACTCTCTGACACTCTCTGAGACTGTCTGAAACTCTCTGACAATCTCTGACACTCTCAGACACTCTCTGACACTCTCTGACACTTTCTGAAACTCTCTGACACTTTCTGAATCTCTCTGATGCTATCTGACACTTTCTGAATCTCTCGGACACTCTCTGAAACTCTCTGACACTCTCTGAAACTGTCTGACACTCTGCGACAATCTCTGACACTCTCTGAATCTCTCTGAAGCACCCTGACACTCTGTGACACTCTCTGAAACTCTCTGACACTCTCTGAGACTCTCTGAAACTCTCTGACACTCTCTGACACTCTCTGAAACTCTCTGAAACTCTCGGACACGCTCTGAGACTGTATGAACCTCTCTGACAATCTCTGACACTCTCAGACACTCTCTGACACTCACTGACATTTTCTGAAACTCTCTGACACTATCTGACACTTTCTGAATCTCTCGGACACTCTCTGAAACTCTCTGACACTCTCTGAAACTGTCTGACACTCTGTGACAATCTCTGACACTCTCTGAATCTCTCTGAAGCACTCTGACACTCTGTGACGCTCTCTGAAACTCTCTGACACTCTCTGAAACTTTCTGACACTCTCTGAAATTCTCTGACACTCTCTGACACTCTCTGAATCTCTCTGAAACTCTCTGACACTCTGTGACACTCTCTGTAACTCCGTGACACTCTCTGACACTCTCTGAATCTCTCTGAAGCACTCTGACACTCTGTGACACTCTCTGAAACTCTCTGACACTCTCTGAAACTTTCTGACACTCTCTGAGACTCTCTGAAACTCTCTGACACTCTCTGAAACTCTCTGGAACTCTCTGACACCCATTGGCACTGTCTGAAACTCTCTGACAATCTCTGACACTCTCAGACACTCTCTGACACTCTCTGACACTTTCTGAAACTCTATGACACTATCTGACACTTTCTGAATCTCTCGGACACTCTCTGAATCTCTCTGAAACTCTCCGACACTCTGTGACACTCTCTGAAACTTTCTGGCACTCTCTGACACTCTCTGAAAATCTCTGACAATCTCAGAAACTCTGTGACACTCTCTGAAACACTCTGACACTCTCTGACATTCTCAGACACTCTCTGACACTCTCTGACACTTTCTGAAGCTCTCTGACACTATCTGACACTTTCTGAAACTCTCGGACACTCTCTGGCACACTCTGCGACTCTGTGTCACTCTGTGACACTCTCTGACACTCTCTGACACTCTCTGAATCTCTCTGAAACTCTCTGACTCTCTGTGACACTCTCTGTAACTCTCTGAAACTCTCTGACACTCTCTGACACTCTCTGAAACTTTCTGAAACTCTCTGAACATCGATGAAACTCTGTGTCACTCTGTGACACTCTCTGACACTCTCTGAATCTCTCTGAAACTCTCTGACACTCTGTGACACTCTCAGATACTCTCTGACTCCTGCAGACACACTTCGACACACTCAGAATCTCTCAGAAACTCTCTGGCACTCCCTGACACTCTCAGAAACTCTCTGACACTCTCTGACACTCTCTGACACTCTCTGAAACTCTCTGAAACTCTTTGACACTCTTTGACACTCTTTGACACTCTCAGACACTGTCAGTGTCTCTCTGAAACTCTCTGACACTCTCTGAAACTCTCTGAAACTGTCTGACACTCTCTGTCACTCTCTGACACTCTCTGAAGCTCTCTGAAACACTCTGACACTCTGTAACACTCTCTGAAACTTTCTGACACTCTCTGAAACTCTCTGAAGCTCTCCGACACTCTCTGAAACTCTCTGACACTCTCTGACACTCGCTGACACACTCTGAAACTCTCTGAAACTGTCTGACACTCTCTGTCACTCTCTGACACTCTCTGAAGCTCTCTGAAACACTCTGACACTCTGTAACACTCTCTGAAACTTTCTGACACTCTCTGAAACTCTCTGAAGCTCTCCGACACTCTCTGACACTCACTGTCACTATCTGAAACTCTCTGAAATTCTCTGACACTCTCTGACACTCTCTGAAACTCTTCGACACTCTCTGACACTCTCAGACACTGTCTGACTCTCTCTGAAACTCTCTGAAACTCTCTGAAACTGTCTGACACTCTCTGACAATCTCTGACACTCTCTGAATCTCTCTGAAAAACTCTGACACTCTGTGACACTCTCTGTAACTCTCTGACACTCTCTGACACTCTGTGACACTCTCAGATACTCTCTGACTGCTGCAGACACACTTCGACACACTCAGAATCTCTCAGAAACTCTCTGGCACTCTCTGACACTCTCAGAAAGTCTCGGAAACTGTCTGACACTCTCTGTCACTCTCTGACACTCTCTGAAGCTCTCTGACACTCTCTGACACTCTCTGACACTCTCTGAAACTCTCTGAAACTCTTTGACACTCTTTGACACTCTCAGACACTGTCTGTCTCTCTCTGAAACTCTCTGACACTCTCTGAAACTCTCTGAAACTGTCTGACACTCTCTGTCACTCTCTGACACTCTCTGAAGCTCTCTGAAACACTCTAACACTCTGTAACACTCTCTGAAACTCTCTGACACTCTCTGAAACTTTCTGACACTCTATGAAACTCTCTGAAGCTCTCCGACACTCTCTGAAACTCTCTGACACTCTCTGACACTCGCTGACACTCTCTGACACTCGCTGACAATCTCTGATACTCTCTGACACTCACTGTCACTATCTGAAACTCTCTGAAATTCTCTGACTCTCTCTGACACTCTCTGAAACTCTTCGACACTCTCTGTCACTCTCAGACACTGTCTGACTCTCTCTGAAACTCTCTGACACTCTCTGAAACTCTCTGAAACTGTCTGACACTCTCTGACAATCTCTGACACTCTCTGAATCTCTCTGAAAAACTCTGACACTCTGTGACACTCTCTGAAACTCTCTGACACTCACTGAAACTTTCTGACACTCTCTGACACTCTCTGAAACTCTCTGAAGGTCTCTGAAACTCTCTGAAACTCTCTGACTCTCTCAGAAACACTCAGAAACTCTCTGAAACTCTCTGACACTCTCTGACAATCTCTGAGACTCTCTGAAACTCTCTGACACTCTCTGACACTCTCTGAAACTCTCTGACACTCTCTGAGACTGTCTGAAACTCTCTGACAATCTCTGACACTTTCAGACACTCTCTGACACTCTCTGACACTTTCTGAAACTCTCTGACACTTTCTGAATCTCTCTGACACTATCTGACACTTTCTGAATCTCTCGGACACTCTCTGAAACTCTCTGACACTCTCTGAAACTGTCTGACAATCTGTGACAATCTCTGACACTCTCTGAATCTCTCTGAAGCACTCTGACACTCTGTGACACTCTCTGAAACTCTCTGACACTCTCTGAAACTTTCTGACACTCTCTGAAACTCTCTGAAGCTCTCTGAAACTCTCTGAAACTCTCTGACTCTCTCAGAAACACACAGAAACTCTCTGAAACTCTCTGAAACGCTCTGACACTCTCTGACACTCTCTGTCACTCTCTGAAACACTCTGAAACTCTCTGACACTCTCTGAAACTCTCTGGAACTCTCTGACACTCTCTGACACTGTCTGAAACTCTCTGACAATCTCTGACACACTCAGACACTCTCTGACACTCTCTGACACTTTCTGAAACTCTCTGACTCTCTCAGAAACACTCAGAAACTCTCTGAAACTCTCTGAAACGCTCTGACACTTTCTGACACTCTCTGAGACTCTCTGAAACTCTCTGAAACTCTCTGACACTCTCTGAAACTCTCTGGAACTCTCTGACACTCTCTGACACTGTCTGAAACTCTCTGACAATCTCTGACACTCTCAGACACTCCCTGTCACTATCTGACACTTTCTGAATCTCTCGGACACTCTCTGGCACACTCTGCAACTCTGTGTCACTCTGTGACACTCTCTGACACTCCCTGTCACTCTCTGAAACTCTGTGCCACTCTCTGACAATCTCTGACACTCTCTCAAACTCTCTGACTCTCACTGAAACTCTGTGACACTCTCTGAAACTCTCTGACACTCTCTGACACTCTCTGAAACTCTCTGACACTCTCTGACACTCTCAGACACTCTCTGACGCTCTCTGACACTTTGTGAAACTCTCTGATACTATCTGACAATTTCTGAATCTCTCGGACACTCTCTGAATCTCTCTGAAACTCTCCGACACTCTGTGACACTCTCTGAAACTTTCTGGCACTCTCTGACACTCTCTGAAGATCTCTGAAACTCGATGAAAATCTCTGACACTCTCTGAAACTCTGTGACACTCTCTGAAACACTCGGACGCTCTCTGATACTCTCTGACAATTTCTGAAACTCTCTGACACTGTCTGACACTTTCTGAAACTCACGGACACTCTCTGACACACTCTGCAACTCTGTGACACTCTGTGACACTCTCTGACACTCTCTGAATCTCTCAGAAACACTCAGAAACTCTCTGAAACTCTCTGACACTCTCTGACAATCTCTGAGACTCTCTGAAACTCTCTGACACTCTCTGACAATCTCTGAAACTCTCTGAAACTCTCTGAGACTGTCTGAAACTCTCTGACAATCTCTGACACTCTCAGACACTCTCTGACACTCTCTGACACTTTCTGAAACTCTCTGACACTTTCTGAATCTCTCTGACACTATCTGACACTTTCTGAATCTCTCGGACACTCTCTGAAACTGTCTGACACTCTCTGAAACTGTCTGACACTCTGTGACAATCTCTGACACTCTCTGAATCTCTCTGAAGCACTCTGACACTCTGTGACACTCTCTGAAACTCTCTGACACTCTCTGAAACTTTCTGACACTCTCTGAAACTCTCTGAAGCTCTCTGAAACTCTCTGAAACTCTCTGACTCTCTCAGAAACACTCAGAAACTCTCTGAAACTCTCTGAAACGCTCTGACACTCTCTGACACTCTCTGTCACTCTCTGAAACACTCTGAAACTCTCTGACACTCTCTGAAACTCTCTGGAACTCTCTGACACTCTCTGACACTGTCTGAAACTCTCTGACAATCTCTGTCACTCTCAGACACTCTCTGACACTCTCTGACACTTTCTGAAACTCTCTGACTCTCTCAGAAACACTCAGAAACTCTCTGAAACTCTCTGAAACGCTCTGACACTCTCTGACACTCTCTGAGACTCTCTGAAACTCTCTGAAACTCTCTGACACTCTCTGAAACTCTCTGGAACTCTCTGACACTCTCTGACACTGTCTGAAACTCTCTGACAATCTCTGACACTCTCAGACACTCTCTGTCACTATCTGACACTTTCTGAATCTCTCGGACACTCTCTGGCACACTCTGCAGCTCTGTGTCACTCTGTGACACTCTCTGACACTCTCTGACACTCTCTGAATCTCTCTGGAACTCTCTGACACTCTCTGACACTCCCTGTCACTCTCTGAAACTCTGTGACACTCTCTGACAATCTCTGACAGTCTCTCAAACTCTCTGACTCTCACTGAAACTCTGTGACACTCTCTGAAACTCTCTGACACTCTCTGAAACTCTCTAACACTCTCTGACACTCTCAGAAACTCTCTGACACTCTCTGACACTTTGTGAAACTCTCTGATACTATCTGACAATTTCTGAATCTCTCGGACACTCTCTGAATCTCTCTGAAACTCTCCGACACTCTGTGACACTCTCTGAAACTTTCTGGCACTCTCTGACACTCTCTGAAGATCTCTGAAACTCGATGAAAATCTCTGACACTCTCTGAAACTCTGTGACACTCTCTGAAACACTCGGACGCTCTCTGATACTCTCTGACAATTTCTGAAACTCTCTGACACTGCCTGACACTTTCTGAAACTCACGGACACTCTCTGACACACTCTGCAACTCTGTGACACTCTGTGACACTCTCTGACACTCTCTGAATCTCTCTGAAAGTCTATAACACTCTGTGACACTCTCTGAAACTCTCTGAAATTCCCTGACACTCACTGACACTCTCTGAAACTTTCTGACACTCTGTGACACTCTCAGATACTCTCTGACTCTCTCAAACACATTCCGACAAACTCAGAAACTCTCAGAAACTCTCTGGCACTCTCTGACACTCTCAGAAAGTCTCTGAAACTCTCTGAAACTCTCTGAAACTCTCTGAAACTCTCTGACACTCTCTGACACTCTCTGAAACTCTTTGACACTCTTTGACACTCTCAGACACTGTTTGACTCTCTCAGAAAATCTCTGACACTCTCTGAAACTGTTTGACACTCTCTGACACTCTCTGAATCTCTCTGAAACACTCTGACAGTCTGTGACACTCTCTGAAACTCTCTGACACTCTCTGAAACTTTCTGACACGCTCTGAAGTCCTCTGAAGCTCTCTGAAACTCTCTGAAACTCTCTGACTCTCTCAGAAACACTCAGAAACTCTCTGAAACTCTCTGAAACTCTCCGACACTCTCTGAGACACTCTGAAACTGTCTGACACTATCTGACACTCTCTGAAACTCTCTGACACACTCTGGCACTCTCTTAGACTCTCTGAAACTCTCTGACACTCTCTGACACTCTCTGAAACTCTCCGACACCTTCTGAAACTCTCTGAAACTCTTTGACACTCTCTGACACTCTCTTAAACTCTCTGACACTCTCTGACATTCTCAGACACTCTCTGACACTCTCTGACACTTTCTGAAGCTCTCTGACACTATCTGACACTTTCTGAAACTCTCGGACAATCACTGGCACCCTCTGCAACACTGTGTCACTCTGTGACACTCTGTGACACTCTCTGACACTCTCTGAATCTCTCTGAAACTCTCTGACACTCTGTGATACTCTCTGTAACTCTCTGAAACTCTCTGACACTCTCTGAAACTTGCTGACACTCTCTGAACATCGATGAAACTCTGTGTCACTCTGTGACACTCTCTGACACTCTCTGACACCCTCTGAATCTCTCTGAAACTCTCTGACACTCTGTGACACTCTCTGTAACTCTCTGACACTCTCTGACACTCTGTGACACTCTCAGATACTCTCTGACTCCCGCAGACACACTTCGACACACTCAGAATCTCTCAGAAACTCTCTGGCACTCTCTGACACTCTATGAAAATCTCTGAAACTGTCTGACACTCTCTGTCACACTCTGACACTCTCTGAAGCTCTCTGAAACACTCTGACACTCTGTGACACTCTCTGAAACTCTCTGACACTCTTTGAAACTTTCTGACACTCTCTGAAACTCTCTGAAGCTCTCTGAAACACTCTGAAACTCTCTGACAGACTCCGACACTCGCTGAAATTCTCTGACACTCTCTGACACTCGCTGACACTCTCTGACACTCGTAGACAATCTCTGATACTCTCTGACACTCACTGTCAATATCTGAAACTCTCTGAAACTCTCTGACTCTCTCTGACACTCTCGGACACTCTCTGAAACCCTTCGACATTCTCTGACAATCTCAGGCACTGTCTGACTCTCTCTGAAACTCTCTGACACTCTCTGAAACTCTCTGAAACTGTCTGACACTCTCTGACAATCTCTGACACTCTCTGAATCTCTCTGAAACACTCTGACACTCTGTGACACTCTCTGAAACTCTCTGACACTCATTGAAACTTACTGACACTCTCAGACACTCTCTGAAACTCTCTGAAGCTCTCTGAAAATCTCTGACACTCTCCGACGCTCTCTGAAACTCTCTGGAACTCTCTGACACTCTCTGACACTGTCTGAAACTCTCTGACAATCTCTGACACTCTCAGACACTCTCTGACACTCTCTGACACTTTCTGAAACTCTCTGAAACTATCTGACACTTTCTGAATTTCTCGGACACTCTCTGAATCTCTCTGAAACTCTCCGACACTCTGTGACACTCTCTGAAACCTTCTGGCACACGCTGACACTCTCTGAAGATCTTTGAAACTCTCTGAAAATCTCTGACACTCTCTGAAACTCTGTGACACTCTCTGAAACACTCTGACACTCTCTGACATTCTCAGACACTCTCTGACACTCTCTGACACTTTCTGAAGCTCTCTGACACTATCTGACACTTTCTGAAACTCTCGGACAATCACTGGCAAACTCTGCAACACTGTGTCACTCTGTGACACTCTGTGACACTCTCTGACACTCTCTGAATCTCTCTGAAACTCTCTGACACTCTGTGACACTCTCTGTAACTCTCTGAAACTCTCTGACACTCTCTGAAACTTGCTGACACTCTCTGAGCATCGATGAAACTCTGTGTCACTCTGTGAAACTCTGTGACACTCTCAGATACTCTCTGACTCCCGCAGACACACTTCGACACACTCAGAATCTCTCAGAAACTCTCTGGCACTCTCTGACACTCTCAGAAAGTCTCTGAAACTCTCTGACACTCTCTGAAACTCTCTGACACTCTCTGTCACTCTCTGACACTCTCTGAAGCTCTCTGAAACACTCTGACACTCTGTGACACTCTCTGAAACTCTCTGACACTCTTTGAAACTTTCTGACACTCTCTGAAACTCTCTGAAGCTCTCTGAAACTCTCTGAAACTCTCTCACACTCTCCGACACTCTCTGAAATTCTCTGAAACTCTCTGACACTCGCTGAAACTCTCTGACACTCGTAGACAATCTCTGATACTCTCTGACACTCACTGTCACAATCTGAAACTCTCTGACGCTCTCTGACGCTCTCGGACACTCTCTGAAACTCTTCGACACTCTCTGACACTCTCAGACACTGTCTGACTCTCTTTGAAACTCTCTGACACTCTCTGAGACTGTTTGAAAGTCTCTGACAATCTCTGACACTCTCAGACACTCTCTGACACTCACTGACACTTTCTGAAACTCTCTGACACTATCTGACACTTTCTGAATCTCTCGGACACTCTCTGAAACTCTCTGACACTCTCTGAAACTGTCTGACACTCTGTGACAATCTCTGACACTCTCTGAATCTCTCTGAAGCACTCTGACACTCTGTGACACTGTCTGAAACTCTCTGACAATCTCTGAAACTTTCTGACACTCTCTGAAACTCTCTGAAGCTCTCTGAAACTCTCTGAAACTCTCTGACTCTCTCTTAGAATTAGAATTAGAATTAGAATATTACAGCGCAGTACAGGCCCTTCGGCCCTCGATGTTGCGCCGATCATCTGACCTACACTATTCCATTTACATCCATATGTCTATCCAATGACCACTTAAATGCCCTTTAAGTTGGCGAGTCTACTACTGTTGCAGGCAGGGCGTTCCACGCCCCTACTACTCTCTGCGTAAAGAAACTACCTCTGACATCTGTCCTATATCTTTCACCCCTCAACTTAAAGCTATGTCCCCTCGTGTTTGCCATCCTCATCCGAGGAAAAAGACTCTCACTATCCACCCTATCTAACCCTCTGATTATCTTGTATGTCTCTATTAAGTCACCTCTCCTCCTCCTTCTCTCTAACGAAAACAACCCCAAGTCCCTCAGCCTTTCCTCGTAAGACCTTCCTTCCATACCAGGCAACATCCTAGTAAATCTCCTCTGCACCCTTTCCAAAGCTTCGACATCCTTCCTATAATGCGGTGACCAGAACTGCACGCAATACTCCAGGTGCGGCCTCACCAGAGTTTTGTACAGCTGCATCATGACCCCGTGGCTCTGAAACTCGATCCCCCTACTAATAAAGGCTAACACACCATATGCCTTCTTAACAGCCCTATTAACCTGGGTAGCAACTTTCAGGGATTTATGTACCTGGATACCAAGATCTCTCTGCTCATCTACACTACCAAGAATCTTCCCATTAGCCCAGTACTCTGCATTGCTGTTACTCCTTCCAAAGTGAATCACCTCACACTTCTCCGCATTAAACTCCATTTGCCATCTCTCAGCCCAGCTCTGCAGCCTATCTATGTCCCTCTGTACCCTACAACACCCTTCGACACTATCCACAACTCCACCGACCTTCGTGTCATCCGCAAATTTACTAACCCACCCTTCTACACCCTCATCCAGGTCGTTTATAAAAATGACAAACAGCAGTGGCCCCAAAACAGAACCTTGCGGTACACCATTAGTAACTAAACTCCAGGATGAACATTTGCCATCAACCACCACCCTCTGTCTTCTTTCAGCTAGCCAATTTCTGATCCAAAGCTCTTAGATAGGTATATGGATAAAGGAGAATGATGGGGTATAGATTAAATTGTCCTTGACAGAGGACAAAGGATCGGCACAACATCGTGGGCCGAAGGGCCTGTTCTGTGCTGTATTTTTCTATGTTCTATGTTCTATCACCTTCAACCCCATACTTCCGTATTTTCTGCAATAGCCTACCGTGGGGAACCTTATCAAACGCCTTACTGAAATCCATATACACCACATCCACGGCTTTACCCTCATCCACCTGTTTGGTCACCTTCTCGAAAAACTCAATAAGGTTTGTGAGGCACGACCTACCTTTCACAAAACCGTGCTGACTATCGCAAATCAACTTATTCTTTTCAAGATGATTATAAATCCTGTCTCTTATAACCTTTTCCAACATTTTACCCACAACCGAAGTAAGGCTCACAGGTCTATAATTACCAGGGCTGTCTCTACTCCCCTTCTTGAACAAGGGGACAACATTTGCTATCCTCCAGTCCTCCGGCACTACTCCTGTCGACAATGACGACTTGAAGATCAACAACAACGGCTCTGCAATCTCCTCCCTGGCTTCCCAGAGAATCCTAGGATAAATCCCATCTGGCCCAGGGGACTTATCTATTTTCACTCTTTCCAAAATTGCTAACACCTCCTCCTTGTGAATCTCAATCCCATCTAGCCTAGTAGGCTGTATCTCAGTAATCTCCTCGGCAACATTTTCTTTCTCTACTGTAAATACTGACGAAAAATATTCATTTAACGCTTCCCCTATCTCCTCTGATTCCGCACACAACTTCCCACTACTATCCTTGATTGGCCCTGTTCTAACTCTTATCATTCGTTTATTCCTGATATACCTATAGAAAGCCTTAGGGTTTTCTTTGATCCTATCCGCCAGTGACTTCTCGTGTCCTCTCCTTGCTCTTCTTAGCCCTCCCTTTAGATCCTTCCTGGCTAGCTTGTAACTCTCAAGCGCCCTAACTGAGCCTTCACGTCTCATCCTAACATAAGCCGCCCTCTTCCTCTTGACAAGCGCTTCAACTTCTTGAGTAAACCACGGCTCCCTTGCTCGACAACTTCCTCCCTGCCTGACAGGTACATACTTATCAAGGACACGCATTAGCTGCTCCTTGAATAAGCTCCACATTTCGTTTGTGCCCATCCCCTGCAGTTTCCTTCCCCATCCTACACATCCTAAATCTTGCCTAATCGCGTCATAATTTCCTTTCCCCCAGCTATAATTCTTGCCCTGCGGTATATACCTGTCCCTGCCCATCGCTAAGGTAAACCTAACCGAATTGTGATCACTATCGCCAAAGTGCTCACCTACATCTAAATCGAACACCTGGCCGGGTTCATTACCCAGTACCAAATCCAATGTGGCATCGCCCCTGGTTGGCCTGTCCACATACTGTGTCAGAAAACCCTCCTGCACACACTGGACAAAAACAGACCCATCTAAAGTACTAGAACTATAGTATTTCCAGTCAATATTTGGAAAGTTAAAGTCCCCCATAACCACTACCCTGTTACTCTCGCTCCTGTCGAGAATCATCTTCGCTATCCTTTCCTCTACATCTCTGGAACTATTCGGAGGTCTATAGAAAACTCCCAACAGGGTGACCTCTCCTCTCCTGTTTCTAACCTCGGCCCATACTACCTCAGTAGACGAGTCCTCAAACGTCCTTTCTGCCGCTGTAATACTTTCCTTGATTAACAATGCCACACCCCCCCCCCTCTTTTACCCTCTTCTCTGTTCTTTCTGAAACATCTAAATCCCGGAACCTGCAACATCCATTCCTGCCCCTGCTCTACCCATGTCTCCGAAATGGCCACAACATCAGGATCCCAGGTACCAACCCATGCTGCAAGCTCACCCACCTTATTCCGGATGCTCCTGGCATTGAAGTAGACACACTTTAAACCAAGTTCTTGCTTGCCAGTGCCCTCTTGCGTCCCTGTAACCTTATCCCCTACCTCACTACTCTCAACAGCCTGTACACTGGCACTGCAATTTAGGTTCCCATTCCCCTGCTGATTTAGTTTAAACCCCCCCGAAGAGCACTAACAAATCTCCCCCCCAGGATATTGGTACCCCTCTGGTTCAGGTGAAGACCATCCTGTTTGTAGAGGTCCCACCTACCCCAGAAAGAGCCCCAATTATCCAGGAAACCAAAACCCTCCCTCCTACACCATCCCTGCAGCCACGTGTTCAACTCCTCTCTCTCCCTATTCCTCTCTTCGCTAGCACGTGGCACAGGCAACAACCCAGAGATAACAACTCTGGTTGTTCTCGCTCTAAGCTTCCACCCTAGCTCCCTGAATTTCTGCCTCAAATCCCCATCTCTCTTCCTAACTATGTAGAAACTCTCCGACACTCTGTGACACTCTCTGACACTCTCTGAATCTCTCTGAAACGCTACAACACTCTGTGACACTCTCTGAAACTCTCTGAAATTCCCTGACACTCTCTGACTCTCTCTGAAACTCTCCGACACTCTGTGACACTCTCTGAAACTTTCTGGCACTCTCTGACACTCTCTGAAGATCTTTGAAACTCTCTGAAAATCTCTGACACTCTCTGAAACTCTGTGACACTCTCTGAAACACTCTGACACTCTCTGACATTCTCAGACACTCTCTGACACTCTCTGACACTTTCTGAAGCTCTCTGACACTATCTGACACTTTCTGAAACTCTCGGACAATCACTGGCAAACTCTGCAACACTGTGTCACTCTGTGACACTCTGTGACACTCTCTGACACTCTCTGAATCTCTCTGAAACTATCTGACACTCTGTGACACTCTCTGTAACTCTCTGAAACTCTCTGACACTCTCTGACACTCTCTGAAACTTGCTGACACTCTCTGAGCATCGATGAAACGCTGTGTCACTCTGTGACACTCACTGACACTCTCTGAAACTCTCTGAAACTCTCTGACACTCTGTGACTCTCTCTGAAACTCTCTGACTCTCACTGAAACTCTGTGACACTCTGTGAAACTCTCTGAAACTCTCTGACACTCTCTGAAACTCTCTGACACTCTCTGACACTCTCAGACACTCTCTGACACTCTCTGACACTTTCTGAAACTCTCTGATACTATCTGACAATTTCTGAATCTCTCGGACACTCTCTGAATCTCTCTGAAACTCTCCGACACTCTGTGACACTCTCTGAAACTTTCTGGCACTCTCTGACACTCTCTGAAGATCTCTGAAATTCTATGAAAATCTCTGACACTCTCTGAAACTCTGTGACTCTCTCTGAAACACTCTGACACTCTCTGATACTCTCTGACAATTTCTGAAACTCTCTGACACTGTGTGACACTTTCTGAAGCTCACGGACACTCTCTGACACACTCTGCAACTCTGTGACACTCTGTGACACTCTCTGACACTCTCTGAATCTCTCTGAAACGCTACAACACTCTGTGACACTCTCTGAAACTCTCTGAAATTCCCTGACACTCTCTGACACTCTCTGAAACTTTCTGACACTCTGACACTCTCAGAACATCTCTGAAACTCTCTGAAAATCTATGACACTCTCTGACACTCTGTGACACTCTCAGATACTCTCTGACTCTCTCAAACACACTCCGACAAACTCAGAAACTCTCAGAAACTCTCTGGCACTCTCTGACACTCTCAGAAAGTCTCTGAAACTCTCTGACACTCTCTGAAACTCTCTGAAACTCTCTGACACTCTCTGACACTCTCTGAATCTCTCTGAAACACTCTGACAGTCTGTGACACTCTCTGAAACTCTATGACACTCTCTGAAACTTTCTGACACGCTCTGAAGTCCTCTGAAGCTCTCTGAAACTCTCTGAAACTCTCTGACTCTCTCAGAAACACTCAGAAACTCTCTGAAACTCTCTGAAACTCTCTGACACTCTCTGAGACACTCTGAAACTCTCTGACACTATCTGACACTCCCTGAAACTCTCTGACACTCTCTGGCACTCTCTGAGACTCTCTGAAACTCTCTGACACCTTCTGACAATCTCTGAAACTCTTTGACACTCTTTGACACTCTCTGACACTCTCTGAAACTCTCTGACACTCTCTGACATTCTCAGACACTCTCTGACACTCTCTGACACTTTCTGAAGATCTCTGACACTATCTGGCACTTTCTGAAATTCTCGGACAATTACTGGCACACTCTGAAACTCTCTGACACTCCGTGACACTCTCGGTAACTCTCGGAAACTCTCTGTCACTCTCTGACACTCTCTGAAACTTGCTGACACTCTCTGAACATCGATGAAACTCTGTGTCACTCTGTGACACTCTCTGACACTCTCTGACACTCTCTGAATCTCTCTGAATCTCCCTGACACTCTGTGACACTCTCTGTAACTCTCTGACACTCTCTGACACTCTGTGACACTCTCAGATACTCTCGGACTCCCGCAGACACACTTCGACACACTCAGAATCTCTCAGAAACTCTCTGGCACTCTCTGACACTCTCAGAAAGTCTCTGAAACTCTCTGACATTCTCTGAAACTCTCTGAAACTGTCTGACACTCTCTGTCACTCTCTGAAGCTCTCTGAAACACTCTGACACTGTGTGACACTCTCTGAAACTCTCTGACACTCTTTGGAACTTTCTGACACTCTCCAAAACTCTCTGAAGCTCTCTGAAACTCTCTAACACTCTCCGACACTCGCTGAAATTCTCTGATACTCTCTGATACTCACTGTCACTATCTGAAACTCTCTGAAACTCTCTGACTCTCTCTGACACCCTCGGACTCTCTCTGAAACTCTTCGACACTCTCTGACACTCTCAGACACTGTCTGACTCTCTCTGAAACTCTCTGACACTCTCTGAAACTCTCTGAAACTGTCTGACACTCTCTGACAATCTCTGACACTCTCTGAAATTCTCTGACACACATTGAAACTTTCTGACACTCTCTGACACTCTCTGAAACTCTCTGAAGCTCTCTGAAACTCTCTGACTCTCTCAGAAACACTCAGAAACTCTCTGAAACTCTCTGACACTCTCTGACAATCTCTGACACTCTCAGACACTCTCTAACACTCTCTGAAACTCTCTGAAACTCTCTGACACTCTCAGAGACTGTCTGAAACTCTCTGACAATCTCTGACACTGTCAGACACTCTCTGACACTCACTGACACTTTCTGAAACTCTCTGACACTATCTGACACTTTCTGAATCTCTCGGACACTCTCTGAAACTCTCTGACACTCTCTGAAACTGTCTGACACTCTGTGACAACCTCTGACACTCTCTGAATCTCTCTGAAGCACTCTGACAATCTGTTACACTCTCTGTAACTCTCTGACACTCTCTGACACTCTGTGACACTCTCAGATACTCTCTGACTCCCGCAGACACACTTCGACACACTCAGAATCTCTCAGAAACTCTCTGGCAATCTCTGACACTCTCAGAAAGTCTCTGAAACTCTCTGACACTCTCTGAAAATCTCTGAAACTGTCTGACACTCTCTGTCACTCTCTGACACTCTCTGAAGCTCTCTGAAACACTCTGACACTCTGTGACACTCTCTGAAACTCTCTGACACTCTTTGAAACTTTCTGACACTCTCTGAAACTCTCTGAAGCTCACTGAAACACTCTGAAACTCTCTAACACTCTCCGACACTCGCTGAAATTCTCTGACACTCTCTGACACTCGCTGACACTCTCTGACACTCGTAGACAATCTCTGATACTCTCTGACACTCACTGTCAATATCTGAAACTCTCTGAAACTCTCTGACTCTCTCTGACACTCTCGGACACTCTCTGAAGCCCTTCGACATTCTCTGACAATCTCAGACACTGTCTGACTCTCTCTGAAACTCTCTGACACTCTCTGAAACTCTCTGAAACTGTCTGACACTCTCTGACAATCTCTGACACTCTCTGAATCTCTCTGAAACACACTGACACTCTGTGACACTCTCTGAAACTCTCTGACACTCATTGAAACTTTCTGACACTCTCTGACACTCTCTGAAACTCTCTGAAACACTCTGAAACTCTCTGACACTCTCCGACACTCGCTGAAATTCTCTGACACTCTCTGACACTCGCTGACACTCTCTGACACTCGTAGACAATCTCTGATACTCTCTGACACTCACTGTCAATATCTGAAACTCTCTGAAACTCTCTGACTCTCTCTGACAATCTCTGACACTCTCTGAATCTCTCTGAAGCACTCTGACACTCTGTGACACTCTCTGACACTCTCTGACACTCTCTGAAACTTTCTGACACTCTCTGAAACTCTCTGAAGCTCTCTGAAACTCTCTGAAACTCTCTGACTCTCTCTGAAACTCTCCGACACTCTGTGACACTCTCTGAAACTTTCTGGCACTCTCTGACACTCTCTGAACATCTCTGAAGCTCTCTGAAAATCTCTGACACTCTCTGAAACTCTCTGACACTCTCTGAAACACTCTGACACTCTCTGACATTCTCAGACACTCTCTGACACTCTCTGACACCTGATGAAGCTCTCTGACACTATCTGACACTTTCTGAAACTCTCGGACACTCTCTGGCACACTCTGCACATCTGTGTCACTCTGTGACACTCTCTGACACTCTCTGAATCTCTCTGAAACTCTCTGACACTCTGTGAATCTCTCTGAAACTCTCTGACACTCTCCGACACTCGCTGAAATTCTCTGACACTCTCTGACACTCGCTGACACTCTCTGACACTCGTAGACAATCTCTGATACTCTCTGACACTCACTGTCAATATCTGAAACTCTCTGAAACTCTCTGACTCTCTCTGACAATCTCTGACACTCTCTGAATCTCTCTGAAGCACTCTGACACTCTGTGACACTCTGTGACACTCTCTGACACTCTCTGAAACTTTCTGACACTCTCTGAAACTCTCTGAAGCTCTCTGAAACTCTCTGAAACTCTCTGACTCTCTCTGAAACTCTCCGACACTCTGTGACACTCTCTGAAACTTTCTGGCACTCTCTGACACTCTCTGAACATCTCTGAAGCTCTCTGAAAATCTCTGACACTCTCTGAAACTCTCTGACACTCTCTGAAACACTCTGACACTCTCTGACATTCTCAGACACTCTCTGACACTCTCTGACACCTGATGAAGCTCTCTGACACTATCTGACACTTTCTGAAACTCTCGGACACTCTCTGGCACACTCTGCACATCTGTGTCACTCTGTGACACTCTCTGACACTCTCTGAATCTCTCTGAAACTCTCTGACACTCTGTGACACTCTCTGTAACTCTCTGAAACTCTGTGACACTCTCTGACACTCTCTGACACTCTCTCAAACTCTCTGACTCTCACTGAAACTCTGTGACACTCTGTGAAACTCTCTGAAACTCTCTGACACTCTCTGAAACTCTCTGACACTCTCTGACACTCTCAGACACTCTCTGACACTCTCTGACACTTTCTGAAACTCTCTGATACTATCTGACAATTTCTGAATCTCTCGGACAATCTCTGAATCAACTGAAACTCTCCGACACTCTGTGACACTCTCTGAAACTTTCTGGCACTCTCTGACACTCTCTGAAGATCTCTGAAATTCTATGAAAATCTCTGACACTCTCTGAAACTCTGTGACACTCTCTGAAACACTCTGGCACTCTCTGATACTCTCTGACAATTTCTGAAACTCTCTGACACTGTGTGACACTTTCTGAAACTCACGGACACTCTCTGACACACTCTGCAACTCTGTGACACTCTGTGACACTCTCTGACACTCTCTGAATCTCTCTGAAACGCTACAACACTCTGTGACACTCTCTGAAACTCTCTGAAATTCCCTGACACTCTCTGACACTCTCTGAAACTTTCTGACACTCTGACACTCTCAGAACATCTCTGAAACTCTCTGAAAATCTATGACACTCTCTGACACTCTGTGACACTCTCAGATACTCTCTGACTCTCTCAAACACACTCCGACAAACTCAGAAACTCTCAGAAACTCTCTGGCACTCTCTGACACTCTCAGAAAGTCTCTGAAACTCTCTGACACTCTCTGAAACTCTCTGACACTCTCTGACACTCTCTGAAACTCTTTGACATTCTTTGACAATCTCAGACACTGTCTGACTCTTTCAGAAAATCTCTGACACTCTCTGAAACTGTTTGACACTCTCTGACACTCTCTGAATCTCTCTGAAACACTCTGACAGTCTGTGACACTCTCTGAAACTCTATGACACTCTCTGAAACTTTCTGACACGCTCTGAAGTCCTCTGAAGCTCTCTGAAACTCTCTGAAACTCTCTGACTCTCTCAGAAACACTCAGAAACTCTCTGAAACTCTCTGACACTCTCTGAGACACTCTGAAACTCTCTGACACTATCTGACACTCCCTGAAACTCTCTGACACTCTCTGGCACTCTCTGAGACTCTCTGAAACTCTCTGAAACTCTCTGACACTCTCTGAAACTCTCCGACACCTTATGACAATCTCTGAAACTCTTTGACACTCTTTGACACTCTTTGACACTCTCTGACACTCTCTGACACTCTCTGAAACTCTCTGACATTCTCAGACACTCTCTGACACTCTCTGACACTTTCTGAAGATCTCTGACACTATCTGACACTTTCTGAAACTCTCGGACAATCACTGGCACACTCTGCAACACTGTGTCACTCTGTGACACTCTGTGACACTCTCTGACACTCTCTGAATCTCTCTGAAACTCTCTGACACTCTGTGACACTCTCGGTAACTCTCTGAAACTCTCTGACACTCTCTGACACTCTCTGAAACTTGCTGACACTCTCTGAACATCGATGAAACTCTGTGTCACTCTGTGACACTCTCTGACACTCTCTGACACTCTCTGAATCTCTCTGAAACTCTCTGACACTCTGTGACACTCTCTGTAACTCTCTGACACTCTCTGACACACTGTGACACTCTCAGATACTCTCTGACTCCCGCAGACACACTTCGACACACTCAGAATCTCTCAGAAACTCTCTGGCACTCTCTGACACTCTCAGAAAGTCTCTGAAACTCTCTGACATTCTCTGAAACTCTCTGACACTCTCTGACACTCTCTGTCACTCTCTGAAGCTCTCTGAAACACTCTGACACTCTATGACACTCTCTGAAACTCTCTGACACTCTTTGGAACTTTCTGACACTCTCCAAAACTCTCTGAAGCTCTCTGAAACTCTCTGTCACTCTCCGACACTCGCTGAAATTCTCTGATACTCTCTGATACTCACTGTCACTATCTGAAACTCTCTGACTCTCTCTGACACTCTCGGACACTCTCTGAAACTCTTCGACACTCTCTGACACTCTCAGACACTGTCTGACTCTCTCTGAAACTCTCTGACACTCTCTGAAACTCTCTGAAACTGTCTGACACTCTCTGACAATCTCTGACACTCTCTGAATCTCTCTGAAACACTCTGACACTCATTGAAACTTTTTGACACTCTCTGACACTCTCTGAAACTCTCTGAAGCTCTCTGAAACTCTCTGACTCTCTCAGAAACACTCAGAAACTCTCTGAAACTCTCTGAAATTCTCTGAGACTGTCTGAAACTCTCTGACAATCTCTGACACTCTCAGACACTCTCTGACACTCTCTGAAACTCTCTGAAACTCTCTGACACTCTCTGAGACTGTCTGAAACTCTCTGACAATCTCTGACACTCTCAGACACTCTCTGACACTCACTGACACTTTCGGAAACTCTCTGACACTATCTGACAATTTCTGAATCACTCGGACACTCTCTGAAACTCTCTGACACTCTCTGAAACTGTCTGACACTCTGTGACAATCTCTGACACTCTCTGAATCTCTCTGAAGCACTCTGACACTCTCTGAAAGTCTCTGACACTCTCTGAAACTTTCTGACACTCTCTGAAACTCTCTGAAGCTCTCTGAAACTCTCTGAAACTCTCTGACTCTCTCAGGAACACTCCGAAACGCTCTGAAACTCTGCGAAACAATCTGACACTCTCTGACACTCTCTGAGACGCTCTGAAACTCTCTGACACTCTCTGACACTCTCTGAAACTCTCTGGAACTCTCTGACACTCTCTGACACTGTCTGAAACTCTCTGACAATCTCTGACACTCTCAGATACTCTCTGACACTCTCTGAGACTTTCTGAAACACTCTGACACTATCTGACACTTTCTGAATCTCTCGGACACACTCTGAATCTCTCTGAAACTCTCCGACACTCTGTGACACTCTCTGAAACGTTCTGGCACTCTCTGACACTCTCTGAAGATCTCTGAAGCTCTCTGAAAATCTCTGACACTCTCTGAAACGCTCTGACACTCTCTGAAACACTCTGACACTCTCTGACACTCTCAGACACTCTCTGACACTTTCTGAAACTCTCTGATACTATCTGACACTTTCTGAATCTCTCGGACACTCTCTGAATCTCTCTGAAACTCTCCGACACTCTGTGACACTCTCTGAAACTTTGTGGCACTCTCTGACACTCTCTGAAGATCTCTGAAACTCTATGAAAATCTCTGACACTCTCTGAAACTCTGTGACACTCTCTGAAACTCTCTGACACTCTCTGACACACTCTGCAACTCTGTGACACTCTGTGACACTCTCTGCCACTCTCTGAATCTCTCTGAAACTCTATAACACTCTGTGACACTCTGAAACTCTCTGAAAGTCCCTGACACTCTCTGACACTCTCTGAAACTTTCTGACACTCTCTGACACTCTCTGAACATCTGTGAAACTCTCTGAAAATCTCTGAGACTGTCTGACACTCTGTGACACTCTCTGACACTATCTGACACTTTCAGAAACTCTCGGACACTCTCTGGCACACTCTGCAACACTGTGTCACTCTGTGACACTCTCTGACACTCTCTGACACTCTCTGAATCTCTCTGAAACTCTCTGACACTCTGTGACACTCTATGTAACTCTCTGAAACTCTGTGACACTCTCTGACACTCTCTGACACTCTCTCAAACTCTCTGACTCTCACTGAAACTCTGTGACACTCTCTGAAACTCTCTGAAACTCTCTGACACTCTCTGAAACTTTCTGACACTCTCTGACACTCTCAGACACTCTCTGACACTTTCTGAAACTCTCTGATACTATCTGACACTTTCTGAATCTCTCGGACACTTTCTGAATCTCTCTGAAACTCTCCGACACTCTGTGACACTCTCTGAAACTTTCTGGCACTCTCTGACACTCTCTGAAGATCTCTGAAACTCTATGAAAATCTCTGACACTCTCTGAAACTCTGTGACACTCTCTGAAACTCTCTGACACTCTCTGACACACTCTGCAACTCTGTGACACTCTGTGACACTCTCTGAAACTCTCTGTGAGTCCCTGACACTCTCTGACACTCTCTGTAACTTTCTGACACTCTCTGAACATCTCTGAAACTCTCTGAAAATCTCTGACACTCTCTGACACTCTGTGACACTCTCAGATACTCTCTGACTCTCTCAAACACACTCCGACATACTCAGAAACTCTCAGAAACTCTCTGGCACTCTCTGACACTCTCAGAAAGTCTCTGAAACTCTCTGAAACTCTCTGAAACTGTCTGAAACTCTCTGACACTCTCTGACACTCTCAGACACTGTCTGACTCTCTCTTGAAAATCTCTGAAACTCTCTGAAACTGTTTGACACTCTCTGAATCTCTCTGAAACACTCTGACAATCTGTGACACTCTCTGAAACTCTCTGACACTCTCTGAAACTTTCTGACACTCTCTGAAGTCCTCTGAAGCTCTCTGAAACTCTCCGAAACTCTCTGACTCTCTCATAAACACTCAGATACTCTCTGAAACTCTCTGAAACTCTCTGAAACTCTCTGACACTCTCTGAGACACTCTGAAACTCTCTGACACTATCTGACACTCTCAGAAAGTCTCTGGCACTCTCTGAGACTCTCTGAAACTCTCTGACACTCTCTGACACTCTCTGAAACTCTCCGACACCTTCTGACACTCTCAGAAACTCTCTGACACTCTCTGGCACTCTCTGAGACTCTCTGAAACTCTTTGACACTCTCTGACACTCTCTGACACTCTCTGAAACTCTCTAACACTCTCTGAAACTCTCTGAAACTGTCTGACACTCTCTGACACTCCCTGAAAGTCTCTGAATCTCTCCGAAACACTCTGACTCTCTCTGAATCTCTCTGAAACTCTCTGACACTCTCTGATACTCTCTGAAACTGTCTGACACTCTCTGACACTCTCTGACTCCATCTGACACTTTCTGAATCTCTCGGACACTCTCTGAATCTCTCTGAAACTCTCTGACACTCTGTGACACTCTCTGACACTCTGTGACACTCTCTGTAACTCTCTGAAACTCTGTGACACTCTCTGACACTCTCTGAAACTCTCTGAAACTCTCTGACACTCTCTGAAACTCTCTGACAATCTCTGACACTCTCAGACACTCTCTGACACTTTCTGACACTTTCTGAAACTCTCTGACACTATCTGACACTTTCTGAATCTCTCGGACACTCTCTGATTCTCTCTGAAACTCTCCGACACTCTGTGACACTCTCTGAAACTCTCTGAAACACTCTGACAATCTGTGACACTCTCTGAAACTCTCTGACACTCTCTGAAACTTTCTGACACTCTCTGAAGTCCTCTGAAGCTCTCTGAAACTCTCCGAAACTCTCTGACTCTCTCAGAAACACTCAGAAACTCTCTCAAACTCTCTGAAACTCTCTGACACTCTCTGAGACACTCTGAAACTCTCTGACACTATCTGACACTCTCAGAAACTCTCTGACACTCTCTGGCACTCTCTGAAACTCTCTGAAACTCTCTGACACTCTCTGAAACTCTCTGACACTCACTGACACTCTCAGACACTCTCTGACACTTTCTGACACTTTCTGAAACTCTCTGACACTATCTGACACTTTCTGAATCTCTCGGACACTCTCTGAATCTCTCTGAAACTCTCCGACACTCTGTGACACTCTCTGAACCTCTCTGAAATACTCTGACAATCTGTGACACTATCTGAAACTCTCTGACACTCTCTGAAACTTTCTGACACTCTCTGAAGTCCTCTGAAGCTCTCTGAAACTCTCCGAAACTCTCTGAAACTCTCTGACATTCTCTGAGACACTCTGAAACTCTCTGACACTATCTGACACTCTCAGAAACTCTCTGACACTCTCTGGCACTCTCTGAGACTCTCTGAAACTCTCTGACACTCTCTGACACTCTCTGAAACTCTCCGACCCCTTCTGACACTCTCAGAAACTCTTTGACAATCTTTGACACTCTCTGACACTCTCTGACACTCTCTGACACTCTCTGAAACTCTCTGACACTCTCTGAAACTCTCTGAAACTGTCTGACACTCTCTGACACTCTCTGAAAGTCTCTGAATCTCTCCGAAACACTCTGACTCTTTCTGAATCTCTCTGGAACTCTCTGACACTTTCTGATACTCTCTGAAACTGTCTGACACTCTCTGACACTCTCTGACTCCATCTGACACTTTCTGAATCTCTCGGAAACTCTCTGACACTCTGTGCCACTCTCTGTAACTCTCTGAAACTCTGTGACACTCTCTGACACTCTCTGACACTCTCTCAAACTCTCTGACTCTCACTGAAACTCTGTGACACTCTCGGAAACTCTCTGAAACTCTCTGAAACTCTCTAACACTCTCTGAAACTCTCTGACACTCTCTGACACTCTCAGACACTCTCTGACACTTTCTGACACTTTCTGAAACTCTCTGATACTATCTGACACTTTCTGAATCTCTCGGACACTCTCTGAATCTCTCTGAAACTCTCCGACACTCTGTGACACTCTCTGAAACTTTCTGGCACTCTCTGACACTCTCTGAAGATCTCTGAAACTCTCTGAAAATCTCTGACACTCTCTGACACTCTGTAACACTCTCTGAAACACTCTGACACTCTCTGATACTCTCTGACAATTTCTGAAACTCTCTGACACTGTCTGACACTTTCTGAAACTCACGGACACTCTCTGATGCACTCTGCAACTCTGTGACACTCTGTGACACTCTCTGACACTCTCTGAATCTCTCTGAAACTCTATAACACTCTGTGACACTCTCTGAAACTCTCTGAAAGTCCCTGACACTCTCTGACACTCTCTGAAACTTTCTGACACTCTCTGACACTCTCTGAACATCTCTGAAAATCGCTGAAAATCTCTGACTCTCTCTGACACACTGTGACACTCTCAGATACTCTCTGACTCTCTCAAACACACTCCGACATACTCAGAAACTCTCAGAAACATTCTGGCACTCTCTGACACTCTCAGAAAGTCTCTGAAACTCTCTGACACCCTCTGAAACTCTCTGAAACTCCCTGACACTCTCTGACACTCTCTGAAACTCTTTGACACTCTTTGACACTCTCAGACACTGTCTGACTCTCTCTGAAAATCTCTGAAACTCTCTGAAACTGTTTGACACTCTCTGAATCTCTCTGAAACACTCTGACACTCTGTGACACTCTCTGAAACTCTCTGAAGATCTCTGAAACTTTCTGACACTCTCAGAAACACTCAGAAACTCTCTGAAACTCTCTGAAACTCTCTGAAACTCTCTGACACTCTCTGAGACACTCTGAAACTCTCTGAAACTCTCTGACACTCTCTGAAACTCTCTGACACTCTCTGGCACTCTCTGAGACTCTCTGAAACTCTCTGACACTCTCTGGCACTCTCTGAGACTCTCTGAAACTCTCTGACACTCTCTGACACTCTCTGAAACTCTCTGACACTCTCTGGCACTCTCTGAGACTCTCTGAAACTCTCTGACACTCTCTGACACTCTCTGAAACTCTCCGACACCTTCTGAGACTCTCAGAAACTCTTTGACACTCTTTGACACTCTCTGACACTCTCTGACACTCTCTGACACTCTCTGAAACTCTCTGACACTCTCTGAAAGTCTCTGAATCTCTCCGAAACTCTCTGACACTCTCTGACACTCTCTGAGACACTCTGACACTATCTGACACTATCTGACACTCTCTGAAACTCTCTGACACTCTCTGGCACTCTCTGAGACTCTCTGAAACTCTCTGACACTCTCTGACACTCTCTGAAACTCTCCGACACCTTCTGAGACTCTCAGAAACTCTTTGACACTCTTTGACACTCTTTGACACTCTCTGACACTCTCTGAAACTCTCTGACACTCTCTGAAACTCTCTGACACTCTCTGAAAGTCTCTGAATCTCTCCGAAACACTCTGACTCTCTCTGAATCTCTCTGAAACTCTCTGACACTCTCAGAAACACTCAGAAACTCTCTGACACTCTCTGAAACTTTCTGACACTCTCTGAAGTCCTCTGAAGCTCTCTGAAACTCTCCGAAACTCTCTGACTCTCTCAGAAACACTCAGATACTCTCTGAAACTCTCTGAAACTCTCTGAAACTCTCTGACACTCTCTGAGACACTCTGAAACTCTCTGACACTATCTGACACTCTCAGAAACTCTCTGGCACTCTCTGAGACTCTCTGAAACTCTCTGACACTCTCTGACACTCTCTGAAACTCTCCGACGCCTTCTGACACTCTCAGAAACTCTCTGACACTCTCTGGCACTCTCTGAGACTCTCTGAAACTCTTTGACACTCTCTGACACTCTCTGAAACTCTCTAACACTCTCTGAAACTCTCTGAAACTGTCTGACACTCTCTGACACTCCCTGAAAGTCTCTGAATCTCTCCGAAACACTCTGACTCTCTCTGAATCTCTCTGAAACTCTCTAACACTCTCTGAAACTCTCTGACACTCTCTGACACTCTCAGACACTCTCTGACACTTTCTGACACTTTCTGAAACTCTCTGATACTATCTGACACTTTCTGAATCTCACGGACACTCTCTGAATCTCTCTGAAACTCTCCGACACTCTGTGACACTCTATGAAACTTTCTGGCACTCTCTGACACTCTCTGAAGATCTCTGAAACTCTCTGAAAATCTCTGACACTCTCTGACACTCTGTGACACTCTCTGAAACACTCTGACACTCTCTGATACTCTCTGACAATTTCTGAAACTCTCTGACACTGTCTGACACTTTCTGAAACTCACGGACACTCTCTGATGCACTCTGCAACTCTGTGACACTCTGTGACACTCTCTGACACTCTCTGAATCTCTCTGAAACTCTATAACACTCTGTGACACTCTCTGAAACTCTCTGAAAGTCCCTGACACTCTCTGAAACTCTCTGAAACTTTCTGACACTCTCTGACACTCTCTGAACATCTCTGAAACTCGCTGAAAATCTCTGACTCTCTCTGACACACTGTGACACTCTCAGATACTCTCTGACTATCTCAAACACACTCCGACATACTCAGAAACTCTCAGAAACTCTCTGGCACTCTCTGACACTCTCAGAAAGTCTCTGAAACTCTCTGACACCCTCTGAAACTCTCTGAAACTCTCTGACACTCTCTGACACTCTCTGAAACTCTTTGACACTCTTTGACACTCTCAGACACTGTCTGACTCTCTCTGAAAATCTCTGAAACTCTCTGAAACTGTTTGACACTCTCTGAATCTCTCTGAAACACTCTGACACTCTGTGACACTCTCTGAAACTCTCTGAAGATCTCTGAAACTTTCTGACACTCTCAGAAACACTCAGAAACTCTCTGAAACTCTCTGAAACTCTCTGACACTCTCTGAGACACTCTGAAACTCTCTGGCACTCTCTGACACTCTCTGAAACTCTCTGACACTCTCTGGCACTCTCTGAGACTCTCTGAAACTCTCTGATACTCTCTGACACTCTCTGAAACTCTCCGACACCTTCTGAGACTCTCAGAAACTCTTTGACACTCTTTGACACTCTCTGACACTCTCTGACACTCTCTGACACTCTCTGAAACTCTCTGACACTCTCTGAAAGTCTCTGAATCTCTCCGAAACTCTCTGACACTCTCTGAGACACTCTGAAACTCTCTGACAATATCTGACACTCTCTGAAACTCTCTGACACTCTCTGGCACTCTCTGAGACTCTCTGAAACTCTCTGACACTCTCTGACACTCTCTGAAACTCTCCGACACCTTCTGAGACTCTCAGAAACTCTTTGACACTCTTTGACACTCTCTGACACTCTCTGAAACTCTCTGACACTCTCTGAAACTCTCTGACACTCTCTGAAAGTCTCTGAATCTCTCCGAAACACTCTGACTCTCTCTGAATCTCTCTGAAACTCTCTGACACTCTCAGAAACACTCAGAAACTCTCTGACACTCTCTGAAACTTTCTGACACTCTCTGAAGTCCTCTGAAGCTCTCTGAAACTCTCCGAAACTCTCTGACTCTCTCAGAAACACTCAGATACTCTCTGAAACTCTCTGAAACTCTCTGAAACTCTCTGACACTCTCTGAGACACTCTGAAACTCTCTGACACTATCTGACACTCTCAGAAACTCTCTGGCACTCTCTGAGACTCTCTGAAACTCTCTGACACTCTCTGACACTCTCTGAAACTCTCCGACACCTTCTGACACTCTCAGAAACTCTCTGACACTCTCTGGCACTCTCTGAGACTCTCTGAAACTCGTTGACACTCTCTGACACTCTCTGAAACTCTCTAACACTCTCTGAAACTCTCTGAAACTGTCTGACACTCTCTGATACTCTCTGAAACTGTCTGACACTCTCTGACACTCTCTGACTCCATCTGACACTTTCTGAATCTCTCGGACACTCTCTGAATCTCTCTGAAACTCTCTGACACTCTGTGACACTCTCTGACACTCTGTGACACTCTCTGTAACTCTCTGAAACTCTGTGACACTCTCTGACACTCTCTGACACTCTATGACACTCTCTCAAACTCTCTGACTCTCACTGAAACTCTGTGACACTCTCTGAAACTCTCTGAAACTCTCTGACACTCTCTGAAACTCTCTGACAATCTCTGACACTCTCAGACACTCTCTGACACTTTCTGACACTTTCTGAAACTCTCTGACACTATCTGACACTTTCTGAATCTCTCGGACACTCTCTGATTCTCTCTGAAACTCTCCGACACTCTGTGACACACTCTGAAACTCTCTGAAACACTCTGACAATCTGTGACACTCTCTGAAACTCTCTGACACTCTCTGAAACTTTCTGACACTTTCTGACACTCTCTGAAGTCCTCTGAAGCTCTCTGAAACTCTCCGAAACTCTCTGACTCTCTCAGAAACACTCAGAAACTCTCTGAAACTCTCTGAAACTCTCTGACACTCTCTGAGACACTCTGAAACTCTCTGACACTATCTGACACTCTCAGAAACTCTCTGACACTCTCTGGCACTCTCTGAAACTCTCTGAAACTCTCTGACACTCTCTGAAACTCTCTGACACTCTCTGACACTCTCAGACACTCTCTGACACTTTCTGACACTTTCTGAAACTCTCTGACACTATCTGACACTTTCTGAATCTCTCGGACACTCTCTGAATCTCTCTGAAACTCTCCGACACTCTGTGACACTCTCTGAACCTCTCTGAAACACTCTGACAATCTGTGACACTCTCTGAAACTCTCTGACACTCTCTGAAACTTTCTGACACTCTCTGAAGTCCTCTGAAGCTCTCTGAAACTCTCCGAAACTCTCTGAAACTCTCTGACATTCTCTGAGACACTCTGAAACTCTCTGACACTATCTGACAATCTCAGAAACTCTCTGACACTCTCTGGCACTCTCTGAGACTCTCTGAAACTCTCTGACACTCTCTGACACTCTCTGAAACTCTCCGACACCTTCTGACACTCTCAGAAACTCTTTGACAATCTTTGACACTCTCTGACACTCTCTGACACTCTCTGACACTCTCTGAAACTCTCTGAAACTGTCTGACACTCTCTGACACTCTCTGAAAGTCTCTGAATCTCTCCGAAACACTCTGACTCTCTCTGAATCTCTCTGGAACTCTCTGACACTCTCTGATACTCTCTGAAACTGTCTGACACTCTCTGACTCCATCTGACACTTTCTGAATCTCTCGGTAACTCTCTGACACTCTGTGCCACTCTCTGTAACTCTCTGAAACTCTGTGACACTCTCTGACACTCTCTGACACTCTCTCAAACTCTCTGACTCTCACTGAAACTCTGTGACACTCTCGGAAACTCTCTGAAACTCTCTGAAACTCTCTAACACTCTCTGAAACTCTCTGACACTCTCTGACACTCTCAGACACTCTCTGACACTTTCTGACACTTTCTGAAACTCTCTGATACTATCTGACACTTTCTGAATCTCTCGGACACTCTCTGAATCTCTCTGAAACTCTCCGACACTCTGTGACACTCTCTGAAACTTTCTGGCACTCTCTGACACTCTCTGAAGATCTCTGAAACTCTATGAAAATCTCTGACACTCCCTGAAACTCTGTGACACTCTCTGAAACACTCTGACACTCTCTGATACTCTCTGACAATTTCTGAAACTCTCTGACACTGTCTGACACTTTCTGAAACTCACGGACACTCTCTGATGCACTCTGCAACTCTGTGACACTCTGTGACACTCTCTGACACTCTCTGAATCTCTCTGAAACTCTATAACACTCTGTGACACTCTCTGAAACTCTCTGAAAGTCCCTGACACTCTCTGACACTCTCTGAAACTTTCTGACACTCTCTGACACTCTCTGAACATCTCTGAAACTCGCTGAAAATCTCTGACTCTCTCTGACACACTGTGACACTCTCAGATACTCTCTGACTCTCTCAAACACACTCCGACATACTCAGAAACTCTCAGAAACTCTCTGGCACTCTCTGACACTCTCAGAAAGTCTCTGAAACTCTCTGACACCCTCTGAAACTCTCTGAAACTCTCTGACACTCTCTGACACTCTCTGACACTCTCTGACACTCTCTGAAACTCTTTGACACTCTTTGACACTCTCAGACACTGTCTGACTCTCTCTGAAAATCTCTGAAACTCTCTGAAACTGTTTGACACTCTCTGAATCTCTCTGAAACACTCTGACACTCTGTGACACTCTCTGAAACTCTCTGAAGATCTCTGAAACTTTCTGACACTCTCAGAAACACTCAGAAACTCTCTGAAACTCTCTGAAACTCTCTGAAACTCTCTGACACTCTCTGAGACACTCTGAAACTCTCTGACACTATCTGACACTCTCTGAAACTCTCTGACACTCTCTGGCACTCTCTGAGACTCTCTGAAACTCTCTGACACTCTCTGACACTCTCTGAAACTCTCCGACACCTTCTGAGGCTCTCAGAAACTCTTTGACACTCTTTGACACTCTCTGACACTCTCTGACACTCTCTGACACTCTCTGAAACTCTCTGACACTCTCTGAAAGTCTCTGAATCTCTCCGAAACTCTCTGACACTCTCTGAGACACTCTGAAACTCTCTGACACTATCTGACACTCTCTGAAACTCTCTGACACTCTCTGGCACTCTCTGAGACTCTCTGAAACTCTCTGACACTCTCTGACACTCTCTGAAACTCTCCGACACCTTCTGAGACTCTCAGAAACTCTTTGACACTCTTTGACACTCTCTGACACTCTCTGACACTCTCTGACACTCTCTGAAACTCTCTGACACTCTCTGAAAGTCTCTGAATCTCTCCGAAACACTCTGACTCTCTCTGAATCTCTCTGAAACTCTCTGACACTCTCTGAAACTCTCTGAAACTGTCTGACACTCTCTGACACTCTCTGACTCCATCTGACAGTTTCTGAATCTCTCGGACACTCTCTGAATCTCTCTGAAACTCTCTGACACTCTGTGACACTCTCTGAAAATTTCTGGCACTGTCTGACACTCTCTGAAGATCTCTGAAACTCTCTGAAAATCTCTGACACTCTCTGACATTCTGTGACACTCTCTGAAACTCTGTGAAACTCTCTGAAACACTCTGAAACTCTCTGACATTCTCTGAAACTCTTTGAAACTCTTTGTAACTCTCTGACACTCTCAGAAACTCTCCGAAGCTCTCTGAAACTCTCTGACACTCTCTGACACTCTCTGAAATTCTCAGACACTCTCAGACACTCTCTGACACTCTCTGACACTATCTGAGACTCTCTGAAACTCTCTGACACTCTCTGACTCTCTCTGAAACTGTCTGAAACTCTCGGACACTCTCTGACACTCTGAAATTCTCTGACACTCTCTGACACTCTTTGAAACTCTATGACACTCTGTGACACTCTCTGACACTCTCTGAATCTCTCTGAAAAGCTCTGACCCTCTGTGACACTCTCTGAAACTGTTTGAAACTCTCTGACACCCTCTGACTATCTCTGAAACTCTCTGAAAATCTCTGACACTCTCTGACACTCTGTGACACTCTCAGATACTCTCTGACTCTCTCAGACACACTCCGACACACTCAGAAACTCTCAGAAACTCTCTGGAACTTTATGACACTCTCAGAAAGTCTCTGAAATTCTCTGAATCTCTCTGAAACTCTCTGACACTCTCTGACGCGCTCTGACACTCTCTGAAACTCTGTGACACTCTTTGACACTCTCTGATACTCACTGACTCTCTCTGAAACTCTCTGACACTTTCTGAAACTCTCTGAAACTGTCTGACACTCTCTGACAATCTCTGACACTCTCTGAATCTCTCTGAATCACTCTGACACTCTGTGACACTCTCTGACACTCTGTGACACTCTCTGAAACTCTCTGACAATCTCTGGCACTCTCAGACACTCTCTGAAGATCTCTGAAACTCTCTGACACTATCTGACTCTTTCTGAAACTCTTGGACACTCTCTGACACACTCTGCAACTCTATGACACTATGTGACACTCTCTGACACTCTCTGAATCTCTCTGAAAAGCTCTGACACTCTGTGGCACTCTCTGAAACTCTCTGAAAGTCCCTGACACTCTCTGACTCTCTCTGAAACTTTCTGACACTCTCTGACACTCTCTGAACATCTCTGAAACTCTCTGAAACTCTCTGACACCCTCTGATACTCTGTGACACTCTCAGATACTCTCTGACTCTCTCAGACACACTCCGACAGACTCAGAAACTCTCAGAAACTCTCTGGAACTCTCTGACACTCTCAGAAAGTCTCTGAAACACTCTGAAACTCTCTGAAACTCTCTGACACTATTTGACGCTCTCTGACACTCTCTGAAACTCTGTGACACACTTTGACACTCTCTGACACTCTCTGAAACTCTCTGAAACTCTCTGACACTCTCTGACACTCTCTGAAACTCTCTGACAATCTCTGACACTCTCAGACACTTTCTGGCACTCTCTGACACTCTCTGAAGATCTCTGACACTTTCTGAAACTCTCTGACACTATCTGATTCTTTCTGAAACTCTCGGACACTCTCTGACACACTCTGCAACTCTCTGACACTCTGTGGCACTCTCTGACACTCTCTGAATCTCTCTGAAAAGCTCTGACACTCTGTGACACTCTGAAACTCTCTGAAACTCACTGACACTCTCTGACTCTCTCTGAAACTTTCTGACACTCTCTGAAACTCTCTGAAAATCTCTGAGACTCTCTGACACTCTGTGACACTCTCAGATACTCTCTGACTCCCGCAGACACACTTCGACACACTCAGAATCTCTCAGAAACTCTCTGGCACTCTCTGACACTCTCAGAAACTCTCTGAAACTCTTTGACACTCTCTGAAACCCTCTGACACTCTCTGACACTCCCTGACACTCTCTGAAACTCTCTGACACTCTCTGACACTCTCTGAAACTCTTTGACACTCTTTGACAATCTCAGACGCTGTCTGACTCTATCTGAAACTCTCTGACACTCTCCAACACTCCCTGACACTGTCTGAAGCTATCTGACACTCTCTGACACTCTCTGAAACTCTCTGACACTCTCTGAAACTCTCTGACAATCTCTGACACTCTCAGACACTCTCTGACACTCTCTGACACTTTCTGAAACTCTCTGACACTATCTGACACTTTCTGAATCTTTCGGACACTCTCTGAATCTCTCTGAAACTCTCCGACACTCTGTGACACTCTCTGAAACTTTCTCGCACTCTCTGACACTCTCTGAAGATCTCTGAAACTCTCTGACATTCTCCGACACTCTCTGACACTCTCTGAAACTTTCCGAAACTCTCTGACAGTATCTGACACTTTCTGAAACTCTCGGACACTCTCTGACACACTCTGCAACTCTATGACACTCTGTGACACTCTCTGACACTCTCTGACATTCTGTGAATCTCTCTGAAGCTCTCTGACACTCTGTGACACTCTGTAACTCTGTGAAACTCCCTGACACTCTCTGACACTCTCTGAAACTTTCTGACACTCTCTGACACTCTCTGAACATCTCTGAAACTCTCTGAAAATCTCTGACACTCTCTGACACTCTGTGACACTCTCAGATACTCTCTGACTCCCGCAGACACACTTCGACACACTCCGAATCTCTCAGAATCTCTCTGGCACTCTCTGACACTCTCAGAAACTCTCTGAAACTCTTTGACACTCTCTGAAACCCTCTGACACTCTCTGACACTCTCTGACACTCCCTGACACTCTCTGAAACTCTCTGACACTCTCTCACACTCTCTGAAACTCTTTGACACTCTTTGACAATCTCAGACACTGTCTGACTCTATCTGAAACTCTCTGACACTCTCCGACACTCCCTGACACTGTCTGAAGCTCTCTGACACTCTCTGACACTCTCTGAAACTCTCTGACACTCTCTGACACTCTCTGAAACTCTCTGACAATCTCTGACACTCTCAGACACTCTCTGACACTCTCTGACACTTTCTGAAACTCTCGGACACTCTCTGAATCTCTCTGAAACTCTCCGACACTCTGTGACACTCTCTGAAACTTTCTGGCACTCTCTGGCACTCTCTGAAGATCTCTGAAGCTCTCTGAATATCTCTGACACTCTCAGAAACTCTCTGACACTCACTGACACTCTGTGACACTCTCAGAAACTCTCCGAAGCTCTCTGAAACTCTCTGACACTCTCTGAAACTCTGTGACACTCTCTGAAACACTCTGACACTCTCTGAAATTCTCTGAAACTCTCTGACACTCTCTGACACTCTCTGAAACTCCCTGACACTCTCTGACACTCTCAGACACTCTCTGACACTCTGTGACACTTTCTGAATCTCTCGGACTCTCTCTGAATCTCTCTGAAACTCTACGACAGTCTGTGACACTCTCTGAAACATTCTGGCACTCTCTGACACTCTCTGAATATCTCTGGCACTCTCTGACACTCTCAGACACACTCTGCCACTCTCTGACTCTTTCTGAAACTCTCTGACTCTATCTGACTCTTTCTGAAACTCTCGGACACTCTCTGACACACTCTGCAACTCTATGACACTCTGTGCCACTCTCTGACACTCTCTGAATCTCGCTGAAAAGCTCTGACACTCTGTGACACTCTCTGAAACTGTCTGAAACTCCCTGACACTCTCTGGCTCTCTCCGAAACTTTCTGACACTCTCTGACACTCTCAAAACATCTCTGAAACTCTCTGAAAATATCTGACACTCCCTGACACTCTGTGACACTCTCAGATACTCTCTGACTCTCTCAGACACACTCCGACACACTCAGAAACTCTCAGAAACTCTCTGGAACTCTCTGACACTCTCAGAAAGTCTCTGAAACTCTCTGACACTCTCTGAAACTCTCTGACACTCTCTGACGCTCCCTGACACTCTCTGAAACTCTGTGACACTCTTTGTTACTCTCTGACACTCACTGACTCTCTCTGAAACTCTCTGACACTCTCTGACACTCTCTGAAACTGTCTGACAATCTCTGACGATCTCTGACACTCTCTGAATCTCTCTGAATCACTCTGACACTCTGTGACACTTTCTGAAACTCTCTGACACACTCTGAAACTTTCTGGCACTCTCTGAAACTCTCTGAAGCTCTCTGAAACTCTCTGACACTCTCTGACACTCTCTGAAACTCTCAGAAACTCTCTGACACTCTCTGACACTCTCTGAAACTCTCTGACAATCTCTGGCAATCTCAGACACTCTCAGACACTCTCAGACACTCTCTGAAGATCTCTGAAACTCTCAGACACTATCTGACTCTTTCTGAATCTCTCGGACACCCTCTGAATCTCTCTGAAACTCTCCAACACTCTGTGACACTCTCTGAAACTTTCTCGCACTCTCTGACACTCTCTGAAGATCTCTGAAACTCTCTGAAAATCTCTGACACTCTCTGAAACTCTGTGAAACTCTCTGATACACTCTGACACTCTCTGACATTCTCAGACACTCTCTGACACTCTCTGACACTTTCTGAAACTCTCTGACAGTATCTGACACTTTCTGAAACTCTCGGACACTCTCTGACACAGTCTGCAACTCTGTGTCACTCTGTGACACTCTCTGACACTCTCTGACACTCTCTGAATCTCTCTGAAACTCTCTGACACTCTGTGACACTCGGTAACTCTCTGAAACTCCCTGACACTCTCTGACACTCTCTGAAATTTTCTGACACTCTCTGACACTCTCTGAACATCTCTGAAACTCTCTGACACTCTGTGACACTCTCAGATACTCTCTGACTCCCGCAGAGACACTTCGACACACTCAGAAACTCTCAGAAACTCTCTGGCACTCTCTGAAGCTCTCAGAAACTCTCTGAAACTCTTTGCCACACTCTGAAACTCTCTGACACTCTCTGAAACTCTTGACACTCTTTGACACTCTCAGACACTGTCTGACTCTCTCTGAAACTCTCTGACACTCTCTGACACTCCCTGACACTCTCTGAAAATCTCTAACACTGTCTGACTCTATCTGAAACTCTCAGACACTCTCTGACACTCCCTGACACTGTCTGAAGCTCTCTGACACTCTCTGACATTCTCTGAAGCTCTCTGAAACTATCTGACACTCTCTGCCACTCTCTGAAACTCTCTGACAATCTCTGACACTCTCAGACACTCTCTGACACTCTCTGAAACATTCTGAAACTCTCTGACGCTATCGGACACTTTCTGAATCTCTCGGACACTCTCTGAATCTCTCTGAAACTCTCCGACACTCTGTGACACTCTCTGAAACTTTCTGGCACTCTCTGACACTCTCTGAAGATCTCTGAAACTCTCTGAAAATCTCTGACACTCTCTGAATCTCTTTGACACTCACTGACACTCTGTGGCACTCACTGACACTCTCTGAAGATCTCTGAAACTCTCTGAAAATCTCTGACGCTCTCTGAAACTCTGTGACACTCTCTGAAACACTCTGACACTCTCTGACACTCTCCGGCACACTCAGAAACTGTCAGAAACTCTCAGGCACTCTCTGACACTCTCAGAAATTCTCTGAAACTCTCTGACACTCTCTGAAACCCTCTGACACTCTCTGACACTCTCTGACACTCTCTGAAACTCTTTGACACTCTTTGACACTCTCAGACACTGTCTGACTCTCTCTGAAACTCTCTGAAACTCTCTGACACTCTCTGACACACCCTGACACTCTCTGAAGCTTTCTGAAACTCTCTGACACGCTGTGACGCCCTCTGAAACTCTCTGAAACTCTCGGACACTCTCTGAAACTTTCTGACACTCTCTGAAACTCACTGAAACTCTTTGTAACTCTCTGACACTCTCAGAAACTCTCAGAAGCTCTCTGAAACTCTCTGACACTCTCTGACACTCTCTGTAACTCTCAGACACTCTCAGACACTCTCTGACACTCTCTGACACTATCTGAGACTCTCTGAAACTCTCTGACACTCTCTGAAACACTCTGACACTCTCTGACACTCTCTGACACTCTCTGACACTCTCTGAAAATCTCTGACACTCTCTGACACTCTCAGACACTCTCTGACACTCTGTGACACTTTCTGAAACTCTCAGACACTATCTGACAGTTTCTGAATCTCTCGGACACTCTCTGAATCTCTCTGAAACTCTCCGACACTCTGTGACACTCTCTGAAACATTCTGGCACTCTCTGACACTCTCTGAACATCTCTGAAACTCTCTGAAAATCGCTGACACTCTCTGACACTCTGTGACACTCTCAGATACTCTCTGACTCTCTCAGACACACTCCGACACACTCAGAAACTCTCTGGAACTCTCTGACACTCTCAGAAAGTCTCTGAAACACTCTGACACTCTCTGAAACTCTCTGACACTATCTGACGCTCTCTGACACTCTCTGAAACTCTGTGACACACTTTGACACTCGCTGAAACTCACTGACTCTCTCTGAAACTCTCTGACACTCTCTGAAACTCTCTGAAACTCTTTGAAACTCTCTGACAATCTCTGACACTCTCTGAATCTCTCTGAATCACTCTGACACTCTGTGACACTCTCTGAAACTCTCTGATACTCTCTGAAACTTTCTGACACACTCTGAAACTCTCTGACGCTCTCTGAAACTCTCTGAAACTCTCTGAAACTCTCTGAAACTCTCTGAAACTCTCTGACACTCTCTGACACTCTCTGAAACTCTCTGACAATCTCTGGCAATCTCAGACACTCTCAGACACTCTCTGAAGATCTCTGAAACTCTCTGACACTATCTGACACTTTCTGAATCTCTCGGACACTCTCTGAATCTCTCTGAAACTCTCCGACACTCTGTCAAACTCTCTGAAACTTTCTCGCACTCTCTGACACTCTCTGAAGATCTCCGAAACTCTCTGAAAATCTCTGACACTCTCTGAAACTCTGTGAAACTCTCTGAAACACTCTGACACTCTCTGACATTCTCAGACACTCTCTGACACTCTCTGACACTTTCTGAAACTCTCTGACAGTATCTGACACTTTCTGAAACTCTCGGACACTCTCTGACACACTCTGCAACTCTCTGTCACTCTGTGAATCTCTCGGACACTCTCTGAATCTCTCTGAAGCTCTCTGACACTCTGCGACACTCTGTAACTCTCTGAAAGTCCCTGACACTCTCTGACACTCTGTGAAACTTTCTGACACTCTCTGACACTCTATGAACATCTCTGAAACTCTCTGAAAATCTCTGACACTCTCTGACACTCTGTGACACTCTCAGATACTCTCTGACTCCCGCAGACACACTTCGACACACTCAGAAACTCTCAGAAACTCTCTGGCACTCTCTGACTTTCTCAGAAACTCTCTGACACTCTCTGACACTCTCTGAAACTCTTTGACACTCTCTGACATTCTGTGACACTGCCTGACTCTCTCTGAAACTCTCTGACACTCTCTGACACTCCCTGACACTCTCTGAAACTCTCTGACACTCTCTGAAACTCTTTGACACTCTTTGACAATCTCAGACACTGTCTGACTCTATCTGATACTCTCTGACACTCTCTGACACTCCCTGACACTGTCTGAAGCTCTCTGACACTCTCTGACACTCTCTGAAACTCTCTGAAACTCTCTGACACTCTCTGACACTCTCTGAAACTCTCTGACAATCTCTGACACTCTCAGACAATCTCTGAGACTCTCTGACACTTTCTGAAACTCTCTGACACTATCTGACACTTTCTGAATCTCTCGGACACTCTCTGAATTTCTCTGAAACTCTCCGACACTTTGGGACACTCTCTGAAACTTTCTGGCACTCTCTGACACTCTCTGAAGATTTCTGAAACTCTCTGAAAATATCTGACACTCCCTGACACTCTGTGACACTCTCAGATACTCTCTGACTCTCTCAGACACACTCCGACACACTCAGAAACTCTCAGAAACTCTCTGGAACTCTCTGACACTCTCAGAAAGTCTCTGAAACTCTCTGACACTCTCTGAAACTCTCTGACACTCTCTGACGCTCCCTGACACTCTCTGAAACTCTGTGACACTCTTTGTTACTCTCTGACACTCACTGACTCTCTCTGAAACTCTCTGACACTCTCTGAAACTCTCTGAAACTGTCTGACAATCTCTGACAATCTCTGACAATCTCTGACACTCTCAGAATCTCTCTGAATCACTCTGACACTCTGTGACACTTTCTGAAACTCTCTGACACACTCTGAAACTTTCTGGCACTCTCTGAAACTCTCTGAAACTCTCTGACACTCTCTGACACTCTCTGAAACTCTCTGAAACTCTCTGACACTCTCTGACACTCTCTGAAACTCTCTGAAACTCTCCGACAATCTCTGGCAATCTCAGACACTCTCAGACACTCTCAGACACTCTCTGAAGATCTCTGAAACTCTCAGACACTATCTGACTCTTTCTGAATCTCTCGGACACTCTCTGAATCTCTCTGAAACTCTCCAACACTCTGTGACACTCTCTGAAACTTTCTCGCACTCTCTGACACTCTCTGAAGATCTCTGAAACTCTCTGAAAATCTCTGACACTCTCTGAAACTCTGTGAAACTCTCTGATACACTCTGACACTCTCTGACATTCTCAGACACTCTCTGACACTCTCTGACACTTTCTGAAACTCTCTGACAGTATCTGACACTCTCTGACACTCTCTGACACTCTCTGAATCTCTCTGAAACTCTCTGACACTCTGTGACACTCGGTAACTCTCTGAAACTCCCTGACACTCTCTGACACTCTCTGAAATTTTCTGACACTCTCTGACACTCTCTGAACATCTCTGACACTCTCTGACACTCTGTGACACTCTCAGATACTCTCTGACTCCCGCAGAGACACTTCGTCACACTCAGAAACTCTCAGAAACTCTCTGGCACTCTCTGAAGCTCTCAGAAACTCTCTGAAACTCTTTGCCACACTCTGAAACTCTCTGACACTCTCTGACACTCTCTGAAACTCTTTGACACTCTTTGACACTCTCAGACACTGTCTGACTCTCTCTGAAACTCTCTGAAACTCTCTGACACTCCCTGACACTCTCTGAAAATCTCTAACACTGTCTGACTCTATCTGAAACTCTCTGACACTCTCTGACACTCCCTGACACTGTCTGAAGCTCTCTGACACTCTCTGACATTCTCTCAAGCTCTCTGAAACTCTCTGACACTCTGACACTCTCTGAAACTCTCTGACAATCTCTGACACTCTCAGACACTCTCTGACACTCTCTGACACTCTCTGAAACATTCTGAAACTCTCTGACGCTATCTGACACTTTCTGAATCTCTCGGACACTCTCTGAATCTCTCTGAAACTCTCCGACACTCTGTGACACTCTGTGAAACTTTCTGGCACTCTCTGACACTCTCTGAAGATCTCTGAAACTCTCTGAAAATCTCTGACACTCTCTGAATCTCTCTGACACTCACTGACACTCTGTGGCACTCACTGACACTCTCTGAAGATCTCTGAAACTCTCTGAAAATCTCTGACGCTCTCTGAAACTCTGTGACACTCTCTGAAACACTCTGACACTCTCTGACACTCTCCGGCACACTCAGAAACTGTCAGAAACTCTCAGGCACTCTCTGACACTCTCAGAAATTCTCTGAAACTCTCTGACACTCTCTGAAACCCTCTGACACTCTCTGACACTCTCTGACACTCTCTGAAACTCTTTGACACTCTTTGACACTCTCAGACACTGTCTGACTCTCTCTGAAACTCTCTAAAACTCTCTGACACTCTCTGACACACCCTGACACTCTCTGAAGCTTTCTGAAACTCTCTGACACGCTGTGACACCCTCTGACACTCTCTGAAACTCTCTGACACTCTCTGAAACAATCTGACAATCTCTGACATTCTGCGGCACACTCAGAAACTCTCAGAAACTCTCAGGCACTCTCTGACACTCTCAGAAATTCTCTGAAACTCTCTGACACTCTCTGAAACCCTCTGACACTCTCTGACACTCTCGGACACTCTCTGAAATTCTTTGACACTCTTTGACACTCTCAGACACTGTCTGACTCTCTCTGAAACTCTCTGAAACTCTCTGACACTCCCTGACACTCTCTGAAGCTTTCTGAAACTCTCTGACACTCTGTGACACCCTCTAAAAATCTCTGACACTCTCTGACACTCTGTGACACTCTCAGATACTCTCTGACTCTCTCAGACACACTCCGACACACTCAGAAACTCTCTGGAACTCTCTGACACTCTCAGAAAGTCTCTGAAACACTCTGACACTCTCTGAAACTCTCTGACACTATCTGACGCTCTCTGACACTCTCTGAAACTCTGTGACACACTTTGACACTCGCTGAAACTCACTGACTCTCTCTGAAACTCTCTGACACTCTCTGAAACTCTCTGAAACTCTCTGAAACTCTCTGACAATCTCTGACACTCTCTGAATCTCTCTGAATCACTCTGACACTCTGTGACACTCTCTGAAACTCTCTGACACTCTCTGAAACTTTCTGACACACTCTGAAACTCTCTGACGCTCTCTGAAACTCTCTGAAACTCTCTGACACTCTCTGAAACTCTCTGAAACTCTCTGACACTCTCTGACACTCTCTGAAACTCTCTGACAATCTCTGGCAATCTCAGACACTCTCAGACACTCTCTGAAGATCTCTGAAACTCTCTGACACTATCTGACACTTTCTGAATCTCTCGGACACTCTCTGAATCTCTCTGAAACTCTCCGACACTCTGTCAAACTCTCTGAAACTTTCTCGCACTCTCTGACACTCTCTGAAGATCTCCGAAACTCTCTGAAAATCTCTGACACTCTCTGAAACTCTTTGACACTCTCTGACATTCTCAGACACTCTCTGACACTCTCTGACACTTTCTGAAACTCTCTGACAGTATCTGACACTTTCTGAAACTCTCGGACACTCTCTGACACACTCTGCAACTCTGTGTCACTCTGTGACACTCTCTGACACTCTCTGAATCTCTCTGAAACTCTCTGACACTCTGCGACACTCTGTAACTCTCTGAAAGTCCCTGACACTCTCTGACACTCTGTGAGACTTTCTGACACTCTCTGACACTCTATGAACATCTCTGAAACTCTCTGAAAATCTCTGACACTCTCTGACACTCTGTGACACTCTCAGATACTCTCTGACTCCCGCAGACACACTTCGACACACTCGGAAGCTCTCAGAAACTCTCTGGCACTCTCTGACTTTCTCAGAAACTCTCTGAAACTCTTGGACACTCTCTGAAACTCTCTGAAACTCTCTGACACTCTCTGACACTCTCTGAAACTCTTTGACACTCTTTGACACTCTCTGACACTGTCTGACTCTCTCTGAAACTCTCTGACACTCTCTGACACTCCCTGACACTCTCTGAAACTCTCTGACACTCTCTGAAACTCTTTGACACTCTTTGACAATCTCAGACACTGTCTGACTCTATCTGATACTCTCTGACACTCTCTGACACTCCCTGACACTGTCTGAAGCTCTCTGACACTCTCTGACACTCTCTGAAACTCTCTGAAACTCTCTGACACTCTCTGACACTCTTTGAAACTCTCTGACAATCTCTGACACTCTCAGACAATCTCTGAGACTCTCTGACACTTTCTGAAACTCTCTGACACTATCTGACACTTTCTGAATCTCTCGGACACTCTCTGAATTTCTCTGAAACTCTCCGACACTTTGGGACACTCTCTGAAACTTTCTGGCACTCTCTGACACTCTCGGAAGATCTCTGAAACTCTCTGAAAATCTCTGACACTCTCTGAAACTCTCTGACACTCTCTGAAACAATCTGACAATCTCTGACATTCTGCGGCACACTCAGAAACTGTCAGAAACTCTCAGGCACTCTCTGACACTCTCAGAAATTCTCTGAAACTCTCTGACACTCTCTGAAACCCTCTGGCACTCTCTGACACTCTCTGACACTCTCTGAAATTCTTTGACACTCTTTGACACTCTCAGACACTGTCTGACTCTCTCTGAAACTATCTGAAACTCTCTGACACTCCCTGACACTCTCTGAAGCTTTCTGAAACTCTCTGATACTCTGTGACACCCTCTGAAACTCTCTGAAACTCTCGGACAATCTCTGAAACTTTCTGACACTCTCTGAAACTCTCTGAAACTCTTTGTAACTCTCTGACACTCTCAGAAACTCTCAGAAGCTCACTGAAACTCTCTGACACTCTCTGAAACTCTCAGACACTCTGAGACACTCTCTGACACTCTCTGAAGCTTTCTGAAACTCTCTGACACTCTGTGACACCCTCTGAAACTCTCTGAAACTCTCGGACAATCTCTGAAACTTTCTGACACTCTCTGAAACTCTCTGAAACTCTTTGTAACACTCTGACACTCTCAGAAACTCTCAGAAGCTCACTGAAACTCTCTGACACTCTCTGAAACTCTCAGACACTCTGAGACACTCTCTGACACTCTCTGACACTATCTGAGACCCTCTGAAACTCTCTGACACTCTCTGAAATTCTCTGAAACTCTCTGACACTCTCTGAAACACGCTGACACTCTCTGAAATTCTCTGAAACTCTCTGACACTTTCTGAAACTCTCTGACACTATCTGACACTTTCTGAATCTCTCGGACACTCTCTGAATCTCTCTGAAACTCTCCGGCACTCTGTGACACTCTGAAACTTTCTGGCACTCTCTGACACTCTCTGAAGATCTCTGGCACTCTCTGAAAATCTCTGACACTCTCTGAAACTCAGTGACACTCTCTGAAAGACTCTGACACTCTGTGACACTCTGTGACACTCTCTGAGATTCTCTGAATCTCTCTGAAAAGCTCTGACACTCTGTGACACTCTCTGAAACTCTCTGAAACTCCCTGACACTCTCTGACTCTCTCTGAAACTTTCTGACACTCTCTTACACTCTCTGAACATCTCTGAAACTCTCTGAAAATCTCTGACACTCTCTGACACTCTGTGACACTCTCAGATACTCTCTGACTCTCTCAGACACACTCCGACACACTCAGAAACTCTCAGAAACCCTCTGGAACTCTCTGACACTCTCAGAAAGTCTCTGAAACACTCTGACACTCTCTGAAACTCTCTGGCACTCTCTGACGCTCTCTGACACTCTCTGAAATTCTGTGACACACCTTGACACTCTCTGACACTCACTGAATCTCTCTGAAACTCTCTGACATTCTCTGAAACTCTCTGAAACTGTCTGACAATCTCTGGCAATCTCTGACACTCTCTGAATCTCTCTGAATCACTCTGACACTCTGTGACACTCTCTGAAACTCTCTGACACTCTCTGAAACTTTCTGACACTCTCTGAAACTCTCGGAAGCTCTCTGAAACTCTCTGAAACTCTCTGACACTCTCTGACACTCTCTGAAACTCTCTGAAACTCTCTGACACTCTCTGACACTCTCTGAAACTCTCTGACAATCTCTGGCACTCTCAGACACTCTCTGAAGATCTCTGAAACTCTCTGACACTATCTGACACTTTCTGAATCTCTCGGACACTCTCTGAATCTCTCTGAATCTCTCCGACACTCTGTCACACTCTCTGAAACTTTCTCGCACTCTCTGACACTCTCTGAAGATCTCTGAATCTCTCTGACATTCTCAGACACTCTCTGACACTCTCTGACACTCTCTGACACTATCTGACACTTTCTGAAATTCTCGGACACTCTCTGACACACTCTGCAACTCTGTGTCACTCTGTGACACTCTCTGACACTTTCTGACACTCTCTGAATCTCTCTGAAACTCTCTGACACTCTGTGACACTCTGTAACTCTCTGAAACTCCCTGACACTCTCTGACACTCTCTGACACTCTCTGAACATCTCTGAAACTCTCTGAAAATCTCTGACACTCTGTGACACTCTCAGATACTCTCTGACTCCCGCAGACACACTTCGACACTCTCTGAAACTCTCAGACACTCTGAGACACTCTCTGACACTCTCTGACACTATCTGAGACCCTCTGAAACTCTCTGACACTCTCTGAAATTCTCTGAAACTCTCTGACACTCTCTGAAACACGCTGACACTCTCTGAAATTCTCTGAAACTCTCTGACACTTTCTGAAACTCTCTGACACTATCTGACACTTTCTGAATCTCTCGGACACTCTCTGAATCTCTCTGAAACTCTCCGGCACTCTGTGACACTCTGAAACTTTCTGGCACTCTCTGACACTCTCTGAAGATCTCTGGCACTCTCTGAAAATCTCTGACACTCTCTGAAACTCAGTGACACTCTCTGAAAGACTCTGACACTCTCTTACATTCTCAGACACTCTCTGACACTCTCTGACACTTTCTGAAACTCTCTGACACTATCTGACTATTTCTGAAACTCTCGGACACTCTCTGACACACTCTGCAACTCTGTGACACTCTGTGACACTCTCTGAGATTCTCTGAATCTCTCTGAAAAGCTCTGACACTCTGTGACACTCTCTGAAACTCTCTGAAACTCCCTGACACTCTCTGACTCTCTCTGAAACTTTCTGACACTCTCTGACACTCTCTGAACATCTCTGAAACTCTCTGAAAATCTCTGACACTCTCTGACACTCTGTGACACTCTCAGATACTCTCTGACTCTCTCAGACACACTCCGACACACTCAGAAACTCTCAGAAACCCTCTGGAACTCTCTGACACTCTCAGAAAGTCTCTGAAACACTCTGACACTCTCTGAAACTCTCTGGCACTCTCTGACGCTCTCTGACACTCTCTGAAATTCTGTGACACACCTTGACACTCTCTGACACTCACTGAATCTCTCTGAAACTCTCTGACATTCTCTGAAACTCTCTGAAACTGTCTGACAATCTCTGGCAATCTCTGACACTCTCTGAATCTCTCTGAATCACTCTGACACTCTGTGACACTCTCTGAAACTCTCTGACACTCTCTGAAACTTTCTGACACTCTCTGAAACTCTCGGAAGCTCTCTGAAACTCTCTGAAACTCTCTGACACTCTCTGACACTCTCTGAAACTCTCTGAAACTCTCTGACACTCTCTGACACTCTCTGAAACTCTCTGACAATCTCTGGCACTCTCAGACACTCTCTGAAGATCTCTGAAACTCTCTGACACTATCTGACACTTTCTGAATCTCTCGGACACTCTCTGAATCTCTCTGAATCTCTCCGACACTCTGTCACACTCTCTGAAACTTTCTCGCACTCTCTGACACTCTCTGAAGATCTCTGAATCTCTCTGACATTCTCAGACACTCTCTGACACTCTCTGACACTCTCTGACACTATCTGACACTTTCTGAAATTCTCGGACACTCTCTGACACACTCTGCAACTCTGTGTCACTCTGTGACACTCTCTGACACTTTCTGACACTCTCTGAATCTCTCTGAAACTCTCTGACACTCTGTGACACTCTGTAACTCTCTGAAACTCCCTGACACTCTCTGACACTCTCTGACACTCTCTGAACATCTCTGAAACTCTCTGAAAATCTCTGACACTCTGTGACACTCTCAGATACTCTCTGACTCCCGCAGACACACTTCGACACACTCAGAAACTCTCAGAAACTCTCTGGTACTCTCTGACACTCTCAGCAACTCTCTGAAACTCTTTGACACTCTCTGAAACTCTCTGACACTCTCTGACACTCTCTGACATTGTCTGAAACACTTTGACACTCTTTGAAACTCTCAGACACTGTCTGACTCTCTCTGAAACTCTCTGACACTCTCTGACACTCCCTGACACTCTCTGAAACTCTCTGACAGTCTCTGAAACTCTTTGACACTTTTTGACAATCTCAGACACTGTCTGACTCTATCTGAAACTCTCTGACACTCCCTGACACTGTCTGAAGCTCTCTGACACTCTCTGAAACTCTCTGACACTCTCTGACACTCTCTGACACTTTCTGAAACTCTCTGACGCTAGCTGACACTTTCTGAATCACTCGGACACTCTCTGAAACTCTCTGAAACTCTCCGACACTCTGTGACACTCTCTGAAACTTTCTGGCACTCTCTGACACTCTCTGAAGATCTCTGAAACTCTCTGAAAATCTCTGACACTCTCTGAAACTCTCTGACACTCACTGACACTCTGTGGCACTCACTGACACTCTCTGAAGATCTCTGAAACTCTCTGAAAATCTCTGAAACTCTCTGAAACTCTGTGACACTCTCTGAAACACTCTGACACTCTCTGACACTCTCCGGCACACTCAGAAACTGTCAGAAACTCTCATGCACTCTCTGACACTCTCTGAAACCCTCTGACACTCTCTGACACTCTCTGACACTCTCTGAAACTCTTTGACACTCTCAGACACTGTCTGACTCTCTCTGAAACTCTCTGAAACTCTCTGTCACTCTCTGACACTCCCTGACACTCTCTGAAGCTTTCTGAAACTCTCTGACACTCTGTAACACCCTCTGAAACTCTCTGAAACTCTCGGACACTCTCTGAAACTTTCTGACACTCTCTGAAACTCTCTGAAACTCTTTGTAACTCTCTGACACTCTCAGAAACTCTCAGAAGCTCACTGAAACTCTCTGACACTCTCTGACACTCTCTGAAACTCTCAGACACTCTCAGACACTCTCAGACACTCTCTGACACTCTCTGACACTATCTGAGACTCTCTGAAACTCTCTGACACTCTCTGAAATTCTCTGAAACTCTCTGACACTCTCTGACACTCTCTGAAACTCTCTGACACTCTCTGACACTCTCAGACACTCTCTGACACTCTCTGACACTTTCTGAAACTCTCTGACACTATCTGACACTTTCTGAATCTCTCGGACACTCTCTGAATCTCTCTGAAACTCTCCGACACTCTGTGACACTCTCTGAAACTTTCTGGCCCTCTCTGACACTCTCTGAAGATCTCTGGCACTCTCTGAAAATCTCTGACATTCTCTGAAGCTCTGTGACACTCTCTGAAAGACTCTGACACTCTCTGACACTCTCAGACACTCTCTGACACTTTCTGAAACTCTCTGACACTATCTGACTCTTTCTGAAAATCTCGGACACTCTCTGACACACTCTGCAACTCTATGACACTCTGTGAGACTCTCTGACACTCTCTGAATCTCTCTGAAAAGCTCTGACACTATGTGACACTCTCTGAAACTCTCTGAAACTCCCTGACACTCTCTGACACTCTGTGACACTCTCAGATACTCTCTGACTCTCTCAGACACACTCCGACACACTCAGAAACTCTCAGAAACTCTCTGGAACTCTCTGACTCTCTCAGAAAGTCTCTGAAACTCTCTGACTCTCTCTGAAACTCTCTGAAACTTTCTGGCACTCTCTGACACTCTCTGAAGATCTCTGAAACTCTCTGAAAATCTCTGACACTCTCTGAAACTCTCTGACACTCACTGACACTCTGTGGCACTCACTGACACTCTCTGAAGATCTCTGAAACTCTCTGAAAATCTCTGAAACTCTCTGAAACTCTGTGACACTCTCTGAAACACTCTGACACTCTCTGACACTCTCCGGCACACTCAGAAACTGTCAGAAACTCTCATGCACTCTCTGACACTCTCTGAAACCCTCTGACACTCTCTGACACTCTCTGACACTCTCTGAAACTCTTTGACACTCTCAGACACTGTCTGACTCTCTCTGAAACTCTCTGAAACTCTCTGTCACTCTCTGACACTCCCTGACACTCTCTGAAGCTTTCTGAAACTCTCTGACACTCTGTAACACCCTCTGAAACTCTCTGAAACTCTCGGACACTCTCTGAAACTTTCTGACACTCTCTGAAACTCTCTGAAACTCTTTGTAACTCTCTGACACTCTCAGAAACTCTCAGAAGCTCACTGAAACTCTCTGACACTCTCTGACACTCTCTGAAACTCTCAGACACTCTCAGACACTCTCAGACACTCTCTGACACTCTCTGACACTATCTGAGACTCTCTGAAACTCTCTGACACTCTCTGAAATTCTCTGAAACTCTCTGACACTCTCTGACACTCTCTGAAACTCTCTGACACTCTCTGACACTCTCAGACACTCTGACACTCTCTGACACTTTCTGAAACTCTCTGACACTATCTGACACTTTCTGAATCTCTCGGACACTCTCTGAATCTCTCTGAAACTCTCCGACACTCTGTGACACTCTCTGAAACTTTCTGGCCCTCTCTGACACTCTCTGAAGATCTCTGGCACTCTCTGAAAATCTCTGACATTCTCTGAAGCTCTGTGACACTCTCTGAAAGACTCTGACACTCTCTGACACTCTCAGACACTCTCTGACACTTTCTGAAACTCTCTGACACTATCTGACTCTTTCTGAAAATCTCGGACACTCTCTGACACACTCTGCAACTCTATGACACTCTGTGACACTCTCTGACACTCTCTTAATCTCTCTGAAAAGCTCTGACACTATGTGACACTCTCTGAAACTCTCTGAAACTCCCTGACACTCTCTGACACTCTGTGACACTCTCAGATACTCTCTGACTCTCTCAGACACACTCCGACACACTCAGAAACTCTCAGAAACTCTCTGGAACTCTCTGACACTCTCAGAAAGTCTCTGAAACTCTCTGACTCTCTCTGAAACTCTCTGACACTCTCTGACGCTCTCTGACACTCTCTGAAAATCTGTGACACTCTTTGACACTCTCTGACACTCACTGACTCTCTCTGAAACTCTCTGACACTCTCTGAAACTCTCTGAAACTGTCTGACACTCTCTGACAATCTCTGACACTCTCTGAATCTCTCTGAATCACTCTGACACTCTGTGACACTCTCTGAAACTATCTGACACTCTCTGACACTCTCTGACAATCTCTGGCACTCTCAGACACTCTCTGAATATCTCTGAAACTCTCTGACACTATCTGACTCTTTCTGAAACTCTCGGACACTCTCTGACACACTCTGCAACTCTATGACACTATGTGACACTCTCTGACACTCTCTGAATCTCTCTGAAAAGCTCTGACACTCTGTGACACTCTCTGAAACTCTCTGAAAGTCCCTGACACACTCTGACTCTCTCTGAAACTTTTGGACACTCTCTGACACTCTCTGAACATCTCTGAAACTCTCTGAAAATCTCTGACACTCTCTGACACTCTGTGACACTCTCTGAAACTCTCTGACTCTCTCAGACACACTCCGAAACACTCAGAAACTCTCTGGAACTCTCTGACACTCTCAGAAAGTCTCTGAAACTCTCTGACACTATCTGACGCTCTCTGACACTCTCTGAAATTCTGTGACACACTTTGACACTCTCTGACACTCTCTGAAACTCTCTGAAACTCTCTGACACTCTCTGACACTCTTTGAAACTCTCTGACAATCTCTGACACTCTCAGACACTCTCTGACACTCTCTGACACTTTCTCAAACTCTCTGACACTATCTGACACTTTCTGAATCTCTCGGAAACTCTCTGAATCTCTCTGAAACACTCCGACACTCTGTGACACTCTCTGAAACTTTCTGGCACTCTCTGACACTCTCTGAAGATCTCTGAAACTCTCTGAAAATCTCTCACACTGTCTGAAACTCTCTGACACTCACTGACACTCCGTGGCACTCACTGACACTCTCTGAAGATCTCTGAAACTCTCTGAAAATCTCTGACACTCTCTGAAACTCTGTGACACTCTCTGAAACACTCTGACACTCTCTGACACTCTCCGGCACACTCAGAAACTGTCAGAAACTCTCAGGCACTCTCTGACACTCTCAGAAATTCTCTGAAACTCTCTGACACTCTCTGAAACCCTCTGACACTCTCTGACACTCTCTGGCACTCTCTGAAACTCTTTGACACTCTTTGACACTCTCAGACACTGTCTGACTCTCTCTGAAACTCTCTGAAACTCTCTGACACTCTCTGACACTCCCTGACACTCTCTGAAGCTTTCTGAAACTCTCTGACACTCTGTGACACCCTCTGAAACTCTCTGAAACTCTCTGACACTCTCTGAAACTTTCTGACACTCTCTGAAACTCTCTGAAACTCTTTGTAACTCTCTGACACTCTCAGAAACTCTCAGAAGCTCACTGAAACTCTCTGACACTCTCTGACACTCTCTGAAACTCTCAGACACTCTCAGACACTCTCTGACACTCTCTGACACTATCTGAGAATCTCTGAAACTCTCTGACACTATCTGAGAATCTCTGAAACTCTCTGACACTCTCTGAAATTCTCTGAAACTCTCTGACACTCTCAGACACTCTCTGAAACTCTCTGACACTCTCTGACACTCTGTGACACTCTCTGAAACTTTCTGGCACTCTCTGACACTCTCTGAAGATCTCTGGCACTCTCTGAAAATCTCTGACACTCTCTGAAACTCAGTGACACTCTCTGAAAGACTCTGACACTCTCTTACATTCTCAGACACTCTCTGACACTCTCTGACACTTTCTGAAACTCTCTGACACTATCTGACTATTTCTGAAACTCTCGGACACTCTCTGACACACTCTGCAACTCTGTGACACTCTGTGACACTCTCTGAGATTCTCTGAATCTCTCTGAAAAGCTCTGACACTCTGTGACACTCTCTGAAACTCTCTGAAACTCCCTGACACTCTCTGACTCTCTCTGAAACTTTCTGACACTCTCTGACACTCTCTGAACATCTCTGAAACTCTCTGAAAATCTCTGACACTCTCTGACACTCTGTGACACTCTCAGATACTCTCTGACTCTCTCAGACACACTCCGACACACTCAGAAACTCTCAGAAACCCTCTGGAACTCTCTGACACTCTCAGAAAGTCTCTGAAACACTCTGACACTCTCTGAAACTCTCTGGCACTCTCTGACGCTCTCTGACACTCTCTGAAATTCTGTGACACACCTTGACACTCTCTGACACTCACTGAATCTCTCTGAAACTCTCTGACATTCTCTGAAACTCTCTGAAACTGTCTGACAATCTCTGGCAATCTCTGACACTCTCTGAATCTCTCTGAATCACTCTGACACTCTGTGACACTCTCTGAAACTCTCTGACACTCTCTGAAACTTTCTGACACTCTCTGAAACTCTCGGAAGCTCTCTGAAACTCTCTGAAACTCTCTGACACTCTCTGACACTCTCTGAAACTCTCTGAAACTCTCTGACACTCTCTGACACTCTCTGAAACTCTCTGACAATCTCTGGCACTCTCAGACACTCTCTGAAGATCTCTGAAACTCTCTGACACTATCTGACACTTTCTGAATCTCTCGGACACTCTCTGAATCTCTCTGAATCTCTCCGACACTCTGTCACACTCTCTGAAACTTTCTCGCACTCTCTGACACTCTCTGAAGATCTCTGAATCTCTCTGACATTCTCAGACACTCTCTGACACTCTCTGACACTCTCTGACACTATCTGACACTTTCTGAAATTCTCGGACACTCTCTGACACACTCTGCAACTCTGTGTCACTCTGTGACACTCTCTGACACTTTCTGACACTCTCTGAATCTCTCTGAAACTCTCTGACACTCTGTGACACTCTGTAACTCTCTGAAACTCCCTGACACTCTCTGACACTCTCTGACACTCTCTGAACATCTCTGAAACTCTCTGAAAATCTCTGACACTCTGTGACACTCTCAGATACTCTCTGACTCCCGCAGACACACTTCGACACTCTCTGAAACTCTCAGACACTCTGAGACACTCTCTGACACTCTCTGACACTATCTGAGACCCTCTGAAACTCTCTGACACTCTCTGAAATTCTCTGAAACTCTCTGACACTCTCTGAAACACGCTGACACTCTCTGAAATTCTCTGAAACTCTCTGACACTTTCTGAAACTCTCTGACACTATCTGACACTTTCTGAATCTCTCGGACACTCTCTGAATCTCTCTGAAACTCTCCGGCACTCTGTGACACTCTGAAACTTTCTGGCACTCTCTGACACTCTCTGAAGATCTCTGGCACTCTCTGAAAATCTCTGACACTCTCTGAAACTCAGTGACACTCTCTGAAAGACTCTGACACTCTCTTACATTCTCAGACACTCTCTGACACTCTCTGACACTTTCTGAAACTCTCTGACACTATCTGACTATTTCTGAAACTCTCGGACACTCTCTGACACACTCTGCAACTCTGTGACACTCTGTGACACTCTCTGAGATTCTCTGAATCTCTCTGAAAAGCTCTGACACTCTGTGACACTCTCTGAAACTCTCTGAAACTCCCTGACACTCTCTGACTCTCTCTGAAACTTTCTGACACTCTCTGACACTCTCTGAACATCTCTGAAACTCTCTGAAAATCTCTGACACTCTCTGACACTCTGTGACACTCTCAGATACTCTCTGACTCTCTCAGACACACTCCGACACACTCAGAAACTCTCAGAAACCCTCTGGAACTCTCTGACACTCTCAGAAAGTCTCTGAAACACTCTGACACTCTCTGAAACTCTCTGGCACTCTCTGACGCTCTCTGACACTCTCTGAAATTCTGTGACACACCTTGACACTCTCTGACACTCACTGAATCTCTCTGAAACTCTCTGACATTCTCTGAAACTCTCTGAAACTGTCTGACAATCTCTGGCAATCTCTGACACTCTCTGAATCTCTCTGAATCACTCTGACACTCTGTGACACTCTCTGAAACTCTCTGACACTCTCTGAAACTTTCTGACACTCTCTGAAACTCTCGGAAGCTCTCTGAAACTCTCTGAAACTCTCTGACACTCTCTGACACTCTCTGAAACTCTCTGAAACTCTCTGACACTCTCTGACACTCTCTGAAACTCTCTGACAATCTCTGGCACTCTCAGACACTCTCTGAAGATCTCTGAAACTCTCTGACACTATCTGACACTTTCTGAATCTCTCGGACACTCTCTGAATCTCTCTGAATCTCTCCGACACTCTGTCACACTCTCTGAAACTTTCTCGCACTCTCTGACACTCTCTGAAGATCTCTGAATCTCTCTGACATTCTCAGACACTCTCTGACACTCTCTGACACTCTCTGACACTATCTGACACTTTCTGAAATTCTCGGACACTCTCTGACACACTCTGCAACTCTGTGTCACTCTGTGACACTCTCTGACACTTTCTGACACTCTCTGAATCTCTCTGAAACTCTCTGACACTCTGTGACACTCTGTAACTCTCTGAAACTCCCTGACACTCTCTGACACTCTCTGACACTCTCTGAACATCTCTGAAACTCTTTGAAAATCTCTGACACTCTGTGACACTCTCAGATACTCTCTGACTCCCGCAGACACACTTCGACACACTCAGAAACTCTCAGAAACTCTCTGGTACTCTCTGACACTCTCAGCAACTCTCTGAAACTCTTTGACACTCTCTGAAACTCTCTGACACTCTCTGACACTCTCTGACATTGTCTGAAACACTTTGACACTCTTTGAAACTCTCAGACACTGTCTGACTCTCTCTGAAACTCTCTGACACTCTCTGACACTCCCTGACACTCTCTGAAACTCTCTGACAGTCTCTGAAACTCTTTGACACTTTTTGACAATCTCAGACACTGTCTGACTCTATCTGAAACTCTCTGACACTCCCTGACACTGTCTGAAGCTCTCTGACACTCTCTGAAACTCTCTGACACTCTCTGACACTCTCTGACACTTTCTGAAACTCTCTGACGCTAGCTGACACTTTCTGAATCACTCGGACACTCTCTGAAACTCTCTGAAACTCTCCGACACTCTGTGACACTCTCTGAAACTTTCTGGCACTCTCTGACACTCTCTGAAGATCTCTGAAACTCTCTGAAAATCTCTGACACTCTCTGAAACTCTCTGACACTCACTGACACTCTGTGGCACTCACTGACACTCTCTGAAGATCTCTGAAACTCTCTGAAAATCTCTGAAACTCTCTGAAACTCTGTGACACTCTCTGAAACACTCTGACACTCTCTGACACTCTCCGGCACACTCAGAAACTGTCAGAAACTCTCATGCACTCTCTGACACTCTCTGAAACCCTTTGACACTCTCTGACACTCTCTGACACTCTCTGAAACTCTTTGACACTCTCAGACACTGTCTGACTCTCTCTGAAACTCTCTGAAACTCTCTGTCACTCTCTGACACTCCCTGACACTCTCTGAAGCTTTCTGAAACTCTCTGACACTCTGTAACACCCTCTGAAACTCTCTGAAACTCTCGGACACTCTCTGAAACTTTCTGACACTCTCTGAAACTCTCTGAAACTCTTTGTAACTCTCTGACACTCTCAGAAACTCTCAGAAGCTCACTGAAACTCTCTGACACTCTCTGACACTCTCTGAAACTCTCAGACACTCTCAGACACTCTCAGACACTCTCTGACACTCTCTGACACTATCTGAGACTCTCTGAAACTCTCTGACACTCTCTGAAATTCTCTGAAACTCTCTGACACTCTCTGACACTCTCTGAAACTCTCTGACACTCTCTGACACTCTCAGACACTCTCTGACACTCTCTGACACTTTCTGAAACTCTCTGACACTATCTGACACTTTCTGAATCTCTCGGACACTCTCTGAATCTCTCTGAAACTCTCCGACACTCTGTGACACTCTCTGAAACTTTCTGGCCCTCTCTGACACTCTCTGAAGATCTCTGGCACTCTCTGAAAGACTCTGACACTCTCTGACACTCTCAGACACTCTCTGACACTTTCTGAAACTCTCTGACACTATCTGACTCTTTCTGAAAATCTCGGACACTCTCTGACACACTCTGCAACTCTATGACACTCTGTGAGACTCTCTGACACTCTCTGAATCTCTCTGAAAAGCTCTGACACTATGTGACACTCTCTGAAACTCTCTGAAACTCCCTGACACTCTCTGACACTCTGTGACACTCTCAGATACTCTCTGACTCTCTCAGACACACTCCGACACACTCAGAAACTCTCAGAAACTCTCTGGAACTCTCTGACTCTCTCAGAAAGTCTCTGAAACTCTCTGACTCTCTCTGAAACTCTCTGAAACTTTCTGGCACTCTCTGACACTCTCTGAAGATCTCTGAAACTCTCTGAAAATCTCTGACACTCTCTGAAACTCTCTGACACTCACTGACACTCTGTGGCACTCACTGACACTCTCTGAAGATCTCTGAAACTCTCTGAAAATCTCTGAAACTCTCTGAAACACTCTGACACTCTCTGACACTCTCCGGCACACTCAGAAACTGTCAGAAACTCTCATGCACTCTCTGACACTCTCTGAAACCCTCTGACACTCTCTGACACTCTCTGACACTCTCTGACACTCTCTGACACTCCCTGACACTCTCTGAAGCTTTCTGAAACTCTCTGACACTCTGTAACACCCTCTGAAACTCTCTGAAACTCTCGGACACTCTCTGAAACTTTCTGACACTCTCTGAAACTCTCTGAAACTCTTTGTAACTCTCTGACACTCTCAGAAACTCTCAGAAGCTCACTGAAACTCTCTGACACTCTCTGACACTCTCTGAAACTCTCAGACACTCTCAGACACTCTCAGACACTCTCTGACACTCTCTGACACTATCTGAGACTCTCTGAAACTCTCTGACACTCTCTGAAATTCTCTGAAACTCTCTGACACTCTCTGACACTCTCTGAAACTCTCTGACACTCTCTGACACTCTCAGACACTCTGACACTCTCTGACACTTTCTGAAACTCTCTGACACTATCTGACACTTTCTGAATCTCTCGGACACTCTCTGAATCTCTCTGAAACTCTCCGACACTCTGTGACACTCTCTGAAACTTTCTGGCCCTCTCTGACACTCTCTGAAGATCTCTGGCACTCTCTGAAAATCTCTGACATTCTCTGAAGCTCTGTGACACTCTCTGAAAGACTCTGACACTCTCTGACACTCTCAGACACTCTCTGACACTTTCTGAAACTCTCTGACACTATCTGACTCTTTCTGAAAATCTCGGACACTCTCTGACACACTCTGCAACTCTATGACACTCTGTGACACTCTCTGACACTCTCTGAATCTCTCTGAAAAGCTCTGACACTATGTGACACTCTCTGAAACTCTCTGAAACTCCCTGACACTCTCTGACACTCTGTGACACTCTCAGATACTCTCTGACTCTCTCAGACACACTCCGACACACTCAGAAACTCTCAGAAACTCTCTGGAACTCTCTGACACTCTCAGAAAGTCTCTGAAACTCTCTGACTCTCTCTGAAACTCTCTGACACTCTCTGACGCTCTCTGACACTCTCTGAAAATCTGTGACACTCTTTGACACTCTCTGACACTCACTGACTCTCTCTGAAACTCTCTGACACTCTCTGAAACTCTCTGAAACTGTCTGACACTCTCTGACAATCTCTGACACTCTCTGAATCTCTCTGAATCACTCTGACACTCTGTGACACTCTCTGAAACTATCTGACACTCTCTGACACTCTCTGACAATCTCTGGCACTCTCAGACACTCTCTGAATATCTCTGAAACTCTCTGACACTATCTGACTCTTTCTGAAACTCTCGGACACTCTCTGACACACTCTGCAACTCTATGACACTATGTGACACTCTCTGACACTCTCTGAATCTCTCTGAAAAGCTCTGACACTCTGTGACACTCTCTGAAACTCTCTGAAAGTCCCTGACACACTCTGACTCTCTCTGAAACTTTTGGACACTCTCTGACACTCTCTGAACATCTCTGAAACTCTCTGAAAATCTCTGACACTCTCTGACACTCTGTGACACTCTCTGAAACTCTCTGACTCTCTCAGACACACTCCGAAACACTCAGAAACTCTCTGGAACTCTCTGACACTCTCAGAAAGTCTCTGAAACTCTCTGACACTATCTGACGCTCTCTGACACTCTCTGAAATTCTGTGACACACTTTGACACTCTCTGACACTCTCTGAAACTCTCTGAAACTCTCTGACACTCTCTGACACTCTTTGAAACTCTCTGACAATCTCTGACACTCTCAGACACTCTCTGACACTCTCTGACACTTTCTCAAACTCTCTGACACTATCTGACACTTTCTGAATCTCTCGGAAACTCTCTGAATCTCTCTGAAACACTCCGACACTCTGTGACACTCTCTGAAACTTTCTGGCACTCTCTGACACTCTCTGAAGATCTCTGAAACTCTCTGAAAATCTCTCACACTGTCTGAAACTCTCTGACACTCACTGACATTCCGTGGCACTCACTGACACTCTCTGAAGATCTCTGAAACTCTCTGAAAATCTCTGACACTCTCTGAAACTCTGTGACACTCTCTGAAACACTCTGACACTCTCTGACACTCTCCGGCACACTCAGAAACTGTCAGAAACTCTCAGGCACTCTCTGACACTCTCAGAAATTCTCTGAAACTCTCTGACACTCTCTGAAACCCTCTGACACTCTCTGACACTCTCTGGCACTCTCTGAAACTCTTTGACACTCTTTGACACTCTCAGACACTGTCTGACTCTCTCTGAAACTCTCTGAAACTCTCTGACACTCTCTGACACTCCCTGACACTCTCTGAAGCTTTCTGAAACTCTCTGACACTCTGTGACACCCTCTGAAACTCTCTGAAACTCTCTGACACTCTCTGAAACTTTCTGACACTCTCTGAAACTCTCTGAAACTCTTTGTAACTCTCTGACACTCTCAGAAACTCTCAGAAGCTCACTGAAACTCTCTGACACTCTCTGACACTCTCTGAAACTCTCAGACACTCTCAGACACTCTCTGACACTCTCTGACACTATCTGAGAATCTCTGAAACTCTCTGACACTCTCTGAAATTCTCTGAAACTCTCTGACACTCTCAGACACTCTCTGAAACTCTCTGACACTCTCTGACACTCTGTGACACTCTCTGAAACTTTCTGGCACTCTCTGACACTCTCTGAAGATCTCTGGCACTCTCTGAAAATCTCTGACACTCTCTGAAACTCTGTGACACTCTCTGAAAGACTCTGACACTCTCTGACACTCTCAGACACTCTCTGACACTCTCTGACACTTTCTGAAACTCTCTGACACTATCTGACTCTTTCTGAAACTCTCGGACACTCTCTGACACACTCTGCAACTCTATGACACTCTGTGACACTCTCTGACACTCTCTGAATCTCTCTGAAAAGCTCTGACACTCTGTGACACTCACTGAAACTCTCTAAAACTCCCTGACACTCTCTGAATCTCTCTGAAAAGCTCTGACACTCTCTGACACTCTCTGAACATCTCGGAAACTCTCTGAATATCTCTGACATTCTGTGACACTCTCAGATACTCTCTGACTCTCTCAGACACACTCCGACACACTCAGAAACTCTCTGAAACTCCCTGGAACTCTCTGACACTCTCAGAAAGTCTCTGAAACACTCTGACACTCTCTGAAATTCTCTGACACTATCTGACGCTCTCTGACACTCTCTGAAACTCTGTGACACACTTTGACACTCTCTGACACTCACTGACTCTCTCTGAAACCATCTGACACTCTCTGAAACTCTCTGAAACTCTCTGACACTCTCTGACACTCTCTGAGACTCTCTGAAACTCTCTGACACTCTCTGACACTCTCTGACACTCTCTGAAACTCTCTGACAATCTCTGGCACTCTCAGACACTCTCTGAAGATCTCTGAAACTCTCTGACACTATCTGACACTTTCTGAATCTCTCGGACACTCTGAATCTCTTTGAAACTCTCCGACACTCTGTCACACTCTCTGAAACTTTCTCGCACTCTCTGACACTCTCTGAAGATCTCTGAAACTCTGTGAAACGCTCTGAAACACTCTGACACTCTCTGACATTCTCAGACACTCTCTGACACTCTCTGACACTCTCTGACACTATCTGAGACTCTCTGAAACTCTCTGACACTCTCTGAAATTCTCTGAAACTCTCTGACACTCTCTGACACTCTCTGAAACTCTCTGACACTCTCTGACACTCTCAGACACTCTGACACTCTCTGACACTTTCTGAAACTCTCTGACACTATCTGACACTTTCTGAATCTCTCGGACACTCTCTGAATCTCTCTGAAACTCTCCGACACTCTGTGACACTCTCTGAAACTTTCTGGCCCTCTCTGACACTCTCTGAAGATCTCTGGCACTCTCTGAAAATCTCTGACATTCTCTGAAGCTCTGTGACACTCTCTGAAAGACTCTGACACTCTCTGACACTCTCAGACACTCTCTGACACTTTCTGAAACTCTCTGACACTATCTGACTCTTTCTGAAAATCTCGGACACTCTCTGACACACTCTGCAACTCTATGACACTCTGTGACACTCTCTGACACTCTCTGAATCTCTCTGAAAAGCTCTGACACTATGTGACACTCTCTGAAACTCTCTGAAACTCCCTGACACTCTCTGACACTCTGTGACACTCTCAGATACTCTCTGACTCTCTCAGACACACTCCGACACACTCAGAAACTCTCAGAAACTCTCTGGAACTCTCTGACACTCTCAGAAAGTCTCTGAAACTCTCTGACTCTCTCTGAAACTCTCTGACACTCTCTGACGCTCTCTGACACTCTCTGAAAATCTGTGACACTCTTTGACACTCTCTGACACTCACTGACTCTCTCTGAAACTCTCTGACACTCTCTGAAACTCTCTGAAACTGTCTGACACTCTCTGACAATCTCTGACACTCTCTGAATCTCTCTGAATCACTCTGACACTCTGTGACACTCTCTGAAACTATCTGACACTCTCTGACACTCTCTGACAATCTCTGGCACTCTCAGACACTCTCTGAATATCTCTGAAACTCTCTGACACTATCTGACTCTTTCTGAAACTCTCGGACACTCTCTGACACACTCTGCAACTCTATGACACTATGTGACACTCTCTGACACTCTCTGAATCTCTCTGAAAAGCTCTGACACTCTGTGACACTCTCTGAAACTCTCTGAAAGTCCCTGACACACTCTGACTCTCTCTGAAACTTTTGGACACTCTCTGACACTCTCTGAACATCTCTGAAACTCTCTGAAAATCTCTGACACTCTCTGACACTCTGTGACACTCTCTGAAACTCTCTGACTCTCTCAGACACACTCCGAAACACTCAGAAACTCTCTGGAACTCTCTGACACTCTCAGAAAGTCTCTGAAACTCTCTGACACTATCTGACGCTCTCTGACACTCTCTGAAATTCTGTGACACACTTTGACACTCTCTGACACTCTCTGAAACTCTCTGAAACTCTCTGACACTCTCTGACACTCTTTGAAACTCTCTGACAATCTCTGACACTCTCAGACACTCTCTGACACTCTCTGACACTTTCTCAAACTCTCTGACACTATCTGACACTTTCTGAATCTCTCGGAAACTCTCTGAATCTCTCTGAAACACTCCGACACTCTGTGACACTCTCTGAAACTTTCTGGCACTCTCTGACACTCTCTGAAGATCTCTGAAACTCTCTGAAAATCTCTCACACTGTCTGAAACTCTCTGACACTCACTGACATTCCGTGGCACTCACTGACACTCTCTGAAGATCTCTGAAACTCTCTGAAAATCTCTGACACTCTCTGAAACTCTGTGACACTCTCTGAAACACTCTGACACTCTCTGACACTCTCCGGCACACTCAGAAACTGTCAGAAACTCTCAGGCACTCTCTGACACTCTCAGAAATTCTCTGAAACTCTCTGACACTCTCTGAAACCCTCTGACACTCTCTGACACTCTCTGGCACTCTCTGAAACTCTTTGACACTCTTTGACACTCTCAGACACTGTCTGACTCTCTCTGAAACTCTCTGAAACTCTCTGACACTCTCTGACACTCCCTGACACTCTCTGAAGCTTTCTGAAACTCTCTGACACTCTGTGACACCCTCTGAAACTCTCTGAAACTCTCTGACACTCTCTGAAACTTTCTGACACTCTCTGAAACTCTCTGAAACTCTTTGTAACTCTCTGACACTCTCAGAAACTCTCAGAAGCTCACTGAAACTCTCTGACACTCTCTGACACTCTCTGAAACTCTCAGACACTCTCAGACACTCTCTGACACTCTCTGACACTATCTGAGAATCTCTGAAACTCTCTGACACTCTCTGAAATTCTCTGAAACTCTCTGACACTCTCAGACACTCTCTGAAACTCTCTGACACTCTCTGACACTCTGTGACACTCTCTGAAACTTTCTGGCACTCTCTGACACTCTCTGAAGATCTCTGGCACTCTCTGAAAATCTCTGACACTCTCTGAAACTCTGTGACACTCTCTGAAAGACTCTGACACTCTCTGACACTCTCAGACACTCTCTGACACTCTCTGACACTTTCTGAAACTCTCTGACACTATCTGACTCTTTCTGAAACTCTCGGACACTCTCTGACACACTCTGCAACTCTATGACACTCTGTGACACTCTCTGACACTCTCTGAATCTCTCTGAAAAGCTCTGACACTCTGTGACACTCACTGAAACTCTCTAAAACTCCCTGACACTCTCTGAATCTCTCTGAAAAGCTCTGACACTCTCTGACACTCTCTGAACATCTCGGAAACTCTCTGAATATCTCTGACATTCTGTGACACTCTCAGATACTCTCTGACTCTCTCAGACACACTCCGACACACTCAGAAACTCTCTGAAACTCCCTGGAACTCTCTGACACTCTCAGAAAGTCTCTGAAACACTCTGACACTCTCTGAAATTCTCTGACACTATCTGACGCTCTCTGACACTCTCTGAAACTCTGTGACACACTTTGACACTCTCTGACACTCACTGACTCTCTCTGAAACCATCTGACACTCTCTGAAACTCTCTGAAACTCTCTGACACTCTCTGACACTCTCTGAGACTCTCTGAAACTCTCTGACACTCTCTGACACTCTCTGACACTCTCTGAAACTCTCTGACAATCTCTGGCACTCTCAGACACTCTCTGAAGATCTCTGAAACTCTCTGACACTATCTGACACTTTCTGAATCTCTCGGACACTCTGAATCTCTTTGAAACTCTCCGACACTCTGTCACACTCTCTGAAACTTTCTCGCACTCTCTGACACTCTCTGAAGATCTCTGAAACTCTGTGAAACGCTCTGAAACACTCTGACACTCTCTGACATTCTCAGACACTCTCTGACACTCTCTGACACTCTCTGAATCTCTCTGAAACTCTCTGACACTCTGTGACACTCTCTGTAACTCTCTGAAACTCTGTGACACTCTCTGACACTCTCTGACACTCTCTGACAATCTCTGGCACTCTCAGACACTCTCTGAATATCTCTGAAACTCTCTGACACTATCTGACTCTTTCTGAAACTCTCGGACACTCTCTGACACACTCTGCAACTCTATGACACTATGTGACACTCTCTGACACTCTCTGAATCTCTCTGAAAAGCTCTGACACTCTGTGACACTCTCTGAAACTCTCTGAAAGTCCCTGACACACTCTGACTCTCTCTGAAACTTTTGGACACTCTCTGACACTCTCTGAACATCTCTGAAACTCTCTGAAAATCTCTGACACTCTCTGACACTCTGTGACACTCTCTGAAACTCTCTGACTCTCTCAGACACACTCCGAAACACTCAGAAACTCTCTGGAACTCTCTGACACTCTCAGAAAGTCTCTGAAACTCTCTGACACTATCTGACGCTCTCTGACACTCTCTGAAATTCTGTGACACACTTTGACACTCTCTGACACTCTCTGAAACTCTCTGAAACTCTCTGACACTCTCTGACACTCTCTGAAACTCTCTGACAATCTCTGACACTCTCAGACACTCTCTGACACTCTCTGACACTTTCTCAAACTCTCTGACATTATCTGACACTTTCTGAATCTCTCGGAAACTCTCTGAATCTCTCTGAAACACTCCGACACTCTGTGACACTCTCTGAAACTTTCTGGCACTCTCTGACACTCTCTGAAGATCTCTGAAACTCTCTGAAAATCTCTCACACTGTCTGAAACTCTCTGACACTCACTGACACTCCGTGGCACTCACTGACACTCTCTGAAGATCTCTGAAACTCTCTGAAAATCTCTGACACTCTCTGAAACTCTGTGACACTCTCTGAAACACTCTGACACTCTCTGACACTCTCCGGCACACTCAGAAACTGTCAGAAACTCTCAGGCACTCTCTGACACTCTCAGAAATTCTCTGAAACTCTCTGACACTCTCTGAAACCCTCTGACACTCTCTGACACTCTCTGGCACTCTCTGAAACTCTTTGACACTCTTTGACACTCTTTGACACTCTCAGACACTGTCTGACTCTCTCTGAAACTCTCTGAAACTCTCTGACACTCTCTGACACTCCCTGACACTCTCTGAAGCTTTCTGAAACTCTCTGACACTCTGTGACACCCTCTGAAGCTCTCTGAAACTCTCGGACACTCTCTGAAACTTTCTGACACTCTCTGAAACTCTCTGAAACTCTTTGTAACTCTCTGACACTCTCAGAAACTCTCAGAAGCTCACTGAAACTCTCTGACACTCTCTGACACTCTCTGAAACTCTCAGACACTCTCAGACACTCGCTGACACTCTCTGACACTATCTGAGAATCTCTGAAACTCTCTGAAATTCTCTGAAACTCTCTGACACTCTCAGACACTCTCTGAAACTCTCTGACACTCTCTGACACTCTGTGACACTCTCTGAAACTTTCTGGCACTCTCTGACACTCTCTGAAGATCTCTGGCACTCTCCGAAAATCTCTGACACTCTCTGAAACTCTGTGACACTCTCTGAAAGACTCTGACACTCTCTGACACTCTCAGACACTCTCTGACACTCTCTGACACTTTCTGAAACTCTCTGACACTATCTGACTCTTTCTGAAACTCTCGGACACTCTCTGACACACTCTGCAACTCTATGACACTCTGTGACACTCTCTGACACTCTCTGAATCTCTCTGAAAAGCTCTGACACTCTGTGACACTCACTGAAACTCTCTGAAACTCCCTGACACTCTGAATCTCTCTGAAACTTTCTGACACTCTCTGACACTCTCTGAACATCTCGGAAACTCTCTGAATACCTCTGACATTCTATGACACTCTCAGATACTCTCTGACTCTCTCAGACACACTCCGACACACTCAGAAACTCTCTGAAACTCCCTGGAACTCTCTGACACTCTCAGAAAGTCTCTGAAACACTCTGACACTCTCTGAAATTCTCTGACACTATCTGACGCTCTCTGACACTCTCTGAAACTCTGTGACACACTTTGACACTCTCTGACACTCACTGACTCTCTCTGAAACTCTCTGACACTCTCTGAAACTCTCTGAAACTCTCTGACACTCTCTGACACTCTCTGAGACTCTCTGAAACTCTCTGACACTCTCTGACACTCTCTGACACTCTCTGAAACTCTCTGACAATCTCTGGCACTCTCAGACACTCTCTGAAGCTCTCTGAAACTCTCTGACACTATCTGACACTTTCTGAATCTCTCGGACACTCTCTGAATCTCTTTGAAACTCTCCGACACTCTGTCACACTCTCTGAAACTTTCTCGCACTCTCTGACACTCTCTGAAGATCTCTGAAACTCTGTGAAACTCTCTGAAACACTCTGACACTCTCTGACATTCTCAGACACTCTCTGACACTCTCTGACACTTTCTGAAACTCTCTGACAGTATCTGACACTTTCTGAAACTCTTGGACACTCTCTGACACACTCTGCAACTCTGTGTCACTCTGTGACACTCTCTGACACTCTGAATCTCTCTGAAACTCTCTGACACTCTGTGACAATCTGTAACTCTCTGAAACTCCCTGACACTCTCTGACACTCTCTGAAACTTTCTGACACTCTCTGCACTCTCTGAACATCTCTGAAACTCTCTGAAAATCTCTGACACTCTCTGACACTATTTGACACTCTCAGATTCTCTCTGACTCCCGCAGACACACGTCGACACACTCAGAAACTCTCAGAAACTCTCTGGCACTCTCTGACATTCTCAGAAAATCTCTGAAACTCTTTGACACTCTCTGAAACTCGCTGAAACTCTCTGACACTCTCTGACACTCTCTGAAACTCTTTGACACTCTTTGACACTCTGTGACACTGTCTGACTCTCTCTGAAACTCTCTGACACTCTCTGACACTCCCTGACACTCTCTGACACTCCCTGACTCCCTGAGTTTCAGAGATGTTCATAGAGTGTCTGAGAGTGTCAGAAAGTTTCAGAGAGTGTCAGAAAGTGTCAGGGAGTTTCAGAGAGTTACAGAGTGTCACAGAGTGTCAGAGTTTCAGAGAGATTCAGAGAGTGTCAGAGAGTGTCACAGAGTGACACAGAGTTGCAGAGTGTGTCAGAGAGTGTCCGAGAGTTTCAGAAAGTGTCAGATAGTGTCACAGAGTTTCAGAAAGTGTCAGGGAGTGTCAGAGAGTGTCTGAGAATGTCAGAGTGTCAGAGTGTTTCAGAGAGATTCACAGAGTTTCAGAGAGTGTCAGAGATTTTCAGAGAATTTCAGAGATCTTCAGAGAGTGTCAGTGAGAGCCACAGAGTTTCAGAGAGTGTCAGAGATTTTCAGCGTGTTTCAGAGATCTTCAGAGAGTGTCAGAGAGTGCCAGAAAGTTTCAGAGAGTGTCACCGAGTGTCGGAGAGTTTCAGAGAGATTCAGAGAGTGTCCGAGAGATTCAGAAAGTGTCAGATCGTGTCAGAGAGTTTCAGAAAGTGTCAGAGAGTGTCAGAGAGTGTCTGAGAGTGTCAGAGATTGTCAGAGAGTTTCAGAGAGTGTCAGAGCGTGTCAGAGAGTTTCAGAGAGTTTCAGAGAGTGTCAGAGAGTGTCAGAGAGCTTCAGACAGTGTCAGGGAGTGTCAAAGAGTGTCAAAGAGTTTCAGAGAGTGTCAGAGAGTGTCAGAGAGTGTCAGAGAGTTTCAGAGATTGTCAAAGAGTGTCAAAGAGTTTCAGAGAGTGTCAGAGAGTTTCAGGGAGTGTCAGAAAGTGTCAGAGTGTTTCAGAGAGAGTCAGACAGTGTCTGAGAGTGTCAAAGAGTTTCAGAGAGTGTCAGAGAGTTCCAGAGAGTTTCTGAGAGTTTCTGAGTGCGTCGGAGTGTGTCTGAGAGAGTCAGAGAGTATCTGAGAGTGTCACAGAGTGTCAGAGAATGTCAGAGATTTTGAGAGAGTTTCAGAGATGTTCAGAGAGTGTCAGAGAGTGTCAGAAAGTTTCAGAGAGAGTCAGAGAGTGTCAGGGAGTTTCAGAGAGTTTCAGAGAGATTCAGAGAGTGTCAGAGAGTGTCACAGAGTGTCATAGAGATGCAGAGTGTGTCAGAGAGTGTCCGAGAGTTTCAGAAAGAGTCAGAGAGTGTCAGAGAGTGTCTGAGAGTGTCAGAGAGTGTCAGAGAGAGTCAGAGAGTGTCAGGGAGTTTCAGAGAGTTTCAGAGAGTGTCACAGAGTGTCAGAGCTTTTCAGAGAGATTCAGAGAGTGTCAGAGAGTGTCACAGAATGTCATAGAGTTGCAGAGTGTGTCAGAGAGTGTCCGAGAATTTCAGAAAGAGTCAGATAGTGTCAGAGAGTTTCAGAAAGTGTCAGAGAGTGTCAGAGAGTGTCTGAGAGTGTCAGAGAGTGTCAGAGAGTTTCAGAGAGTGTCAGAGAGTTTCAGAGAATTTCAGAGAGTGTCAGAGTGTTTCAGAGAGTCTCAGATAGTGTCAGAGAGTGTCAGAGAGTGTCTGAGAGTTTCAGAGAGTGTCAGAGTGTCAGAGAGTTTCTGACAGTTTATGAGTGTGCTGGAGAATGTCAGAGAGTGTCAGAGAGTTTCAGAGAGTCTCAGATAGTGTCAGAGAATGTCAGAGAGTGTCTGAGAGTTTCAGAGAGTGTCAGAGTGTCAGAGAGTTTCAGAGAGCTTCTGAGAGTTTCTGAGAGTGTCAGAGATTTTCAGAGAGTTTCAGAGATCTTCAGAGAGTGTCAGAGAGTGCCAGAAAGTTTCAGAGAGTCTCACAGAGTGTCGGAGAGTTTCAGAGAGATTCAGAGAGTGTCCGAGAGATTCAGAAAGTGTCAGATCGTGTCAGAGAGTTTCAGAAAGTGTCAGAGATTGTCAGAGAGTTTCAGAGAGTGTCAGAGCGTGTCAGAGAGTTTCAGAGAGTTTCAGAGAGTGTCAGAGAGTGTCAGAGAGCTTCAGACAGTGTCAGGGAGTGTCAGAGAGTGTCAGAGAGTTTCAGAGAGTGTCAGAGAGTGTCAGAGAGTTTCAGAGAATTTCAGAGAGTGTCAGAGAGTTTCAGAGAGTCTCAGATAGTGTCAGAGAGTGTCAGAGAGTGTCTGAGAGTGTCTGAGAGTTTCAGAGAGTGTCACAGAGTGTCAGAGAGTTTCAGTGATTTTGTGAGTGTGTCAGAGAGTTACAAAGAGTTTCAGAGAGTTTCAGAAAGTGTCAGAAATTTTCAGAGAGTGTCCGAGAGTTTCACAGAGTTTCAGAGGGTGTCACAGAGTGTCAGAGAGTTTCAGAAAGCTTCAGAGAGTGTCAGGGAGAGTCAGAGAGTGTCAGAGATTGTCAAAGAGTGTCAAAGAGTTTCAGAGAGTGTCAGAGAGTGTCAGAGAGTGTCAGAGGGTTTCAGAGAGTGTCAGAGAGTTTCAGAGAATTTCTGAGAGTGTCAGAGAGTGCCTGAGAGTTTCTGACAGTTTATGAGTGTGCCGGAGAATGTCAGAGAGTGTCAGAGAGTTTCAGAGAGTTGCAGAGAGTGTTAGAGTGTCAGAGAGTTTCAGAGATCTTCAGAGAGTGTCAGAGAGTGCCAGAAAGTTTCAGAAAGTGTCACAGAGTGTCGGAGAGTTTCAGAGAGATTCAGAGAGTGTCCGAGAGATTCAGAAAGTGTCAGATCGTGTCAGACAGTTTCAGAAAGTGTCAGAGAGTGTCAGAGAGTTTCAGAGAGTGTCAGAGCGTGTCAGAGAGTTTCAGAGAGTTTCAGAGAGTGTCAGAGAGTGTCAGAGAGCTTCAGAAAGTGTCAGGGAGTGTCAGAAAGAGTGTCAGAGAGTTTCAGATAGAGTCAGAGAGTGTCAGAGTGTTTCAGAGAGAGTCAGACAGTGTCTGAGAGTGTCAAAGAGTGTCAAAGAGTTTCAGAGAGTGTCAGAGAGTGTCAGAGAGTGTCAGAGAGTTTCAGAGATTGTCAAAGAGTGTCAAAGAGTTTCAGAGAGTGTCAGAGAGTGTCAGAGAGTTTCAGGGAGTGTCAGAAAGTGTCAGAGTGTTTCAGAGAGAGTCAGACAGTGTCTGAGAGTGTCAAAGAGTTTCAGAGAGTGTCAGAGAGTTCCAGAGAGTTTCTGAGAGTTTCTGAGTGTGTCGGAGTGTGTCTGAGAGAGTCCGAGATTATCTGAAAGTGTCACAGAGTGTCAGAGAGTGTCAGAGATTTTCAGAGAGTTTCAGAGATGTTCAGAGAGTGTCAGAGACTGTCAGAAAGTTTCAGAGAGAGCCAGAGAGTGTCAGGGAGTTTCAGAGAGTTTCAGAGAGATTCAGAGAGTGTCAGAGAGTGTCACAGAGTGTCATAGAGTTGCAGAGTGTGTCAGAGAGTGTCAGGGAGTTTCAGAGAGTTTCAGAGAGTGTCACAGAGTGTCAGAGCTTTTCAGAGAGATTCAGAGAGTGTCAGAGAGTGTCACAGAATGTCATAGAGTTGCAGAGTGTGTCAGAGAGTGTCCGAGAGTTTCAGAAAGAGTCAGATAGTGTCAGAGAGTTTCAGAAAGTGTCAGAGAGTGTCAGAGAGTGTCTGAGAGTGTCAGAGAGTGTCAGAGAGTTTCAGAGAGTGTCAGAGAGTTTCAGAGAAATTCAGAGAGTGTCAGAGTGTTTCAGAGAGTCTCAGATAGTGTCAGAGAGTGTCAGAGAGTGTCTGAGAGTTTCAGAGAGTGTCAGAGTGTCAGAGAGTTTCTGACAGTTTATGAGTGTGCTGGAGAATGTCAGAGAGTGTCAGAGAGTTTCAGAGAGTCTCAGATAGTGTCAGAGAATGTCAGAGAGTGTCTGAGTGTTTCAGAGAGTGTCAGAGTGTCAGAGAGTTTCAGAGAGCTTCTGAGAGTTTCTGAGAGTGTCAGTGATTTTCAGCGAGTTTCAGAGATCTTCAGAGAGTGTCAGAGAGTGCCAGAAAGTTTCAGAGAGTGTCACAGAGTGTCGGAGAGTTTCAGAGAGATTCAGAGAGTGTCCGAGAGATTCAGAAAGTGTCAGATCGTGTCAGAGAGCTTCAGAAAGTGTCAGAGAGTGTCAGAGAGAGTCTGAGAGTGTCAGAGATTGTCAGAGAGTTTCAGAGAGTGTCAGAGCGTGTCAGAGAGTTTCAGAGAGTTTCAGAGAGTGTCAGAGAGTGTCAGAGAGCTTCAGACAGTGTCAGGGAGTGTCAGAGAGTGTCAGAGAGTTTCAGAGAGTGTCAGAGAGTGTCAGAGAGTTTCAGAAAATTTCAGAGAGTGTCAGAGAGTTTCAGAGAGTCTCAGATAGTGTCAGAGAGTGTCAGAGAGTGTCTGAGAGTGTCTGAGAGTTTCAGAGAGTGTCACAGAGTGTCAGAGAGTTTCAGTGACTTTCTGAGAGTGTCAGAGAGTTACAAAGAGTTTCAGAGAGTTTCAGAAAGTGTCAGAAATTTTCAGAGTGTCCGAGAGTTTCACAGAGTTTCAGAGGGTGTCACAGAGTGTCAGAGAGTTTCAGAAAGCTTCAGAGAGTGTCAGGGAGAGTCAGAGAGTGTCAGAGAGTTTCAGAGAGTTTCAGAGAGAGTCAGACAGTTTCTGAGAGTGTCAAAGAGTGTCAAAGAGTTTCAGAGAGTGTCAGAGAGTGTTAGAGGGTTTCAGAGAGTGTCAGAGAGTTTCAGAGAATTTCTGAGAGTGTCAGAGAGTGCCTGAGATTTTCTGACAGTTTATGAGTGTGCCGGAGAATGTCAGAGAGTGTCAGAGAGTGTCAGAGAGTTTCAGAGAGTTTCAGAGAGTGTCAGAGTGTCAGAGAGTTTCAGAGAGCTTCTGAGAGTTTCTGAGAGTGTCAGATTTTCAGAGAGATTCAGAGATCTTCAGAGAGTGTCAGAGAGTGCCATAAAGTTTCAGAGAGTGTCACAGAGTGTCGGAGAGTTTCAGAGAGATTCAGAGAGTGTCCGAGAGATTCAGAAAGTGTCAGATCGTGTCAGACAGTTTCAGAAAATGTCCGAGAGTGTCAGAGAGTGTCTGAGAGTGTCAGAGATTGTCAGAGAGTTTCAGAGAGTGTCAGAGCGTGTCAGAGAGTTTCAGAGAGTTTCAGAGAGTGTCAGAGAGTGTCAGAGAGCTTCAGACAGTGTCAGGGAGTGTCAGAGAGTGTCAGAGAGTTTCAGATAGAGTCAGAGAGTGTCAGAGGGTTTCAGAGAGAGTCAGACAGTGTCTGAGAGTGTCAAAGAGTGTCAAAGAGATTCAGAGAGTGTCAGAGAGTGTCAGAGAGTGTCAGAGAGTTTCAGAGATTGTCAAAGAGTGTCAAAGAGTTTCAGAGAGTGTCAGAGATTGTCAGAGATTTTCAGAGAGTTTCAGGGCGTGTCAGAAAGTGTCAGAGTGTTTCAGAGAGAGTCAGACAGTGTCTGAGAGTGTCAAAGAGTGTCAAAGAGTTTCAGAGAGTGTCAGAGAGTGTCAGAGAGTTTCAGAGAGTGTCAAAGAGTTTCAGAGAGTTTCAGAGAGTGTCAGAGAGTGCCAGAAAGTTTCTGAGAGTTTCTGAGTGTGTCGAAGTGTGTCTGCGGGATTCAGAGAGTAGCTGAGAGTGTCACAGAGTGTCAGAGAGTGTCAGAGATTTTCAGAGAGTTTCAGAGATGTTCAGAGAGTGTCAGAGAGTGTCAGAAAGTTTCAGAGAGTGTTAGAGAGTGTCAGGGAGTTTCAGAGAGTTACAGAGTGTCACAGAGTGTCAGAGAGTTTCAGAGAGATTCAGAGAGAGTCAGAGAGTGTCAGAGAGTGTCACAGAGTGACACAGAGTTGCAGAGTGTGTCAGAGAGGGTCCGAGAGTTTCAGAAAGTGTCAGATAGTGTAAGAGAGTTTCAGAAAGTGTCAGAGAGTGTCAGAGAGTGTCTGAGAATATCAGAGAGTGTCAGAGTGTTTCAGAGAGTTTCACAGATTTTCAGAGAGTGTCAGAGATTTTCAGAGAGTGTCCGAGAGATTCAGAATGTGTCAGATAGTGTCAGAGAGTTTCAGAGATGTTCAGAGAGTGTCTGAGAGTGTCTGAGACTGCCAGAGATTGTCAGAGAGTTTCAGAGAGTGTCAGAGAGTGTCAGAGAGTTTCAGAGAGTTTCAGAGAGTGTCAGAGATTGTCAGAGAGTTTCAGAGAGTTTCAGAGAGCTTCAGAGAGTTTCCGAAAGTGTCAGAAAGATTCAGAGAGTGTCAGAGAGTTTCAGAGAGTGTCACAGAGTGTCAGAGTGATTCAGAGAGATTCAGAGAGTGTCAGAGATTGTCAGAGAGTGTCAGACAGTTTTAGAGAGTTTCAGAGAGTGTCAGAGAGTTTCAGAGAGAGTCAGTGAGTGTCAGAGAGTGTCAAAGAGTGTCACAGAGTTTCAGAGAGTGTTAGAGATTTTCAGAGAGTGCCAGAGATCTTCAGAGAGTGTCAGAGAGTGCCAGAAAGTTTCAGAGAGTGTCACAGAGTGTCGGAGAGTTTCAGAGAGATTCAGAGATTGTCCGAGAGATTCAGAAAGTGTCAGATAGTGTCAGAGAATTTCAGAAAATGTCACAGTGTCAGAGAGTGTCTGAGAGTGTCAGAGAGTGTCAGAGAGTTTCAGAGAGTGTCAGAGAGTGTGCGAGAGTTTCCGAGAGTTTCAGAGAGTGTCAGAGAGTTTCAGAGAGTCTCAGATAGTGTCAGAGAGTGTCTGAGAGTTTCTGAGAGTTTCAGAGAGTGTCAGAGAGTGTCAGAGAGTTTCAGAGAGCTTCTGAGAGTTTCAGAGAGTGTCAGAGAGTTACAAAGAGTCTCAGAGAGTTTCAGAGAGTGTCAGAAAGTTTCAGAGAGTGTCCGAGAGTTTCAGAGAGTTTCAGAGGGTGTCACAGAGTGTCAGAGAGTTTCAGAAAGCTTCAGAGAGTGTCAGGGAGTGTCAAAGAGTTTCAGAGAGTTTCAGAGAGTGTCAGGCAGTGTCTGAGAGTGTCAAAGAGTGTCAAAGAGTTTCAGAGAGTGTCAGCGAGAGTCAGAGAGTGTCAGAGGGTTTCAGAGAGTGTCAGAGAGTTTCAGAGAATTTCTGAGAGTGTCAGAGAGTGCCTGAGAGTTTCTGACAGCTTCTGAGTGTGCCGGAGAGTGTCAGAGAGTGTCAGAGTGTTTCAGAGAGTGTCACAGAGTTTCAGAGAGTGTCAGAGATTTTCAGAGAGTTTCAGAGATCTTCAGAGAATGTCAGTGAGTGCCACAGAGTGTCAGTGAGTGTCAGAGAGATTCAGAGAGTGTCCGAGAGATTCAGAAAGTGTCAGATAGTGTCAGAGAGTTTCAGAATGTGTCAGAGAGTGTCAGAGAGTGTCTGAGAGTGTCAGAGATTGTCAGAGAGTTTCAGAGAGAGTCAGAGAGTGTCAGAGAGTTTCAGAGAGTTTCAGAGAGTGTCAGAGAGTGTCAGAGAGCTTCAGACGGTGTCAGGAGTGTCAGAGATTGTCAGAGAGTTTCAGATAGAGTCAGACAGTGTCTGAGATTGTCAAAGTGTGTCAAAGAGTTCCAGAGAGTGTCAGAGAGTGTCAGAGAGTTTCAGAGAGTGTCATGGAGTTTCAGAGAGTGTCAGAGAGTGTCAGAAAGTTTCAGAGAAAGTCAGAGATTGTCAGAGCTTTTCAGAGAGATTCAGAGAGTGTCAGTGAGTGTCACAGAGTGTCATAGAGTTGCAGAGTGTGTCAGAGTGTGTCCGAGAGTTTCAGAAAGAGTCAGATAGTGTCAGAGAGTTTCAGAAAGTGTCAGAGAGTGTCAGAGAGTGTCTGAAAGTGTGAGAGAGTGTCAGAGTCTTTCAGAGAGAGTCACAGAGTTTCAGAGAGTTTCAGAGATTTTCAGAGAGTGCCAGAGATCTTCAGAGAGTGTCTGAGAGTGCCAGAAAGTTTCAGAGAGTGTCACAGAGTGTCGGAGAGTTTCAGAGAGAATCAGAGAGTGTCCGAGAGATTCAGAAAGTGTCAGATAGTGTCAGAGAGTTTCAGAAAGTGTCACAGAGTGTCAGAGACTGTCTGAGATTGTCAGAGAGTGTCAGACAGTGTCAGAGAGCTTCAGAGATTGTCAGAGAGTTTCAGAGAGTCTCAGATAGTGTCAGAGAATGTCAGAGAGTGTCTGAGAGTTTCAGAGAGTGTCAGAGTGTCAGAGAGTTTCAGAGAGCTTCTGAGAGTTTCTGAGAGTGCCAGAGAGTTACAAAGAGTATCAGAGAGTTTCAGAGAGTGTCAGAAAGTTTCAGAGAGTGTCCGAGAGTTTCAGAGAGTTTCAGAGGGTGTCACAGAGTGTCAGAGAGTTTCAGAAAGCTTCAGAGAGTGTCAGGGAGTGTCAGAGAGTGCCAGAGATTGTCAGAGAGTTTCAGAGAGTGTCAGAGAGTGTCAGAGAGTTTCAGAGAGTTTCAGAGAGTGTCAGCGATTGTCAGAGAGTTTCTGAGAGTTTCAGAGAGCTTCAGAGAGTGTCACAGAGTGTCAGAGTGATTCAGAGAGATTCAGAGAGTGTCAGAGATTGTCAGAGAGTGTCAGACAGTTTTAGAGAGTTTCAGAGAGTGTCAGAAAGTTTCAGAGAGATTCAGAGAGTTTCAGAGAGTGTCACAGAGTGTCAGAGTGATTCAGAGAGATTCAGAGAGTGTCAGAGATTGTCAGAGAGTGTCAGACAGTTTTAGAGAGTTTCAGAGAGTGTCAGAGAGTTTCAGAGAGATTCAGTGAGTGTCAGAGAGTGTCAAAGAGTGTCACAGAGTTTCAGAGAGTGTCAGAGATTTTCAGAGAGTGCCAGAGATCTTCAGAGAGTGTCAGAGAGTGCCAGAAAGTTTCAGAGAGTGTCACAGAGTGTCGGAGAGTTTCAGAGAGATTCAGAGATTGTCCGAGAGATTCAGAAAGTGTCAGATAGTGTCAGAGAATTTCAGAAAGTGTCACAGTGTCAGAGAGTGTCTGAGAGTGTCAGAGAGTGTCAGAGAGTTTCAGAGAGTGTCAGAGAGTGTGCGAGAGTTTCCGAGAGTTTCAGAGAGTGTCAGAGAGTTTCAGAGAGTCTCAGATAGTGTCAGAGAGTGTCTGAGAGTGTCTGAGAGTTTCAGAGAGTGTCAGAGAGTGTCAGAGAGTTTCAGAGAGCTTCTGAGAGTTTCAGAGAGTGTCAGAGAGTTACAAAGAGTTTCAGAGAGTTTCAGAGAGTGTCAGAAAGTTTCAGAGAGTGTCCGAGAGTTTCAGAGAGTTTCAGAGGGTGTCACAGAGTGTCAGAGAGTTTCAGAAAGCTTCAGAGAGTGTCAGGGAGTGTCAGAGAGTTTCAGAGAGTTTCAGAGAGAGTCAGACAGTGTCTGAGAGTGTCAAAGAGTGTCAAAGAGTTTCAGAGAGTGTCAGCGAGAGTCAGAGAGTGTCAGAGGGTTTCAGAGAGTGTCAGAGAGTTTCAGAGAATTTCTGAGAGTGTCAGAGAGTGCCTGAGAGTTTCTGACAGTTTCTGAGTGTGCCGGAGAGTGTCAGAGAGTGTCAGAGTGTTTCAGAGAGTGTCACAGAGTTTCAGAGATTGTCAGAGATTTTCAGAGAGTTTCAGAGATCTTCAGAGAATGTCAGTGAGTGCCACAGAGTGTCAGTGTGTGTCAGAGAGATTCAGAGAGTGTCCGAGAGATTCAGAAAGTGTCAGATAGTGTCAGAGAGTTTCAGAATGTGTCAGAGAGCTTCAGAGAGTGTCTGAGAGTGTCAGAGATTGTCAGAGAGTTTCAGAGAGAGTCAGAGAGTGTCAGAGAGTTTCAGAGAGTTTCAGAGAGTGTCAGAGAGTGTCAGAGAGCTTCAGACGGTGTCAGGGAGTGTCAGAGATTGTCAGAGAGTTTCAGATAGAGTCAGACAGTGTCTGAGATTGTCAAAGTGTGTCAAAGAGTTCCAGAGAGTGTCAGAGAGTGTCAGAGAGTTTCAGAGAGTGTCATGGAGTTTCAGAGAGTGTCAGAGAGTGTCAGAAAGTTTCAGAGAAAGTCAGAGATTGTCAGAGCTTTTCAGAGAGATTCAGAGAGTGTCAGTGAGTGTCACAGAGTGTCATAGAGTTGCAGAGTGTGTCAGAGTGTGTCCGAGAGTTTCAGAAAGAGTCAGATAGTGTCAGAGAGTTTCAGAAAGTGTCAGAGAGTGTCAGAGAGTGTCTGAAAGTGTGAGAGAGTGTTAGAGTCTTTCAGAGAGAGTCACAGAGTTTCAGAGAGTGTCAGAGATTTTCAGAGAGTGCCAGAGATCTTCAGAGAGTGTCTGAGAGTGCCAGAAAGTTTCAGAGAGTGTCACAGAGTGTCGGAGAGTTTCAGAGAGAATCAGAGAGTGTCCGAGAGATTCAGAAAGTGTCAGATAGTGTCAGAGAGTTTCAGAAAGTGTCACAGAGTGTCAGAGACTGTCTGAGATTGTCAGAGAGTGTCAGACAGTGTCAGAGAGCTTCAGAGAGTGTCAGCGATTGTCAGAGAGTTTCAGAGAGTTTCAGAGAGCTTCAGAGAGTTTCAGAGAGTGTCAGAAAGTTTCAGAGAGATTCAGAGAGTTTCAGAGAGTGTCACAGAGTGTCAGAGTGATTGAGAGAGATTCAGAGAGTGTCAGAGATTGTCAGAGAGTGTCAGACAGTTTTAGAGAGTTTCAGAGAGTGTCAGAGAGTGTCAGATAGTTTCAGAGAGATTCAGTGAGTGTCAGAGAGTGTCAAAGAGTGTCACAGAGTTTCAGAGAGTGTCAGAGATTTTCAAAGAGTGCCAGAGATCTTCAGAGAGTGTCAGAGAGTGCCTGAAAGTTTCAGAGAGTGTCACAGAGTGTCGGAGAGTTTCAGAGAGTTTCCGAGAGTGTCAGAGAGTTTCAGAGAGAGTCAGTGAGTGTCAGAGAGTGTCAAAGAGTGTCACAGAGTGTCAGAGAGTGTCTGAGAGTGTCAGAGAGTGTCAGAGAGTTTCAGAGAGTGTCAGAGAGTTTCAGAGAGTTTCAGAGAGTGTCAGAGAGTTTCAGAGAGTCTCAGATAGTGTCAGAGAGTTTCAGAGTGTGTCAGAGAGTGTCAGAGAGTTTCAGAGAGCTTCTGAGAGTTTCTGAGAGTGACAGAGAGTTACAAAGAGTTTCAGAGAGTTTCAGAGAGTGTCAGAAAGTTTCAGAGAGTGTCCGAGAGTTTCAGAGAGTTTCAGAGGGTGTCACAGAGTGTCAGAGAGTTTCAGAAAGCTTCACAGAGTGTCAGGGAGTGTCAGAGAGTTTCAGAGAGTTTCAGAGAGAGTCAGACAGTGTCTGAGAGTGTCAAAGAGTGTCAAAGAGTTTCAGAGAGTGTCAGCGAGTGTCAGAGAGTGTCAGAGGGTTTCAGAGAGTGTCAGAGAGTTTCAGAGAATTTCTGAGAGTGTCAGAGAGTGCCTGAGAGTTTCTGACAGTTTCTGAGTGTGCCGGAGAGTGTCAGAGAGTGTCAGAGTGTTTCAGAGAGTATCACAGAGTTTCAGAGAGTGTCAGAGACTTTCAGAGAGTTTCAGAGATCTTCAGAGAATGTCAGTGAGTGCCACAGAGTGTTAGTGAGTGTCAGAGAGATTCAGAGAGTGTCCGAGAGATTCAGAAAGTGTCAGATAGTGTCAGAGAGTTTCAGAATGTGTCAGAGAGTGTCAGAGAGTGTCTGAGAGTGTCAGAGATTGTCAGAGAGTTTCAGAGAGTGTCAGAGAGTGTCAGAGAGTGTCAGAGAGTGTCTGAGAGTGTCAGACAGTGTCAGAGAGTTTCAGAGAGTGTCAGAGAGTGTCAGAGAGTTTCAGAGAGTTTCAGAGAGTGTCAGAGAGTTTCAGAGAGTCTCAGATAGTGTCAGAGAGTGTCAGAGAGTGAGAGTTTCTGAGAGTTTCAGAGAGTGTCAGAGAGTGTCAGAGAGTTTCAGAGAGCTTCTGAGAGTTTCTGAGAGTGTCAGAGAGTTACAAAGAGTTTCAGAGAGTTTCAGAGGGTGTCACAGAGTGTCAGAGAGTTTCAGAAAGCTTCAGAGTGTGTCAGGGAGTGTCAGAGAGTTTCAGACAGAGTCAGACAGTGTCTGAGAGTGTCAAAGAGTGTCAAAGAGTTTCAGAGAGTGTCAGCGAGTGTCAGAGAGTGTCAGAGGGTTTCAGAGAGTGTCAGAGAGTTTCAGAGATTTTCTGAGAGTGTCAGAGAGTGCCTGAGAGTTTCTGACAGTTTCTGAGTGTGCCGGAGAGTGTCAGAGAGTGTCAGAGATCTTCAGAGAGTGTCACAGAGTTTCAGAGAGTGTCAGAGACTTTCAGAGAGTTTCAGAGATCTTCAGAGAATGTCAGTGAGTGACACAGAGTGTTAGTGAGTGTCAGAGAGATTCAGAGAGTGTCCGAGAGATTCAGAAAGTGTCAGAGAGTGTCAGAGAGTGTCTGAGAGTGTCAGAGATTGTCAGAGAGTTTCAGAGAGTGTCAGGGAGTTTTAGAGAGTTTCAGAGAGTGTCAGAGAGTGTCAGAGAGCTTCAGACAGTGTCAGGGAGTGTCAGAGATTGTCAGAGAGTTTCAGATAGAGTCAGACAGTGTCTGAGAGTTTCAGAAAGTGTCAGAGAGTGTCAGAGAGTGTCTGAAAGTGTGAGAGAGTGTCAGAGTCTTTCAGAGAGAGTCACAGAGTTTCAGAGAGTGTCAGAGATTTTCAGAGAGTGCCAGAGATCTTCAGAGAGTGTCCGAGAGTGCCAAAAAGTTTCAGAGAGTGTCACAGAGTGTCGGAGAGTTTCAGAGAGATTCAGAGAGTGTCAGAGAGTGTCACAGAGTGTCATAGAGTTGCAGAGTGTGTCAGAGTGTGTCCGAGAGTTTCAGAAAGAGTCAGATAGTGTCAGAGAGTTTCAGAAAGTTTCAGAGAGTGTCAGAGAGTGTCTGAAAGTGTGAGAGAGTGTCAGAGTCTTTCAGAGAGAGTCACAGAGTTTCAGAGAGTGTCAGAGATTTTCAGAGAGTGCCAGAGATCTTCAGAGAGTGTCCGAGAGTGCCAAAAAGTTTCAGAGAGTGTCACAGAGTGTCGGAGAGTTTCAGAGAGATTCAGAGAGTGTCCGAGAGATTCAGAAAGTGTCAGATAGTGTCAGAGGGTTTCAGAAAGTGTCACAGAGTGTCAGAGAGTGTCTGAGAGTGTCAGAGTGTGTCAGAGAGTGTCAGAGAGTTTCAGAGAGTGTCAGAGAGTTTCAGAGAGTCTCAGATATTGTCAGAGAATGTCAGAGAGTGTCTGAGAGTTTCAGAGAGTGTCAGAGTGTCAGAGAGTTTCAGAGAGCTTCTGAGAGTTTCTGAGAATGCCAGAGAGTTACAATGAGTTTCAGAGAGTTTCAGAGAGTGTCAGAAAGTTTCAGAGAGTGTCCGAGGGTTTCAGAAAGCTTCAGAGAGTGTCAGGGAGTGTCAGAGAGTGTCAGAGAGTTTCAGAGAGTTTCAGAGAGTGTCAGAGAGTGTCAGAGAGTGTCAGAGGGTTTCTGACAGTTTCTGACTGTGCCGGAGAGTGTCAGAGAATTTCGGAGAGTGTCAGAGAGTGCCTGAGAGTTTCTGACAGTTTCAGAGAGTGTCTCAGAGTTTCAGAGAGTGTCAGAGATTTTCAGAGAGTTTCAGAGATCTTCAGAGAGTGTCAGTGAGTGCCACAGAGTGTCAGTGAGTGTCAGAGAGTTCCAGAGAGTGTCAGAGATTTTCAGAGAGTTTCAGAGATCTTCAGAGAGTGTCAGAGAGTGCCACAAAGTTTCAGAGAGTGTCACAGAGTGTCTGCGAGTTTCAGAGATATTCAGAGAGTGTCCGAGAGATTCAGAAAGTGTCAGATAGTGTCAGAGAGTTTCATAATGTGTCAGAGACTGTCTGAGAGTGTCAGAGATTGTCAGAGCGTTTCAGAGAGTGTCAGAGAGTGTCAGAGAGTTTCAGAGAGTTTCAGAGAGTGTCAGAGAGTTTCAGTGAGCTTCAGACAGTGTCAGGGAGTATCAGAGTGTGTCAGAGAGTTTCAGATAGAGTCAGACAGTGTCTGAGATTGTCAAAGAGTGTCAAAGAGTTTCAGAGAGTGTCAGAGACTGTCAGAGAGTTTCAGAGAGTGTCAGGGAGTGTCAGAGAGTGTCAGAGAGTTTCAGAGAGAGTCAGACAGTGTCTGAGAGTGTCAAAGAGTGTCAAAGAGTTTCAGAGGGTGTCAGAGAGTGTCAGAGAGTGTCAGAGAGTGTCAGAGAGTGTCAGAGAGTGTCAGATTGTTTCAGAGAGTGTCAAAGAGTTTCAGAGAGTTTCTGAGAGTGTCAGAGAGTGCCAGAGAGTTTCTGAGAGTTTCTGAGTGTGTTGAAGTGTGTCTGCGGGAGTCGGAGAGTATCGGAGAGTGTCACAGAGTGTCAGAGAGTGTCAGAGATTTTCAGAGAGTTTCAGAGATGTTCAGAGAGTGTCAGAGAGTGTCAGAAAGTTTCAGAGAGTGTCAGAGAGTGTCAGGGATTTTCATCGAGTGTCACAGAGTGACACAGAGTTTCGCAGAGTTTCAGAGAGATTCAGAGAGTGTCAGAGAGTGTCAGAGAGTGTCACAGAGTGACACAGAGCTGCAGAGTGTGTCAGAGAGTGTCCGAGAGTTTCAGCAAGTGACAGATACTGTCAGAGAGTTTCAGAAAGTGTCACCGGTGTCAGAGAGTGTCTGAGAATGTCAGAGAGTGTCAGAGTGTTTCAGAGAGTTTCACAGAGTTTCAGAGAGTGTCAGAGAGTGCGAGAAAGTTTCAGAGAGTGTCGGAGAGTTTCAGAGAGATTCAGAGAGTGTCCGAGAGATTCAGAAAGTGTCAGATAGTGTCAGAGAGTTTCAGAGATATTCAGAGTGTGTCTGAGAGTGTCTGAGAGTGCCAGAGATTGTCAGAGAGTTTCAGAGAGTGTCAGAGAGTGTCAGAGAGTTTCAGAGAGTTTCAGAGAGAGTCAGAGTGTGTCAGAGAGTTTCAGAGAGTTTCAGAGAGCTTCAGAGAGTTTCAGAGAGTGTCAGAAAGTTTCAGAGAGTGTCAGAGAGTTTCAGAGAGCGTCACAGAGTGTCAGAGTGATTCAGAGAGATTCAGAGAGTGTCAGAGATTGTCAGAGAGTTTCAGTCAGTTTCAGAGAGTTACAGAGAGTGTCAGAGAGTTTCAGAGAGAGTCAGTGAGTGTCAGAGAGTGTCAAAGAGTGTCACAGAGTTTCAGAGAGTGTCAGAGAGCGTCAGAGAGTGTCAGAGAGTTTCAGAGAGTGTCAGAGTGTTACAGAGACTTTCTGGGAGTGTCAGAGAGTTCCAGAGAGTTTCTGAGAGTTTCTGAGTGTGGCGGAGTGTGTCTGAGAGAGTCAGAGAGTATCTGAGAGTGTCACAGAGTGTCAGAGAGTGTCAGAGATTTTCAGAGAGTTTCAGAGATGTTCAGAGAGTGTCAGAGAGTGTCAGAAAGTTTCAGGGAGAGTCAGAGAGTGTCACGGAGTTTCAGAGAGTTTCAGAGAGTGTCACAGAGTGTCAGAGCTTTTCAGAGAGATTCAGAGAGTGTCACAGAGTGTCATAGAGTTGCAGAGTGTGTCAGAGAGTGTCCGAGAGTTTCAGAAAGAGTCAGATAGTGTCAGAGAGTTTCAGAGATCTTCAGAGAGTGTCTGAGAGTGTCTGAGAGCGCCAGAGATTGTCAGAGAGTTTCAGAGAGTTTCAGAGAGTGTCAGAGTGTGTCAGAGAGTTTCAGAGAGTTTCAGAGAGCTTCAGAGAGTTTCGGAGAGTGTCAGAAAGTTTCAGAGAGTGTCAGAGAGTTTCAGAGAGTGTCACAGAGTGTCAGAGTGATTCAGAGAGATTCGGAGAGTGTCAGAGAGTTTCAGAGAGTGTCAGTGAGTGTCAGAGAGTGTCAAAGAGTGTCACAGAGTTTCAGAGAGTGTCAGAGAGCGTCAGAGAGCGTCAGAGAGTGTCAGAGAGTTTCAGAGAGTGTCAGAGTGTTTCAGAGACTTTCTGGGAGTGTCAGAGAGTTTCAGAGAGTTTCTGAGAGTTTCTGAGTGTGTCGGAGTGTGTCTGAGAGAGTCAGAGAGTATCTGAGAGTGTCACAGAGTGTCAGAGAGTGTCAGAGATTTTCAGAGAGTTTCAGAGATGTTCAGAGAGTGTCAGAGAGTGTCAGAAAGTTTCAGAGAGAGTCAGAGAGTGTCACGGAGTTTCAGAGAGTTTCAGAGAGTGTCACAGAGTGTCAGAGCTTTTCAGAGAGATTCAGAGAGTGTCAGAGAGTGTCACAGAGTTTCATAGAGTTGCAGAGAGTGTCAGAGAGTGTCCGAGAGTTTCAGAAAGAGTCAGATAGTGTCAGAGAGTTTCAGAAATTGTCAGAGAGTGTCAGAGAGTGTCAGAGTCTTTCAGAGAGTGTCACAGAGTTTCAGAGAGTGTCAGAGATTTTCAGAGATCTTCAGAGAGTGTCAGAGAGTGCCAGAAAGTTTCAGAGAGTGTCACAGAGTGTCGGAGAGTTTCAGAGAGATTCAGAGTGTGTCCGAGAGATTCAGAAAGTGTCAGATAGTGTCACAGAGTTTCAGAAAGTGTCAGAGAGTGTCAGAGAGTGTCTGAGAGTGTCAGAGAGTGTCAGAGAGTTTCAGAGAGTTTCAGAGAGTGTCAGAGAATGTCAAAGAGTTTCAGAGAGTTTCAGAGAGTGTCAGAGAGTTTCAGAGAGTCTCAGATAGTGTCAGAGAGTGTCAGAGAGTGTCAGAGAGTTTCAGAGAGCTTCTGAGAGTTTCTGAGAGTGTCAGAGAGTTACAAAGAGTTTCAGAGAGTTTCAGAAAGTTTCAGAGAGTGTCCGAGAGTTTCAGAGAGTTTCAGACGGTGTCACAGCGTGTCAGAGAGTTTCAGAAAGCTTCAGAGAGTGTCAGGGAGTGTCAGAGAGTGTCAGAGAGTTTCAGAGAGAGTCAGACAGTGTCTGAGAGTGTCAAAGAGTGTCAAAGAGTTTCAGAGAGTGTCAGAGAGTGTCAGAGAGTGTCAGAGGGTTTCAGAGAGTGTCAGAGAGTTTCAAAGAACTTCTGAGAGTATCAGAGAGTGCCTGAGAGTTTCTGACAGTTTCTGAGTGTGCCGGAGAGTGTCAGAGTGTGTCAGAGTGTTTCAGAGAATGTCACAGAGTTTCAGAGAGTGTCAGAGATTTTCAGAGAGTTTCAGAGATCTTCAGAGAATGTCAGTGAGTGCCACAGAGTGTCAGTGAGTGTCAGAGAATTTCAGAGAGTTTCAGAGATTTTCAGAGAGTTTCAGAGATCTTCAGAGTGCCAGAAATTTTCAGAGAGTGTCACAGAGTGTCGGAGAGTTTCAGAGAGATTCAGAAAGTGTCCGAGAGATTCAGAAAGTGTCAGATAGTGTCAGAGAGTTTCAGAATGTGTCAGAGAGTGTCAGAGAGTGTCTGAGAGTGTCAGAGATTGTCAGAGAGTTTCAGAGAGTGTCAGAGAGCTTCAGACAGTGTCAGGGAGTGTCAGAGAGTGTCAGAGAGTTTCAGATAGATTCAGACAGTGTCTGAGATTGTCAAAGAGTGTCAGGGAGTTTCAGGGAGAGTCAGAGAGTGTCAGAGAGTTTCAGAGAGTGTCAGGGAGTGTCAGAGAGTGTCAGAGAGTTTCAGAGAGATTCAGACCGTGTCTGAGAGTGTCAAAGAGTGTCAAAGTGTTTCAGAGGGTGTCAGAGAGTGTCAGAGAGTTTCAGAGATTGTCAAAGAGTTTCAGAGAGGTTCTGAGAGTGTCAGAGAGTGCCAGAGAGTTTCTGAGAGTTTCTGAGTGTGTCGAAGTGTGTCTGCGGGAGTCAGAGAGTATCTGAGAGTCTCACAGAGTGTCAGATAGTGTCAGAGATTTTCAGAGAGTTTCAAAGAACAAAGAACAAAGAACAAAGATAATTACAGCACTGGAACAGGGCCTTCGGCCCTCCAAGCATGCGCCGATCCAGATCCTCTCTCTAAACATGTCGCCTATTTTCTAAGCTTCTGTATCTCTTTTCTTCCTGCCCATTCATGTATCTGTCTAGATACATCTTAAAAGTCTCCATCGTGCCCGCATCTACCACCTCCACTGGCAATGCGTTCCAGGTGCCCATCACCCTCTGCGTTAAGAACTTTCCACGCATATCCCCCCTAAACTTTTCCCCTTTCACTTTTAACTCGTGTCCTCTAGTAATTGAAACCCCCACTCTGGGAAAAAGCTTCTTGCTATCCACCCTGTCTGTACCTCTCATGATTTTGTACACCTCAATCAGGTCCCCCCTCAACCTCCGTCTTTCTAATGAAAATAATCCTAATCTACTCAACCTCTCTTCATAGCCAGCGCCCTCCATACCAGGCAACATCCTGGTGAACCTCCTCTGCACCCTTTCCAAAGCATCCACATCCTTTTGATAATGTGGCGACCAGAACTGTATGCAGTATTCCAAATGTGGCCGAACCAAAGTCCTATACAACTGTAACATGACCTGCCAACTCTTGTACTCAATGCCCCGTCCGATGAAGGAAAGCATGCCGTATGCCTTCTTGACCACTCTATTTACCTGCGTTACCACCTTCAGGGAACAGTGGACCTGAACACCCAAATCTCTCTGGACATCAATTTTCCCCAGGACTTTTCCATTTACTGTATCGTTCACTCTTGAATTGGATCTTCCAAAATGCATCACCTCGCATTTGCCCTGATTGAACTCCATCTGCCATTTCTCTGCCCAACTCTCCAATCTATCTATATTCTGCTGTATTCTCTGACAGTCCCCTTCACTATCTGCTACTCCACCAATCTTAGTGTCGTCTGCAAATTTGCTAATCAGTCCACCTATACTTTCCTCCAAATCATTAATGTATATCACAAACAACAGTGGTCCCAGCACGGATCCCTGTGGAACACCACTGGTCACACGTCTCCATTTTGAGAAACTCCCTTCTACTGCTACTCTCTGTCTCCTGTTGCCCAGCCAGTTCTTTATCCATCTAGCTAGTACACCTTGGACCCCAAGCGCCTTCACTTTCTCCATCAGCCTGCCATGGGGAACCTTATCAAACGCCTTACTGAAGTCCATGTATATGACATCGACAGCCCTTCCGTCATCAATCAACTTTGTCACTTCCTCAAAGAATTCTATTAAGTTGGTAAGACATGACCTTCCCTGCACAAAACCATGTTGCCTCTCCCTGATGAGCCCATTTTCTTCCAAATGGGAATAGATCCTATCCCTCAGTATCTTCTCCAGCAGCTTCCCTACCACTGACGTCAGGCTCACCGGTCTATAATTACCTGGATTATCCCTGCTACCCTTCTTAAACAAGGGGACAACATTAGCAATTCTCCAGTCCTCCGGGACCTCACCCGTGTTTAAGGATGCTGCAAAGATATCTGTTAAGGCCCCAGCTATTTCCTCTCTCGCTTCCCTCAGTAACCTGGGATAGATCCCATCCGGACCTGGGGACTTGTCCACCTTAATGCCCTTTAGAATACTCAACACTTCCTCCCTCCTTATGCCGACTTGACCTAGAGTAATCAAACATCTGTTCCTAACCTCAACATCCGTCATGTCCCTCTCCTCGGTGAATACCGATGCAAAGTACTCGTTTAGAATCTCACCCATTTTCTCTGAGTCCAAGCATAACATTCCTCCTTTGTCCTTTAGTGGGCCAATCCTTTCTCTAGATACCCTCTTTCTCCTTATATATGAATAAAAGGCTTTGGGATTTTCCTTAACCCTGTTTGCTAAAGATATTTCATGACCCCTTTTAGCTCTCTTAATTCCTCGTTTCAGATTGGTCCTACATTCCCAATATTCTTTCAAAGCTTCGTCTTTCATCAGCCGCCTAGACCTTATGTATGCTTCCTTTTTCCTCTTAGCTAGTCTCACAATTTCACCTGTCATCCATGGTTCCCTAATCTTGCCATTTCGATCCCTCATTTTCACAGGAACATGTCTCTCCTGCACGCTAATCAACCTCTCTTTGAAAGCCTCCCACATATCACATGTGGATTTACCTTCAAACAGCTGCTCCCAATCTACATTTCCCAGCTCCTGCCGAATTTTGGTATAGTTGGCCTTCCCCCAATTTAGCACTCTTCCTTTAGGACCACTCTCATCTTTGTCCATGAGTATTTTAAAGCTTATGGAATTGTGATCACTATTCCCAAAGTAGTCCCCTACTGAAACTTCAACAACCTGGCCGGGCTCATTCCCCAACACCAGGTCCAGTATGGCCCCTTCCCGAGTTGGACTATTTACATACTGCTCTAGAAAACCCTCCTGGATGCTCCTTACAAATTCTGCTCCATCTGGACCTCTAACATTAAGCGAATCCCAGTCAATGTTGGGAAAATTAAAATCTCCTATCACCACCACCCTGTTGCTCCTACATCTTTCCATAATCTGTTTACATATTTGTACCTCTATCTCACGCTCGCTGTTGGGAGGCCTGTAGTACAGCCCCAACATTGTTACCGCACCCTTCCTATTTCTGAGTTCTGTCCATATTGCCTCACTGCTCGAGTCCTCCATAGTGCCCTCCTTCAGCACAGCTGTGATATCCTCTTTGACCAGTAATGCAACTCCTCCACCCCTTTTACCTCCCTCTCTATCCCGCCTGAAGCATCGATATCCTGGGATATTTAGTTGCCAATCATGCCCTTTCCTCAACCAAGTCTCAGTAATAGCAATAACATCATACTCCCAGGTACTAATCCAAGCCCTAAGTTCATCTGCCTTACCAACTACACTTCTTGCATTAAAACAAATGCACCTCAGACCACCAGTCCCTTTATATTCATCATCTGCTCCCTGCCTGCTCTTCCCCTTAGTCACACTGACTTCATTATCTAGTTTCTTACAGGCTTTTGTTACTACCTCCTCACTGTCAACTGACCTCAATTGGTTCCCATCCCCCTGCCACATTAGTTTAAACCCTCCCCAACAGCGTTAGCAAAAGCACCTCCAAGGACATTGGTTCCAGTCCGGCTCAGGTGTAGACCGTTCAATTTGTAATAGTCCCACCTCCCCCAGAACCGGTCCCAATGTCCCAAAAATCTGAACCCCTCCTTCCTGCACCATCTCTCAAGCCACGCATTCATCCTGACTATTCTTTCATTTTTACTCTGACTATCACGTGGCACTGGTAGTAATCCTGAGATTACTACCTCTGAGGCCCTACTTTTTAACTTGGCTCCTAACTCCCTAAACTCTGCTTGTAGGACCTCATCCCGTTTTTTACCTATATCATTAGTGCCTATGTGCACAATGACAACTGGCTGTTCACCCTCCCCCTTTAGAATGTTCTGCAGCCGATCTGAGACATCCCTGACCCGTGCACCTGGGAGGCAACATACCATTCGGGAGCCTCGTTTTCGACCACAGAACCGCCTGTCTACTCCCCTTACAATCGAATCCCCTACGACTATAGCCCTTCCACTCTTTTTCCCGCCATTCTGAGCAGCAGAGCCAGCCACGGTGCCATGACCTTGCTACTGCTGCCTTCCCCTGGTGAGCCATCTCCCTCAACAGTATCCAAAACGGTATACTTGTTTTGGAGGGAGATGACCGCAGGGGACTCCTGCGCTGCCTTCCTGCTCTTTCTCTGCCTTTTGGTCACCCATTCCCTTTCTCCCTCAGCAATCCTAATCTGCGGTGTGACCAATTCACTAAACGTGCTATCCACGACCTCCTCAGCATCGCGCATGCTCCAAAGTGAGTCCATCCGCAGCTCGAGTGCCGTCATGCGGTCTAACAAGAGCTGCAGCTGGACACACTTCCTGCACGTGAAGGAGTCAGGGTCATCAGCCATGTCCCTGAGCTCCCACATTGAGCAAGAGGAGCATGATACGGGTCTGAGATCTCCTGCCATTTTTAATCTTAAGTTTAAACTTAGTTAAATGAAAAAGGAACGAAAAGTTTTTACCAATCACAATAAAACCAGAGAAATCGAAAAAGCCTTACCTTTTAAACACCCCACCGAGTCCTTTTTTTTTTTGGTTAGAGGAGGAGGGCGGGTGGGAGACACTACAAGTGTGGTGTCTCGGGTTCAGAAACCGCCCAAATATATAGTGTTTTACTTACCCAGCAGCCCCCCAGCAGCCCCCCAGCAGCCCCCTGGCCTCCGCCGAAAAATAAAAGGAAATTAAATTTACTTTCAAACTGACTTTCTCAGCTGCTCACTCGCTCACACGCTGCTCCCGAAAAAGCTGCTGCACTGAAAGGATGTTCAGAGAGTGTCAGAGAGTGTCAGGGAGTTTCAGAGAGTTACAGAGTGTCACAGAGTGTCAGAGAGTTTCAGAGAGTTTCAGAGAGTGTCAGAGAGTGTCAGAGAGTTTCAGAGACTTTCAGAGAGCTTCAGAGAGTTTCAGAGAGTGTCAGAGAGTTTCAGAGAGTGTCAGAGAGTTTCAGAGAGTGTCACAGAGTGTCAGAGTGATTCAGAGAGATTCAGAGAGTGTCAGAGATTGTCAGAGAGTTTCAGACAGTTTCAGACAGTTTCAGAGAGTGTCAGAGAGTTTCAGAGAGAGTCAGTGAGTGTCAGAGTGTGTCAAAGAGTGTCACAGAGTTTCAGAGAGTGTCAGAGAGCGTCAGAGAGTGTCAGAGTGTTTCAGAGACTTTCTGAGAGTGTCAGAGAGTTCCAGAGAGTTTCTGAGTGTGTCGGAGTGTGTCTGAGAGAGTCAGAGAGTATCTGAGAGTGTCACAGAGTGTCAGAGAGTGTCAGAGATTTTCAGAGAGTTTCAGAGATGTTCAGAGAGTGTCAGAGAGTGTCAGAAAGTTTCAGAGAGAGTCAGAGAGTGTCAGGGAGTTTCAGAGAGTTTCAGAGAGTGTCACAGAGTGTCAGAGCTTTTCAGAGAGATTCAGAGAGTGTCAGAGACTGTCACAGAGTGTCATAGAGTTGCAGAGTGTGTCAGAGAGTGTCCGAGAGTTTCAGAAAGAGTCAGATAGTGTCAGAGAGTTTCAGAAAGTGTAAGACAGTGTTAGAGAGTGTCTGAGAGTGTCAGAGAGTGTCAGAGTCTTTCAGAGAGTGTCACAGAGTTTCAGAGAGAGTCAGAGATTTTCAGAGAGTGCCAGAGATCTTCAGAGAGTGTCAGAGAGTGCCAGAAAGTTTCAGAGAGTGTCACAGAGTGTCGGAGAGTTTCAGAGAGATTCAGAGAGTGTCCGAGAGATTCAGAAAGTGTCAGATAGTGTCAGAGAGTTTCAGAAAGTGTCAGAGAGTGTCAGAGAGTGTCTGAGAGGGTCAGAGAGTGTCAGAGAGTGTCAGAGAGTTTCAGTGAGCTTCTGAGAGTTTCTGAGAGTTTCAGAGAGTGTCAGACAGTGTCTGAGAGTGTCAGAGAGTGTCAGAGGGTTTCAGAGAGTGTCACAGAGTTTCAGAGAGTGTCAGAGATTTTCAGAGAGTTTCAGAGATCTTCAGAGAGTGTCAGTGAGTGCTACAGAGTGTCAGTGAGTTTCAGGGAATTTCTGAGAGTGTCAGAGATTGCCTGAGAGTTTCTAACAGTTTCTGAGTGTGCCGGAGAGTGTCAGAGTGTGTCAGAGTGTTTCAGAGAGTGTCACAGAGTTTCAGAGAGTGTCAGAGATTTTCAGAGAGTTTCAGAGATCTTCAGAGAGTGTCAGTGAGTGCTACAGAGTGTCAGTGAGTGTCAGAGAGTTTCAGAGAGTGTCAGAGATTTTCAGAGAGTTTCAGAGATCTTCAGAGAGTGTCAGAGAGTGCCAGAAAGTTTCAGAGAGTGTCACAGAGTGTCGGAGAATTTCAGAGATATTCAGAGAGTGTCCGAGAGATTCAGAAAGTGTCAGATAGTGTCAGAGAGTTTCAGAAAGTGTCAGAGAGTGTCAGAGAGTGTCTGAGAGTGCCAGAGATTGTCAGAGAGTTTCAGAGAGTGTCAGAGAGTGTCAGAGAGTTTCAGAGAGTTTCAGAGAGTGTCAGAGAGTGTCAGAGAGTTTCAGAGAGTGCCAGAGATTGTCAGAGAGTTTCAGAGAGTGTCAGAGAGTGTCAGCGAGATTCAGAGAGTTTCAGAGAGTGTCAGAGAGTGTCAGAGAGTGTCAGAGAGTTTCAGATAGAGTCAGACAGTGTCTGAGATTGTCAAAGAGTGTCAAAGAGTTTCAGAGAGTGTCAGAGAGTTTCAGAGAGTGTCAGGGAGTGTCAGAGAGTGTCAGAGAGTTTCAGAGAGAGTCAGAGAGTTTCAGAGAGTGTCAAAGAGTTTCAGAGAGTTTCTGAGAGTGTCAGAAAGTGCCAGAGAGTTTCTGAGAGTTTCTGAGTGTGTCGATGTGTGTCTGCGGGAGTCAGAGAGTATCTGAGAGTGTCAAATAGTGTCAGAGAGTGTCAGAGATTTCCAGAGAGTTTCAGAGATGTTCAGAGAGTGTCAGAGAGTGTCAGAAAGTTTCAGAGAGTGTCGGAGAGTGTCAGGGAGTTTCAGAGAGTTACAGAGTGTCACAGAGAGTCATAGAGTTTCAGAGAGATTCAGAGAGTGTAAGAAAGTGTCAGAGAGTGTCACAGAGTGACACAGAGTTGCAGAGTGTGTCAGAGAGTGTCCGAGCGTTGCAGAAAGTGTCAGATAGTGTCAGAGAGTTTCAGAAAGTGTCAGAGAGTGTCAGAGAGTGTCTGAGAATGTCAGAGAGTTTCAGAGATCTTCAGAGAGTGTCAGAGAGTGCGAGAAAGTTTCAGAGAGTGTGACAGAGTGTCGGAGAGTATCAGAGAGATTCAGAGAGTGTCCGAGAGATTCAGAAAGTGTCAGATAGTGTCAGAGAGTTTCAGAGATCTTCAGAGAGTGTCTGAGAGTGTCTGAAAGTGCCAGAGATTGTCAGAGAGTTTCAGAGAGTGTCAGAGAGTGTCAGAGAGTTTCAAAGAGTTTCAGAGAGTGTCAGAGAGTGTTAGAGAGTTTCAGAGTTTCAGAGAGCTTCAGAGAGTTTCAGAGAGTGTCAGAAAGTTTCAGAGAGTGTCAGAGAGTTGCAGAGAGTGTCACAGAGTGTCAGAGTGATTCAGAGAGATTCAGAGAGCGTCAGAGATTGCCAGAGATTGTCAGACAGTTTCAGAGAGTTTCAGAGAATGTCAGAGAGTTTCAGAGACAGTCTGTGAGTGTCAGAGAGTGTCAAAGTGTGTCACAGAGTTTCAGAGAGTGTCAGAGAGCTTCAGAGAGTGTCAGAGAGTTTCAGAGAGTGTCAGAGTGTTTCAGAGACTTTCTGAGAGTGTCAGAGAGTTCCAGAGGTTTTCTGAGAGTTTCTGAGTGTGTCGGAGTGTTTCTGAGAGAGTCAGAGAGTATCTGAGAGTGTCACAGAGTGTCACAGAGTGTCAGAGATTTTCAGAGAGTTTCACAGATGTTCAGAGAGTGTCAGAGAGTGTCAGAAAGTTTCAGAGAGAGTCAGAGAGTGTCAGGGAGTTTCAGAGAGTTTCAGAGAGTGTCAGAGCTTTTCAGAGAGATTCAGAGAGTTTCACAGAGTCTCACAGAGTGTCATAGAGTTGCAGAGTGTATCAGAGAGTGTCCGAGAGTTTCAGAAAGAGTCAGATAGTGTCAGAGTGTTTCAGAAAGTGTCAGAGAGTGTCAGAGAGTGTCTGAGAGTGTAAGAGAGTGTCAGAGTCTTTCAGAGAGTGTCACAGAGTTTCAGAGAGTGTCAGAGATTTTCAGAGAGTGCCAGAGATCTTCAGAGAGTGGCACAGAGTGTTGGAGAGTTTCAGAGAGATTCAGAGAGTGTCCAAGAGATTCAGGAAGTGTCAGATAGTGTCAGAGAGTTTCAGAAAGTGTCACAGAGTGTCAGAGAATGTCTGAGAGTGTCAGAGAGTGTCAGAGAGTTTCAGAGAGTGTCAGAGAGTTTCAGAGAATTTCAGAGAGTGTCAGAGAGTCTCAGATAGTGTCAGAGAGTGTCTGAGAGTGTCTGAGAGTTTCAGAGAGTGTCAGAGAGTTTCAGTGAGCTTCTGAGAGTTTCTGAGAGAGTCAGAGAGTTACAAAGAGTTTCAGGGAGTTTCAGAGAGTGTCAGAAAGTTTCAGAGATTGTCCGAGAGTTTCAGAAAGCTTCAGAGAGTGTCAGGGAGTGTCAGAGAGTGTCAGAGAGTTTCAGAGAGTTTCAGAGACAGTCAGACAGTGTCTGAGAGTGTCAAAGAGTGTCAAAGAGTTTCAGAGAGTGTCAAAGAGTGTCAGAGAGTTTCAGAGTGTGTCAGAGAGTTTCAGAGAATTTCTGAGAGTGTCAGAGAGTGCCTGAGAGTTTCTGACAGTTTCTGAGTGTGCCGGAGAGTGTCAGAGAGTGTCAGAGTGTTTCAGAGAGTGTCACAGAGATTTCGAGAGTGTCAGAGATTTTCAGAGTGTTTCAGAGATCTTCAGAGAGTGTCAGTGAGTTCCACAGAGTGTCAGTGAGTGTCAGAGAGATTCAGAGTGTGTCAGAGATTTTCAGAGAGTTTCAGAGATCTTCAGAGAGTGTCAGAGAGTGCCAGAAAGTTTCAGAGCGTGTCACAGAGGGGCGGAGAGTGTCAGAGAGATTCAGAGAGTGTCAGAGATTTTCAGAGAGTTTCAGAGATGTTCAGAGAGTGTCAGAGAGTGTCAGAAAATTTCAGAGAGTGTCAGAGAGTGTCAGGGAGTTTCAGAGAGTTACAGAGTGTCAGAGAGTTTCAGAGAGATTCAGAGAGTGTCAGAGAATGTCAGAGAGTGTCACAGAGTGACACAGAGTTGCAGAGTGTGTCAGAGAGTGTCCGAGAGTTTCAGAAAGTGTCAGATACTGTCAGAGAGTTTCAGAGAGTGGCAGAGAGTGTCTGAGAATGTCAGAGAGTGTCAGAGGGTATCAGAGAGATTCACAGAGTTTCAGAGAGTGTCAGAGATTTTCAGAGAGTTTCAGAGATCTTCAGAGAGTGTCAGAGAGTGCGAGAAAGTTTCAGAGAGTATCACAGAGTGTCGGAGCGTTTCAGAGAGAATCAGAGAGTGTCCGAGAGATTCAGAAAGTGTCAGAGAGTGTCTGAGAGTTTCAGAGATCTTCAGAGAGTGTCAGAGAGTGTCAGAGAGTTTCAGAGAGTTTCACAGAGTGTCGGAGAGTGTCAGAAAGTTTCTGGGTGTGTCAGAGAGTTTCAGAGAGTGTCACAGAGTGTCAGAGTGATTCAGAGAGATTCAGAGAGAGTCAGAGATTGTCAGAGAGTTTCAGGCGGTTTCAGAGAGTTTCAGAGAGTGTCAGAGATTTTCAGAGATAGTCAGTGAGTGTCAGAGAGTAACAAAGAGTGCCACAGAGTTTCAGAGAGTGTCAGGGAGCGTCAGAGAGTGTCAGAGTGTTTCAGAGAGTGTCAGAGAGTTTCAGAGACTTTCTGAGAGTGTCAGAGAGTTCCAGAGATTTTCTGAGAGTTTCTGAGTGTGTCGGAGTGTGTCTGAGAGAGTCAGAGAGTATCTGAGAGTGTCAGAGAGTGTCAGAGAGTGTCACAGAGTGTCAGAGCTTTTCAGAGAGATTCAGAGAGTGTCAGAGAGTGTCACAGAGTGTCACAGAGTGTCATAGAGTTGCAGAGTGTGTCAGAGAGTGTCCGAGAGTTTCAGAAAGAGTCAGATAGTGTCAGAGAGTTTCAGAAAGTGTCAGAGAGTGGCAGAGAGTGTCTGAGATTTTCAGAGAATTTCAGAGATGTTTTGAGAGTGTCAGAGAGTGTCAGAAAGTTTCAGACTGAGTCAGAGAGTGTCAGGGAGTTTCAGAGAGTTTCAGAGAGTGTCACAGAGTGTCAGATCTTTTCAGAGAGATTCAGAGAGTGTCACAGAGTGTCACAGATTGTCACAGAGTGTCATAGAGTTGCAGAGTGTGTCAGAGAGTGTCCGAGAGTTTCAGAAAGAGTCAGATAGTGTCAGAGAGTTTCAGAAAGTGTCAGAGAGTGTCTGAGAGTGTCAGAGAGTTTCAGAAAGTTTCAGAGAGTGTCACAGAGTGTCGGAGAGTTTCAGAGAGATTGAGAGAGTGTCCGAGAGATTCAGAAAGTGTCATATAGTGTCAGATAGTTTCAGAAAGTGTCACAGTGTGTCAGAGAGTGTCTGAGAGTGTCAGAGAGTGTCAGAGAGTTTCAGAGAGTGTCAGAGAGTGTCAGAGAGTTTCAGAGAATTTCAGAGAGTGTCAGAGTGTTTCAGAGAGTGTCACAGAGTTTCAGAGAGTGTCAGAGATTTTCAGAGAGTTTCAGTGATCTTCAGAGAGTGTCAGTGAATGCCACAGAGTGTCAGTGAGTGCCAGAAAGTTTCTGATAGTGTCACAGAGTGTCGGAGAGTTTCAGAGAGATTCAGAGAGTGTCCGAGAGATTCAGAAAGTGTCAGATAGTGTCAGAGAGTTTCAGAAAGTGTCAGAGATTGTCAGACAGTGTCTGAGAGTGTCAGAGATTGTCAGAGAGTTTCAGAGAGTGTCAGAGAGTGTCAGAGAGTTTCAGAGAGTTTCAGAGAGAGTGTCAGAGAGTTTCAGAGAGCTTCAGACAGTGTCAGGGAGTGTCAGAGTGTGTCAGAGAGATTCAGATAGAGTCAGACAGTGTCTGAGATTGTCAAAGAGTGTCAAAGAGTTTCAGAGAGTGTCAGAGAGTGTCAGAGAGTTTCAGAGAGTGTCAGGGAGTGTCAGAGAGTGTCAGAGAGTTTCAGAGAGCTTCAGACAGTGTCAGGGATTGTCAGAGAGTGTCAGAGAGTTTCAGATAGAGTCAGACAGTGTCTGAGATTGTCAAAGAGTGTCAAAGAGTTTCAGAGAGTGTCAGAGAGTTTCAGAGAGTGTCAGGGAGTGTCAGGGAGTGTCAGAGAGTGTCAGAGAGTTTCAGATAGAGTCAGACAGTGTCTGAGATTGTCAAAGTGTGTCAGAGAGTTTCAGAGAGTGTCAGGGAGTGTCAGAGTGTGTCAGAGAGTTTCAGAGAGAGTCAGACAGTGTCTGAGAGTGTCAAAGAGTGTCAAAGAGTTTCAGAGAGTGTCAGAGAGTGTCAGAGGGTTTCAGAGAGTGTCAAAGAGTTTCAGAGAGTTTCTGTGAGTGTCAGAGAGTGTCTGAGAGTTTCTGAGAGATTCTGAGTGTTTCGAAGTGTGTCTGCGGGAGTCAGAGAGTATCTGAGAGTGTCACAGAGTGTCAGAGAGTGTCCGAGATTTTCAGAGAGTTTCAGAGATCTTCAGAGAGTGTCAGTGGGTGCCACAGAGTGTCAGTGAGTGTCAGAGAGTTTCTGAGAGTGTCAGAGATTTTCAGAGAGTTTCAGAGATCTTCAGAGAGTGTCAGAGAGTGCCAGAAAGTTTCAAATAGTGTCACAGAGTGTCGGAGAGTTTCAGAGAGGTTCAGAGAGTGTCCGAGAGATTCAGAAAGTGTCAGATAGTATCAGAGAGTTTCAGAAAGTGTCAGAGAGTGTCAGAGAGTGTCTGAGAGTGTCAGAGATTGTCAGAGAGTTTCAGAGAGTGTCAGAGAGTGTCAGAGAGTTTCAGAGAGTTTCAGAGAGTGTCAGAGAGTTTCAGAGAGCTTCAGACAGTGTCAGGGAGTGTCAGAGAGTGTCAGAGAGTGTCAGAGAGTTTCAGATAGAGTCAGACAGTGTCTGAGATTGACAAAGAGTGTCAAAGAGTTTCAGAGAGTGTCAGAAAGTTTCAGAGAGTGTCAGGGAGTGTCAGAGAGTGTCAGAGAGTTTCAGAGAGAGTCAGACAGTGTCTGAGAGTGTCAAAGAGTGTCAGTGAGTTTCAGAGAGTGTCAGAGAGTGTCAGAGAGTGTCAGAGGGTTTCAGAGAGTGTCAAAGAGTTTCAGAGAGTTTCTGAGAGTGTCAGAGAGTGCCAGAGAGTTTCAGAGAGATTCTGAGTGTGTCGAAGTGTGTCTGCGGTAGTCAGAGAGTGTCAGAGAGTGTCAGAAAGTTTCAGAGAGTGTCAGAGAGTGTCAGGGAGTTTCAGAGAGTTACAGAGTGTCACAGAGTGTCAGAGAGTTTCAGAGAGATTCAGAGAATGTCAGAGAGTGTCACAGAGTGTCACAGAGTGTCATAGATTTGCAGAGTGTGTCAGAGAGTGTCCGATAGTTTCAGAAAGTGTCAGATACTGTCAGAGAGTTTCAGAAAGTGTCAGAGAGTGTCAGAGAGTGTCTGAGAATGTCAGAGAGTTTCAGAGATCTTCAGAGAGTGTCAGAGAGTGCGAGAAAGTTTCAGAGCGTGTCACAGAGTGTCGGAGATTTTCAGAGAGATTCAGAGAGTGTCCGAGAGATTCAGAAAGTGTCAGATAGTGTCAGAGAGTTTCAGAGATCTTCAGAGAGTGTCTGAGAGTGTCAGAGAGTTTCAGAGAGTTTCAGAGAGTGTCAGAGAGTTTCAGTGAGTCTCAGAGAGTGTCAGAGAGTGTCAGAGAGTGTCAGAGAGTTTCACAGCGTTTCTGAGTGTTTCTGAGAGATTCAGAGAGTTTCAGAATGTTTCAGCGAGCTTCAGAGAGTTTCAGAGAGTGTCAGTAAGTTTCAGACACTGTCAGAGAGTTTCAGAGAGTGTCACAGAGTGTCAGAGTGATTCAGAGAGATTCAGAGAGTGTCAGAGATTGTCAGAGAGTATCAGACAGTTTCAGACAGTTTCAGCGAGTGTCAGAGAGTTTCAGAGAGAGTCAGTGAGTGTCAGAGAGTGTCAAAGAGTGTCACAGAGTTTCTGAGAGTGTCAGAGAGCGTCAGAGAGTGTCAGAGCGTTTCAGAGAGTGGCAGAGTGTTTCTGAGTGTGTTGGAGTGTGTCTGAGAGAGTCAGAGAGTATCTGAGAGTGTCACAGAGTGTCAGAGAGTGTCAGAGATTTTCAGAGCGTTTCAGAGATGTTCAGAGAGTGTCAGAGATTGTCAGAAAGTTTCAGAGAGAGTCAGAGAGTGTCAGTGAGTTTCACAGAGTTTCAGAGAGTGTCACAGAGTATCAGAGCTTTTCAGAGAGATTCAGAGAGTGTCAGAGAGTGTCACAGAGTGTCATAGAGTTGCAGAGTGTGTCAGAGAGTGTCCGAGAGTTTCAGAAAGAATCAGATAGTGTCAGAGAGTTTCAGAAAGTGTAAGAGATCTTCAGAGAGTGTCAGAGAGTGCCAGAAAGTTTCAGAGAGTGTCACAGAGTGTCGGAGAGTTTCAGAGAGATTCAGAGAGTGTCCGAGAGATTCAGAAAGTGTCAGATAGTGTCAGAGAGTTTCAGAGATCTTCAGAGAGTGTCTGAGAGTGTCAGAGAGTTTCAGAGAGTTTCAGAGAGTGTCAGAGAGTTTCAGTTAGTCTCAGAGAGTGTCAGAGAGTGTCAGAGAGTGTCAGAGAGTTTCAGAGAGTCTCAGATAGTGTCAGAGAGTGTCAGAGAGTGTCTGAGAGTGTCTGAGAGTTTCAGAGAGTGTCAGAGAGTGTCAGAGATTTTCAGAGAGTTTCAGAGATGTTCAGAGAGTGTCAGAGATTGTCAGAAAGTTTCAGAGAGAGTCAGAGAGTGTCAGAGAGTGTCAGAGAGTGTCAGAGAGTTTCAGAGTGTGTCAGAGAGTTTCAGAGACTTTCTGAGAGTGTCAGAGAGTTCCAGAGAGTTTCTGAGAGTTTCTGAGTGTGTCGGAGTGTGTCTGAGAGAGTCAGAGAGTATCTGAGAGTGTCACAGAGTGTCAGAGAGTGTCAGAGATTTTCAGAGAGTTTCAGAGATGTTCAGAGAGTGTCAGAGATTGTCAGAGCATTTCAGAGAGATTCAGAGAGTGTCAGAGAGTGTCACAGAGTGTCATAGAGTTGCAGAGTGTGTCAGAGAGTGTCCGAGAGTTTCAGAAAGAATCAGATAGTGTCAGAGAGTTTCAGAAAGTGTAAGAGATCTTCAGAGAGTGTCAGAGAGTGCCAGAAAGTTTCAGAGAGTGTCACAGAGTGTCGGAGAGTTTCAGAGAGATTCAGAGAGTGTCCGAGAGATTCAGAAAGTGTCAGATAGTGTCAGAGAGTTTCAGAAAGTGTCACAGAGTGTCAGAGAGTGCTTGAGAGTGTCAGAGAGTGTCAGAGAGTTTCAGAGAGTGTCAGAGAGTGTCAGAGACTTTCAGAGAGTGTCAGAGAGTGTCAGAGAGTTTCAGAGAGTCTCAGATAGTGTCAGAGAGTGTCAGAGAGTGTCTGAGAGTGTCTGAGAGTTTCAGAGAGTGTCAGAGAGTGTCAGAGAGTTTCAGAGAGCTTCTGAGAGTTTCTGAGAGTGTCAGAGAGTTACAAAGAGTTTCAGAGAGTTTCAGAGAATGTCAGAGAGTTTCAGAGTGTTTCAGAGAGTTTCACAGAGTTTCAGAGAGTGTCAGAGATTTTCAGATAGCTTCAGAGATCTTCAGAGAGTGTCAGAGAGATTCAGAAAGTGTCAGATAGTGTCAGAGAGTTTCAGAGATCTTCAGAGAGTGTCTGAGAGTGTCAGAGAGTGTCAGAGATTTTCAGAGAGTTTCAGAGATGTTCAGAGAGTGTCAGAGATTGTCAGAAAGTTTCAGAGAGAGTCAGAGAGTGTCAGTGAGTTTCACAGAGTTTCAGAGAGTGTCACAGAGTGTCAGAGCTTTTCAGAGTGATTCAGAGAGTGTCAGAGAGTGTCACAGAGTGTCATAGAGTTGCAGAGTGTGTCAGAGAGTGTCCGAGAGTTTCAGAAAGAATCAGATAGTGTCAGAGAGTTTCAGAAAGTGTAAGAGATCTTCAGAGAGTGTCAGAGAGTGCCAGAAAGTTTCAGAGAGTGTCACAGAGTGTCGGAGAGTTTCAGAGAGATTCAGAGAGTGTCCGAGAGATTCAGAAAGTGTCAGATAGTGTCAGAGAGTTTCAGAAATTGTCACAGAGTGTCAGAGAGTGCCTGAGAGTGTCAGAGAGTGTCAGAGAGTTTCAGAGAGTGTCAGAGAGTGTCAGAGACTTTCAGAGAGTGTCAGAGAGTGTCAGAGAGTTTCAGAGAGTCTCAGATAGTGTCAGAGAGTGTCAGAGAGTGTCTGAGAGTGTCTGAGAGTTTCAGAGAGTGTCAGAGAGTGTCAGAGAGTTTCAGAGAGCTTCTGAGAGTTTCTGAGATTGTCAGAGAGTTACAAAGAGTTTCAGAGAGTTTCAGAGAATGTCAGAGAGTTTCAGAGTGTTTCAGAGAGTTTCACAGAGTTTCAGAGAGTGTCAGAGATTTTCAGATAGCTTCAGAGATCTTCAGAAAGTGTCAGAGAGATTCAGAAAGTGTCAGATAGTGTCAGAGAGTTTCAGAGATCTTCAGAGAGTGTCTGAGAGTGTCAGAGAGTTTCAGAGAGTTTCAGAGAGTGTCAGAGAGTTTCAGTGAGTCTCAGAGAGTTTCAGAGAGTGTCAGAGAATGTCAGAGAGTTTCACAGCGTTTCTGAGTGTTTCTGAGAGATTCAGAGAGTTTCAGAATGTTTCAGAGAGCTTCAGAGAGTTTCAGAGAGTGTCAGTAAGTTTCAGAGACTGTCAGAGAGTTTCAGAGAGTGTCACAGAGTGTCAGAGTGATTCAGAGAGATTCAGAGAGTGTCAGAGATTGTCAGAGAGTGTCAGACAGTTTCAGAGAGTTTCAGCGAGTGTCAGAGAGTTTCAGAGAGAGTCAGTGAGTGTCAGAGAGTGTCAAAGAGTGTCACAGAGTTTCTGAGAGTGTCAGAGAGCGTCAGAGAGTGTCAGAGCGTTTCAGAGAGTGGCAGAGTGTTTCTGAGTGTGTCGGAGTGTGTCTGAGAGAGTCAGAGAGTATCTGAGAGTGTCACAGAGTGTCAGAGAGTGTCAGAGATTTTCAGAGAGTTTCAGAGATGTTCAGAGAGTGTCAGAGATTGTCAGAAAGTTTCAGAGAGAGTCAGAGAGTGTCAGTGAGTTTCACAGAGTTTCAGAGAGTGTCACAGAGTGTCAGAGAGTGCCTGAGAGTGTCAGAGAGTGTCAGAGAGTTTCAGAGAGTGTCAGAGAGTGTCAGAGACTTTCAGAGAGTGTCAGAGAGTGTCAGAGAGTTTCAGAGAGTCTCAGATAGTGTCAGAGAGTGTAAGAGAGTGTCTGAGAGTGTCTGAGAGTTTCAGAGAGTGTCAGAGAGTGTCAGAGAGTTTCAGAGAGCTTCTGAGAGTTTCTGAGAGTGTCAGAGAGTTACAAAGAGTTTCAGAGCGTTTCAGAGAATGTCAGAGAGTTTCAGAGTGTTTCAGAGAGTTTCACAGAGTTTCAGAGAGTGTCAGAGATTTTCAGATAGCTTCAGAGATCTTCAGAGAGTGTCAGAGAGATTCAGAAAGTGTCAGATAGTGTCAGAGAGTTTCAGAGATCTTCAGAGAGTGTCTGAGAGTGTCAGAGAGTTTCAGAGAGTTTCAGAGAGTGTCAGAGAGTTTCAGTGAGTCTCAGAGGGTGTCAGAGAGTGTCAGAGAATGTCAGAGAGTTTCACAGCGTTTCTGAGTGTTTCTGAGAGATTCAGAGAGTTTCAGGATGTTTCAGAGAGTGTCAGAGATTGTCAGAAAGTTTCAGAGAGAGTCAGAGAGTGTCAGTGAGTTTCACAGAGTTTCAGAGAGTGTCACAGAGTGTCAGAGCTTTTCAGAGAGATTCAGAGAGTGTCAGAGAGTGTCACAGAGTGTCATAGAGTTGCAGAGTGTGTCAGAGAGTGTCCGAGAGTTTCAGAAAGAATCAGATAGTGTCAGAGAGTTTCAGAAAGTGTAAGAGATCTTCAGAGAGTGTCAGAGAGTGCCAGAAAGTTTCAGTGAGTGTCACAGAGTGTCGGAGAGTTTCAGAGAGATTCAGAGAGTGTCCGAGAGATTCAGAAAGTGTCAGATAGTGTCAGAGAGTTTCAGAAAGTGTCACAGAGTGTCAGAGAGTGCCTGAGAGTGTCAGAGAGTGTCAGAGAGTTTCAGAGAGTGTCAGAGAGTGTCAGAGACTTTCAGAGAGTGTCAGAGAGTGTCAGAGAGTTTCAGAGAGTCTCAGATAATGTCAGAGAGTGTCAGAGAGTGTCTGAGAGTGTCTGAGAGTTTCAGAGAGTGTCAGAGAGTGTCAGAGAGTTTCAGAGAGCTTCTGAGAGTTTCTGAGAGTGTCAGAGAGTTACAAAGAGTTTCAGAGAGTCTCAGAGAATGTCAGAGAGTTTCAGAGTGTTTCAGAGAGTTTCACAGAGTTTCAGAGAGTGTCAGAGATTTTCAGATAGCTTCAGAGATCTTCAGAGAGTGTCAGAGAGTGCGAGAAAGTTTCAGAGAGTGTCACAGAGTGTCGGAAAGTTTCAGAGAGATTCAGAGAGTGTCCGAGAGATTCAGAAAGTGTCAGATAGTGTCAGAGAGTTTCAGAGGTCTTCAGAGAGTGTCTGAGAGTGTCTGAGAGTGCCAGAGATTGTCAGAGAGTTTCAGAGAGTGTCAGAGAGTGTCAGAGAGTTTCAGAGAGTTTCAGAGAGTGTCAGAGAGTTTCAGAGAGTCTCAGAGAGTGCCAGAGAGTCTCAGAGAGTTTCAGGAAGTTTCTGAGTGTTTCTGAGAGAGTCAGAGAGTTTCAGAGAGTTTTAGAGAGCTTCACAGTGTTTCAGAGAGTGTCAGAAAGTTTCAGAGATTGTCAGAGAGTTTCAGAGAGTGTCACAGAGTGTCAGAGTGATTCAGAGAGATACAGAGAGTGTCAGAGATTGTCAGAGAGTGTCAGACAGTTTCAGAGAGTTTCAGAGAGTGTCAGAGAGTTTCAGAGAGAGTCAGTGAGTGTCAGAGAGTGTCAAATTGTTTCACAGAGTTTCAGAGAGTGTCAGAGAGCGTCAGAGAGTGTCAGAGAGTGTCAGAGAGTTTCAGAGAGTTTCAGAGACTTTCTGAGAGTGTCAGAGAGTTCCAGAGAGTTTCTGAGAGATTCTGAGTGTGTCGGAGTGTGTCTGAGAGAGTCAGAGAGTATCTGAGAGTGTCACAGAGTGTCAGAGAGTGTCAGAGATTTTCAGAGAGTTTCAGAGATGTTCAGAGAGTGTCAGAGAGTGTCAGAAAGTTTCAGAGAGTGTCAATTAGTTTCAGAGAGTTTCTGAGAGTGTCACAGAGTGTCAGAGCTTTTCAGAGAGATTCAGAGAGTGTCAGAGTGTGTCAGAGAGTGTCATAGAGTTGCAGAGTGTGTCAGAGAGTGTCCGAGATTTTCAGAAAGAGTCAGATCGTGTCAGAGAGTTTCAGAAAGTGTCAGAGAGTGTCAGAGAGTGTCAGAGAGTGTCTGAGAATGTCAGAGAGTGTCAGAGTCTTTCAGAGAGTGTCACAGAGTTTCAGGGAGTGTCAGAGATTTTCAGAGAGTGCCAGAGATCTTCAGAGAGTGTCAGAGAGTGCGAGAAAGTTTCAGAGAGTGTCACAGAGTGTCGGAGAGTTTCACAGAGATTCAGAGAGTGTCCGAGAGATTCAGAAAGTGTCAGATAGTGTCAGAGAATTTCAGAAAGTGTCACAGAGTGTCAGAGAGTGTCTGAGAGTGTCAGAGAGTGTCAGAGAATTTCAGAGAGAGTCAGAGAGTGTCAGAGAGTTTCAGAGAGTGTCAGAGAGTGTCAGAGAGCGTCAGAGAGTTTCTGAGAGTCTCAGATAGTGTCAGAGAATGGCAGAGAGTTTCTGAGATTGTCAGAGAGTTTCAGAGAGCTTCTGAGAGTTTCTGAGAGTGTCAGAGAGTTTCAGAGACTTTCTGAGAGTGTCAGAGAGTGCCTGAGAGTTTCTGCCAGTTTCTGAGTGTGTCGGAGAGAGTCAGAGAGTGTCAGAGAGTTTCAGAGAGTGTCACAGAGTGTCAGAGAGTGTCAGAGATTTTCAGAGAGTTTCAGAGATCTTCAGAGAGTGTCAGAGAGTGCCAGAAAGTTTCAGAGAGTGTCACAGAGTGTCAGAGAGCTTCAGAGAGAGATCGCAGAGAGTGTCAGGGGGTGTCAGAGCGTGTCACGGAGCGTCAGAGTGAGTCAGAGAGTTTCAGAGAGTGTCAGACAGTATCTGAGAGTGTCAGAGAGTGTCGAAGAGTTTCAGAGAATGTCAGAGAGTGTCAGAGAGTGTCAGAGAGGTTCAGAGAGTGTCACAGAGTGTCAGAGAGTTTCAGAGACTTTCTGAGAGTGTCAGAGAGTGCCTGAGAGTTTCTGCCAGTTTCTGAGTGTGTCGGAGAGAGTCAGAGAGTGTCAGAGAGTTTCACAGAGTTTCACAGAGTGTCAGAGAGTTTCAGAGAGTTTCAGAGAGTGTCAGAGAGTGTCAGAAAGTTTCAGAGAGTGTCACAGAGGGTCAGAGAGCTTCAGAGAGATTCAGAGAGTGTCAGGGATTTTCAGAAAATTTCAGAGATCTTCAGAGAGTGTCAGAGAGTGTCAGAAAGTTTCAGAGAGTGTCACAGAGGGTCAGAGAGTTTCAGAGAGATTCAGAGAGTGTCAGGGAGTGTCAGAGAGTTTCAGAGAGTGTCAGAGAGTTTCAGAGAGTGTCAGAAAGTATCTGAGAGTGTCAGAGAGTTTCAGAGATTGTCAGAGAGTGTCAGAGAGTAACACATAGCGTCAGAGAGAGTCAGAGAGTGTCAGAGATATTCAGAGAGTGTCAGAAAGTTTCTGAAAGTGTCAGATAGTGTCAGAGAGTTTCCGAAAGTGTCAGAGTGTGTCGGAGCGAGTCAGAGAGTGTCACAGAGTGTCAGAGATTTTCAGAAAGTTTCAGAGATCTTCAGAGAGTTTCAGAGAGTGTCAGAAAGTTTCAGAGAGTGTCACAGAGGGTCAGAGAGTTTCAGAGAGATTCAGAGAGTGTCAGAGATATTCAGAGAGTGTCAGAAAGTTTCAGAAAGTGTCAGAGAGTGTCAGAGAGTGTCTGAGAGTGAGAGAGAATGTCAGAGAGTTTCAGAGAGTGTCAGAGAGTGCCAGAGAGTGTCAGAGAGTGCCAGAGAGTGTCTGAGAGATTCACAGAGTGTCAGAGAGTGTCAGAGAGTTTCAGAGAGTGTCCGCGAGTTTCTGAGAGTTTGTGAGTTTCTCAGAGAGTGTCAGAGATTGTCAGCGAATTTCAGAGAGTGTCACAGAGTGTCAGAGAGTTTCAGAGAGTGTCAGAGAGTTTCAGAGAGTGTCCGAGAGTTTCAGAGTCTGTCAGAGAGTTTCTGAGACTTTCTGAGTTTGTCAGAGTGTGTCAGAGATTGTCAGAGAATTTCAGAGAGTGTCGCAGAGTGTCAGAGAGTGTCAGAGAGTTTCAGAGAGCTCATGAGTGTTTCTGAGAGTGTCAGAGAGTTTCAGAAAGTTTCAGAAAGCTTCAGAGATTTTCAGAGAGTGTCAGATATATTCAGAGAATGTCAGAGAGTTTCAGAGAGTGTCACAGAGTGTCAGAGTGCTTCAGAGAGATTCAAAGAGTGTCAGAGATTGTCACAGAGTGTCAGACAGTTTCAGAGATTGTCAGAGAGTTTCAGAGAGTGTCCGAGAGATTCAGAAAGTGTCAGATAGTGTCAGAGAGTTTCAGAAAGTGTCAGAGAGTGTCAGAGAGTGTCTGAGAGTGTCAGAGATAGTCAGTGAGTTTCAGACAGTGTCAGAGAGCGTCAGAGAGTGTCAGAGAGTTTCAGAGATTTTCAGAGAGTTTCTGAGTGTTTCTGAGAGAGTCAGAGAGTTTCAGAGAGTGTCAGAAAGTTTCAGAGTGTCAGAGAGTTTCAGAGAGTGTCACAGAGTGTCAGAGTGCTTCAGAGAGATTCAGAGAGTGTCAGAGATTGTCACAGAGTGTCAGACAATTTCAGAGAGTTTCAGTGAGTGTCAGAGAGTTTCAGAGAGAGTCAGACAGTGTCTGAGAGTGTCAAAGAGTGTCACAGAGTTTCAGAGAGTGTCAGAGAGTGTCAGAGAGTTTCAGAGAGTTTCAGAGTGTGTCAGAGAGTTTCAGAGACTTTCTGAGAGTGTCAGAGAGTTCCAGAGAGATTCTGAGAGTTTCTGAGTTTGTCGGAGTGTGTCTGAGGGAGTCAGAGAGTATCTGAGAGTGTCACAGAGTGTCACAGAGTGTCATGGAGTGTCAGAGATTTTCAGAGAGTTTCAGAGATGTTCAGAGAGTGTCAGAGATTGTCAGAAAGTTTCAGAGGGAGTCAGAGAGTGTCCGGGAGTTTCAGAGAGTTTCAGAGAGTGTCAGAGAGTGTCAGAGAGTTTCAGAGAGTTTCAGAGTGTGTCAGAGAGTTTCAGAGACTTTCTGAGAGTGTCAGAGAGTTCCAGAGAGATTCTGAGAGTTTCTGAGTTTGTCGGAGTGTGTCTGAGGGAGTCAGAGAGTATCTGAGAGTGTCACAGAGTGTCAGAGAGTGTCTGAGAGTGTCAGAGAGTGTCAGAGAATTTCAGAGAGAGTCAGAGAGTGTCAGAGAGTTTCAGAGAGTGTCAGAGAGTGTCAGAGAGCGTCAGAGAGTTTCTGAGAGTCTCAGATAGTGTCAGAGAATGGCAGAGAGTTTCTGAGATTGTCAGAAAGTTTCAGAGAGATTCTGAGAGTTTCTGAGAGTGTCAGAGAGTTACAAAGAGTTTCTGAGAGTTTCAGAGAGTGTCAGAAAGTTTCAGAGAGTGTCCGAGAGTTTCAGAGAGTTTCAGAGGGTGTCAAAGTGTTTCAGAGAGTGTCAGAGAGTTTCACAGACTTTCTGAGAGTGTCAGAGAGTGCCTGAGAGTTTCTGCCAGTTTCTGAGTATGTCGGAGAGAGTCAGAGAGTGTCAGAGAGTTTCAGAGAGTGTCACAGAGTGTCAGAGAGTGTCAGAGATTTTCAGAGAGTTTCAGAGATCTTCAGAGAGTGTCAGAGAGTGCCAGAAAGTTTCAGAGAGTGTCACAGAGTGTCAGAGAGCTTCAGAGAGAGATCGCAGAGAGTGTCAGGGGGTGTCAGAGCGTGTCAGGGAGCGTCAGAGTGAGTCAGAGAGTTTCAGAGAGTGTCAGACAGTATCTGAGAGTGTCAGAGAGTGTCGAAGAGTTTCGGAGAATGTCAGAGAGTGTCAGAGAGTATCAGAGAGGTTCAGAGAGTGTCACAGAGTGTCAGAGAGTTTCAGAGACTTTCTGAGAGTGTCAGAGAGTGCCTGAGAGTTTCTGCCAGTTTCTGAGTGTGTCGGAGAGAGTCAGAGAGTGTCAGAGAGTTTCACAGAGTTTCACAGAGTGTCAGGGATTTTCAGAAAATTTCAGAGATCTTCAGAGAGTGTCAGAGAGTGTCAGAAAGTTTCAGAGAGTGTCACAGAGGGTCAGAGAGTTTCAGAGAGATTCAGAGAGTGTCAGGGAGTGTCAGAGAGTTTCAGAGAGTGTCAGAGAGTTTCAGAGAGTGTCAGAAAGTATCTGAGAGTGTCAGAGAGTTTCAGAGATTGTCAGAGAGAGTCAGAGAGTGTCAGAGATATTCAGAGAGTGTCAGAAAGTTTCAGAAAGTGTCCGATAGTGTCAGAGAGTTTCCGAAAGTGTCAGAGTGTGTCGGAGCGAGTCAGAGAGTGTCACAGAGTGTCAGAGATTTTCAGAAAGTTTCAGAGATCTTCAGAGAGTTTCAGAGAGTGTCCGAAAGTTTCAGAGAGTGTCACAGAGGGTCAGAGAGTTTCAGAGAGATTCAGAGAGTGTCAGAGATATTCAGAGAGTGTCAGAAAGTTTCAGAAAGTGTCAGAGAGTGTCAGAGAGTGTCTGAGAGTGACAGAGAATGTCAGAGAGTTTCAGAGAGTGTCAGAGAGTGTCAGAGAGTGCCAGAGAGTGTCTGAGAGATTCACAGAGTGTCAGAGAGTGTCAGAGAGTTTCTGAGAGTGTCCGCGAGTTTCTGAGAGTTTGTGAGTTTCTCAGAGAGTGTCAGAGATTGTCAGCGAATTTCAGAGAGTGTCACAGAGTGTCAGAGAGTTTCAGAGAGTGTCAGAGAGTTTCAGAGAGTGTCTGAGAGTTTCAGAGTCTGTCAGAGAGTTTCTGAGACTTTCTGAGTTTGTCAGAGTGTGTCAGAGATTGTCAGAGAAATTCAGAGAGCTCATGAGTGTTTCTGAGAGTGTCAGAGAGTTTCAGAAAGTTTCAGAAAGCTTCAGAGATTTTCAGAGAGTGTCAGATATTTTCAGAGAATGTCAGAGAGTTTCAGAGAGTGTCACAGAGTGTCAGAGTGCTTCAGAGAGATTCAAAGAGTGTCAGAGATTGTCACAGAGTGTCAGACAGTTTCAGAGATTGTCAGAGAGTTTCAGAGAGTGTCCGAGAGATTCAGAAAGTGTCAGATAGTGTCAGAGAGTTTCAGAAAGTGTCAGAGAGTGTCAGAGAGTGTCTGAGAGTGTCAGAGATAGTCAGTGAGTTTCAGACAGTGTCAGAGAGCGTCAGAGAGTGTCAGAGAGTTTCAGAGATTTTCAGAGAGTTTCTGAGTATTTCTGAGAGAGTCAGAGAGTTTCAGAGAGTGTCAGAAAGTTTCAGAGTGTCAGAGAGTTTCAGAGAGTGTCACAGAGTGTCAGAGTGCTTCAGAGAGATTCAGAGAGTGTCAGAGATTGTCACAGAGTGTCAGACAATTTCAGAGAGTTTCAGTGAGTGTCAGAGAGTTTCAGAGAGAGTCAGACAGTGTCTGAGAGTGTCAAAGAGTGTCACAGAGTTTCAGAGAGTGTCAGAGAGTGTCAGAGAGTTTCAGAGAGTTTCAGAGTGTGTCAGAGAGTTTCAGAGACTTTCTGAGAGTGTCAGAGAGTTCCAGAGAGATTCTGAGAGTTTCTGAGTTTGTCGGAGTGTGTCTGAGGGAGTCAGAGAGTATCTGAGAGTGTCACAGAGTGTCACAGAGTGTCATGGAGTGTCAGAGATTTTCAGAGAGTTTCAGAGATGTTCAGAGAGTGTCAGAGATTGTCAGAAAGTTTCAGAGGGAGTCAGAGAGTGTCCGGGAGTTTCAGAGAGTTTCAGAGAGTGTCAGAGAGTGTCAGAGAGTGTCAGAGAGTTTTGGAGAGTTTCAGAGAGTGTCAGAGAGTGTCAGAGAGTTTCAGAGAGTGTCAGATAGTGACAGCGAGTGTCGGAGAGTATCAGAGATTGGCAGCGAGAGTCAGAGAGTGTCAGCGAGTGTCAGTGAGTGTCAGAGAGTGTCAAATTGTTTCACAGAGTTTCAGAGAGTGTCAGAGAGCGTCAGAGAGTGTCAGAGAGTGTCAGAGAGTTTCAGAGAGTTTCAGAGACTTTCTGAGAGTGTCAGAGAGTTCCAGAGAGTTTCTGAGAGATTCTGAGTGTGTCGGAGTGTGTCTGAGAGAGTCAGAGAGTATCTGAGAGTGTCACAGAGTGTCAGAGAGTGTCAGAGATTTTCAGAGTGTTTCAGAGATGTTCAGAGAGTGTCAGAGAGTGTCAGAAAGTTTCAGAGAGTGTCAATTAGTTTCAGAGAGTTTCTGAGAGTGTCACAGAGTGTCAGAGCTTTTCAGAGAGATTCAGAGAGTGTCAGAGAGTGTCACAGAGTGTCATAGAGTTGCAGAGTGTGTCAGAGAGTGTCCGAGAGTTTCAGAAAGAGTCAGATCGTGTCAGAGAGTTTCAGAAAGTGTCAGAGAGTGTCAGAGAGTGTCTGAGAATGTCAGAGAGTGTCAGAGTCTTTCAGAGAGTGTCACAGAGTTTCAGGGAGTGTCAGAGATTTTCAGAGAGTGCCAGAGATCTTCAGAGAGTGTCAGAGAGTGCGAGAAAGTTTCAGAGAGTGTCACAGAGTGTCGGAGAGTTTCAGAGAGATTCAGAGAGTGTCCGAGAGATTCAGAAAGTGTCAGATAGTGTCAGAGAATTTCAGAAAGTGTCACAGAGTGTCAGAGAGTGTCTGAGAGTGTCAGAGAGTGTCAGAGAATTTCAGAGAGAGTCAGAGAGTGTCAGAGAGTTTCAGAGAGTGTCAGAGAGTGTCAGAGAGCGTCAGAGAGTTTCAGAGAGTCTCAGATAGTGTCAGAGAATGGCAGAGAGTTTCTGAGATTGTCAGAGAGTTTCAGAGAGCTTCTGAGAGTTTCTGAGAGTGTCAGAGAGTTACAAAGAGTTTCAGAGAGTTTCAGAGAGTGTCAGAAAGTTTCAGAGAGTGTCCGAGAGTTTCAGAGAGTTTCAGAGGGTGTCACAGAGTGTCAGAGAGTTTCAGAAAGCTTCAGAGAGTGTCAGGGAGAGTCAGAGCGTGTCAGAGAGTTTCAGAGAGTGTCAGGACGTTTCAGATAGTTTCAGAGCGTGCTAGAGAGTTTTGGAGAGTGTCAGGGAGTGTCAGAGAGTGTCAAAGAGTTTCAGATAGAGTCAGATAGTGTCTGAGATTGTCAAATAGTGTCAAAGAGTTTCAGAGCGTGTCAGAGAGTGTCAGAGACTTTCTGATAGTGTCAGAGAGTGCCTGAGAGTTTCTGTCAGTTTCTGAGTGTGTCGGAGAGACTTAGAGATTGTCAGAGAGTGTCAGAGATTTTCAGAGAGTTTCAGAGAGTGTCAGAGAGTGTCGAAGAGTTTCAGAGAGTGTCAGAGAGCATCACAGAGCGTCAGAGAGAGTCAGAGAGTTTCAGAGATATTCAGAGAGTGTCAGAAATCTTCAGAAAGTGCCAGATAGTGTCAGAGAGTTTACGAAAGTGTCAGAGAGTGTCAGAGATTGTCTGAGAGTGTCAGAGAGTGTCAGAGAGTTTCAGAAAGTGTCAGAGAGTGTCAGAGAGTGTCTGAGAGTTTCAGAGAGCTTCTGAGAGTTTTTGAGAGTGTCAGAGAGTTTCAGAGAGTGTCAGAAAGTTTCAGAGAGCGCCAGAGAGTTTCAGAGAGTGTCAGAGAGTGCCAGAGAGTGTCTGAGAGATTCAGAGAGTGTCAGAGAGTTTCAGAGAGCTTCTGAGAGTTTTTGAGAGTGTCAGAGAGTGTTACAGAGTTTTGGAGAGTTTCAGAGAGTGTCAGAGAGTGTCAGAGAGTTTCAGAGAGTTTCAGAGAGCGTCAGAAAGTTTCCAAGATTTTCTGAGAGTTTCAGAGTCTTTCTGAGAGTGTCAGAGATTGCCTGAGAGTTTCTGACAGTTTCAGAGTGTTTCGGAGAGTGTCAGAGAATGTCCGAGTGTTTCAGAGAGTGTCACTGAGTTTCAGAGAGCTTCAGAGAGAGATCTCAGAGAGTGTCAGGGAGTGTCAGAGCGTGTCAGGGAGTGTCAGAGCGAGTCAGAGAGTTTCAGAGTATGCCAGACAGTATCTGAGAGTGTCAGAGAGTGTCGAAGAGTTTCAGAGAATGTCAGAGAGTGTCAGAGAGTGTCAGAGAGTTTCAGAGAGTTTCAGAAAGTTTCAAGAGAGTGTCAGAGAGTGTCATAGACTTTTAGAGAATTTCAGAGAGTGTCACAGACTGTCAGAGAGTATCAGAGAGCTTCAGAGAGTGTCAGAGAGTGTCAGAGATAGTAGAGAGTTTCAGAGAGAGTCAGAAAGTGTCTGAGAGTGTCAGAGCGTTTCAGAGAGTGTCAGAGAGTTTCAGAGAGCTTCAGAGAGTGTCAGAGAGTGTCAGAGATAGTAGAGAGTTTCAGAGAGAGTCAGAAAGTGTCAGAGAGTGCCTGAGAGCTTCTGACAGTTTCTGAGTGTTTCGGAGAGACTCAGAGAATGTCAGAGATTTTCAGAGAGTGTCACAGAGTGTCAGAGAGTGTCAGAGATTTTCAGAGAGTTTCAAAGATGTTCAGAGAGTGTCAGGGAGAGTCAGAAAGTTTCAGAGAGTGTCACAGAGGGTCAGAGAGTTTCAGAGAGATTCAGAGAGTGTCAGGGAGCGTCAGAGAGTGGCAGAGAGTTTCAGAGAGTGTCAGAGAGTTTCAGAGGGTGTCAGACAGTATCTGAGAGTGCAGAGAGTGTCGAAGAGTTTCAGAGAGTGTCAGAGAGTGTCAGGGAGTATCACAGAGCGTCAGAGAGAGTCAGAGAGTGTCAGAAAGTTTCAGAAAGTGCCAGATAGTGTCAGAGAGTTTCCGAAAGTGTCAGAGATTGTCAGAGAGTGTCTGAGAGTGTCAGAGAGTGTCAGAGAGATTCAGAAAGTGTCCGAGAGTGTCAGAGAGTGTCTGAGAGTGTCAGAGAGTTTCACAGAGTTTCAGAGATTTTCAGAGAGTGCCAGAGAGTTTCAGAGTGTTTCAGAGAGTGTCAGAGAGTGCCAGAGAGTGTCAGAGAGTGCCAGAGAGTGTTTGAGAGATTCAGAGAGTGTCAGAGAGGGTCAGAGAGTTTCAGAGTGTTTCAGAGAGTTTCAGAGAGAGTCAGAAAGTTTCAGATAGTTTCAGAGCGTGCTAGAGAGTTTTGGAGAGTGTCAGGGAGTGTCAGTGAGTGTCAGAGAGTTTCAGATTGAGTCAGTCAGTGTCTGAGATTGTCAAATAGTGTCAAAGAGTTTCAGAGCGTGTCAGAGAGTGTCAGAGACTTTCAGAGACTTTCTGATAGTGTCAGAGAGTGCCTGAGAGTTTCTGTCAGTTTCTGAGTGTGTCGGAGAGACTCAGAGATTGTCAGAGAGTTTCAGTGAGTGTCACAGAGTGTCAGAGAGTGTCAGAGATTTTCAGAGAGTTTCAGAGAGTGTCAGAGAGTGTCGAAGAGTTTCAGAGAGTGTCAGAGAGCATCACAGAGCGTCAGAGAGAGTCAGAGAGTGTCAGAGATATTCAGAGAGTGTCAGAAAGTTTCAGAAAGTGCCAGATAGTGTCAGAGAGTTTCTGAAAGTGTCAGAGAGTGTCAGAGATTGTCTGAGAGTGTCAGAGAGTGTCTGAGAGTTTCAGAGAGCTTCCGAGAGTTTTTGAGAGTGTCAGAGAGTTTCAGAGAGTTTCAGAGAGTGTCAGAAAGTTTCAGAGAGTGCCAGAGAGTTTCAGAGAGTGTCAGAGAGTGTCAGAGAGTGCCAGAGAGTGTCTGAGAGATTCAGAGAGTGTCAGAGAGTGTCAGAGAGTGTCAGAGAGTTTCAGAGAGCAACTGAGAGTTTTTGAGAGTGTCAGAGAGTGTTAGAGAGTTTTGGAGAGTTTCAGAGAGTGTCAGAGAGTGTCAGAGAGTTTCAGAGAGTTTCAGAGAGTGTCACAAAGTTTCAGAGATTTTCAGAGAGTGTCAGAGAATTTCAGAGAGTGTCAGAGAGTGTCAGAGAGTTTCAAAGAGTGTCCGAGAGTTTCAGTGACTTTCTGAGAGTGTCAGAGAGTGCCTGAGAGTTTCTGACAGCTTCTGAGTGTTTCGGAGAGTGTCAGAGAATGTCCGAGTGTTTCAGAGAGTGTCACTGAATTTCAGAGAGCTTCAGAAAGAGATCTCAGAGAGTGTCAGGGAGTGTCAGAGCGTGTCAGGGAGTGTCGAAGAGTTTCATAGAATGTCAGAGAGAGTCAGAGAGTGTCAGAGAGTTTCAGAGAGTGTCAGGGAGTGTCAGAGAGTTTCAGAGAGTGTCACAGAGTGTCAGATAGTGACAGTGAGTGCGGGAGAGTGTCAGAGTGTTTCAGAGAGTGTCACAGAGTGTCAGTGAGTGTCAGAGAGTTTCAGAGATTGTCAGATAGTGTCAGTGATTGTCAGAGAGTATCAGAGAGTGTCAGCGAGAGTCAGAGAGAGTCAGCGAGTGTCAGAGAGTGTCAGAGAGTTTCAGAGAGTTTCTGAGTTTGTCGGAGAGTGTCAGAGAGTGTCAGAGAGTTTCTGAGAGATTCTGAGATTGTCAGAGAGTTTCAGAGAGTTTCAGAGAGTGCCTGAGAGTTTCTGCCAGTTTCTGAGTGTGTCGGAGAGAGTCAGAGACTGTCAGAGATTTTCAGAGAGTGTCACAGAGTGTCAGAGAGTGTCAGAGATTTTCAGAGAGTTTCAGAGATGTTCAGAGAGTGTCAGAGAGAGTCAGAAAGTTTCAGAGAGTGTCACAGAGGGTCAGAGAGTTTCAGAGAGATTCAGAGAGTGTCAGGGAGTGTCAGAGAGCGGCAGAGAGTTTCAGAGAGTGTCAGAGAGTTTCAGAGGGTGTCAGACAGTATCTGAGAGTGCAGAGAGTGTCGAAGAGTTTCAGAGAGTGTCAGAGAGTGTCAGAGAGTATCACAGAGCGTCAGAGAGAGTCAGAGAGTGTCAGAAAGTTTCAGAAAGTGCCAGATAGTGTCAGAGAGTTTCCGAAAGTGTCAGAGATTGTCAGAGAGTGTCTGAGAGTGTCAGAGAGTGTCAGAGAGATTCAGAAAGTGTCCGAGAGTGTCAGAGAGTGTCTGAGAGTGTCAGAGAGTTTCACAGAGTTTCAGAGAGTTTCAGAGAGTGCCAGAGAGTTTCAGAGTGTTTCAGAGAGTGTCAGAGAGTGCCAGAGAGTGTCAGAGAGTGCCAGAGAGTGTTTGAGAGATTCAGAGAGTGTCAGAGAGTGTCAGAGAGTTTCAGAGAGCTTCTGAGAGTTTCTGAGAGTGTCAGAGTGTTTCAGAGAGTTTCAGAGAGTGTCAGAAAGTTTCAGATAGTTTCAGAGCGTGCTAGAGAGTTTTGGAGAGTGTCAGGGAGTGTCAGAGAGTGTCAGAGAGTTTCAGATAGAGTCAGTCAGTGTCTGAGATTGTCAAATAGTGTCAAAGAGTTTCAGAGCGTGTCAGAGAGTGTCAGAGACTTTCAGAGACTTTCTGATAGTGTCAGAGAGTGCCTGAGAGTTTCTGTCAGTTTCTGAGTGTGTCGGAGAGACTCAGAGATTGTCAGAGAGTTTCAGTGAGTGTCACAGAGTGTCAGAGAGTGTCAGAGATTTTCAGAGAGTTTCAGAGAGTGTCAGAGAGTGTCGAAGAGTTTCAGAGAGTGTCAGAGAGCATCACAGAGCGTCAGAGAGAGTCAGAGAGTGTCAGAGATATTCAGAGAGTGTCAGAAAGTTTCAGAAAGTGTCAGAGAGTGTCAGAGAGTTTCAGAGAGCTTCTGAGAGTTTTTGAGAGTGTCAGAGAGTTTCAGAGTTTCAGAGAGTTTCAGAGACTGTCAGAAAGTTTTAGAGAGTGCCAGAGAGTTTCAGAGAGTGTCAGAGAGTGTCAGAGAGTGCCAGAGAGTGTCTGAGAGATTCAGAGAGTGTCAGAGAGTTTCAGAGAGCAACTGAGAGTTTTTGAGAGTGTCAGAGAGTGTTAGAGAGTTTTGGAGAGTTTCAGAGAGTGTCAGAGAGTGTCAGAGAGTTTCAGAGAGTTTCAGAGAGTGTCACAAAGTTTCAGAGATTTTCAGAGAGTGTCAGAGAATTTCAGAGAGTGTCAGAGAGTGTCAGAGAGTTTCAAAGAGTGTCCGAGAGTTTCAGAGTCTTTCTGAGAGTGTCAGAGAGTGCCTGAGAGTTTCTGACAGTTTCTGAGTGTTTCGGAGAGTGTCAGAGAATGTCCGAGTGTTTCAGAGAGTGTCACTGAGTTTCAGAGAGCTTCAGAGAGAGATCTCAGAGAGTGTCAGGGACTGTCAGAGCGTGTCAGGGAGTGTCGAAGAGTTTCAAGGAATGTCAGAGAGTGTCAGAGAGTGTCAGAGAGTTTCAGAGAGTGTCAGAGAGTGTCAGAGAGTGTCAGGGAGTGTCAGAGAGTTTCAGAGAGTGTCACAGAGTGTCAGTGAGTGTCAGAGAGTTTCAGAGAGTGTCAGATAGTGACAGTGAGTGTCGGAGAGTATCAGAGATTGGCAGCGAGAGTCAGAGAGTGTCAGCGAGTGTCAGAGAGTGTCAGAGTGTTTCAGAGAGTGTCACAGAGTGTCAGTGAGTGTCAGAGAGTTTCAGAGATTGTCAGATAGTGTCAGTGATTGTCAGAGAGTATCAGAGAGTGTCAGAGAGTTTCAGAGGGTGTCAGACAGTATCTGAGAGTGCAGAGAGTGTCGAAGAGTTTCAGAGAGTGTCAGAGAGTGTCAGAGAGTGTCACAGAGCGTCAGAGAGAGTCAGAGAGTGTCAGAAAGTTTCAGAAAGTGCCAGATAGTGTCAGAGAGTTTCCGAAAGTGTCAGAGATTGTCAGAGAGTGTCTGAGAGTGTCAGAGAGATTCAGAAAGTGTCCGAGAGTGTCAGAGAGTGTCTGAGAGTGTCAGAGAGTTTCACAGAGTTTCAGAGAGTTTCAGAGAGTTCCAGAGAGTTTCAGAGTGTTTCAGAGAGTGTCAGAGAGTGCCAGAGAGTGTCAGAGAGTGCCAGAGAGTGTTTGAGAGACTCAGAGAGTGTCAGAGAGTGTCAGAGAGTTTCAGAGAGCCTCTGAGAGTTTCTGAGAGTGTCAGAGTGTTTCAGAGAGTTTCAGAGAGTGTCAGAAAGTTTCAGATAGTTTCAGAGCGTGCTAGAGAGTTTTGGAGAGTGTCAGGGAGTGTCAGAGAGTGTCAGAGAGTTTCAGATTGAGTCAGTCAGTGTCTGAGATTGTCAAATAGTGTCAAAGAGTTTCAGAGCGTGTGAGAGAGTGTCAGAGACTTTCAGAGACTTTCTGATCGTGTCAGAGAGTGCCTGAGAGTTTCTGTCAGTTTCTGAGTGTGTCGGAGAGACTCAGAGATTGTCAGAGAGTTTCAGTGAGTGTCACAGAGTGTCAGAGAGTGTCAGAGATTTTCAGAGAGTTTCAGAGAGTGTCAGAGAGTGTCGAAGAGTTTCAGAGAGTGTCAGAGAGCATCACAGAGCATCAGAGAGAGTCAGAGAGTGTCAGAGATATTCAGAGAGTGTCAGAAAGTTTCAGAAAGTGTCAGATAGTGTCAGAGAGTTTCCGAAAGTGTCAGAGTGTGTCGGAGCGAGTCAGAGAGTGTCAGAGAGCTTCAGAGAGTGTCACAGAGTGTCAGAGAGTGTCAGAGATTTTCAGAAAGTTTCAGAGATCTTCAGAGAGTTTCAGAGAGTGTCAGAAAGTTTCAGAGAGTGTCACAGAGTTTCAGAGAGTTTCAGAGAGATTCAGAGAGTGTCAGGGAGTGTCAGAGAGCTTCAGAGAGTGTCAGAGAGATTCAGAGAGAGTCAGAGAGTGTCAGAGATATTCAGAGAGTGTCAGAAAGTTTCAGAAAGTGTCAGAGAGTGTCAGAGAGTGTCTGAGAGTGACAGAGAGTGTCAGAGAGGTTCAGAGAGTGTCAGAGAGTGTCAGAGAGTGTCAGAGAGTGCCAGAGAGTGTCTGAGAGATTCACAGAGTGTCAGAGAGTGTCAGAGAGTTTCAGAGAGTGTCCGCGAGTTTCTGAGAGTTTGTGAGTTTCTCAGAGAGTGTCAGAGATTGTCAGCGAATTTCAGAGAGTGTCACAGAGTGTCAGAGAGTTTCAGAGAGTTTCTGAGAGTGTCAGAGAGTTTCAGAAAGTTTCAGAAAGCTTCAGAGATTTTCAGAGAGTGTCAGATATTTTCAGAGAGTGTCAGAGAGTTTCAGAGAGTGTCACAGAGTGTCAGAGTGCTTCAGAGAGATTCAAAGAGTGTCAGAGATTGTCACAGAGTGTCAGACAGTTTCAGAGAGTGTCAGAGAGTTTCAGAGAGTGTCCGAGAGATTCAAAAAGTGTCAGATAGTGTCAGAGAGTTTCAGAAAGTGTCAGAGAGTGTCAGAGAGTGTCTGAGAGTGTCAGAGATAGTCAGTGAGTTTCAGACAGTGTCAGAGAGTGTCAGAGAGTTTCAGAGAGTTTCAGAGAGTGTCAGAGAGTGTCAGAGAGTTTCAGAGAGTCTCAGAGAGTGTCAGAGAGTGTCAGAGAGTTTCAGAGAGTTTCAGAGAGTTTCTGAGTGTTTCTGAGAGAGTCAGAGAGTTTCAGAGAGTGTCAGAAAGTTTCAGAGAGTGTCAGAGAGTTTCAGAGAGTGTCAAAGAGTGTCAGAGTGCTTCAGAGAGATTCAGAGAGTGTCAGAGATTGTCACAGAGTGTCAGACAATTTCAGAGAGTTTCAGTGAGTGTCAGAGAGTTTCAGAGAGAGTCAGACAGTGTCTGAGAGTGTCAAAGAGTGTCACAGAGTTTCAGAGAGTGTCAGAGAGTGTCAGAGAGTGTCAGAGAGTTTTGGAGAGTTTCAGAGAGTGTCACAGAGTGTCAGAGATTTGCAGAGAGTGTCAGAAATTTTCAGAGATTTTCAGAGAGTGTCAGAGAATTTCAGAGAGTGTCAGAGAGTGTCAGAGAGTCTCAAAGAGTGTCCGAGAGTTTCAGAGACTTTCTGAGAGTGTCAGTGAGTGCCTGAGAGTTTCTGACAGTTTCTGAGTGATTCGGAGAGTGTCAGAGAATGTCCGAGTGTTTCAGAGAGTGTCACTGAGTTTCAGAGAGCTTCAGAGAGAGATCTCAGAGAGTGTCAGGGAGTGTCAGAGCGTGTCAGGGAGTGTCAGAGTGAGTCAGAGAGTTTCAGAGAGTGTCAGACAGTATCTGAGAGTGTTGGAGAGTGTCGAAGAGTTTCAGAGAATGTCAGAGAGTGTCAGAGAGTGTCAGAGAGTTTCAGAGAGTGTCACAGAGTGTCAGTGAGTGTCAGAGAGTTTCAGAGAGTGACAGTGAGTGTCGGAGAGTATCAGAGATTGGCAGCGAGAGTCAGAGAGTGTCAGCGAGTGTCAGAGAGTGTCAGCGAGATTCAGAGAGAGTCAGCGAGTGTCAGAGAGTGTCAGAGAGTTTCAGAGAGTTTCTGAGTTTGCCGGAGAGTGTCAGAGAGTGTCAGAGAGTTTCTGAGAGATTCTGAGATTGTCAGAGAGTTTCAGAGAGCTTCAGAGTGTTTCAGAGAGTGTCAGAAAGTTTCAGAGAGTGTCATAGACTTTTAGAGAATTTCAGACAGTGTCACAGTGTGTCAGAGAGTATCAGAGAGCTTCAGAGCGTGTCAGAGAATGACAGAGAGAGTAGAGAGTTTCACAGAGATTCAGACAGTGTCTGAGAGTGTCAAAGAGTGTCAAAGTGTTTCAGAGAGGGTCAGAGAGTTTCAGAGACTTTCTGAGAGTGTCAGAGAGTGCCTGAGAGTGTCAGAGATTTTCAGAGAGTTTCAGAGATCTTCAGAGAGTGTCAGAGAGTGCCAGAAAGTTTCAGAGAGTGTCACAGAGTGTCAGAGAGCTTCAGAGAGAGATCTCAGAGAGTGTCAGGGAGTGTCAGAGCGTGTCAGGGAGCGTCAGAGTGAGTCAGAGAGTTTCAGAGAGTGTCAGACAGTATCTGAGAGTGTCAGAGAGTGTCGAAGAGTTTCAGAGAATGTCAGAGAGTGTCAGAGAGTGTCAGAGAGGTTCAGAGAGTGTCACAGAGTGTCAGAGAGTTTCAGAGACTTTCTGAGAGTGTCAGAGAGTGCCTGAGAGTTTCTGCCAGTTTCTGAGTGTGTCGGAGAGAGTCAGAGAGTGTCAGAGAGTTTCACAGAGTTTCACAGAGTGTCAGAGAGTGTCAGGGATTTTCAGAAAATTTCAGAGATCTTCAGAGAGTGTCAGAGAGTGTCAGAAAGTTTCAGAGAGTGTCACAGAGGGTCAGAGAGTTTCAGAGAGATTCAGAGAGTGTCAGGGAGTGTCAGAGAGTTTCAGAGAGTGTCAGAGAGTTTCAGAGAGTGTCAGAAAGTATCTGAGAGTGTCACAGAGTTTCAGAGATTGTCAGAGAGTGTCAGAGAGTAACACATAGCGTCAGAGAGAGTCAGAGAGTGTCAGAGATATTCAGAGAGTGTCAGAAAGCTTCAGAAAGTGTCAGATAGTGTCAGAGAGTTTCCGAAAGTGTCAGAGTGTGTCGGTGCGAGTCAGAGAGTGTCACAGAGTGTCAGAGATTTTCAGAAAGTTTCAGAGATCTTCAGAGAGTTTCAGAGAGTGTCAGAAAGTTTCAGAGAGTGTCACAGAGGGTCAGAGAGTTTCAGAGAGATTCAGAGAGTGTCAGAGATATTCAGAGAGTGTCAGAAAGTTTCAGAAAGTGTCAGAGAGTGTCAGAGAGTGTCTGAGAGTGACAGAGAATGTCAGAGAGTTTCAGAGAGTTTCAGAGAGTGTCACAGAGTGTCAGAGAGTGTCAGAGAGTGCCAGAGAGTGTCTGAGAGATTCACAGAGTGTCAGAGAGTGTCAGAGAGTTTCAGAGAGTGTCCGCGAGTTTCTGAGAGTTTGTGAGTTTCTCAGAGAGTGTCAGAGATTGTCAGCGAATTTCAGAGAGTGTCACAGAGTGTCAGAGAGTTTCAGAGAGTGTCAGAGAGTTTCAGAGAGTGTCTGAGAGTTTCAGAGTCTGTCAGAGAGTTTCTGAGAGTTTCTGAGTTTGTCAGAGTGTGTCAGAGATTGTCAGAGAATTTCAGAGAGTGTCGCAGAGTGTCAGAGAGTGTCAGAGAGATTCAGAGAGTTCATGAGTGTTTCTGAGAGTGTCAGAGAGTTTCAGAAAGTTTCAGAAAGCTTCAGAGATTTTCAGAGAGTGTCAGATATTTTCAGAGAATGTCAGAGAGTTTCAGAGAGTGTCACAGAGTGTCAGAGTGCTTCAGAGAGATTCACAGAGTGTCAGAGATTGTCACAGAGTGTCAGACAGTTTCAGAGATTGTCAGAGAGTTTCAGAGAGTGTCCGAGAGATTCAGAAAGTGTCAGATAGTGTCAGAGAGTTTCAGAAAGTGTCAGAGAGTGTCAGAGAGTGTCTGAGAGTGTCAGAGATGGTCAGTGAGTTTCAGACAGTGTCAGAGAGCGTCAGAGAGTGTCAGAGAGTTTCAGAGATTTTCAGAGAGTTTCTGAGTGTTTCTGAGAGAGTCAGAGAGTTTCGGAGAGTGTCAGAAAGTTTCAGAGTGTCAGAGAGTTTCAGAGAGTGTCACAGAGTGTCAGAGTGCTTCAGAGAGATTCAGAGAGTGTCAGAGATTGTCACAGAGTGTCAGACAATTTCAGAGAGTTTCAGTGAGTGTCAGAGAGTTTCAGAGAGAGTCAGACAGTGTCTGAGAGTGTCAAAGAGTGTCACAGAGTTTCAGAGAGTGTCAGAGAGTTTCAGAGAGTTTCAGAGTGTGTCAGAGAGTTTCAGAGACTTTCTGAGAGTGTCAGAGAGTTCCAGAGAGATTCTGAGAGTTTCTGAGTTTGTCGGAGTGTGTCTGAGGGAGTCAGAGAGTATCTGAGAGTGTCACAGAGTGTCATAGAGTGTCAGAGATTTTCAGAGAGTTTCAGAGATGTTCAGAGAGTGTCAGAGATTGTCAGAAAGTTTCAGAGGGAGTCAGAGAGTGTCCGGGAGTTTCAGAGAGTTTCAGAGAGTGTCTGAGAGTGTCAGAGAGTATCAGAGAGTTTTGGAGAGTTTCAGAGAGTGTCAGAGAGTGTCAGAGAGTTTCAGAGAGTGTCAGATAGTGACAGTGAGTGTCGGAGAGTATCAGAGATTGGCAGCGAGAGTCAGAGAGTGTCAGCGAGTGTCAGAGAGTGTCAGAGTGTTTCAGAGAGTGTCACAGAGTGTCAGTGAGTGTCAGAGAGTTTCAGAGATTGTCAGATAGTGTCAGTGATTGTCAGAGAGTGTCAGCGAGAGTCAGAGAGAGTCAGCGAGTGTCAGAGAGTGTCAGAGAGTTTCAGAGAGTTTCTGAGTTTGTCGGAGAGTATCAGAGAGTGTCTGAGAGATTCTGAGATTGTCAGAGAGTTTCAGAAAGTTTCAGAAAGCTTCAGAGATTTTCAGAGAGTGTCAGATATTTTCAGAGAGTGTCAGAGAGTTTCAGAGAGTGTCACAGAGTGTCAGAGTGCTTCAGAGAGATTCAAAGAGTGTCAGAGATTGTCACAGAGTGTCAGACAGTTTCAGAGAGTGTCAGAGAGTTTCAGAGAGTGTCCGAGAGATTCAGAAAGTGTCAGAGAGTGTCAGAGAGTTTCAGAAAGTGTCAGAGAGTGTCAGAGAGTGTCTGAGAGTGTCAGAGATGGTCAGTGAGTTTCAGACAGTGTCAGAGAGCGTCAGAGAGTGTCAGAGAGTTTCAGAGATTTTCAGAGAGTTTCTGAGTGTTTCTGAGAGAGTCAGAGAGTTTCGGAGAGTGTCAGAAAGTTTCAGAGTGTCAGAGAGTTTCAGAGAGTGTCACAGAGTGTCAGAGTGCTTCAGAGAGAGTCAGAGAGTGTCAGAGATTGTCACAGAGTGTCAGACAATTTCAGAGAGTTTCAGTGAGTGTCAGAGAGTTTCAGAGAGAGTCAGACAGTGTCTGAGAGTGTCAAAGAGTGTCACAGAGTTTCAGAGAGTGTCAGAGAGTTTCAGAGAGTTTCAGAGTGTGTCAGAGAGTTTCAGAGACTTTCTGAGAGTGTCAGAGAGTTCCAGAGAGATTCTGAGAGTTTCTGAGTTTGTCGGAGTGTGTCTGAGGGAGTCAGAGAGTATCTGAGAGTGTCACAGAGTGTCATAGAGTGTCAGAGATTTTCAGAGAGTTTCAGAGATGTTCAGAGAGTGTCAGAGATTGTCAGAAAGTTTCAGAGGGAGTCAGAGAGTGTCCGGGAGTTTCAGAGAGTTTCAGAGAGTGTCTGAGAGTGTCAGAGAGTTTCCGAAAGTGTCAGAGTGTGTCGGAGCGAGTCAGAGAGTGTCAGAGAGCTTCAGAGAGTGTCACAGAGTGTCAGAGAGTGTCAGAGATTTTCAGAAAGTTTCAGAGATCTTCAGAGAGTTTCAGAGAGTGTCAGAAAGTTTCAGAGAGTGTCACAGAGGGTCAGAGAGTTTCAGAGAGATTCAGAGAGTGTCAGGGAGTGTCAGAGAGCTTCAGAGAGTGTCAGAGAGATTCAGAGAGAGTCAGAGAGTGTCAGAGATATTCAGAGAGTGTCAGAAAGTTTCAGAAAGTGTCAGAGAGTGTCAGAGAGTGTCTGAGAGTGACAGAGAGTGTCAGAGAGTTTCAGAGAGTGTCAGAGAGTGTCAGAGAGTGTCAGAGAGTGCCAGAGAGTGTCTGAGAGATTCACAGAGTGTCAGAGAGTGTCAGAGAGTTTCAGAGAGTGTCCGCGAGTTTCTGAGAGTTTGTGAGTTTCTCAGAGAGTGTCAGAGATTGTCAGCGAATTTCAGAGAGTGTCACAGAGTGTCAGAGAGTTTCAGAGAGTTTCTGAGAGTGTCAGAGAGTTTCAGAGAGATTCAAAGAGTGTCAGAGATTGTCACAGAGTGTCAGACAGTTTCAGAGAGTGTCAGAGAGTTTCAGAGAGTGTCCGAGAGATTCAAAAAGTGTCAGATAGTGTCAGAGAGTTTCAGAAAGTGTCAGAGAGTGTCAGAGAGTGTCTGAGAGTGTCAGAGATAGTCAGTGAGTTTCAGACAGTGTCAGAGAGTGTCAGAGAGTTTCAGAGAGTTTCAGAGAGTGTCAGAGAGTGTCAGAGAGTTTCAGAGAGTCTCAGAGAGTGTCAGAGAGTGTCAGAGAGTTTCAGAGAGTTTCAGAGAGTTTCTGAGTGTTTCTGAGAGAGTCAGAGAGTTTCAGAGAGTGTCAGAAAGTTTCAGAGAGTGTCAGAGAGTTTCAGAGAGTGTCAAAGAGTGTCAGAGTGCTTCAGAGAGATTCAGAGAGTGTCAGAGATTGTCACAGAGTGTCAGACAATTTCAGAGAGTTTCAGTGAGTGTCAGAGAGTTTCAGAGAGAGTCAGACAGTGTCTGAGAGTGTCAAAGAGTGTCACAGAGTTTCAGAGAGTGTCAGAGAGTGTCAGAGAGTGTCAGAGAGTTTTGGAGAGTTTCAGAGAGTGTCACAGAGTGTCAGAGAGTTGCAGAGAGTGTCAGAAATTTTCAGAGATTTTCAGAGAGTGTCAGAGAATTTCAGAGAGTGTCAGAGAGTGTCAGAGAGTCTCAAAGAGTGTCCGAGAGTTTCAGAGACTTTCTGAGAGTGTCAGTGAGTGCCTGAGAGTTTCTGACAGTTTCTGAGTGATTCGGAGAGTGTCAGAGAATGTCCGAGTGTTTCAGAGAGTGTCACTGAGTTTCAGAGAGCTTCAGAGAGAGATCTCAGAGAGTGTCAGGGAGTGTCAGAGCGTGTCAGGGAGTGTCAGAGTGAGTCAGAGAGTTTCAGAGAGTGTCAGACAGTATCTGAGAGTGTCGGAGAGTGTCGAAGAGTTTCAGAGAATGTCAGAGAGTGTCAGAGAGTGTCAGAGAGTTTCAGAGAGTGTCACAGAGTGTCAGTGAGTGTCAGAGAGTTTCAGAGAGTGACAGTGAGTGTCGGAGAGTATCAGAGATTGGCAGCGAGAGTCAGAGAGTGTCAGCGAGTGTCAGAGAGTGTCAGCGAGAGTCAGAGAGAGTCAGCGAGTGTCAGAGAGTGTCAGAGAGTTTCAGAGAGTTTCTGAGTTTGTCGGAGAGTGTCAGAGAGTGTCAGAGAGTTTCTGAGAGATTCTGAGATTGTCAGAGAGTTTCAGAGAGCTTCAGAGTGTTTCAGAGAGTGTCAGAAAGTTTCAGAGAGTGTCATAGACTTTTAGAGAATTTCAGACAGTGTCACAGTGTGTCAGAGAGTATCAGAGAGCTTCAGAGCGTGTCAGAGAATGACAGAGAGAGTAGAGAGTTTCACAGAGATTCAGACAGTGTCTGAGAGTGTCAAAGAGTGTCAAAGTGTTTCAGAGAGGGTCAGAGAGTTTCAGAGACTTTCTGAGAGTGTCAGAGAGTGCCTGAGAGTGTCAGAGATTTTCAGAGAGTTTCAGAGATCTTCAGAGAGTGTCAGAGAGTGCCAGAAAGTTTCAGAGAGTGTCACAGAGTGTCAGAGAGCTTCCGAGAGAGATCTCAGAGAGTGTCAGGGAGTGTCAGAGCGTGTCAGGGAGCGTCAGAGTGAGTCAGAGAGTTTCAGAGAGTGTCAGACAGTATCTGAGAGTGTCAGAGAGTGTCGAAGAGTTTCAGAGAATGTCAGAGAGTGTCAGAGAGTGTCAGAGAGGTTCAGAGAGTGTCACAGAGTGTCAGAGAGTTTCAGAGACTTTCTGAGAGTGTCAGAGAGTGCCTGAGAGTTTCTGCCAGTTTCTGAGTGTGTCGGAGAGAGTCAGAGAGTGTCAGAGAGTTTCACAGAGTTTCACAGAGTGTCAGAGAGTGTCAGGGATTTTCAGAAAATTTCAGAGATCTTCAGAGAGTGTCAGAGAGTGTCAGAAAGTTTCAGAGAGTGTCACAGAGGGTCAGAGAGTTTCAGAGAGATTCAGAGAGTGTCAGGGAGTGTCAGAGAGTTTCAGAGAGTGTCAGAGAGTTTCAGAGAGTGTCAGAAAGTATCTGAGAGTGTCACAGAGTTTCAGAGATTGTCAGAGAGTGTCAGAGAGTAACACATAGCGTCAGAGAGAGTCAGAGAGTGTCAGAGATATTCAGAGAGTGTCAGAAAGTTTCAGAAAGTGTCAGATAGTGTCAGAGAGTTTCCGAAAGTGTCAGAGTGTGTCGGTGCGAGTCAGAGAGTGTCACAGAGTGTCAGAGATTTTCAGAAAGTTTCAGAGATCTTCAGAGAGTTTCAGAGAGTGTCAGAAAGTTTCAGAGAGTGTCACAGAGGGTCAGAGAGTTTCAGAGAGATTCAGAGAGTGTCAGAGATATTCAGAGAGTGTCAGAAAGTTTCAGAAAGTGTCAGAGAGTGTCAGAGAGTGTCTGAGAGTGACAGAGAATGTCAGAGAGTTTCAGAGAGTTTCAGAGAGTGTCACAGAGTGTCAGAGAGTGTCAGAGAGTGCCAGAGAGTGTCTGAGAGATTCACAGAGTGTCAGAGAGTGTCAGAGAGTTTCAGAGAGTGTCCGCGAGTTTCTGAGAGTTTGTGAGTTTCTCAGAGAGTGTCAGAGATTGTCAACGAATTTCAGAGAGTGTCACAGAGTGTCAGACAGTTTCAGAGATTGTCAGAGAGTTTCAGAGAGTGTCCGAGAGATTCAGAAAGTGTCAGATAGTGTCAGAGAGTTTCAGAAAGTGTCAGAGAGTGTCAGAGAGTGTCTGAGAGTGTCAGAGATGGTCAGTGAGTTTCAGACAGTGTCAGAGAGCGTCAGAGAGTGTCAGAGAGTTTCAGAGATTTTCAGAGAGTTTCTGAGTGTTTCTGAGAGAGTCAGAGAGTTTCGGAGAGTGTCAGAAAGTTTCAGAGTGTCAGAGAGTTTCAGAGAGTGTCACAGAGTGTCAGAGTGCTTCAGAGAGATTCAGAGAGTGTCAGAGATTGTCACAGAGTGTCAGACAATTTCAGAGAGTTTCAGTGAGTGTCAGAGAGTTTCAGAGAGAGTCAGACAGTGTCTGAGAGTGTCAAAGAGTGTCACAGAGTTTCAGAGAGTATCAGAGAGTTTCAGAGAGTTTCAGAGTGTGTCAGAGAGTTTCAGAGACTTTCTGAGAGTGTCAGAGAGTTCCAGAGAGATTCTGAGAGTTTCTGAGTTTGTCGGAGTGTGTCTGAGGGAGTCAGAGAGTATCTGAGAGTGTCACAGAGTGTCATAGAGTGTCAGAGATTTTCAGAGAGTTTCAGAGATGTTCAGAGAGTGTCAGAGATTGTCAGAAAGTTTCAGAGGGAGTCAGAGAGTGTCTGGGAGTTTCAGAGAGTTTCAGAGAGTGTCTGAGAGTGTCAGAGAGTGTCAGAGAGTTTTGGAGAGTTTCAGAGAGTGTCAGAGAGTGTCAGAGAGTTTCAGAGAGTGTCAGATAGTGACAGTGAGTGTCGGAGAGTATCAGAGATTGGCAGCGAGAGTCAGAGAGTGTCAGCGAGTGTCAGAGAGTGTCAGAGTGTTTCAGAGAGTGTCACAGAGTGTCAGTGAGTGTCAGAGAGTTTCAGAGATTGTCAGATAGTGTCAGTGATTGTCAGAGAGTGTCAGCGAGAGTCAGAGAGAGTCAGCGAGTGTCAGAGAGTGTCAGAGAGTTTCAGAGAGTTTCTGAGTTTGTCGGAGAGTATCAGAGAGTGTCTGAGAGATTCTGAGATTGTCAGAGAGTTTCAGAAAGTTTCAGAAAGCTTCAGAGATTTTCAGAGAGTGTCAGATATTTTCAGAGAGTGTCAGAGAGTTTCAGAGAGTGTCACAGAGTGTCAGAGTGCTTCAGAGAGATTCAAAGAGTGTCAGAGATTGTCACAGAGTGTCAGACAGTTTCAGAGAGTGTCAGAGAGTTTCAGAGAGTGTCCGAGAGATTCAGAAAGTGTCAGAGAGTGTCAGAGAGTTTCAGAAAGTGTCAGAGAGTGTCTGAGAGTGTCAGAGATGGTCAGTGAGTTTCAGACAGTGTCAGAGAGCGTCAGAGAGTGTCAGAGAGTTTCAGAGATTTTCAGAGAGTTTCTGAGTGTTTCTGAGAGAGTCAGAGAGTTTCGGAGAGTGTCAGAAAGTTTCAGAGTGTCAGAGAGTTTCAGAGAGTGTCACAGAGTGTCAGAGTGCTTCAGAGAGAGTCAGAGAGTGTCAGAGATTGTCACAGAGTGTCAGACAATTTCAGAGAGTTTCAGTGAGTGTCAGAGAGTTTCAGAGAGAGTCAGACAGTGTCTGAGAGTGTCAAAGAGTGTCACAGAGTTTCAGAGAGTGTCAGAGAGTTTCAGAGAGTTTCAGAGTGTGTCAGAGAGTTTCAGAGACTTTCTGAGAGTGTCAGAGAGTTCCAGAGAGATTCTGAGAGTTTCTGAGTTTGTCGGAGTGTGTCTGAGGGAGTCAGAGAGTATCTGAGAGTGTCACAGAGTGTCATAGAGTGTCAGAGATTTTCAGAGAGTTTCAGAGATGTTCAGAGAGTGTCAGAGATTGTCAGAAAGTTTCAGAGGGAGTCAGAGAGTGTCCGGGAGTTTCAGAGAGTTTCAGAGAGTGTCTGAGAGTGTCAGAGAGTGTCAGAGAGTTTTGGAGAGTTTCAGAGAGTGTCAGAGAGTGTCAGAGAGTTTCAGAGAGTGTCAGATAGTGACAGTGAGTGTCGGAGAGTATCAGAGATTGGCAGCGAGAGTCAGAGAGTGTCAGCGAGTGTCAGAGAGTGTCAGAGTGTTTCAGAGAGTGTCACAGAGTGTCAGTGAGTGTCAGAGAGTTTCAGAGATTGTCAGATAGTGTCAGTGATTGTCAGAGAGTGTCAGCGAGAGTCAGAGAGAGTCAGCGAGTGTCAGAGAGTGTCAGAGAGTTTCAGAGAGTTTCTGAGTTTGTCGGAGAGTATCAGAGAGTGTCTGAGATATTCAGAGAGTGTCAGAAAGTTTCAGAAAGTGTCAGAGAGTGTCAGAGAGTGTCTGAGAGTGACAGAGAATGTCAGAGAGTTTCAGAGAGTTTCAGAGAGTGTCACAGAGTGTCAGAGAGTGTCAGAGAGTGCCAGAGAGTGTCTGAGAGATTCACAGAGTGTCAGAGAGTGTCAGAGAGTTTCAGAGAGTGTCCGCGAGTTTCTGAGAGTTTGTGAGTTTCTCAGAGAGTGTCAGAGATTGTCAACGAATTTCAGAGAGTGTCACAGAGTGTCAGAGAGTTTCAGAGAGTGTCAGAGAGTTTCAGAGAGTGTCTGAGAGTTTCAGAGTCTGTCAGAGAGTTTCTGAGAGTTTCTGAGTTTGTCAGAGTGTGTCAGAGATTGTCAGAGAATTTCAGAGAGTGTCGCAGAGTGTCAGAGAGTGTCAGAGAGATTCAGAGAGTTCATGAGTGTTTCTGAGAGTGTCAGAGAGTTTCAGAAAGTTTCAGAAAGCTTCAGAGATTTTCAGAGAGTGTCAGATATTTTCAGAGAATGTCAGAGAGTTTCAGAGAGTGTCACAGAGTGTCAGAGTGCTTCAGAGAGATTCACAGAGTGTCAGAGATTGTCACAGAGTGTCAGACAGTTTCAGAGATTGTCAGAGAGTTTCAGAGAGTGTCCGAGAGATTCAGAAAGTGTCAGATAGTGTCAGAGAGTTTCAGAAAGTGTCAGAGAGTGTCAGAGAGTGTCTGAGAGTGTCAGAGATGGTCAGTGAGTTTCAGACAGTGTCAGAGAGCGTCAGAGAGTGTCAGAGAGTTTCAGAGATTTTCAGAGAGTTTCTGAGTGTTTCTGAGAGAGTCAGAGAGTTTCGGAGAGTGTCAGAAAGTTTCAGAGTGTCAGAGAGTTTCAGAGAGTGTCACAGAGTGTCAGAGTGCTTCAGAGAGATTCAGAGAGTGTCAGAGATTGTCACAGAGTGTCAGACAATTTCAGAGAGTTTCAGTGAGTGTCAGAGAGTTTCAGAGAGAGTCAGACAGTGTCTGAGAGTGTCAAAGAGTGTCACAGAGTTTCAGAGAGTATCAGAGAGTTTCAGAGAGTTTCAGAGTGTGTCAGAGAGTTTCAGAGACTTTCTGAGAGTGTCAGAGAGTTCCAGAGAGATTCTGAGAGTTTCTGAGTTTGTCGGAGTGTGTCTGAGGGAGTCAGAGAGTATCTGAGAGTGTCACAGAGTGTCATAGAGTGTCAGAGATTTTCAGAGAGTTTCAGAGATGTTCAGAGAGTGTCAGAGATTGTCAGAAAGTTTCAGAGGGAGTCAGAGAGTGTCCGGGAGTTTCAGAGAGTTTCAGAGAGTGTCTGAGAGTGTCAGAGAGTGTCAGAGAGTTTTGGAGAGTTTCAGAGAGTGTCAGAGAGTGTCAGAGAGTTTCAGAGAGTGTCAGATAGTGACAGTGAGTGTCGGAGAGTATCAGAGATTGGCAGCGAGAGTCAGAGAGTGTCAGCGAGTGTCAGAGAGTGTCAGAGTGTTTCAGAGAGTGTCACAGAGTGTCAGTGAGTGTCAGAGAGTTTCAGAGATTGTCAGATAGTGTCAGTGATTGTCAGAGAGTGTCAGCGAGAGTCAGAGAGAGTCAGCGAGTGTCAGAGAGTGTCAGAGAGTTTCAGAGAGTTTCTGAGTTTGTCGGAGAGTATCAGAGAGTGTCTGAGAGATTCTGAGATTGTCAGAGAGTTTCAGAAAGTTTCAGAAAGCTTCAGAGATTTTCAGAGAGTGTCAGATATTTTCAGAGAGTGTCAGAGAGTTTCAGAGAGTGTCACAGAGTGTCAGAGTGCTTCAGAGAGATTCAAAGAGTGTCAGAGATTGTCACAGAGTGTCAGACAGTTTCAGAGAGTGTCAGAGAGTTTCAGAGAGTGTCCGAGAGATTCAGAAAGTGTCAGAGAGTGTCAGAGAGTTTCAGAAAGTGTCAGAGAGTGTCAGAGAGTGTCTGAGAGTGTCAGAGATGGTCAGTGAGTTTCAGACAGTGTCAGAGAGCGTCAGAGAGTGTCAGAGAGTTTCAGAGATTTTCAGAGAGTTTCTGAGTGTTTCTGAGAGAGTCAGAGAGTTTCGGAGAGTGTCAGAAAGCTTCAGAGTGTCAGAGAGTTTCAGAGAGTGTCACAGAGTGTCAGAGTGCTTCAGAGAGAGTCAGAGAGTGTCAGAGATTGTCACAGAGTGTCAGACAATTTCAGAGAGTTTCAGTGAGTGTCAGAGAGTTTCAGAGAGAGTCAGACAGTGTCTGAGAGTGTCAAAGAGTGTCACAGAGTTTCAGAGAGTGTCAGAGAGTTTCAGAGAGTTTCAGAGTGTGTCAGAGAGTTTCAGAGACTTTCTGAGAGTGTCAGAGAGTTCCAGAGAGATTCTGAGAGTTTCTGAGTTTGTCGGAGTGTGTCTGAGGGAGTCAGAGAGTATCTGAGAGTGTCACAGAGTGTCATAGAGTGTCAGAGATTTTCAGAGATTTTCAGAGATGTTCAGAGTGTGTCAGAGATTGTCAGAAAGTTTCAGAGGGAGTCAGAGAGTGTCCGGGAGTTTCAGAGAGTTTCAGAGAGTGTCTGAGAGTGTCAGAGAGTGTCAGAGAGTTTTGGAGAGTTTCAGAGAGTGTCAGAGAGTGTCAGAGAGTTTCAGAGAGTGTCAGATAGTGACAGTGAGTGTCGGAGAGTATCAGAGATTGGCAGCGAGAGTCAGAGAGTGTCAGCGAGTGTCAGAGAGTGTCAGAGTGTTTCAGAGAGTGTCACAGAGTGTCAGTGAGTGTCAGAGAGTTTCAGAGATTGTCAGATAGTGTCAGTGATTGTCAGAGAGTGTCAGCGAGAGTCAGAGAGAGTCAGCGAGTGTCAGAGAGTGTCAGAGAGTTTCAGAGAGTTTCTGAGTTTGTCGGAGAGTATCAGAGAGTGTCTGAGAGATTCTGAGATTGTCAGAGTGTTTCAGAAAGTTTCAGAAAGCTTCAGAGATTTTCAGAGAGTGTCAGATATTTTCAGAGAGTGTCAGAGAGTTTCAGAGAATGTCACAGAGTGTCAGAGTGCTTCAGAGAGATTCAAAGAGTGTCAGAGATTGTCACAGAGTGTCAGACAGTTTCAGAGAGTGTCAGAGAGTTTCAGAGAGTGTCCGAGAGATTCAGAAAGTGTCAGAGAGTGTCAGAGAGTTTCAGAAAGTGTCAGAGAGTGTCAGAGAGTGTCTGAGAGTGTCAGAGATGGTCAGTGAGTTTCAGACAGTGTCAGAGAGCGTCAGAGAGTGTCAGAGAGTTTCAGAGATTTTCAGAGAGTTTCTGAGTGTTTCTGAGAGAGTCAGAGAGTTTCAGAGAGTGTCAGAAAGTTTCAGAGTGTCAGAGAGTTTCAGAGAGTGTCACAGAGTGTCAGAGTGCTTCAGAGAGATTCAGAGAGTGTCAGAGATTGTCACAGAGTGTCAGACAATTTCAGAGAGTTTCAGTGAGTGTCAGAGAGTTTCAGAGAGAGTCAGACAGTGTCTGAGAGTGTCAAAGAGTGTCACAGAGGTTCAGAGAGTTTCAGAGAGTGTCAGAGAGTTTCAGAGAGTTTCAGAGTGTGTCAGAGAGTTTCAGAGACTTTCTGAGAGTGTCAGAGAGTTCCAGAGAGATTCTGAGAGTTTCTGAGTTAGTCGGAGTGTGTCTGAGGGAGTCAGAGAGTATCTGAGAGTGTCACAGAGTGTCATAGAGTGTCAGAGATTTTCAGAGAGTTTCAGAGATGTTCAGAGAGTGTCAGAGATTGTCTGAGAGTTTCAGAGGGAGTCAGAGTGTGTCCGGGAGTTTCAGAGAGTTTCAGAGAGTGTCAGAGAGTGTCAGAGAGTGTCAGAGAGTTTTGGAGAGTTTCAGAGAGTGTCAGAGAGTGTCAGAGAGTTTCAGAGAGTTTCAGAGAGTGTCAGAAAGTTTCAGAGATTTTCAGAGAGTGTCAGAGAATTTCAGAGAGTGTCAGAGAGTGTCAGAGAGTTTCAAAGAGTGTCCGAGAGTTGCAGAGACTTTCTGAGAGTGTCAGAGAGTGCCTGAGAGTTTCTGACAGTTTCTGAGTGTTTCGGAGAGTGTCAGAGAATGTCCGAGTGTTTCAGAGAGTGTCACTGCGTTTCAGAGAGCTTCAGAGAGAGATCTCAGAGAGTGTCAGGGAGTGTCAGAGCGTGTCAGGGAGTGTCAGAGTGAGTCAGAGAGTTTCAGAGAGTGTCAGACAGTATCTGAGAGTGTCGGAGAGTGTCGAAGAGTTTCAGAGAATTTCAGAGAGTGTCAGAGAGTGTCAGAGAGTTTCAGAGAGTGTCACAGAGTGTCAGTGAGTGTCAGAGAGTTTCAGAGATTGTCAGAGAGTGTCAGGGAGTGTCAGAGAGTTTCAGAGAGTGTCACAGAGTGTCAGTGAGTGTCAGAGAGTTTCAGAGAGTGTCAGATAGTGACAGTGAGTGTCGGAGAGTATCAGAGATTGGCAGCGAGAGTCAGAGAGTGTCAGCGAGTGTCAGAGAGTGTCAGAGTGTTTCAGAGAGTGTCACAGAGTGTCAGTGAGTGTCAGAGAGTTTCAGAGATTGTCAGATAGTGTCAGTGATTGTCAGAGAGTGTCAGCGAGAGTCAGAGAGAGTCAGCGAGTGTCAGAGAGTGTCAGAGAGTTTCAGAGAGTTTCTGAGTTTGTCGGAGAGTATCAGAGAGTGTCAGAGAGTTTCTGAGAGATTCTGAGATTGTCAGAGAGTTTCAGAGAGTTTCAGAGAGCTTCAGAGTGTTTCAGAGAGTGTCAGAAAGTTTCAGAGAGTGTCATAGACTTTTAGAGAATTTCAGACAGTGTCACAGTGTGTCAGAGAGTATCAGAGAGCTTCAGAGAGTGTCAGAGAATGACAGAGAGAGTAGAGAGTTTCACAGAGATTCAGACAGTGTCTGAGAGTGTCAAAGAGTGTCAAAGTGTTTCAGAGAGTGTCAGAGAGTTTCAGAGACTTTCTGAGAGTGTCAGAGAGTGCCTGAGAGAGTCAGAGAGTTTCAGAGAGTGTCAGAAAGTTTCAGAGAGTGTCAGAGAGTTTCAGAGAGTGTCACAGAGTGTCAGAGAGTGTCAGAGATTTTCAGAGACTTTCAGAGATCTTCAGAGAGTGTCAGAGAGTGCCAGAAAGTTTCAGAGAGTGTCACAGAGTGTCAGAGAGCTTCAGAGAGAGATCTCAGAGAGTGTCAGGGAGTGTCAGAGCGTGTCAGGGAGCGTCAGAGTGAGTCAGAGAGTTTCAAAGAGTGACAGACAGTATCTGAGAGTGTCAGAGAGTGTCGAAGACTTTCAGAGAATGTCAGAGAGTGTCAGAGAATGTCAGAGAGGTTCAGAGAGTATCACAGAGTGTCAGAGAGTTTCAGAGACTTTCTGAGAGTGTCAGAGAGTACCTGAGAGTTTCTGCCAGTTTCTGAGTGTGTCGGAGAGAGTCAGAGAGTGTCAGAGAGTTTCACAGAGTGTCACAGAGTGTCAGAGAGTGTCAGGGATTTTCAGAATATTTCAGAGATCTTCAGAGTGTGTCAGAGAGTGTCAGAAAGTTTCAGAGAGTGTCACAGAGGGTCAGAGAGTTTCAGAGAGATTCAGAGAGTGTCAGGGAGTGTCAGAGAGTTTCAGAGAGTGTCAGAGAGTTTCAGAGAGTGTCAGAAAGTATCTGAGAGTGTCAGAGAGTTTCAGAGATTGTCAGAGAGTGTCAGAGAGTATCACATAGCGTCACAGAGAGACAGAGAATGTCAGAGATATTCAGAGAGTGTCAGAAAGTTTCAGAAAGTGTCAGATAGTGTCAGAGAGTTTCCGAAAGTGTCAGAGGTGTCGGAGCGAGTCAGAGAGTGTCAGAGAGCTTCAGAGAGTGTCACAGAGTGTCAGAGAGTGTCAGAGATTTTCAGAAAGTTTCAGAGATCTTCAGAGAGTTTCAGAGAGTGTCAGAAAGTTTCAGAGAGTGTCACAGAGGGTCAGAGAGTTTCAGAGAGATTCAGAGAGTGTCAGGGAGTGTCAGAGAGCTTCAGAGAGTGTCAGAAAGTTTCAGAAAGTGTCAGAGAGTGTCAGAGAGTGTCTGAGAGTGACAGAGAGTGTCAGAGAGTTTCAGAGAGTTTCAGAGAGTGTCAGAGAGTGTCAGAGAGTGCCAGAGACTGTCTGAGAGATTCACAGAGTGTCAGAGAGTGTCAGAGAGTTTCAGAGAGTGTCCGCGAGTTTCTGAGAGTTTGTGAGTTTCTCAGAGAGTGTCAGAGATTGTCAGCGAATTTCAGAGAGTGTCACAGAGTGTCAGAGAGTTTCAGCGAGTTTCAGAGAGTGTCAGAGAGTTTCAGAGAATGTCAGAGAGTTTCAGAGAGTGTCACAGAGTGTCAGAGTGCTTCAGAGAGATTCAAAGAGTGTCAGAGATTGTCACAGAGTGTCAGACAGTTTCAGAGAGTGTCAGAGAGTTTCAGAGTGTGTCCGAGAGATTCAGAAAGTGTCAGATAGTGTCAGAGAGTTTCAGAAAGTGTCAGAGAGTGTCAGAGAGTGTCTGAGAGTGTCAGAGATAGTCAGTGAGTTTCAGACAGTGTCAGAGAGCGTCAGAGAGTGTCAGAGAGTTTCAGAGCGTTTCAGAGAGAGTCAGAGAGTTTCAGAGAGTGTCAGAAAGTTTCAGAAAGTGTCAGAGAGTTTCCGAAAGTGTCAGAGAGTGTCTGAGAGTGTCAGAGAGTGTCAGAGAGTTTCCGAAAGTGTCAGAGACTGTCAGAGAGTGTCTGAGAGTGACAGAGAGTGTCAGAGAGTTTCAGAGAATTTCAGAGAGTGTCAGAGAGTGTCAGAGAGTGCCAGAGAGTGTCTGAGAGATTCACAGAGTGTCAGAGAGTGTCAGAGAGTTTCAGAGAGTGTCCGAGAGTTTCTGAGAGTTAGTGAGTTTCTCAGAGAGTGTCAGAGACTGTCAGCGAATTTCAGAGAGTGTCACAAAGTGTCAGAGAGTTTCAGAGAGTTTCAGAGAGTGTCTGAGAGTTTCAGAGTCTGTCAGAGAGTTTCTGAGACTTTCTGAGTTTCTCAGAGAGTGTCAGAGATTGTCAGAGAATTTCAGAGAGTGTCGCAGAGTGTCAGAGAGTGTCAGAGAGTGTCAGAGAGTTTCAGAGAGTTCGTGAGTGTTTCTGAAAGTATCACAGAGTTTCAGAAAGTTTCAGAAAGCTTCAGAGAGTTTCAGAGAGTGTCAGATAGTTTCAGAGAGTGTCAGAGAGTTTCAGAGACTGTCGCAGAGTGTCAGAGTGCTTCAGAGAGATTCAACGAGAGTCAGAGATTGTCACAGAGTGTCAGACAGTTTCAGAGAGTGTCAGAGAGTTTCAGAGAGTGTCCGAGAGATTCAGAAAGTGTCAGATAGTGTCAGAGAGTTTCAGAAAGTGTCAGAGAGTGTCAGAGAGTGTCTGAGAGTGTCAGAGATAGTCAGTGAGTTTCAGACAGTGTCAGAGAGTGTCAGAGAGTTTCAGAGAGTTTCAGAGAGTGTCAGAGAGTGTCAGAGAGTTTCAGAGAGTCTCAGAGAGTGTCAGAGAGTTTCAGAGAGTTTCAGAGAGTTTCTGAGTGTTTCTGAGAGAGTCAGAGAGTTTCAGAGAGTGTCAGAAAGTTTCAGAGAGTGTCAGAGAGTTTCAGAGAGTGTAACAGAGTGTCAGAGTGCTTCAGAGAGATTCAGAGAGTGTCAGAGATTGTCACAGAGTGTCAGACAATTTCAGAGAGTTTCAGTGAGTGTCAGAGAGTTTCAGAGAGAGTCAGACAGTGTCTGAGAGTGTCAAAGAGTGTCACAGAGTTTCAGAGACTTTCTGAGAGTGTCAGAGAGTGCCTGAGAGTTTCTGCCAGATTCTGAGTGTGTCGGAGAGAGTCAGAGAGTGTCAGAGAGTTTCAGAGAGTGTCACAGAGTGTCAGAGAGTGTCAGAGATTTTCAGAGAGTTTCAGAGATCTTCAGAGAGTGTCAGAGAGTGCCAGAAAGTTTCAGAGATTGTCACAGAGTGTCAGAGAGCTTCAGAGAGAGATCTCAGAGAGTGTCAGGGAGTGTCAGAGCGTGTCAGGGAGTATCAGAGTGAGTCAGAGAGCTTCAGAGAGTGTCAGACAATATCTGAGAGTGTCAGAGAGTGTCGAAGAGTTTCAGAGAATGTCGGAGAGTGTCAGAGAGTGTCAGAGAGTTTCAGAGAGTGTCACAGAGTGTCAGTGAGTGTCAGAAAGTTTCAGAAAGTGTCAGATAGTGTCAGAGAGTTTCCGAAAGTGTCAGAGTGTGTCCGAGCGAGTCAGAGAGTGTCAGAGAGCTTCAGAGAGTGTCACAGAGTGTCAGAGAGTGTCAGAGATTTTCAGAAAGTTTCAGAGATCTTCAGAGAGTTTCAGAGAGTGTCAGAAAGTTTCAGAGAGTGTCACAGAGGGTCAGAGAGTTTCAGAGAGATTCAGAGAGTGTCAGGGAGTGTCAGAGAGTTTCAGAGAGTTTCAGAGAGTTTCAGAGATTGTCAGAGAGTATCACATAGCGTCAGAGATAGTCGGAGAGTGTCAGAGATATTCAGAGAGTGTCAGAAAGTTTCAGAAAGTGTCAGAGAGTGTCAGAGAGTGTCTGAGAGTGTCAGAGATAGTCAGTGAGTTTCAGACAGTGTCAGAGAGTGTCAGAGAGTTTCAGAGAGTGTCAGAGAGTGTCAGAGAGTTTCAGAGAGTCTCAGAGAGTGTCAGAGAGTTTCAGAGAGTTTCAGAGAGTTTCTGAGTGTTTCTGAGAGAGTCAGAGAGTGTCAGAGAGTGTCAGAAAGTTTCAGAGAGTGTCAGAGAGTTTCAGAGAGTGTAACAGAGTGTCAGAGTGCTTCAGAGAGATTCAGAGAGTGTCAGAGATTGTCACAGAGTGTCAGACAATTTCAGAGAGTTTCAGTGAGTGTCAGAGAGTTTCAGAGAGAGTCAGACAGTGTCTGAGAGTGTCAAAGAGTGTCACAGAGTTTCAGAGACTTTCTGAGAGTGTCAGAGAGTGCCTGAGAGTTTCTGCCAGATTCTGAGTGTGTCGGAGAGAGTCAGAGAGTGTCAGAGAGTTTCAGAGAGTGTCACAGAGTGTCAGAGAGTGTCAGAGACTTTCAGAAAGTTTCAGAGATCTTCAGAGAGTTTCAGAGAGTGTCAGAAAGTTTCAGAGAGTGTCACAGAGGGTCAGAGAGTTTCAGAGAGATTCAGAGAGTGTCAGGGAGTGTCAGAGAGTTTCAGAGAGTTTCAGAGAGTTTCAGAGATTGTCAGAGAGTATCACATAGCGTCAGAGATAGTCGGAGAGTGTCAGAGATATTCAGAGAGTGTCAGAAAGTTTCAGAAAGTGTCAGAGAGTTTCCGAAAGTGTCAGAGAGTGTCTGAGAGTGTCAGAGAGTGTCAGAGAGTGTCAGAGAGTTTCCGAAAGTGTCAGAGACTGACAGAGAGTGTCTGAGAGTGACAGAGAGTGTCAGAGAGTTTCAGAGAATTTCAGAGAGTGTCAGAGAGTGTCAGAGAGTGCCAGAGAGTGTCTGAGAGATTCACAGAGTGTCAGAGAGTGTCAGAGCGTTTCAGAGAGTGTCCGAGAGTTTCTGAGAGTTAGTGAGTTTCTCAGAGAGTGTCAGAGACTGTCAGCGAATTTCAGAGAGTGTCACAAAGTGTCAGAGAGTTTCAGAGAGTTTCAGAGAGTGTCTGAGAGTTTCAGAATCTGTCAGAGAGTTTCTGAGACTTTCTGAGTTTCTCAGAGAGTGTCAGAGATTGTCAGAGAATTTCAGAGAGTGTCGCAGAGTGTCAGAGAGTGTCAGAGAGTGTCAGAGAGTTTCAGAGAGTTCGTGAGTGTTTCTGAGAGTATCACAGAGTTTCAGAAAGTTTCAGAAAGCTTCAGAGAGTTTCAGAGAGTGTCAGATAGTTTCAGAGAGTGTCAGAGAGTTTCAGAGACTGTCGCAGAGTGTCAGAGTGCTTCAGAGAGATTCAAAGAGAGTCAGAGATTGTCACAGAGTGTCAGACAGTTTCAGAGAGTGTCAGAGAGTTTCAGAGAGTGTCCGAGAGATTCAGAAAGTGTCAGATAGTGTCAGAGAGTTTCAGAAAGTGTCAGAGAGTGTCAGAGAGTGTCTGAGAGTGTCAGAGATAGTCAGTGAGTTTCAGACAGTGTCAGAGAGTGTCAGAGAGTTTCAGAGAGTTTCAGAGAGTTTCAGAGATTGTCAGAGAGTATCACATAGCGTCAGAGATAGTCGGAGAGTGTCAGAGATATTCAGAGAGTGTCAGAAAGTTTCAGAAAGTGTCAGAGAGTGTCAGAGAGTGTCTGAGAGTGTCAGAGATAGTCAGTGAGTTTCAGACAGTGTCAGAGAGTGTCAGAGAGTTTCAGAGAGTTTCAGAGAGTGTCAGAGAGTGTCAGAGAGTTTCAGAGAGTCTCAGAGAGTGTCAGAGAGTTTCAGAGAGTTTCAGAGAGTTTCTGAGTGTTTCTGAGAGAGTCAGAGAGTTTCAGAGAGTGTCAGAAAGTTTCAGAGAGTGTCAGAGAGTTTCAGAGAGTGTAACAGAGTGTCAGAGTGCTTCAGAGAGATTCAGAGAGTGTCAGAGATTGTCACAGAGTGTCAGACAATTTCAGAGAGTTTCAGTGAGTGTCAGAGAGTTTCAGAGAGAGTCAGACAGTGTCTGAGAGTGTCAAAGAGTGTCACAGAGTTTCAGAGACTTTCTGAGAGTGTCAGAGAGTGCCTGAGAGTTTCTGCCAGATTCTGAGTGTGTCGGAGAGAGTCAGAGAGTGTCAGAGAGTTTCAGAGAGTGTCACAGAGTGTCAGAGAGTGTCAGAGATTTTCAGAAAGTTTCAGAGATCTTCAGAGAGTTTCAGAGAGTGTCAGAAAGTTTCAGAGAGTGTCACAGAGGGTCAGAGAGTTTCAGAGAGATTCAGAGAGTGTCAGGGAGTGTCAGAGAGTTTCAGAGAGTTTCAGAGAGTTTCAGAGATTGACAGAGAGTATCACATAGCGTCAGAGACAGTCGGAGAGTGTCAGAGATATTCAGAGAGTGTCAGAAAGTTTCAGAAAGTGTCAGAGAGTTTCCGAAAGTGTCAGAGAGTGTCTGAGAGTGTCAGAGAGTGTCAGAGAGTGTCAGAGAGTTTCCGAAAGTGTCAGAGACTGACAGAGAGTGTCTGAGAGTGACAGAGAGTGTCAGAGAGTTTCAGAGAATTTCAGAGAGTGTCAGAGAGTGTCAGAGAGTGCCAGAGAGTGTCTGAGAGATTCACAGAGTGTCAGAGAGTGTCAGAGAGTTTCAGAGAGTGTCCGAGAGTTTCTGAGAGTTAGTGAGTTTCTCAGAGAGTGTCAGAGACTGTCAGCGAATTTCAGAGAGTGTCACAAAGTGTCAGAGAGTTTCAGAGAGTTTCAGAGAGTGTTTGAGAGTTTCAGAGTCTGTCAGAGAGTTTCTGAGACTTTCTGAGTTTCTCAGAGAGTGTCAGAGATTGTCAGAGAATTTCAGAGAGTTTCGCAGAGTGTCAGAGAGTGTCAGAGAGTGTCAGAGAGTTTCAGAGAGTTCGTGAGTGTTTCTGAAAGTATCACAGAGTTTCAGAAAGTTTCAGATAGCTTCAGAGAGTTTCAGAGAGTGTCAGATAGTTTCAGAGAGTGTCAGAGAGTTTCAGAGACTGTCGCAGAGTGTCAGAGTGCTTCAGAGAGATTCAAAGAGAGTCAGAGATTGTCACAGAGTGTCAGACAGTTTCAGAGAGTGTCAGAGAGTTTCAGAGAGTGTCCGAGAGATTCAGAAAGTGTCAGATAGTGTCAGAGAGTTTCAGAAAGTGTCAGAGAGTGTCAGAGAGTGTCTGAGAGTGTCAGAGATAGTCAGTGAGTTTCAGACAGTGTCAGAGAGTGTCAGAGAGTTTCAGAGAGTTTCAGAGAGTGTCAGAGAGTGTCAGAGAGTTTCGGAGAGTCTCAGAGAGTGTCAGAGAGTTTCAGAGAGTTTCAGAGAGTTTCTGAGTGTTTCTGAGAGAGTCAGAGAGTTTCAGAGAGTGTCAGAAAGTTTCAGAGTGTCAGAGTGTTTCAGAGAGGGTCACAGAGTGTCAGGGTGCTTCAGAGAGATTCAGAGAGTGTCAGAGATTGTCACAGAGTGTCAGACAATTTCAGAGAGTTTCAGTGAGTGTCAGAGAGTTTCAGAGAGTTTCAGAGAGAGTCAGACAGTGTCTGAGAGTGTCAAAGAGTGTCACAGAGTTTCAGAGACTTTCTGAGAGTGTCAGAGAGTGCCTGAGAGTTTCTGCCAGATTCTGAGTGTGTCGGAGAGAGTCAGAGAGTGTCAGAGAGTTTCAGAGAGTGTCACAGAGTGTCAGAGAGTGTCAGAGATTTTCAGAGAGTTTCAGAGATCTTCAGAGAGTGTCAGAGAGTGCCAGAAAGTTTCAGAGATTGTCACAGAGTGTCAGAGAGCTTCAGAGAGAGATCTCAGAGAGTGTCAGGGAGTGTCAGAGCGTGTCAGGGAGTATCAGAGTGAGTCAGAGAGCTTCAGAGAGTGTCAGACAATATCTGAGAGTGTCAGAGAGTGTCGAAGAGTTTCAGAGAATGTCGGAGAGTGTCAGAGAGTGTCAGAGAGTTTCAGAGAGTGTCACAGAGTGTCAGTGAGTGTCAGAAAGTTTCAGAAAGTGTCAGATAGTGTCAGAGAGTTTCCGAAAGTGTCAGAGTGTGTCCGAGCGAGTCAGAGAGTGTCAGAGAGCTTCAGAGAGTGTCAGAGAGTGTCAGAGATTTTCAGAAAGTTTCAGAGATCTTCAGAGAGTTTCAGAGAGTGTCAGAAAGTTTCAGAGAGTGTCACAGAGCTCAGAGAGTTTCAGAGAGATTCAGAGAGTGTCAGGGAGTGTCAGAGAGTTTCGGAGAGTTTCAGAGAGTATCACATAGCGTCAGAGATAGTCGGAGAGTGTCAGAGATATTCAGAGAGTGTCAGAAAGTTTCAGAAAGTGTCAGAGAGTGTCAGAGAGTGTCTGAGAGTGTCAGCGATAGTCAGTGAGTTTCAGACAGTGTCAGAGAGTGTCAGAGAGTTTCAGAGAGTTTCAGAGAGTGTCAGAGAGTGTCAGAGAGTTTCAGAGAGTCTCAGAGAGTGTCAGAGAGTTTCAGAGAGTTTCAGAGAGTTTCTGAGTGTTTCTGAGAGAGTCAGAGAGTTTCAGAGAGTGTCAGAGAGTTTCCGAGAGTGTAACAGAGTGTCAGAGTGCTTCAGAGAGATTCAGAGAGTGTCAGAGATTGTCACAGAGTGTCAGACAATTTCAGAGAGTTTCAGTGAGTGTCAGTGAGTTTCAGAGAGAGTCAGACAGTGTCTGAGAGTGTCAAAGAGTGTCACAGAGTTTCAGAGACTTTCTGAGAGTGTCAGAGAGTGCCTGAGAGTTTCTGCCAGATTCTGAGTGTGTCGGAGAGAGTCAGAGAGTGTCAGAGAGTTTCAGAGAGTGTCACAGAGTGTCAGAGAGTGTCAGAGATTTTCAGAAAGTTTCAGAGATCTTCAGAGAGTTTCAGAGAGTGTCAGAAAGTTTCAGAGAGTGTCACAGAGGGTCAGAGAGTTTCAGAGAGATTCAGAGAGTGTCAGGGAGTGTCAGAGAGTTTCAGAGAGTTTCAGAGAGTTTCAGAGATTGTCAGAGAGTATCACATAGCGTCAGAGATAGTCGGAGAGTGTCAGAGATATTCAGAGAGTGTCAGAAAGTTTCAGAAAGTGTCAGAGAGATTCCGAAAGTGTCAGAGAGTGTCTGAGAGTGTCAGAGAGTGTCAGAGAGTTTCCGAAAGTGTCAGAGACTGTCAGAGAGTGTCTGAGAGTGACAGAGAGTGTCAGAGAGTTTCAGAAAGTGTCAGAGAGTGTCAGAGAGTGTCTGAGAGTGTCAGAGATAGTCAGTGAGTTTCAGACAGTGTCAGAGAGTGTCAGAGAGTTTCAGAGAGTTTCAGAGAGTGTCAGAGAGTGTCAGAGACTTTCAGAGAGTCTCAGAGAGTGTCAGAGAGATTCAGAGAGTTTCAGAGAGTTTCTGAGTGTTTCTGAGAGAGTCAGAGAGTTTCAGAGAGTGTCAGAAAGTTTCAGAGAGTGTCAGAGAGTTTCAGAGAGTGTAACAGAGTGTCAGAGTGCTTCAGAGAGATTTAGAGAGTGTCAGAGATTGTCACAGAGTGTCAGACAATTTCAGAGAGTTTCAGTGAGTGTCAGAGAGTTTCAGAGAGAGTCAGACAGTGTCTGAGAGTGTCAAAGAGTGTCACAGAGTTTCAGAGAGTGTCAGAGAGTGTCAGAGAATGTCAGAGAGTGTCAGAGAGTTTCAGAGTGTGTCAGAGAGTTTCAGAGACTTTCTGAGAGTGTCAGAGAGTTCCAGAGAGTTTCTGAGAGTTTCTGAGTGTGTCGGAGTGTGTCTGAGAGAGTCAGAGAGTATCTGAGAGTGTCACAGAGTCTCAGAGAGTGTCAGAGATTTTCAGAGTTTCAGAGATGTTCAGAGAGTGTCAGAGATTGTCAGAAAGTTTCAGAGAGAGTCAGAGAATGTCAGGGATTTTCAGAGAGATTCAGAGAGTGTCACAGAGTGTCAGAGCATTTCAGAGAGATTCAGAGAGTGTCAGAGTTTGTCACAGAGTGTCACAGAGTTGCAGAGTGTGTCAGAGAGTGTCCGAGAGTTTCAGAAAGAGTCAGATAGTGTCAGAGAGTTTCAGAAAGTGTCAGAGAGTGTCAGAGAGAGTCTGAGAGTGTCAGAGAGTGTTGGAGTGTTTCAGAGAGTGTCACTTTCAGAGAGTGTCAGAGATCTTCAGAGAGTGTCAGAGAGTGCCAGAAAGTTTCAGAGAGTGTCACAGAGTGTCGGAGAGTTTCAGAGAGATTCAGAGAGTGTCCGAGAGTTTCAGAAAGTGTCAGATAGTGTCAGAGAGTTTCAGAAAGTGTCACAGAGCGACAGAGAGTGTCTGAAAGTGTCAGAGTGTGTCAGAGAGTTTCAGAGAGTGTCAGAGAGTTTCAGAGAGTGTCAGAGATTTTCAGAGAATCTCAGATAGTGTCAGTGAGTGTCAGAGAGTGTCTGAGAGTTTCAGAGAGTGTCAGAGAGTGTCAGAGAGTTTCAGAGAGCTTCTGAGAGTTTCAGAGAGTGTCAGAGAGTGTCAGAGAGTTTCAGAGAGTGTCACAGAGTGTCAGTGAGTGTCAGAAAGTTTCAGAAAGTGTCAGATAGTGTCAGAGAGTTTCCGAAAGTGTCAGAGTGTGTCCGAGCGAGTCAGAGAGTGTCAGAGAGCTTCAGAGAGTGTCAGAGAGTGTCAGAGATTTTCAGAAAGTTTCAGAGATCTTCAGAGAGTTTCAGAGAGTGTCAGAAAGTTTCAGAGAGTGTCACAGAGCTCAGAGAGTTTCAGAGAGATTCAGAGAGTGTCAGGGAGTGTCAGAGAGTTTCGGAGAGTTTCAGAGAGTATCACATAGCGTCAGAGATAGTCGGAGAGTGTCAGAGATATTCAGAGAGTGTCAGAAAGTTTCAGAAAGTGTCAGAGAGTGTCAGAGAGTGTCTGAGAGTGTCAGCGATAGTCAGTGAGTTTCAGACAGTGTCAGAGAGTGTCAGAGAGTTTCAGAGAGTTTCAGAGAGTGTCAGAGAGTGTCAGAGAGTTTCAGAGAGTCTCAGAGAGTGTCAGAGAGTTTCAGAGAGTTTCAGAGAGTTTCTGAGTGTTTCTGAGAGAGTCAGAGAGTTTCAGAGAGTGTCAGAGAGTTTCCGAGAGTGTAACAGAGTGTCAGAGTGCTTCAGAGAGATTCAGAGAGTGTCAGAGATTGTCACAGAGTGTCAGACAATTTCAGAGAGTTTCAGTGAGTGTCAGTGAGTTTCAGAGAGAGTCAGACAGTGTCTGAGAGTGTCAAAGAGTGTCACAGAGTTTCAGAGACTTTCTGAGAGTGTCAGAGAGTGCCTGAGAGTTTCTGCCAGATTCTGAGTGTGTCGGAGAGAGTCAGAGAGTGTCAGAGAGTTTCAGAGAGTGTCACAGAGTGTCAGAGAGTGTCAGAGATTTTCAGAAAGTTTCAGAGATCTTCAGAGAGTTTCAGAGAGTGTCAGAAAGTTTCAGAGAGTGTCACAGAGGGTCAGAGAGTTTCAGAGAGATTCAGAGAGTGTCAGGGAGTGTCAGAGAGTTTCAGAGAGTTTCAGAGAGTTTCAGAGATTGTCAGAGAGTATCACATAGCGTCAGAGATAGTCGGAGAGTGTCAGAGATATTCAGAGAGTGTCAGAAAGTTTCAGAAAGTGTCAGAGAGATTCCGAAAGTGTCAGAGAGTGTCTGAGAGTGTCAGAGAGTGTCAGAGAGTTTCCGAAAGTGTCAGAGACTGTCAGAGAGTGTCTGAGAGTGACAGAGAGTGTCAGAGAGTTTCAGAAAGTGTCAGAGAGTGTCAGAGAGTGTCTGAGAGTGTCAGAGATAGTCAGTGAGTTTCAGACAGTGTCAGAGAGTGTCAGAGAGTTTCAGAGAGTTTCAGAGAGTGTCAGAGAGTGTCAGAGACTTTCAGAGAGTCTCAGAGAGTGTCAGAGAGATTCAGAGAGTTTCAGAGAGTTTCTGAGTGTTTCTGAGAGAGTCAGAGAGTTTCAGAGAGTGTCAGAAAGTTTCAGAGAGTGTCAGAGAGTTTCAGAGAGTGTAACAGAGTGTCAGAGTGCTTCAGAGAGATTTAGAGAGTGTCAGAGATTGTCACAGAGTGTCAGACAATTTCAGAGAGTTTCAGTGAGTGTCAGAGAGTTTCAGAGAGAGTCAGACAGTGTCTGAGAGTGTCAAAGAGTGTCACAGAGTTTCAGAGAGTGTCAGAGAGTGTCAGAGAATGTCAGAGAGTGTCAGAGAGTTTCAGAGTGTGTCAGAGAGTTTCAGAGACTTTCTGAGAGTGTCAGAGAGTTCCAGAGAGTTTCTGAGAGTTTCTGAGTGTGTCGGAGTGTGTCTGAGAGAGTCAGAGAGTATCTGAGAGTGTCACAGAGTCTCAGAGAGTGTCAGAGATTTTCAGAGTTTCAGAGATGTTCAGAGAGTGTCAGAGATTGTCAGAAAGTTTCAGAGAGAGTCAGAGAATGTCAGGGATTTTCAGAGAGATTCAGAGAGTGTCACAGAGTGTCAGAGCATTTCAGAGAGATTCAGAGAGTGTCAGAGTTTGTCACAGAGTGTCACAGAGTTGCAGAGTGTGTCAGAGAGTGTCCGAGAGTTTCAGAAAGAGTCAGATAGTGTCAGAGAGTTTCAGAAAGTGTCAGAGAGTGTCAGAGAGAGTCTGAGAGTGTCAGAGAGTGTTGGAGTGTTTCAGAGAGTGTCACTTTCAGAGAGTGTCAGAGATCTTCAGAGAGTGTCAGAGAGTGCCAGAAAGTTTCAGAGAGTGTCACAGAGTGTCGGAGAGTTTCAGAGAGATTCAGAGAGTGTCCGAGAGTTTCAGAAAGTGTCAGATAGTGTCAGAGAGTTTCAGAAAGTGTCACAGAGCGACAGAGAGTGTCTGAAAGTGTCAGAGTGTGTCAGAGAGTTTCAGAGAGTGTCAGAGAGTTTCAGAGAGTGTCAGAGATTTTCAGAGAATCTCAGATAGTGTCAGTGAGTGTCAGAGAGTGTCTGAGAGTTTCAGAGAGTGTCAGAGAGTGTCAGAGAGTTTCAGAGAGCTTCTGAGAGTTTCTGAGAGTGTCAGAGAGTTGCAGAGAGTTTCAGAGAGTTTCAGAGAGTTTCAGAGAGTGTCAGAAAGTTTAAGAGATTGTCAGAGAGTTTCAGAGAGTCTCAGAGGGTGTCACAGAGTGTCAGAGAGTTTCAGAAAGCTTCAGAGAATGTCAGTGAGTGTCAGAGAGTGTCAGAGAGTATCAGAGAGTGTCAGAGAGTTTCTGAGACTTTCTGAGTTTGTCAGAGAGTGTCAGAGATTGTCAGAGAATTTCAGAGAGTGTCGCAGAGTGTCAGAGAGTGTCAGAGATTGTCAGAGAATTTCAGAGAGTGTCGCAGAGTGTCAGAGAGTGTCAGAGAGTTTCAGAGAGTTCCTGAGTGTTTCTGAGAGTTTCAGAGAGTGTCAGATAGTTTCAGAGAGTGTCAGAGAGTTTCAGAGAGTGTCACAGAGTGTCAGAGTGCTTCAGAGAGATTCGGAGAGTGTCAGAGATTGTCACAGAGTGTCAGAAAGTGTCACAGAGTGTCAGAGAGTGTCAGAGAGTTTCAGAGAGTGTCCGAGAGATTCAGAAAGTGTCAGATAGTGTCAGAGAGTTTCAGAAAGTGTCAGAGAGTGTCAGAGAGTATCTGAGAGTGTCAGAGATAGTCAGTGAGTTTCAGACAGTGTCAGAGGGTGTCGGAGAGTTTCAGAGAGTTTCAGAGAGTGTCAGAGAGTTTCAGAGAGTCTCAGAGAGTGTCAGAGAGTGTCAGAGAGTTTCAGAGAGTTTCAGAGAGTTTCTGAGTGTTTCTGAGAGATTCAGAGAGTTTCAGAAAGTGTCAGAAAGTTTCAGAGTATCAGAGTGTTTCAGAGAGGGTCACAGAGTGTCAGGGTGCTTCAGAGAGATTCAGAGAGTGTCAGAGATTGTCACAGAGTGTCAGACAATTTCAGAGAATTTCAGTGAGTGTCAGAGAGTTTCAGAGAGAGTCAGACAGTGTCTGAGAGTGTCAAAGAGTGTCACAGAGTTTCAGAGAGTGTCAGAGAGTGTCAGAGAGTGTCAGAGAGTTCCAGAGAGTTTCTGAGAGTTTCTGAGAGTGTCGGAGTGTGTCTGAGAGAGTCAGAGAGTATCTGAGAGTGTCACAGAGTGTCAGAGAGTGTCAGAGATTTTCAGAGAGTTTCAGAGATGTTCAGATATTGTCAGAGAGTGCCAGAAAGTTTCAGAGAGTGTCACAGAGTGTCGGAGAGTTTCAGAGAGATTCAGAGAGTGTCCGAGAGATTCAGAAAGAGTCAGATAGTGTCAGAGAGCTTCAGAAAGTGTCACAGAGCGTCAGAGAGTGTCTGAGAGAGTCAGAGAGTGTCAGAGAGTTTCAGAGAGTGTCAGAGAGTGTCAGAGAGTTTCAGAGAGTGTCACAGAGTGTCTGTGAGTGTCAGAGAGTTTCAGAGAGTGTCAGAGAGTGTCAGGGAGTGTCAGAGAGTTTCAGAGAGTGTCACAGAGTGTCAGTGAGTGTCAGAGAGTTTCAGAGAGTGTCAGAGAGTGACAGTGAGTGTCAGAGAGTATCAGAGATTGGCAGCGAGATTCAGGAGAGTGTCAGCGAGTGTCAGAGAGTGTCAGAGAGCTTCAGAGAGTGTCACAGAGTGTCAGTGAGTGTCAGAGAGTTTCAGAGATTGTCAGATAGTGTCAGTGATTGTCAGAGAGTATCAGCGAGAGTCAGAGAGAGTCAGCGAGTGTCAGAGAGTGTCAGAGAGTTTCAGAGAGTTTCTGAGTTTGTCGGAGAGTGTCAGAGAGTGTCAGAGAGTTTCTGAGTGTTTCTGAGAGAGTCAGAGAGTTTCAGAGAGTGTCCGAGAGTTTCTGAGAGTTTGTGAGTTTCTCAGAGAGTGTCAGAGATTGTCAGCGAATTTCAGAGAGTGTCACAGAGTGTCAGAGAGTTTCAGAGAGTTTCAGAGAGTGTCAGAGAGTTTCAGAGAGTGTCTGAGAGTTTCAGAGTCTGTCAGAGAGTTTCTGAGACTTTCTGAGTTTGTCAGAGAGTGTCAGAGATTGTCAGAGAATTTCAGAGAGTGTCGCAGAGTGTCAGAGAGTGTCAGAGAGTTTCAGAGAGTTCCTGAGTGTTTCTGAGAGTTTCAGAGAGTGTCAGATAGTTTCAGAGAGTGTCAGAGAGTTTCACATAGTGTCACAGAGTGTCAGAGTGCTTCAGAGAGATTCGGAGAGTGTCAGAGATTGTCACAGAGTGTCAGAAAGTGTCACAGAGTGTCAGAGAGTGTCAGAGAGTTTCAGAGAGTGTCCGAGAGATTCAGAAAGTGTCAGATAGTGTCAGAGAGTTTCAGAAAGTGTCAGAGAGTGTCAGAGAGTATCTGAGAGTGTCAGAGATAGTCAGTGAGTTTCAGACAGTGTCAGAGGGTGTCGGAGAGTTTCAGAGAGTTTCAGAGAGTGTCAGAGAGTTTCAGAGAGTCTCAGAGAGTGTCAGAGAGTGTCAGAGAGTTTCAGAGAGTTTCAGAGAGTTTCAGAGAGTTTCTGAGTGTTTCTGAGAGATTCAGAGAGTTTCAGAATGTGTCAGAAAGTTTCAGAGTGTCAGAGTGTTTCAGAGAGGGTCACAGAGTGTCAGGGTGCTTCAGAGAGATTCAGAGAGTGTCAGAGATTGTCACAGAGTGTCAGACAATTTCAGAGAATTTCAGTGAGTGTCAGAGAGTTTCAGAGAGAGTCAGACAGTGTCTGAGAGTGTCAAAGAGTGTCACAGAGTTTCAGAGAGTGTCAGAGAGTGTCAGAGAGTGTCAGAGAGTTTCAGAGTGTTTCAGAGAGTTTCAGAGACTTTCTGAGAGTGTCAGAGAGTTCCAGAGAATTTCTGAGAGTTTCTGAGAGTGTCGGAGTGTGTCTGAGAGAGTCAGAGAGTATCTGAGAGTGTCACAGAGTGTCAGAGAGTGTCAGAGATTTTCAGAGAGTTTCAGAGATGTTCAGAGAGTGTCAGAGATTGTCAGAAAGTTTCAGAGAGAGTCAGAGAGTGTCAGGGAGTTTCAGAGAGATTCAGAGAGTGTCACAGAGTGTCAGAGCGTTTCAGAGAGATTCAGAGAGTGTCCGAGAGTTTCAGAAAGAGTCAGATAGTGTCAGAGAGTTTCAGAGAGTGTCAGAGAGTGTCAGAGAGTGTCTGAGAGTGTCAGAGAGTGTCGGGGTGTTTCAGAGAGTGTCACAGAGTTTCAGAGAGTGTCAGAGATCTTCAGAGAGTGTCAGAGAGTGCCAGAAAGTTTCAGAGAGTGTCACAGAGTGTCGTAGAGTTTCAGAGAGATTCAGAGAGTGTCCGAGAGATTCAGAAAGTGTCAGATAGTGTCAGAGAGTTTCAGAAAGTGTCACAGAGCGTCAGAGAGTGTCTGAGAGAGTCAGAGAGTGTCAGAGAGTTTCAGAGAGTGTCAGAGAGTGTCAGAGAGTTTCGGAGAGATTCAGAGAGTGTCAGAGAGTGTCTGAGAGTGTCAGAGAGTGTCGGAGTGTTTCAGAGAGTTTCACAGAGTTTCAGAGTGTCAGAGATCTTCAGAGAGTGTCAGAGAGTGTCAGAGAGTTTCAGAGAGTTTCAGAGAGTTTCTGAGTGTTTCTGAGAGATTCAGAGAGTTTCAGAAAGTGTCAGAAAGTTTCAGAGTGTCAGAGAGTTTCAGAGAGGGTCACAGAGTGTCAGGGTGCTTCAGAGAGATTCAGAGAGTGTCAGAGATTGTCACAGAGTGTCAGACAATATACAGAGAATTTCAGTGAGTGTCAGAGAGTTTCAGAGAGAGTCAGACAGTGTCTGAGAGTGTCAAAGAGTGTCACAGAGTTTCAGAGAGTGTCAGAGAGTGTCAGAGAGTGTCAGAGAGTTTCAGAGTGTGTCAGAGAGTTTCAGAGACTTTCTGAGAGTGTCAGAGAGTTCCAGAGAGTTTCTGAGAGTTTCTGAGAGTTTCTGAGTGTGTCGGAGTGTGTCTGAGAGAGTCAGAGAGTATCTGAGAGTGTCACAGATTGTCAGAGTGTGTCAGAGATTTTCAGAGAGTTTCAGAGATGTTCAGAGAGTGTCAGAGATTGTCAGAAAGTTTCAGAGAGAGTCAGAGAGTGTCAGGGAGTTTCAGAGAGATTCAGAGAGTGTCACAGAGTGTCAGAGCGTTTCAGAGAGATTCAGAGAGTGTCAGAGAGTGTCACAGAGTGTCAAAGTGTTGCAGAGTGTGTCAGAGAGTGTCCGAGAGTTTCAGAAAGAGTCAGATAGTGTCAGAGAGTTTCAGAAAGTGTCAGAGAGTGTCAGAGAGTGTCTGAGAGTGTCAGAGAGTGTCGGAGTGTTTCAGAGAGTGTCACAGAGTTTCAGAGAGTGTCAGAGATCTTCAGAGAGTGTCAGAGAGTGCCAGAAAGTTTCAGAGAGTGTCACAGAGTGTCGGAGAGTTTCAGAGAGATTCAGAGAGTGTCCGAGAGATTCAGAAAGTGTCAGATAGTGTCAGAGAGTTTCAGAAAGTGTCACAGAGCGTCAGAGAGTGTCTGAGAGAGTCAGAGAGTGTCAGAGAGTTTCAGAGAGTGTCAGAGTGTGTCAGAGAGTTTCGGAGAGATTCAGAGAGTGTCAGAGAGTGTCTGAGAGTGTCAGAGAGTGTCGGAGTGTTTCAGAGAGTGTCACAGAGTTTCAGAGTGTCAGAGATCCTCAGAGAGTGTCAGAGAGCGCCAGAAAGTTTCAGAGAGTTTCACAGAGTGTCGGAGAGTTTCAGAGAGATTCAGAGAGTGTCCGAGAGATTCAGAAAGTGTCAGATAGTGTCAGAGAGCTTCAGAAAGTGTCACAGAGCGTCAGAGAGTGTCTGAGATCGTCAGAGAGTGTCAGAGAGTTTCAGAGAGTGTCAGAGAGTGTCAGAGAGTGTCTGAGAGTGTCAGAGAGTGTCAGAGTGTTTCAGAGAGTGTCACAGAGTTTCAGAGAGTGTCAGAGATCTTCAGAGAGTGTCAGAGAGTGCCAGAAAGTTACAGAGAGTGTCACAGAGTGTGGGAGAGTTTCAGAGAGATTCAGAGAGTGTCCGAGAGATTCAGAAAGTGTCAGATAGTGTCAGAGAGTTTCAGAAAGTGTCACAGAGCGTCAGAGAGTGTCTGAGAGAGTCAGAGAGTGTCAGAGAGTTTCAGAGAGTGTCAGAGAGTGTCAGAGAGTTTCAGAGAGTTTCAGAGAGCGTCAGAGATTTTCAGAGAGTCGCAGATAGTGTCAGTGAGTGTCAGAGAGTGTCTGAGAGTTTCAGAGAGTGTCAGAGAGTGTCAGAGAGTTTCAGAGAGCTTCTGAGAGTTTCTGAGAGTGTCAGAGTGTTGCAGAGAGTTTCAGAGAGTTTCATAGAGTGTCAGAGAGTGTCAGAGAGTTTCAGAGAGTTTCAGAGAGCTTCAGAGAGTTTCAGAGAGTGTCAGAAAGTTTCAGAGAGTTTCAGAGAGTTTCAGAGAGTGTCACAGAGTGTCAGAGTGATTCAGAGAGATTCATAGAGTGTCAGAGATTGTCAGAGAGTTTCAGACAGTTTCAGAGAGTTTCAGAGAGAGTCAGTGAGTGTCAGAGAGTGTCAAAGAGTGTCACAGAGTGTCATAGAGTTGCAGAGTGTGTCAGAGAGTGTCCGAGAGTTTCAGAAAGAGTCCGATAGTGTCAGAGAGTGTCTGAGAGGGAGTCAGTGAGTGTCAGAGAGTGTCAGAGATTTTCAGAGAGTTTCAGAGATGTTCAGAGAGTGTCAGAGAGTGTCAGAAAGTTTCAGAGAGAGTCAGAGAGTGTCAGGGACTTTCAGAGAGTTTCAGAGAGTGTCACAGAGTGTCAGAGCTTTTCAGAGAGATTCAGAGAGTGTCAGAGAGTTTCAGTGAGCTTCTGAGAGTTTCTGAGAGTGTCAGAGAGTTACAAAGAGTTTCAGAGAGTTTCAGATAGTGTCCGAGAGTTTCAGAGAGTTTCAGAGGGTGTCACAGAGTGTCAGAGAGTTTCAGAAAGCTTCAGAGAGTGTCAGGGAGTGTCAGAGAATGTCAGAGAGTTTCAGAGAGTTTCAGAGAGAGTCAGACAGTGTCTGAGAGTGTCAAAGAGTGTCAAAGAGTTTCAGAGAGTGTCAGAGAGTGTCGGAGAGTGTCAGAGAGAGTCAGAGGGTTTCAGAGAGTGTCAGAGAGTTTCAGAGAATTTCTGAGAGTGTCAGAGAGTGCCTGAGAGTTTCTGACAGTTTCTGAGTGTGCCGGAGAGTGTCAGAGAGTGTCAGAGTGTTTCAGAGAGTGTCACAGAGTTTCAGAGAGTGTCAGAGATTTTCAGAGAGTTTCAGAGATCTTCAGAGAGTGTCAGTGAATGCCACAGAGTGTCAGTGAGTGTCAGAGAGTTTCAGAGAGTGTCAGAGATTTTCAGAGAGTTTCAGGGATCTTCAGAGAGTGTCAGAGAGTGCCAGAAAGTTTCAGAGAGTGTCACAGAGTGTCGGAGAGTTTAAGAGAGATTCAGAGAGTGTCCGAGAGATTCAGAAAGTGTCAGATAGTGTCAGAGAGTTTCAGAAAGTGTCAGAGAGTGTCACAGAGTGTCTGAGAGTGTCAGAGATTGTCAGAGAGCTACAGAGAGTGTCAGAGAGTGTCAGAGAGTTTCAGAGAGTGTCAGAGAGTGTGAGAGAGTTTCAGAGAGAGTCAGAGAGCGTCAGATAGTGTCAGAGAGTTTCAGAGAGTGTCAGAGTGTTTCAGAGACTTTCTGAGAGTGTCAGAGAGTTCCAGAGAGTTTCTGAGAGTTTCTGAGTGTGTCGCAGTGTGTCTGAGAGAATCAGAGAGTATCTGAGAGTGTCAGAGAGTGTCAGAGATTTTCAGAGATGTTCAGAGAGTGTCAGAGAGTGTCAGAAAGTTTCAGAGAGAGTCAGAGAGTGTCAGGGACATTCAGAGAGTTTCAGAGTGTGTCACAGAGTGTCAGAGCTTTTCAGAGAGATTCAGAGAGTGTCAGAGAGTGTCAGAGAGTGTCACATAGTGTCATAGAGTTGCAGAGTGTGTCAGAGAGTGTCCGAGAGTTTCAGAAAGATTCAGATAGTGTCAGAGAGTTTCAGAGATCTTCAGAGAGTGTCTGAGAGTGTCTGAGAGTGCCAGCGATTGTCAGAGAGTTTCAGAGAGTGTCAGAGAGTGTCAGAGAGTTACAGAGAATTTCAGAGAGTGTCAGAGAGTGTCAGAGAGTGTCAGAGAGTTTCAGAGAGTTTCAGAGAGCTTCAGAGATTTTCAGAGAGTGTCAGAAAGTTTTAGAGTGTGTCAGAGAGTTTCAGAGAGTGTCACAGAGTGTCAGACTGATTCAGAGAGATTCAGAGAGTGTCAGAGATTGTCAGAGAGTATCAGACAGTTTCAGAGAGTATCAGAGAGTGTCAGAGAGTGTCAGAGAGTGTCTGAGAGGGAGTCAGTGAGTGTCAGAGAGTGTCAAAGAGTGTCACAGAGTTTCAGAGAGTGTCAGAGTGCGTCAGAGAGTGTCAGAGAGTTTCAGAGAGTGTCAGAGAGTTTCAGAGACTTTCTGAGAGTGTCAGAGAGTTCCAGAGAGTTTCTGAGAGTTTCTGAGTGTGTCGGAGTGTGTCTGAGAGAGTCAGAGAGTATCTGAGAGTGTCAGAGAGTGTCAGAGATTTTCAGAGAGTTTCAGAGATGTTCAGAGAGTGTCAGAGAGTGTCAGAAAGTTTCAGAGAGATTCAGAGAGTGTCAGGGAGTTTCAGAGAGTGTCAGAGAGTGTCTGAGAGTGTCAGAGATTGTCAGAGAGTTTCAGAGAGTGTCAGAGAGCGTCAGAGAATTTCAGCGAGTGTCAGAGAGTTTCAGAGTGTTTCAGAGAGAGTCAGTGAGTGTCAGAGAGTGTCAAAGTGTGTCACAGAGTTTCAGAGAGTGTCAGAGAGCGTCAATAGTGTCAGAGAGTTTCAGAGAGTGTCAGAGAGTTCCAGAGAGTTTCTGAGAGTTTCTGAGTGTGTCGCAGTGTGTCTGAGAGAATCAGAGAGTATCTGAGAGTGTCACAGAGTGTCAGAGAGTGTCAGAGATTTTCAGAGAGTTTCAGAGATGTTCAGAGAGTGTCAGAGAGTGTCAGAAAGTTTCAGAGAGAGTCAGAGAGTGTCAGAGAGTGTCACATAGTGTCATAGAGTTGCAGAGTGTGTCAGAGAGTGTCCGAGAGTTTCAGAGAGTTTCAGAGAGTGTCAGCAAGTGTCAGAGAGTTTCAGAGAGTTTCAGAGAGATTCAGAGAGTTTCAGAGAGTGTCAGAAAGTTTTAGAGAGTGTCAGAGAGTTTCAGAGAGAGTCACAGAGTGTCAGAGTGATTCAGAGAGATTCAGAGAGTGTCAGAGATTGTCAGAGTTTGTCAGAGAGTTTCAGAGAGTGTCAGAGAGCGTCAGAGAATTTCAGAGAGTGTCAGAGAGTTTCAGAGTGTTTCAGAGAGAGTCAGTGAGTGTCAGAGATTGTCAAAGTGTGTCACAGAGTTTCAGAGTGTGTCAGAGAGCGTCAGATAGTGTCAGAGAGTTTCAGAGAGTGTCAGAGAGTTCCAGAGAGTTTCTGAGAGTTTCTGAGTGTGTCGCAGTGTGTCTGAGAGAATCAGAGAGTATCTGAGAGTGTCACAGAGTGTCAGAGAGTGTCAGAGATTTTCAGAGAGTTTCAGAATTGTTCAGAGAGTGTCAGAGAGTGTCAGAAAGTTTCAGAGAGAGTCAGAGAGTGTCAGGGACTTTCAGAGAGTTTCAGAGAGTGTCACAGAGTGTCAGAGCTTTTCAGGGAGATTCAGAGAGTGTCAGAGAGTGTCACATAGTGTCATAGAGTTGCAGAGTGTGTCAGAGAGTGTCCGAGAGTTTCAGAAAGAGTCAGATATTGTCAGAGAGTTTCAGAGATCTTCAGAGAGTGTCTGAGAGTGCCAGCGATTGTCAGAGAGTTTCAGAGAGTGTCAGAGAGTGTCAGAGAGTTTCAGAGAGTTTCAGAGAGTGTCAGAGAGTGTCAGAGAGTTTCAGAGAGCTTCAGAGAGCTTCCGAGAGTTTCAGAGAGTGTCAGAAAGTTTCAGAGAGTGTCAGAGAGTTTCAGAGAGTGTCACAGAGTGTCAGAGTGATTCAGAGAGATTCAGAGAGTGTCAGAGATTGTCAGAGAGTGTCAGACAGTTTCAGAGAGTTTCAGAGAGTGTCAGAGAGTTTCAGAGAAAGTCAGTGAGTGTCAGAGAGTGTCAATGAGTGTCACAGAGTTTCAGAGAGTGTCAGAGAGCGTCAGAGAGTGTCAGAGAGTTTCAGAGAGAGTCAGAGAGTTTCAGAGACTTTCTGAGAGTGTCAGAGAGTTCCAGAGAGTTTCTGAGAGTATCTGAGTGTGTCGGAGTGTGTCTGAGAGAGTCAGAGTGTATCTGAGAGTGTCACAGAGTGTCAGAGAGTGTCAGAGATTTTCAGAGAGATTCAGAGAGAGTCAGAGAGTGTCAGGGAGTTTCAGAGAGTTTCAGAGAGTGTCACAGAGTGTCAGAGCTTTTCAGAGAGATTCAGAGAGTGTCAGAGAGTGTCACAGAGTGTCATCGAGTTGCAGAGTGTGTCAGAGAGTTTCCGAGAGTTTCAGAAAGAGTCAGATAGTGTCCGAGAGTTTCAGAAAGTGTCAGAGATTTTCAGAGAGTGCCAGAGATCTTCAGAGAGTGTCAAAGAGTGCCAGAAAGTTTCAGAGAGTGTCACAGAGTGTCGGAGAGTTTCAGAGAGATTCAGAGAGTGTCCGAGAGATTCAGAAAGTGTCAGATAGTGTCAGAGAGTTTCAGAAAGTGTTACAGTGTGTCAGAGAGTGTCTGAGAGTGTCAGAGAGTGTCAGAGAGTTTCAGAGAGTGTCAGAGAGTTTCAGAGGGTGTCACAGAGTGTCAGAGAGTTTCAGAAAGCTTCAGAGAGTGTCAGGGAGTGTCAGAGAGTGTCAGAGAGTTTCAGAGAGTTTCAGAGAGAGTCAGACAGTGTCTGAGAGTGTCAAAGAGTGTCAAAGAGTTTCAGAGAGTTTCAGAGAGTGTCGGAGAGTGTCAGAGAGTGTCAGAGGGTTTCAGAGAGTGTCAGAGAGTTTCAGAGAATTTCTGAGAGTGTCAGAGAGTGCCTGAGAGTTTCTGACTGTTTCTGAGTGTGCCGGAGAGTGTCAGAGAGTGTCAGAGTGTTTCAGAGAGTGTCACAGAGTTTCAGAGAGTGTCAGAGATTTTCAGAGTGTTTCAGAGATCTTCAGAGAGTGTCAGTGAGTGCCACAGAGTGTCAGTGAGTGTCAGAGAGTTTCAGAGAGTGTCAGAGATTTTCAGAGAGTTTCAGGGATCTTCAGAGAGTGTCAGAGAGTGCCAGAAATTATCAGAGAGTGTCACAGAGTGTCGGAGAGTTTAAGAGAGATTCAGAGAGTGTCCGAGAGATTCAGAAAGTGTCATATTGTGTCAGAGAGTTTCAGAAAGTGTCAGAGAGTGTCAGAGAGTGTCTGAGAGAGTCAGAGATTGTCAGAGAGCTACAGAGATTGTCAGAGAGTGTCAGAGAGTTTCAGAGAGTGTCAGAGAGTGTGAGAGAGTTTCAGAGAGGGTCAGAGAGCGTCAGATAGTGTCAGAGAGTGTCAGAGAGTGTCAGAGAGTGTCACATAGTGTCATAGAGTTGCAGAGTGTGTCAGAGAGTGTCCTAGAGTTTCAGAAAGAGTCAGATATTGTCAGAGAGTTTCAGAGATCTTCAGAGAATGTCTGAGAGTGCCAGCGATTGTCAGAAAGTTTCAGAGAGTGTCAGAGTGTGTCAGAGAGTTTCAGAGAGTTTCAGAGAGTGTCACAGAGTGTCCGAGTGATTCAGAGAGATTCAGAGAGTGTCAGAGATTGTCAGAGAGTGTCAGACAGTTTCAGAGAGTTTCAGAGAGTGTCAGAGAGTTTCAGAGAGAGTCAGTGAGTGTCAGAGAGTGTCAAAGAGTGTCACAGAGTTTCAGAGAGTGTCAGAGAGCGTCAGAGAGTGTCAGAGAGTTTCAGAGAGAGTCAGAGAGTTTCAGAGACTTTCTGAGAGTGTCAGAGAGTTCCAGAGAGTTTCTGAGAGTTTCTGAGTATGTCGGAGTGTGTCTGAGAGAGTCAGAGAGTATCTGAGAGTGTCACAGAGTGTCAGAGAGTGTCAGAGATTTTCAGAGAGAGTCAGAGAGTGTCAGGGAGTTTCAGAGAGTTTCAGAGAGTGTCACAGAGTGGCAGAGCTTTTCAGAGAGATTCAGAGAGTGTCAGAGAGTGTCACAGAGTGTCATACAGTTGAAGAGTGTGTCAGAGAGTTTCCGAGAGTTTCAGAAAGTCAGATAGTGTCCGAGACATTCAGAAAGTGTCAGAGATTTTCAGAGAGTGCCAGAGATCTTCAGAGAGTGTCAAAGAGTGCCAGAAAGTTTCAGAGAGTGTCACAGAGTGTCTGAGAGTTACAGAGGGATTCAGAGAGTGTCCGAGAGATTCAGAAAGTGTCAGATAGTGTCAGAGAGTTTCAGAAAGTGTTACAGTGTGTCAGAGAGTGTCTGAGAGTGTCAGAGAGTGTCAGAGAGTTTCAGAGAGTGTCAGAGAGTGTCAGAGCGTTTCAGAGAATTTCAGAGAGTGTCAGAGAGTTTCAGAGAGTCTCAGATAGTGTCAGAGAGTGTCAGAGAGTTTCCGAGAGTGTCTGAGAGTTTCAGAGAGTGTCAGAGAGTGTCAGAGAGTTTCAGTGAGCTTCTGAGAGTGTCAGAGAGTTACAAAGAGTTTCAGAGAGTTTCAGAGAGTGTCAGAAAGTTTCTGAGAGTGTCCGAGAGTTTCAGAGAGTTTCAGAGGGTGTCACAGAGTGTCAGAGAGTTTCAGAAAGCTTCAGAGAGTGTCAGGGAGTGTCAGAGAGTGTCAGAGAGTTTCAGAGAGTTTCAGAGAGATTCAGACAGTTTCTGAGAGTGTCAAAGAGTGTCAAAGAGTTTCAGAGAGTGTCAGAGAGTGTCAGAGAGTGTCAGAGAGTGTCAGAGAGTGTCAGAGGGTTTCAGAGAGTGTCAGAGAGTTTCAGAGAATTTCTGAGAGTGTCAGAGAGTGCCTGAGAGTTTCTGACAGTTTCTGAGTGTGCCGGAGAGTGTCAGAGAGTGTCAGAGTGTTTCAGAGAGTGTCACAGAGTTTCAGAGAGTGTCAGAGATTTTCAGAGAGTTTCAGAGATCTTCAGAGAGTGTCAGTGAGTGCCACAGAGTGTCAGTGAGTGTCAGAGAGTTTCAGAGAGTGTCAGAGATTTTCAGAGAGTTTCAGGGATCTTCAGAGAGTGTCAGAGAGTGCCAGAAAGTTTCAGAGAGTGTCACAGAGTGTCGGAGAGTTTAAGAGAGATTCAGAGAGTGTCCGAGAGACTCAGAAAGTGTCAGATAGTGTCAGAGAGTTTCAGAAAGTGTCAGAGAGTGTCAGAGAGTGTCTGAGAGTGTCAGAGATTGTCAGAGAGCTACAGAGAATGTCAGAGAGTGTCAGAGAGTTTCAGAGAGTGTCAGAGAGTGTGAGAGAGTTTCAGAGAGAGTCAGAGAGCGTCAGATAGTGTCAGAGAGTTTCAGAGAGTGTCAGAGTGTTTCAGAGACTTTCTGAGAGTGTCAGAGAGTTCCAGAGAGTTTCTGAGAGTTTCTGAGTTTGTCGCAGTGTGTCTGAGAGAATCAGAGAGTATCTGAGAGTGTCACAGAGTGTCAGAGAGTGTCAGAGATTTTCAGAGAGTTTCAGAGATGTTCAGAGAGTGTCGGAGAGTGTCAGAAAGTTTCAGAGAGTGTCAGGGACTTTCAGAGAGCTTCAGAGAGTGTCACAGAGTGTCATAGCTTTTCAGAGTGATTCAGAGAGTGTCAGAGAGTGTCAGAGAGTGTCACATAGTGTCATAGAGTTGCAGAGTGTGTCAGAGAGTGTCCGAGAGTTTCAGAAAGAGTCAGATAGTGTCAGAGAGTTTCAGAGATCTTCAGAGAGTGTCTGAGAGTGTCTGAGAGTGCCAGCGATTGTCAGAGAGTTTCAGAGAGTTTCAGAGAGTGTCAGAGAGTTTCAGAGAGTTTCAGAGAGTGTCAGAGAGTGTCAGAGAGTTTTAGAGAGTTTCAGAGAGCTTCAGAGAGTTTCAGAGAGTGTCAGAAAGTTTTAGAGAGTGTCAGAGAGTTTCAGAGAGTATCACAGAGTGTCAGAGTGATTCAGAGAGATTCAGAGAGTGTCAGAAATTGTCAGAGAGTGTCAGACAGTTTCAGAGAGTTTCAGAGAGTGTCAGAGAGTTTCAGAGAGAGTCAGTGAGTGTCAGAGAGTGTCAAAGAGTGTCACAGAGTTTCAGAGAGTGTCAGAGAGCGTCAGAGAGTGTCAGAGAGTTTCAGAGAGAGTCAGAGAGTTTCAGAGACTTTCTGAGAGTGTCAGAGAGTTCCAGAGAGTTTCTGAGAGTTTCTGAGTGTGTCGGAGTGTGTCTGAGAGAGTCAGAGAGTATCTGAGAGTGTCACAGAGTGTCAGAGAGTGTCAGAGATTTTCAGAGAGTTTCAGAGAGTGTCACAGAGTGTCAGAGCTTTTCAGAGAGATTCAGAGAGTGTCAGAGAGTGTCACAGAGAGTCACAGAGTTGCAGAGTGTGTCAGAGAGTGTCCGAGAGTTTCAGAAAGAGTCAGATAGTGTCAGAGAGTTTCAGAAAGTGTCAGAGAGTGTCAGAGAGTGTCTGAGAGTGTCAGAGAGTGTCAGAGTCTTTCAGAGAGTGTCACAGAGTTTCAGAGAGTGTCAGAGGGTTTCAGAGAGTGTCAGAGAGTTTCAGAGAATTTCTGAGAGTGTCAGAGAGTGCCTGAGAGTTTCTGACAGTTTCTGAGTGTGCCGGAGAGTGTCAGAGAGTGTCAGAGTATTTCAGAGAGTGTCACAGAGTTTCAGAGAGTTTCAGAGAGTTTCAGAGATTTTCAGAGATTTTCAGAGATCTTCAGAGAGTGTCAGTGAGTGCCGCAGAGTGTCAGTGAGTGTCAGAGAGTTTCAGAGAGTGTCAGAGATTTTCAGAGAGTGTCAGAGAGTGCCAGAAAGTTTCAGAGAGTGTCACAGAGTGTCGGAGAGTTTCAGAGAGATTCAGAGATTGTCAGAGAGTGTCAGAGAGCTTCAGACAGTGTCAGTGAGTGTCAGAGAGTGTCAGAGAGTTTCAGATAGAGTCAGACAGTGTCTGAGATTGTCAAAGAGTGTCAAAGAGTTTCAGAGAGTGTCAGAGAGTGTCAGAGGGTTTCAGAGAGTGTCAGAGAGTTTCAGAGAATTTCTGAGAGTGTCAGAGAGTGCCTGAGAGTTTCTGACAGTTTCTGAGTGTGCCGGAGAGTGTCAGAGAGTGTCAGAGTGTTTCAGAGAGTGTCCGAGAGTTTCAGAGAGTTTCAGATGGTGTCACAGAGTGTCAGAGAGTTTCAGAAAGCTTCAGAGAGTGTCAGGGAGTGTCAGAGAGTGTCAGAGAGTTTTAGAGAGTTTCTGAGAGAGTCAGACAGTGTCTGAGAGTGTCAAAGAGTGTCAAAGAGTTTCAGAGAGTGTCAGAGAGTGTCAGAGAGTGTCAGAGAGTGTCAGAGAGTGTCAGAGGGTTTCAGAGAGTGTCAGAGAGTTTCAGAGAATTTCTGAGAGTGTCAGAGAGTGCCTGAGAGTTTCTGACAGTTTCTGAGTGTGCCGGAGAGTGTCAGAGAGTGTCAGAGTGTTTCAGAGAGTGTCAGAGAGTGTGAGAGAGTTTCAGAGAGGGTCAGAGAGCGTCAGATAGTGTCAGAGAGTGTCAGAGAGTGTCAGAGAGTGTCACATAGTGTCATAGAGTTGCAGAGTGTGTCAGAGAGTGTCCTAGAGTTTCAGAAAGAGTCAGATATTGTCAGAGAGTTTCAGAGATCTTCAGAGAATGTCTGAGAGTGCCAGCGATTGTCAGAAAGTTTCAGAGAGTGTCAGAGTGTGTCAGAGAGTTTCAGAGAGTTTCAGAGAGTGTCACAGAGTGTCCGAGTGATTCAGAGAGATTCAGAGAGTGTCAGAGATTGTCAGAGAGTGTCAGACAGTTTCAGAGAGTTTCAGAGAGTGTCAGAGAGTTTCAGAGAGAGTCAGTGAGTGTCAGAGAGTGTCAAAGAGTGTCACAGAGTTTCAGAGAGTGTCAGAGAGCGTCAGAGAGTGTCAGAGAGTTTCAGAGAGAGTCAGAGAGTTTCAGAGACTTTCTGAGAGTGTCAGAGAGTTCCAGAGAGTTTCTGAGAGTTTCTGAGTATGTCGGAGTGTGTCTGAGAGAGTCAGAGAGTATCTGAGAGTGTCACAGAGTGTCAGAGAGTGTCAGAGATTTTCAGAGAGAGTCAGAGAGTGTCAGGGAGTTTCAGAGAGTTTCAGAGAGTGTCACAGAGTGGCAGAGCTTTTCAGAGAGATTCAGAGAGTGTCAGAGAGTGTCACAGAGTGTCATACAGTTGAAGAGTGTGTCAGAGAGTTTCCGAGAGTTTCAGAAAGTCAGATAGTGTCCGAGACATTCAGAAAGTGTCAGAGATTTTCAGAGAGTGCCAGAGATCTTCAGAGAGTGTCAAAGAGTGCCAGAAAGTTTCAGAGAGTGTCACAGAGTGTCTGAGAGTTACAGAGGGATTCAGAGAGTGTCCGAGAGATTCAGAAAGTGTCAGATAGTGTCAGAGAGTTTCAGAAAGTGTTACAGTGTGTCAGAGAGTGTCTGAGAGTGTCAGAGAGTGTCAGAGAGTTTCAGAGAGTGTCAGAGAGTGTCAGAGCGTTTCAGAGAATTTCAGAGAGTGTCAGAGAGTTTCAGAGAGTCTCAGATAGTGTCAGAGAGTGTCAGAGAGTTTCCGAGAGTGTCTGAGAGTTTCAGAGAGTGTCAGAGAGTGTCAGAGAGTTTCAGTGAGCTTCTGAGAGTGTCAGAGAGTTACAAAGAGTTTCAGAGAGTTTCAGAGAGTGTCAGAAAGTTTCTGAGAGTGTCCGAGAGTTTCAGAGAGTTTCAGAGGGTGTCACAGAGTGTCAGAGAGTTTCAGAAAGCTTCAGAGAGTGTCAGGGAGTGTCAGAGAGTGTCAGAGAGTTTCAGAGAGTTTCAGAGAGATTCAGACAGTTTCTGAGAGTGTCAAAGAGTGTCAAAGAGTTTCAGAGAGTGTCAGAGAGTGTCAGAGAGTGTCAGAGAGTGTCAGAGAGTGTCAGAGGGTTTCAGAGAGTGTCAGAGAGTTTCAGAGAATTTCTGAGAGTGTCAGAGAGTGCCTGAGAGTTTCTGACAGTTTCTGAGTGTGCCGGAGAGTGTCAGAGAGTGTCAGAGTGTTTCAGAGAGTGTCACAGAGTTTCAGAGAGTGTCAGAGATTTTCAGAGAGTTTCAGAGATCTTCAGAGAGTGTCAGTGAGTGCCACAGAGTGTCAGTGAGTGTCAGAGAGTTTCAGAGAGTGTCAGAGATTTTCAGAGAGTTTCAGGGATCTTCAGAGAGTGTCAGAGAGTGCCAGAAAGTTTCAGAGAGTGTCACAGAGTGTCGGAGAGTTTAAGAGAGATTCAGAGAGTGTCCGAGAGACTCAGAAAGTGTCAGATAGTGTCAGAGAGTTTCAGAAAGTGTCAGAGAGTGTCAGAGAGTGTCTGAGAGTGTCAGAGATTGTCAGAGAGCTACAGAGAATGTCAGAGAGTGTCAGAGAGTTTCAGAGAGTGTCAGAGAGTGTGAGAGAGTTTCAGAGAGAGTCAGAGAGCGTCAGATAGTGTCAGAGAGTTTCAGAGAGTGTCAGAGTGTTTCAGAGACTTTCTGAGAGTGTCAGAGAGTTCCAGAGAGTTTCTGAGAGTTTCTGAGTTTGTCGCAGTGTGTCTGAGAGAATCAGAGAGTAACTGAGAGTGTCACAGAGTGTCAGAGAGTGTCAGAGATTTTCAGAGAGTTTCAGAGATGTTCAGAGAGTGTCGGAGAGTGTCAGAAAGTTTCAGAGAGTGTCAGGGACTTTCAGAGAGCTTCAGAGAGTGTCACAGAGTGTCATAGCTTTTCAGAGTGATTCAGAGAGTGTCAGAGAGTGTCAGAGAGTGTCACATAGTGTCATAGAGTTGCAGAGTGTGTCAGAGAGTGTCCGAGAGTTTCAGAAAGAGTCAGATAGTGTCAGAGAGTTTCAGAGATCTTCAGAGAGTGTCTGAGAGTGTCTGAGAGTGCCAGCGATTGTCAGAGAGTTTCAGAGAGTTTCAGAGAGTGTCAGAGAGTTTCAGAGAGTTTCAGAGAGTGTCAGAGAGTGTCAGAGAGTTTTAGAGAGTTTCAGAGAGCTTCAGAGAGTTTCAGAGAGTGTCAGAAAGTTTTAGAGAGTGTCAGAGAGTTTCAGAGAGTATCACAGAGTGTCAGAGTGATTCAGAGAGATTCAGAGAGTGTCAGAAATTGTCAGAGAGTGTCAGACAGTTTCAGAGAGTTTCAGAGAGTGTCAGAGAGTTTCAGAGAGAGTCAGTGAGTGTCAGAGAGTGTCAAAGAGTGTCACAGAGTTTCAGAGAGTGTCAGAGAGCGTCAGAGAGTGTCAGAGAGTTTCAGAGAGAGTCAGAGAGTTTCAGAGACTTTCTGAGAGTGTCAGAGAGTTCCAGAGAGTTTCTGAGAGTTTCTGAGTGTGTCGGAGTGTGTCTGAGAGAGTCAGAGAGTATCTGAGAGTGTCACAGAGTGTCAGAGAGTGTCAGAGATTTTCAGAGAGTTTCAGAGAGTGTCACAGAGTGTCAGAGCTTTTCAGAGAGATTCAGAGAGTGTCAGAGAGTGTCACAGAGAGTCACAGAGTTGCAGAGTGTGTCAGAGAGTGTCCGAGAGTTTCAGAAAGAGTCAGATAGTGTCAGAGAGTTTCAGAAAGTGTCAGAGAGTGTCAGAGAGTGTCTGAGAGTGTCAGAGAGTGTCAGAGTCTTTCAGAGAGTGTCACAGAGTTTCAGAGAGTGTCAGAGGGTTTCAGAGAGTGTCAGAGAGTTTCAGAGAATTTCTGAGAGTGTCAGAGAGTGCCTGAGAGTTTCTGACAGTTTCTGAGTGTGCCGGAGAGTGTCAGAGAGTGTCAGAGTATTTCAGAGAGTGTCACAGAGTTTCAGAGAGTTTCAGAGAGTTTCAGAGATTTTCAGAGATTTTCAGAGATCTTCAGAGAGTGTCAGTGAGTGCCGCAGAGTGTCAGTGAGTGTCAGAGAGTTTCAGAGAGTGTCAGAGATTTTCAGAGAGTGTCAGAGAGTGCCAGAAAGTTTCAGAGAGTGTCACAGAGTGTCGGAGAGTTTCAGAGAGATTCAGAGATTGTCAGAGAGTGTCAGAGAGCTTCAGACAGTGTCAGTGAGTGTCAGAGAGTGTCAGAGAGTTTCAGATAGAGTCAGACAGTGTCTGAGATTGTCAAAGAGTGTCAAAGAGTTTCAGAGAGTGTCAGAGAGTGTCAGAGGGTTTCAGAGAGTGTCAGAGAGTTTCAGAGAATTTCTGAGAGTGTCAGAGAGTGCCTGAGAGTTTCTGACAGTTTCTGAGTGTGCCGGAGAGTGTCAGAGAGTGTCAGAGTGTTTCAGAGAGTGTCCGAGAGTTTCAGAGAGTTTCAGATGGTGTCACAGAGTGTCAGAGAGTTTCAGAAAGCTTCAGAGAGTGTCAGGGAGTGTCAGAGAGTGTCAGAGAGTTTTAGAGAGTTTCTGAGAGAGTCAGACAGTGTCTGAGAGTGTCAAAGAGTGTCAAAGAGTTTCAGAGAGTGTCAGAGAGTGTCAGAGAGTGTCAGAGAGTGTCAGAGAGTGTCAGAGGGTTTCAGAGAGTGTCAGAGAGTTTCAGAGAATTTCTGAGAGTGTCAGAGAGTGCCTGAGAGTTTCTGACAGTTTCTGAGTGTGCCGGAGAGTGTCAGAGAGTGTCAGAGTGTTTCAGAGAGTGTCACAGAGTTTCAGAGAGTGTCAGAGATTTTCAGAGAGTTTCAGAGATCTTCAGAGAGTGTCAGTGAGTGCCACAGAGTGTCAGTGAGTGTCAGAGAGTTTCAGAGAGTGTCAGAGATTTTCAGAGAGTTTCAGGGATCTTCAGAGAGTGTCAGAGAGTGCCAGAAAGTTTCAGAGAGTGTCACAGAGTGTCGGAGAGTTTAAGAGAGATTCAGAGAGTGTCCGAGAGACTCAGAAAGTGTCAGATAGTGTCAGAGAGTTTCAGAAAGTGTCAGAGAGTGTCAGAGAGTTTCAGAGAGTGTCAGAGAGTGTGAGAGAGTTTCAGAGAGAGTCAGAGAGCGTCAGATAGTGTCAGAGAGTTTCAGAGAGTGTCAGAGTGTTTCAGAGACTTTCTGAGAGTGTCAGAGAGTTCCAGAGAGTTTCTGAGAGTTTCTGAGTGTGTCGCAGTGTGTCTGAGAGAATCAGAGAGTATCTGAGAGTGTCACAGAGTGTCAGAGAGTGTCAGAGATTTTCAGAGAGTTTCAGAGATGTTCAGAGAGTGTCGGAGAGTGTCAGAAAGTTTCAGAGAGAGTCAGAGAGTGTCAGGGACTTTCAGAGAGTTTCAGAGAGTGTCACAGAGTGTCATAGCTTTTCAGAGAGATTCAGAGAGTGTCAGAGAGTGTCAGAGAGTGTCACATAGTGTCATAGAGTTGCAGAGTGTGTCAGAGAGTGTCCGAGAGTTTCAGAAAGAGTCAGATAGTGTCAGAGAGTTTCAGAGATCTTCAGAGAGTGTCTGAGAGTGCCAGCGATTGTCAGAGAGTTTCAGAGAGTTTCAGAGAGTGTCAGAGAGTTTCAGAGAGTTTCAGAGAGTGTCAGAGAATTTCAGAGAGTATCACAGAGTGTCAGAGTGATTCAGAGAGATTCAGAGAGTGTCAGAGATTGTCAGAGAGTGTCAGACAGTTTCAGAGAGTTTCAGAGAGTGTCAGAGAGTTTCAGAGAGAGTCAGTGAGTGTCAGAGAGTGTCAAAGAGTGTCACAGAGTTTCAGAGAGTGTCAGAGAGCGTCAGAGAGTGTCACAGAGTTTCAGAAAGTGTCAGGGAGTTTCAGAGAGTTTCAGAGAGTGTCACAGAGTGTCAGAGCTTTTCAGAGAGATTCAGAGAGTGTCAGAGAGTATCACAGAGAGTCACAGAGTTGCAGAGTGTGTCAGAGAGTATCCGAGAGTTTCAGAAAGAGTCAGATAGTGTCAGAGAGTTTCAGAAAGTGTCAGAGAGTGTCAGAGAGTGTCTGAGAGTGTCAGAGAGTGTCAGAGTCTTTCAGAGAGTGTCACAGAGTTTCAGAGAGTGTCAGAGGGTTTCAGAGAGTGTCAGAGAGTTTCAGCGAATTTCTGAGAGCGTCAGAGAGTGCCTGAGAGTTTCTGACAGTTTCTGAGTGTGCCGGAGAGTGTCAGAGAGTGTCAGAGTATTTCAGAGAGTGTCACAGAGTTTCAGAGAGTTTCAGAGATTTTCAGAGAGTTTCAGAGATCTTCAGAGAGTGTCAGTGAGGGCCACAGAGTGTCAGTGAGTGTCAGAGAGTTTCAGAGAGTGTCAGAGATTTTCAGAGAGTGTCAGAGAGTGCCAGAAAGTTTCAGAGAGTGTCACAGAGTGTCGGAGAGTTTCAGAGAGATTCAGAGTTTGTCAGAGAGTGTCAGAGAGCTTCAGACAGTGTCAGGGAGTCTCAGAGAGTGTCAGAGAGTTTCAGATAGAGTCAGACAGTGTCTGAGATTGTCAAAGAGTGTCAAAGAGTTTCAGAGAGTGTCAAAGAGTGTCAAAGAGTTTCAGAGAGTATCAGAGAGTGTCAGAGAGTTTCAGAGAGAGTCAGAGAGTGTCAAAGAGTTTCAGAGAGTTTCTGTGAGCGTCAGAGAGTGCCAGAGAGTTTCTGAGAGTTTCTGAGTGTGTCGAAGTGTGTCTGCGGGAGTCAGAGAGTATCTGAGAGTGTCACAGAGTGTCAGAGAGTGTCAGAGATTTTCAGAGAGTTTCAGAGATGTTCAGAGAGTGTCAGAGAGTGTCAGAAAGTTTCAGAGAGTGTCAGAGAGTGTCAGGGAGTTTAAGAGAGTTACAGAGTGTCACAGAGTGTCAGAGAGTTTCAGAGAGATTCAGAGAGTGTCAAAGAGTGTCAGAGAGTGTCACAGAGTGACACAGAGTTGCAGAGTGTGTCAGAGAGTGTCTGAGAGTTTCAGAAAGTGTCAGATAGTGTCAGAGAGTTTCAGAAAGTGTCAGAGAGTGTCAGAGAGTGTCTGAGAATGTCAGAGAGTGTCAGAGTGTTTCAGAGAGTTTCAGAGTTTCAGAGAGTGTCAGAGATTTTCAGAGAGTTTCAGAGATCTTCAGAGAGTGTCAGTGTGTGCTAGAAAGTTTCAGAGAGTGTGACAGTGTGTCGGAGAGTTTCAGAGAGATTCAGAGAGTGTCCGAGAGATTCAGATAGAGTCAGACAGTGTCTGAGATTGTCAAAGAGTGTCAAAGAGTTTCAGAGAGTGTCAGAAAGTTTCAGAGAGTGTGACAGAGTGTCAGATAGTGTCAGAGAGTTTCAGGGATCTTCAGAGAGTGTCTGAGAGTGTCTGAGAGTGCCAGAGATTGTCAGAGAGTTTCAGAGAGTGTCAGAGAGTGTCAGAGAGTTTCAGAGAGTGTCAGAGAGTGTCAGAGAGTTTCAGAGAGTTTCAGAGAGCTTCAGAGAGTTTCAGAGAGTGTCAGAAAGTTTCAGAGAGAGTCAGAGAGTGTCAGAGAGTGTCAGAGATTGTCAGACAGTTTCAGAGAGTTTCAGAGAATGTCAGTGAGTTTCAGAGAGTGTCACAGAGTGTCAGAGTGATTCAGAGAGATTCAGAGAGTGTCAGAGATTGCCAGAGATTGTCAGACAGTTTCAGAGAGTTTCAGAGAATATCAGTGAGTTTCAGAGATAGTCAGTGTGTGTCAGAGAGTGTCAAAGTGTGTCAGAGAGTTTCAGAGAGTGTAGAGAGCTTCAGAGAGTGTCAGAGAGTTTCAGAGAGTGTCAGAGTGTTTCAGAGACTTTCTGAGAGTTTCAGAGATTTCCAGAGGGTTTCTGAGAGTTTCTGAGTGTGTCGGAGTGTGTCTGAGAGAGTCAGAGAGTATCTGAGAGTGTCACAGAGTGTCAGAGAGTGTCAGAGATGTTCAGAGAGTTTCAGAGATGTTCAGAGAGTGTCAGAAAGTTTCAGAGAGAGTCAGAGAGTGTCAGGGAGTTTCACAGAGTTTCAGAGAGTGTCACAGAGTGTCAGAGCTTTTCAGAGAGATTCAGAGAGTGTCAGAGAGTGTCACAGAGTGTCATAGAGTTGCAGAGTGTGTCAGAGAGTATCCGAGAGTTTCAGAAAGAGTCAGAGAGTGTCAGAGAGTGTCTGAGAGTGTAAGAGAGTGTCAGAGTCTTTCAGAGAGTGTCACAGAGTTTCAGAGAGTGTCAGAGATTTTCAGAGAGTGCCAGAGATCTTCAGAGAGTGTCAGAGAGTGCCAGAAAGTTTCAGAGAGTGTCACAGAGTGTCGGAGAGTTTCAGAGAGATTCAGAGAGTGTCCCAAAGATTCAGAAAGTGTCAGATAGAGTCAGAGAGTCTCAGAAAGTGTCACAGAGTGTCAGAGTGTGTCTGAGAGTGTCAGAGAGTTTCAGAGAGTGTCAGAGAGTTTCAGAGAATTTCAGAGAGTGTCAGAGAGTTTCAGAGAGTCTCAGATAGTGTCAGAGAGTGTCAGAGAGTGTCTGAGAGTGTCTGAGAGTTTCAGAGAGAGTCAGAGAGTTTCAGTGAGCTTCTGAGAGTTTCTGAGAGTGTCAGAGAGTTACAAAGATTTTCAGAGAGTTTCAGAGAGTGTCAGAAAGTTTCAGAGATTGTCCGAAAGTTTCAGAGAATTTCAGAGGGTGTCACAGAGTGTCAGAGAGTTTCAGAAAGCTTCAGAGAGTGTCAGGGAGTGTCAGAGAGTGTCAGAGAGTTTCAGAGAGTTTTAGTGAGAGTCATACAGTGTCTGAGAGTGTCAAAGAGTGTCAAAGAGTTTCAGAGAGTGTCAGAGAGTGCCAGAAAGTTTCAGAGAGTGTTCCAGAGTGTCGGAGAGTTTCAGAGAGATTCAGAGAGTGTCCGAGAGATTCAGAAAGTGTCAGATAGTGTCAGAGAGTTTCAGAAAGTGTCAGAGAGTGTCAGAGAGTGTCTGAGAGTGTCAGAGTTTGTCAGAGAGTTTCAGAGAGTGTCCGAGAGTGTCAGAGAGTTTCAGAGAGTTTCAGAGAGTGTCCGAGAGTGTCAGAGAGCTTCAGACAGTGTCAGGGAGTGTCAGAGAGTGTCAGAGAGTTTCAGATAGAGTCAGACAGTGTCTGAGATTGTCAAAGAGTGTCAAAGAGTTTCAGAGAGTGTCAGAGAGTTTCAGAGAGTGTCAGGGAGTGTCACAGAGTGTCAAAGAGCGTCAAAGAGTTTCAGAGAGTGTCAGAGAGTGTCAGAGAGTTTCAGAGAGTTTCAGAGAGTGTCAAAGAGTTTCAGAGAGTTTCTGAGAAAGTCAGAGAGTGCCAGAGAGTTTCTGAGAGTTTCTGAGTGTGTCGAAGTGTGTCTGCGGGAGTCAGAGAGTATCTGAGAGTGTCACAGAGTGTCAGAGAGTGTCAGAGATTTTCAGAGAGTTTCAGAGATGTTCAGAGAGTGTCAGAGAGTGTCAGAATGTTTCAGAGAGTGTCAGGGAGTTTCAGAGAGTTACAGAGTGTCACAGAGTGTCAAAGAGTTTCAGAGAGTGTCAGAGAGTGCCAGAAAGTTTCAGAGAGTGTTCCAGAGTGTCGGAGAGTTTCAGAGAGATTCAGAGAGTGTCCGAGAGATTCAGAAAGTGTCAGAGAGTGTCAGAGAGTTTCAGAAAGTGTCAGAGAGTGTCAGAGAGTGTCTGAGAGTGTCAGAGTTTGTCAGAGAGTTTCAGAGAGTGTCCGAGAGTGTCGGAGAGTTTCAGAGAGATTCAGAGAGTGTCCGAGAGATTCAGAAAGTGTCAGATAGTGTCAGAGAGTTTCAGAAAGTGTCAGAGAGTGTCAGAGAGTGTCTGAGAGTGTCAGAGTTTGTCAGAGAGTTTCAGAGAGTGTCCGAGAGTGTCAGAGAGTTTCAGAGAGTTTCAGAGAGTGTCCGAGAGTGTCAGAGAGCTTCAGACAGTGTCAGGGAGTGTCAGAGAGTGTCAGAGAGTTTCAGATAGAGTCAGACAGTGTCTGAGATTGTCAAAGAGTGTCAAAGAGTTTCAGAGAGTGTCAGAGAGTTTCAGAGAGTGTCAGGGAGTGTCACAGAGTGTCAAAGAGCGTCAAAGAGTTTCAGAGAGTGTCAGAGAGTGTCAGAGAGTTTCAGAGAGTTTCAGAGAGTGTCAAAGAGTTTCAGAGAGTGTCAAAGAGTTTCAGAGAGTTTCTGAGAAAGTCAGAGAGTGCCAGAGAGTTTCTGAGAGTTTCTGAGTGTGTCGAAGTGTGTCTGCGGGAGTCAGAGAGTATCTGAGAGTGTCACAGAGTGTCAGAGAGTGTCAGAGATTTTCAGAGAGTTTCAGAGATGTTCAGAGAGTGTCAGAGAGTGTCAGAATGTTTCAGAGAGTGTCAGAGAGTGTCAGGGAGTTTCAGAGAGTTACAGAGTGTCACAGAGTGTCATAGAGTTTCAGAGAGATTCAGAGATTGTCAGAGAGTGTCACAGAGTGACACAGAGTTGCAGAGTGTGTCAGAGACTGTCCGAAAGTTTCAGAAAGTGTCAGATACTGTCAGAGAGTTTCAGAAAGTGTCAGAGAGTGTCAGAGAGTGTCTGAGAATGTCAGAGAGCGTCAGAGTGTTTCAGAGAGTTTCACAGAGTTTCAGAGAGTGTCAGAGATTTTCAGAGAGTTTCAGAGATCTTCAGAGAGTGTCAGAGAGTGCGAGAAAGTTTCAGAGAGTGTGACAGAGTGGCGGACAGTTTCAGAGAGATTCAGAGAGTGTCCGAGAGATTCAGAAAGTGTCAGATAGTGTCAGAGAGTTTCAGAGATCTTCAGAGAGTGTCTGAGAGTGTCTGAGAGTGCCAGAGATTGTCAGAGAGTTTCAGAGAGTTTCAGAGAGTGTCAGAGAGTGTCAGAGAGTTTCAGAGAGTTTCAGAGAGTGTCAGAGATTGTCAGAGAGTTTCAGAGAGTTTCAGAGAGCTTCAGAGAGTTTCAGAGTGTGTCAGAAAGTTTCAGAGAGTGTCAGAGAGTTTCAGAGAGTGTCACAGAGTGTCAGAGTGATTCAGAGAGATTCAGAGAGTGTCCGAGATTGTCAGAGAGTTTCAGACAGTTTCAGAGAGTTTCAGAGAGTGTCAGAGAGTTTCAGAGAGAATCAGTGAGTGTCAGAGAGTGTCAAAGTGTTTCAGAGAGTGTCAGAGTGTTTCAGAGACTTTCTGAGAGTGCCAGAGAGTTCCAGAGAGTTTCTGAGAGTTTCTGAGTGTGTAGGAGTGTGTCTGAGAGAGTCAGAGAGTATCTGAGAGTGTCACAGAGTGTCAGAGAGTGTCAGACATTTTCAGAGAGTTTCAGAGATGTTCAGAGAGTGTCAGAGAGTGTCAGAAAGTTTCAGAGAGAGTCAGAGAGTGTCAGGGGCTTTCAGAGAGTTTCAGAGAGTGTCACAGAGTGTCAGAGCTTTTCAGAGAGATTCAGAGAGTGTCAGCGAGTGTCACATAGTGTCATAGAGTTGCAGAGTGTGTCAGAGAGTGTCCGAGAGTTTCAGAAAGAGTCAGATAGTGTCAGAGAGTGTCAGGGAGTGTCTGAGAGTGTGAGAGAGTGTCAGAGTCTTTCAGAGAGTGTCACAGAGTTTCAGAGAGTGTCAGAGATTTTCAGAGAGTGCCAGAGATCTTCAGAGAGTGTCAGAGAGTGCCAGAATGTTTCAGAGAGTCTCACAGAGTGTCGGAGCGTTTCAGAGAGATTCAGAGAGTGTCCGAGAGATTCAGAAAGTGTCAGATAGAGTCAGAGAGTCTCAGAAAGGGTCACAGAGTGTCAGAGAGTGTCTGAGAGTGTCAGAGAGTGTCAGAGAGTTTCAGAGAGTGTCAGAGAGTTTCAGAGAATTTCAGAGAGTGTCAGAGAGTTTCAGAGAGTCTCAGATAGTGTCAGAGAGTGTCAGAGAGTGTCAGAGAGTGTCTGAGAGTGTCTGAGAGTTTCAGAGAGAGTCAGAGAGTTTCAGTGAGCTTCTGAGAGTTTCTGAGAGTGTCAGAGAGTTACAAAGATTTTCAGAGAGTTTCAGAGAGTGTCAGAAAGTTTCAGAGATTGTCCGAGAGTTTCAGAGAGTTTCAGAGGGTGTCACAGAGTGTCAGAGAGTTTCAGAAAGCTTCAGAGAGTGTCAGGGAGTGTCAGAGAGTTTCAGAGAGTTTCAGAGAGAGTCAGACAGTGTCTGAGAGTGTCAAAGAGTGTCAAAGAGTTTCAGAGAGTGTCAGAGAGTGTCAGAGAGTGTCAGAGAGTGTCAGAGGGTTTCAGAGAGTGTCAGAGTGTTTGAGAGAATTTCTGAGAGTGTCAGAGAGTGCCTGAGAGTTTCTGACAGTTTCTGAGTGTGCCGGAGAGTGTCAGAGATTGTCAGAGTGTTTCAGTGAGTTTCAGAGATCTTAAGAGAGTGTGAGTGAGTGCCACAGAGTGTCAGTGAGTGTCACAGAGTTTCAGAGAGTGTCAGAGATTTTCAGTGAGTTTCAGAGATCTTAAGAGAGTGTGAGTGAGTGCCACAGAGTGTCAGTGAGTGACAGAGAGTTTCAGAGAGTGTCAGAGATTTTCAGAGTGTTTCAGAGTTCTTCAGAGAGTGTCAGAGAGTGCCAGAAAGTTTCAGAGAGTGTCACAGAGTGACGGAGAGTTTCAGAGAGATTCAGAGAGTGTCCGAGAGATTCAGAAAGTGTCAGATAGTGTCAGAGAGTTTCAGAAAGTGTCAGAGAGTGTCAGAGAGTGTCTGAGAGTGTCAGAGATTGTCAGAGAGTTTCAGAGAGTTTCAGAGAGTGTCCGAGAGTGTCAGAGAGTTTCAGAGAGTTTCAGAGAGTGTCAGAGAGTGTCAGAGAGCTTCAGACAGTGTCAGGGAGTGTCAGAGAGTGTCAGAGAGTTTCAGATAGAGTCAGACAGTGTCTGAGATTGTCAAAGAGTGTCAAAGAGTTTCAGAGAGTGTCAGAGAGTTTCAGAGAGTGTCAGGGAGTGTCAGAGAGTGTCTGAGAGTTTAAGAGAGTGTCAGAGAGTGTCAGAGAGTTTCAGAGAGTTTCAGAGAGTGTCAAAGAGTTTCAGAGAGTTTCTGAGAAAGTCAGAGAGTGCCAGAGAGTTTCTGAGAGTTTCTGAGTGTGTCGAAGTGTGTCTGCGGGAGTCAGAGAGTATCTGAGAGTGTCCCAGAGTGTCAGAGAGTGTCAGAGATTTTCAGAGAGTTTCAGAGATGTTCAGAGAGTGTCAGAGAGTGTCAGAAAGTTTCAGAGAGTGTCACAGAGTGTCGGAGAGTTTCAGAGAGATTCAGAGAGTGTCCAAGAGATTCAAAAAGTGTCAGATAGTGTCAGAGAGTTTCAGAGATCTTCAGAGAGTGTCTGAGAGTGTCTGAGAGTGCCAGAGATTGTCAGAGAGTTTCAGAGAGTGTCAGAGAGTGTCAGAGATTTTCAGAGAGTTTCAAAGAGTTTCAGAGAGATTCAGAGAGTTTCAGAGTGTGTCAGAAAGTTTCAGAGAGTGTCAGAGAGTTTCAGAGAGAGTCAGTGAGTGTCAGAGAGTGTCAAAGTGTGTCACAGAGTTTCAGAGAGTGTCAGACAGCGCCAGATAGTGTCAGAGTGTTTCAGAGAGTGTCAGAGTATTTCAGAGGCTTTCTGAGAGTGCCAGAGAGTTCCAGAGAGTTTCTGAGAGTTTCTGAGTGTGTCGGAGTGTGTCTGAGAGAGTCAGAGAGTATCTGAGAGTGTCACAGAGCGTCAGAGAGTGTCAGAGATTTTCAGAGAGTTTCAGAGATGTTCAGAGAGTGTCAGAGAGTGTCAGAAAGTTTCAGAGAGAGTCAGAGAGTGTCAGGGACTTTCAGAGAGTTTCAGAGTGTGTCACAGAGTGTCAGAGCTTTTCAGAGAGATTCAGAGAGTGTCAGTGAGTGTCACATAGTGTCATAGAGTTGCAGAGTGTGTCAGAGAGTGTCCGAGAGTTTCAGAATGAGTCAAATAGTGTCAGAGTGTTTCAGAAAGTGTCAGAGAGTGTCAGAGAGTGTCTGAGAGTGTGAGAGAGTGTCAGAGACTTTCAGAGAGTGTCACAGAGTTTCAGAGAGTGTCAGAGATTTTCAGAGAGTGCCTGAGATCTTCAGAGAGTGTCAGAGAGTGCCAGAAAGTTTCAGAGAGTGTCACAGAGTGTCGGAGAGTTTCAGAGAGATTCAGAGAGTGTCCGAGAGATTCAGAAAGTGTCAGATAGTGTCAGAGAGTTTCAGAAAGTGTCACAGAGTGTCAGAGAGTGTCTGAGAGTTTCAGAGAGTGTCAGAGAGTTTCAGAGAGTGTCAGAGAGTGTCAGAGAGTTTCAGAGAGTGTCAGAGAGTTTCAGAGAATCTCAGATAGTGTCAGAGAGTGTCAGAGAGTGTCTGAGAGTGTCTGAGAGTTTCAGAGAGTGTCAGAGAGTGTCCGAGAGTTTCAGAGAGCTTCTGAGAGTTTCTGAGAGTGTCAGAGAATTACAAAGAGTTTCAGAGAGTTTCAGAGAGTGTCAGAAAGCTTCAGAGAGTGTCCGAGAGTTTCAGAGAGTTTCAGAGGGTGTCACAGAGTGTCAGAGAGTTTCAGAAAGCTTCAGAGAGTGTCAGGGAGTGTCAGAGAGTGTCAGAGAGTTTCAGAGAGTTTCAGAGAGAGTCAGACAGTGTCTGAGAGTGTCAAAGAGTGTCAAAGAGTGTCAGAGTGTGTCTGAGAGTGTCTGAGAGTTTCAGAGAGTGTCAGAGAGTGTCCGAGAGTTTCAGAGAGCTTCTGAGAGTTTCTGAGAGTGTCAGAGAATTACAAAGAGTTTCAGAGAGTTTCAGAGAGTGTCAGAAAGCTTCAGAGAGTGTCCGAGAGTTTCAGAGAGTTTCAGAGGGTGTCACAGAGTGTCAGAGAGTTTCAGAAAGCTTCAGAGAGTGTCAGGGAGTGTCAGAGAGTGTCAGAGAGTTTCAGAGAGTTTCAGAGAGAGTCAGACAGTGTCTGAGAGTGTCAAAGAGTGTCAAAGAGTTTCAGAGAGTGTCAGAGAGTGTCAGAGAGTGTCAGAGTGTTTCAGAGAATTTCTGAGAGTGTCAGAGAGTGCCTGAGAGTTTCTGACAGTTTCTGAGTGTGCCAGAGAGTGTCAGAGATTGTCAGAGTGTTTCAGAGAGTGTCACAGAGTTTCAGAGAGTGTCAGAGATTTTCAGATTGTTTCAGAGATCTTCAGAGAGTGTCAGTGAGTGCCACAGAGTGTCAGTGAGTGTCAGAGAGATTCAGAGAGTGTCAGAGATTTTCAGAGAGTTTCAGAGATCTTCAGAGAGTGTCAGAGAGTGCCAGAAAGTTTCAGAGAGTGTCACAGAGTGTCGGAGAGTTTCAGAGAGATTCAGAGATTGTCCGAGAAATTCAGAAAGTGTCAGATAGCGTCAGAGAGTTTCAGAATGTTTCAGAGAGTGTCAGAGCGTGTCTGAGAGTGTCAGAGATTGTCAGGGAGTTTCAGAGAGTGTCAGAGAGTGTCAGAGAGTTTCAGAGAGTTTCAGAGAGTGTCAGAGAGTGTCAGAGAGCTTCAGACAGTGTCAGAGAGTTTCAGAGAGTGTCAGGGAGTGTCAGAGAGTTTCAGAGAGAGTCAGACAGTGTCTGAGAGTGTCAAAGAGTGTCCAAGTCTTTCAGAGCGTGTCAGAGAGTGTCAGAGAGTGTCAGAGAGTTTCAGAGAGTGTCAAAGACTTTCAGAGAGGTTCTGAGAGTGTCAGAGAGTGCCAGAGAGTTTCTGAGAGTTTCTGAGTGTGTCGAAGTGTGTCTGCGGGAGTCAGAGAGTATCTGAGAGTGTCACAGAGTGTCAGAGAGTGTCAGAGATTTTCAGAGAGTTTCAGAGATGTTCAGAGAGTGTCAGAGAGTGTCAGGGAGTTTCAGAGAGTTACAGAGTGTCACAGAGTGTCAGAGAGTTTCAGAGAGATTCAGAGAGTGTCAGAGAGTGTCACAGAGTTGCAGAGTGTGTCAGAGAGTGTCCGAGAGTTTCAGAAAGTGTCAGATACTGTCAGGGAGTTTCAGAAAGTGTCAGAGAGTGTCAAAGAGTGTCTGAGAATGTCAGAGAGTGTCAGAGTGTTTCAGAGAGTTTCACAGAGTTTCAGAGAGTGTCAGAGATTTTCAGAGAGTTTCAGAGATCTTCAGAGAGTTTCCGAGAGTGCCAGAAAGTTTCAGAGAGTGTAATGGAGTGTCGGAGTGTTTCAGAGAGATTCAAAGAGTGTCCGAGAGATTCAGAAAGTGTCAGATAGCGTCAGAGTGTTTCAGAATGTTTCAGAGAGTGTCAGAGAGTGTCTGAGAGCGTCAGAGATTGTCAGAGAGTTTCAGAGAGTGTCAGAGAGTGTCAGAGAGTTTCAGAGAGTTTCATAGAGTGTCAGAGAGTGTCAGAGAGCTTCAGACAGTGTCAGGGAGTGTCAGAGAGTGTCAGAGAGTTTCAGATAGAGTCAGACAGTGTCTGAGATTGTCAAAGAGTGTCAAAGAGTTTCAGAGAGTGTCAGAGAGTTTCAGAGAGTGTCAGAGAGTGTCAGAGAGTTTCAGAGAGTGTCAGAGAGTGTCTGGGAGTGTCAGAGAGTGTCAGAGAGTTTCAGAGAGTGTCAGAGACTTTCAGTGAGCTTCTGAGAGTTTCTGAGAGTGTCAGAGAGTTACAAAGAGTTTCAGAGAGTTTCAGAGAGTGTCAGAAAGTTTCAGAGAGTGTCCGAGAGGTTCAGAGAGTTTCAGAGGGTTTCACAGAGTGTCAGAGAGTTTCAGAAAGCTTCAGAGAGTGTCAGGGAGTGTCAGAGAGTTTCAGAGAGTTTCAGAGAGAGTCAGACAGTTTCTGAGAGTGTCAAAGAGTGTCAAAGAGTTTCAGAGAGTGTCAGAGAGTGTCAGAGAGTGTCAGAGGGTTTCAGAGAGTGTCAGAGAGTTTCAGAGAATTTCTGAGAGTGACAGAGAGTGCCTGAGAGTTTCTGACAGGTTCTGAGTGTGCCGGAGAGTGTCAGAGAGTGTCAGAGTGTTTCAGAGAGTGTCACAGAGTTTCAGAGAGTGTCAGAGATTTTCAGAGTGTTTCAGAGATCTTCAGAGAGTGTCAGAGAGTGCCAGAAAGTTTCAGAGAGTGTCACAGAGTGTCGGAGAGTTTCAGAAAGATTCAGAGAGTGTCCGAGAGATTCAGAAAGTGTCAGATAGCGTCAGAGAGTTTCAGAATGTTTGAGAGAGTGTCAGAGAGTGTCTGAGAGTGTCAGAGATCGTCAGAGAGTTTCAGAGATTGTCAGAGAGTGTCAGAGAGTTTCAGAGAGTTTCAGAGAGTGTCAGAGAGATTCAGAAAGTGTCAGATAGCGTCAGAGTGTTTCAGAATGTTTCAGAGAGTGTCAGAGAGTGTCTGAGAGCGTCAGAGATTGTCAGAGAGTTTCAGAGAGTGTCAGAGAGTGTCAGAGAGTTTCAGAGAGTTTCATAGAGTGTCAGAGAGTGTCAGAGAGCTTCAGACAGTGTCAGGGAGTGTCAGAGAGTGTCAGAGAGTTTCAGATAGAGTCAGACAGTGTCTGAGATTGTCAAAGAGTGTCAAAGAGTTTCAGAGAGTGTCAGAGAGTGTCAGAGAGTTTCAGAGAGTGTCTGGGAGTGTCAGAGAGTGTCAGAGAGTTTCAGAGAGTGTCAGAGACTTTCAGTGAGCTTCTGAGAGTTTCTGAGAGTGTCAGAGAGTTACAAAGAGTTTCAGAGAGTTTCAGAGAGTGTCAGAAAGTTTCAGAGAGTGTCCGAGAGGTTCAGAGAGTTTCAGAGGGTGTCACAGAGTGTCAGAGAGTTTCAGAAAGCTTCAGAGAGTGTCAGGGAGTGTCAGAGAGTTTCAGAGAGTTTCAGAGAGAGTCAGACAGTTTCTGAGAGTGTCAAAGAGTGTCAAAGAGTTTCAGAGAGTGTCAGAGAGTGTCAGAGAGTGTCAGAGGGTTTCAGAGAGTGTCAGAGAGTTTCAGAGAATTTCTGAGAGTGACAGAGAGTGCCTGAGAGTTTCTGACAGGTTCTGAGTGTGCCGGAGAGTGTCAGAGAGTGTCAGAGTGTTTCAGAGAGTGTCACAGAGTTTCAGAGAGTGTCAGAGATTTTCAGAGTGTTTCAGAGATCTTCAGAGAGTGTCAGAGAGTGCCAGAAAGTTTCAGAGAGTGTCACAGAGTGTCGGAGAGTTTCAGAGAGATTCAGAGAGTGTCCGAGAGATTCAGAAAGTGTCAGATAGCGTCAGAGAGTTTCAGAATGTTTGAGAGAGTGTCAGAGAGTGTCTGAGAGTGTCAGAGATCGTCAGAGAGTTTCAGAGATTGTCAGAGAGTGTCAGAGAGTTTCAGAGAGTTTCAGAGAGTGTCAGAGTGTGTCAGAGAGCTTCAGACAGTGTCAGGGAGTGTCAGAGAGTGTCAGAGAGTTTCAGATAGAGTCAGACAGTGTCTGAGATTGTCAAAGAGTGTCAAAGAGTTTCAGAGAGTGTCAGAGAGTGTAAGAGAGTGTCAGGGAGTGTCAGAGAGTGTCAGAGAGTTTCAGAGAGAGTCAGACAGTGTCTGAGAGTGTCAAAGAGTGTCAAAGAGTTTCAGAGAGTGTCAGAGAGTTTCAGAGAGTTTCTGAGAGTGTCAGAGAGTGCCAGAGAGTTTCTGAGAGTTTCTGAGTGTGTCGAAGTGTGTCTGCGGGAGTCAGAGAGTATCTGAGAGTGTCACAGAGTGTCAGAGATTGTCTGAGAGTGTCAGAGTGTTTCAGAGAGTGTCCAAGAGTTTCAGAGAGTTTCTGAGAGTGTCAGAGAGTGCCAGAGAGTTTCTGAGAGTTTCTGAGTGTGTCGAAGTGTGTCTGCGGGAGTCAGAGAGTATCTGAGAGTGTCACAGAGTGTCAGAGAGTGTCAGAGATTTTCAGAGAGTTTCAGAGATGTTCAGAGAGCGTCAGAGAGTGTCAGAAAATTTCAGAGAGTGTCAGAGAGTGTCAGGGAGTTTCAGAGAGTTACAGAGTGTCACAGAGTGTCAGAGAGTTTCAGAGAGATTCAGAGAGTGTCAGAGAGTGTCAGAGAGTGTCACAGAGTGACACAGAGTTGCAGAGTGTGTCAGAGAGTGTCCGAGAGTTTCAGAAAGTGTCAGATACTGTCAGAGAGTTTCAGAAAGTGTCAGAGAATGTCAGAGAGTGTCTGAGAATGTCAGAGAGTGTCAGAATGTATCAGAGAGTTTCACAAAGTTTCAGAGAGTTTCAGAGAGTGTCAGAGAGTTTCAGAGAGTGTCAGAGGGTTTCAGAGAGTGTCAGAGAGTTTCAGAGAATTTCTAAGAGTGTCAGAGAGTGCCTGAGAGTTTCTGACAGGTTCTGAGTGTGCCGGAGAGGGTCAGAGAGTGTCAGAGATTTTCAGAGTGTTTCAGAGATCTTCAGAGAGTGTCAGTGAGTGTCACAGAGTGTCAGTGAGTGTCAGAGAGTTTCAGAGAGTGTCAGAGATTTTCAGAGAGTTTCAGAGATCTTCAGAGAGTGTCAGAGAGTGCCAGAAAGTTTCAGTGAGTGTCACAGAGTGTCGGAGAGTTTCAGAGAGATTCAGAGAGTGTCAGATAGCGTCAGAGAGTTTCAGAATGTTTCAGAGAGTGTCAGAGAGTGTCTGAGAGTGTCAGAGATTGTCAGAGAGTTTCAGAGAGTGTCAGAGAGTGTCAGAGAGTGTCTGAGAGTGTCAGAGGTTGTCAGAGATTGTCAGAGAATGTCTGAGAGTGTCAGAGATTGTCAGAGAGTTTCAGAGAGTGTCAGAGAGTGTCAGAGAGTTTCAGAGAGTTTCAGAGAGTGTCAGAGAGTGTCAGAGAGCTTCAGACAGTGTCAGGGAGTGTCAGAGAGTGTCAGAGAGTTTCAGATAGAGTCAGACAGTGTCTGAGATTGTCAGAGAGTGTCCGAGAGTTTCAGAAGGTGTCAGATACTGTCAGAGAGTTTCAGAAAGTGTCAGAGAATGTCAGAGAGTGTCTGAGAATGTCAGAGACTGTCAGAGTGTATCAGAGAGTTTCACAGAGTTTCAGAGAGTTTCAGAGAGTGTCAAAGAGTTTCAGAGAGTCTCAGATATTGTCAGAGAGTGTTATAGAGTGTCTGAGACTGTCTGAGAGTTTCAGAGAGTGTCAGAGAGTGTCAGAGAGTTTCAGAGAGTTTCAGAGAGTTTCAGAAAGTTTCAGAGAGTGTCGGAGAGTTTCAGAGAGTTTCAGAGGGTGTCACAGAGTGTCAGAGAGTTTCAGAAAGCTTCAGAGAGTGTCAGGGAGTGTCAGAGAGTGTCAGAGAGTTTCAGAGTGTTTCAGAGAGAGCCAGACAGTGTCTGAGAGTGTCAAAGAGTGTCAAAGAGTTTCAGAGAGTGTCAGAGAGTGTCAGAGAGTGTCAGAGGGTTTCAGAGAGTGTCAGAGAGTTTCAGAGAATTTCTGAGAGTGTCAGAGAGTGCCTGAGAGTTTCTGACAGGTTCTGAGTGTGCCGGAGAATGTCAGAGAGTGTCAGAGTGTTTCAGAGAGTGTCACAGAGTTTCAGAGAGTGTCAGAGATTTTCAGAGTGTTTCAGAGATCTTCAGAGAGTGTCAGAGAGTGCCAGAAAGTTTCAGAGAGTGTCACAGAGTGTCGGAGAGTTTCAGAGAGATTCAGAGAGTGTCCGAGAGATTCAGAAAGTGTCAGATAGCGTCAGAGAGTTTCAGAATGTTTCAGAGAGTGTCAGAGAGTGTCTGAGAGTGTCAGAGATTGTCAGAGAGTGTCAGAGAGTGTCTGAGAGTGTCAGAGATTTTCAGAGAGTTTCAGAGATTGTCAGAGAGTGTCAGAGAGTTTCAGAGAGTGTCAGAGTGAGTCAGAGAGCTTCAGACAGTGTCAGGGAGTGTCAGAGAGTGTCAGAGAGTTTCAGATAGAGTCAGACAGTGTCTGAGATTGTCAAAGAGTGTCAAAGAGTTTCAGAGAGGGTCAGAGAGTGTCAGAGAGTTTCAGAGAGTGTCAGGGAGTGTCAGAGAGTGTCAGAGAGTTTCAGAGAGAGTCAGACAGTGTCTGAGAGTGTCAAAGAGTGTCAAAGATTTTTTGAAAGTGTCAGATACTGTCAGAGAGATTCAGAAAGTGTCAGAGAATGTCAGAGAGTGTCTGAGAATGTCAGAGAGTGTCAGAGTGTATCAGAGAGTTTCACAAAGTTTCAGAGAGTTTCAGAGAGTGTCAGAGTGTTTCAGAGAGTGTCAGAGGGTTTCAGGGAGTGTCAGAGAGTTTCAGAGAATTTCTAAGAGTGTCAGAGAGTGCCTGAGAGTTTCTGACAGGTTCTGAGTGTGCCGGAGAGTGTCAGAGAGTGTCAGAGATTTTCAGAGTGTTTCAGAGATCTTCAGAGAGTGTCAGTGAGTGTCACAGAGTGTCAGTAAGTGTCAGAGAGTTTCAGAGAGTGTCAGAGATTTTCAGAGAGTTTCAGAGATCTTCAGAGAGTGTCAGAGAGTGCCAGAAAGTTTCAGTGAGTGTCACAGAGTGTCGGAGAGTTTCAGAGAGATTCAGAGAGTGTCCGAGAGATTCAGAAAGTGTCAGATAGCGTCAGAGAGTTTCAGAATGTTTCAGAGAGTGTCAGAGAGTGTCTGAGAGTGTCAGAGATTGTCAGAGAGTTTCAGAGAGTGTCAGAGAGTGTCAGAGAGTTTCAGAGAGTTTCAGAGAGTGTCAGAGAGTGTCAGAGAGCTTCAGACAGTGTCAGGGAGTGTCAGAGAGTGTCAGAGAGTTTCAGATAGAGTCAGACAGTGTCTGAGATTGTCAGAGAGTGTCCGAGAGTTTCAGAAGGTGTCAGATACTGTCAGAGAGTTTCAGAAAGTGTCAGAGAATGTCAGAGAGTGTCTGAGAATGTCAGAGAGGGTCAGAGTGTATCAGAGACTTTCACAGAGTTTCAGAGAGTTTCAGAGAGTGTCAGAGAGTTTCAGAGAGTCTCAGATATTGTCAGAGAGTGTCAGAGAGTGTCTGAGACTGTCTGAGAGTTTCAGAGAGTGTCAGAGAGTGTCAGAGAGTTTCAGAGAGTTTCAGAGAGTTTCAGAGAGTTTCAGAAAGTTTCAGAGAGTGTCGGAGAGTTTCAGAGAGTTTCAGAGGGTGTCACAGAGTGTCAGAGAGTTTCAGAAAGCTTCAGAGAGTGTCAGGGAGTGTCAGAGAGTGTCAGAGAGTTTCAGAGAGTTTCAGAGAGAGCCAGACAGTGTCTGAGAGTGTCAAAGAGTGTCAAAGAGTTTCAGAGAGTGTCAGAGAGTGTCAGAGAGTGTCAGAGGGTTTCAGAGAGTGTCAGAGAGTTTCAGAGAATTTCTGAGAGTGTCAGAGAGTGCCTGAGAGTTTCTGACAGGTTCTGAGTGTGCCGGAGAGTGTCCGAGAGTGTCAAAGTGTTTCAGAGAGTGTCACAGAGTTTCAGAGAGTGTCAGAGATTTTCAGAGTGTTTCAGAGATCTTCAGAGTGTCAGAGAGTGCCAGAAAGTTTCAGAGAGTGTCACAGAGTGTCGGAGAGTTTCAGAGAGATTCAGAGAGTGTCCGAGAGATTCAGAAAGTGTCAGATAGCGTCAGAGAGTTTCAGAATGTTTCAGAGAGTGTCAGAGAGTGTCTGAGAGTGTCAGAGATTGTCAGAGAGTTTCAGAGATTGTCAGAGAGTGTCAGAGAGTTTCAGAGAGTGTCAGAGTGAGTCAGAGAGCTTCAGACAGTGTCAGAGAGTTTCAGATAGAGTCAGACAGTGTCTGAGATTGTCAAAGAGTGTCAAAGAGTTTCAGAGAGTGTCAGAGAGTGTCAGAGAGTTTCAGAGAGTGTCAGGGAGTGTCAGAGAGTGTCAGAGAGTTTCAGAGAGAGTCAGACAGTGTCTGAGAGTGTCAAAAAGAGTGTCAAAGAGTTTCAGAGAGTGTCAGAGAGTTTCAGAGAGTGTCCAAGAGTTTCAGAGAGTTTCTGAGAGTGTCAGAGAGTGCCAGAGAGTTTTTGAGAGTTTCTGAGTGTGTCGAAGTGTGTCTGCGGGAGTCAGAGAGTATCTGAGAGTGTCACAGATTGTCAGAGAGTGTCAGAGATTTTCAGAGAGTTTCAGTGATGTTCAGAGAGCGTCAGAGAGTGTCAGAAAATTTCAGAGAGTGTCAGAGAGTGTCAGAGAGTTTCAGAGAGATTCAAAGAGTGTCAGAGAGTGTCAGAGAGTGTCACAGAGAGACACAGAGTTGCAGAGTGCGTCAGAGAGTGTCCGAGAGTTTCAGAAAGTGTCAGATACTGTCAGAGAGTTTCAGAAAGTGTCAGAGAATGTCAGAGAGTGTCTGAGAATGTCAGAGAGTGTCAGAGTGTATCAGAGAGTTTCACAGAGTTTCAGAGAGTTTCAGAGTGTGTCAGAGAGTTTCAGAGAGTCTCAGATACTGTCAGATAGTGTCAGAGAGTGTCTGAGAGTGTCTGAGAGTTTCAGAGAGTGTCAGAGAGTGTCAGAGAGTTTCAGAGAGTTTCAGAGAGTGCCAGAAAGTTTCAGAGAGTGTCGGAGAGTTTCAGAGAGTTTCAGAGGGTGCCACAGAGTGTCAGAGTTTCAGAAAGCTTCAGAGAGTGTCAGGGAGTGTCAGAGAGTGTCAGAGAGTTTCAGAGAGTTTCAGAGAGAGCCAGACAGTGTCTGAGAGTGTCAAAGAGTGTCAAAGAGTTTCAGAGAGTGTCAGAGATTGTCAGAGAGTGTCAGAGGGTTTCAGAGAGTGTCAGAGAGTTTCAGAGAATTTCTGAGAGTGTCAGAGAGTGCCTGAGAGTTTCTGACAGGTTCTGAGTGTGCCGGAGAGTGTCAGAGAGTGTCAGAGTGTTTCAGAGAGTGTCACAGAGTTTCAGAGAGTGTCAGAGATTTTCAGAGTGTTTCAGAGATCTTCAGAGAGTGTCAGTGAGTGCCACAAGTGTCAGTGAGTGTCAGAGAGTTTCAGAGAGTGTCAGAGATTTTCAGAGAGTTTCAGAGATCTTCAGAGAGTGTCAGAGAGTGCCAGAAAGTTTCAGAGAGTGTCACAGAGTGTCGGAGAGTTTCAGAGAGATTCAGAGAGTGTCCGAGAGATTCAGAAAGTGTCAGATAGCGTCAGAGAGTTTCAGAATGTTTCAGAGAGTGTCAGAGATTGTCTGAGAGTGTCAGAGATTGTCAGAGAGTTTCAGAGAGTCAGAGAGTGTCAGAGAGTTTCAGAGAGTTTCAGAGAGTGTCAGGGAGTGTCAGAGAGCTTCAGACAGTGTCAGGGAGTGTCAGAGAGTGTCAGACAGTTTCAGATAGAGTCAGACAGTGTCTGAGATTGTCAGAGAGTGTCCGAGAGTTTCAGAAAGTGTCAGGTACTGTCAGAGAGTTTCAGAAAGTGTCCGAGAATGTCAGAGAGTGTCTGAGAACGTCAGAGAGTGTCAGAGTGTATCAGAGAGTTTCACAGAGTTTCAGAGAGTTTCAGAGAGTGTCAGAGAGTTTCAGAGAGTCTCAGATACTGTCAGAGAGTGTCAGAGAGTGTCTGAGAGTGTCAGAGAGTTTCAGAGAGTTTCAGAGAGTTTCAGAAAGTTTCAGAGAGTGGCGGAGAGTTTCAGAGAGTTTCAGAGTGTGTCACAGAGTGTCAGAGAGTTTCAGAAAGCTTCAGAGAGTGTCAGGGAGTGTCAGAGAGTGTCAGAGAGTTTCAGAGAGTTTCAGAGAGAGCCAGACAGTGTCTGAGAGTGTCAAAGAGTGTCAAAGTGTTTCAGAGAGTGTCAGAGATTGTCAGAGAGTGTCAGAGGGTTTCAGAGAGTTTCAGAGAGTGTCAGAGAGTGCCAGAGAGTTTTTGAGAGTTTCTGAGTGTGTCGAAGTGTGTCTGCGGGAGTCAGAGAGTATCTGAGAGTGTCACAGAGTGTCAGAGAGTGTCAGAGAGTTTCAGTGATGTTCAGAGAGCGTCAGAGAGTATCAGAAAATTTCAGAGAGTGTCAGAGAGTGTCAGGGAGTTTCAGAGAGTTACCGAGTGTCACAGAGTGTCAGAGAGTTTCAGAGAGATTCAAAGAGTGTCAGAGATTGTCAGAGAGTGTCAGAGGGTTTCAGAGAGTTTCAGAGAGTGTCAGAGAGTGCCAGAGAGTTTTTGAGAGTTTCTGAGTGTGTCGAAGTGTGTCTGCGGGAGTCAGAGAGTGTCTGAGAGTGTCACAGAGTGTCAGAGAGTGCCAGAGAGTTTCAGTGATGTTCAGAGAGCGTCAGAGAGTGTCAGAAAATTTCAGAGAGTGTCAGAGAGTGTCAGGGAGTTTCAGAGAGTTACCGAGTGTCACAGAGTTTCAGAGAGTTTCAGAGAGAGCCAGACAGTGTCTGAGAGTGTCAAAGAGTGTCAAAGAGTTTCAGAGAGTGTCAGAGATTGTCAGAGAGTGTCAAAGGGTTTCAGAGAGTGTCAGAGAGTTTCAGAGAATTTCTGAGAGTGTCAGAGAGTGCCTGAGAGTTTCTGACAGGTTCTGAGTGTGCCGGAGAGTGTCAGAGAGTGTCAGAGTGTTTCAGAGAGTGTCACAGAGTTTCAGAGAGTGTCAGAGATTTTCAGAGTGTTTCAGAGATCTTCAGAGAGTGTCAGTGAGTGCCACAGAGTGTCAGTGAGTGTCAGAGAGTTTCAGAGAGTGTCAGAGATTTTCAGAGAGTTTCAGAGATCTTCAGAGAGTGTCAGAGAGTGCCAGAAAGTTTCAGAGAGTGTCACAGAGTGTCGGAGAGTTTCAGAGAGATTCAGAGAGTGTCCGAGAGATTCAGAATGTGTCAGAGAGTGTCAGAGAGTGTCTGAGAGTGTCAGAGATTGTCAGAGAGTTTCAGAGAGTGTCAGAGAGTGTCAGAGAGTTTCAGAGAGTTTCAGAGAGTGTCAGAGAGTGTCAGAGAGCTTCAGACAGTGTCAGGGAGTGTCAGAGAGTGTCAGAGAGTTTCAGATCGAGTCAGACAGTGTCTGAGATTGCCAAAGAGTGTCAAAGAGTTTCCGAGAGTGTCAGAGAGTGTCAGAGAGTTTCAGAGAGTGTCAGGGAGTGTCAGAGAGTGTCAAAGAGTTTCAGAAAGGGTCAGACAGTGTCAAAGAGTGTCAAAGATTTACAGAGAGTGTCAGAGAGTTTCAGAGAGTGTCAGAGAGTTTCAGTGAGCTTCTGAGAGTTTCTGAGAGTGTCAGAGAGTTGCAAAGAGTTTCAGAGAGTTTCAGAGAGTGTCAGAAAGTTTCAGAGAGTGTCCGAGAGGTTCAGAGAGTTTCAGAGGGTTTCACAGAGTGTCAGAGAGTTTCAGAAAGCTTCAGAGAGTGTCAGGGAGTGTCAGAGAGTGTCAGAGAGTCTCTGAGACTGTAAGAGAGTGTCAGAGTCTTTCAGAGAGTGTCACAGAGTTTCAGGGAGTGTCAGAGATTTTCAGAGTGTTTCAGAGATGTTCAGAGAGTTTCAGAGAGTGTCAGAGAGTTTCAGAGAGTGTCAGAGAGTTTCAGAGAGTGTCACAGAGTGTCAGAGTGATTCAGAGAGATTCAGAGAGTGTCAGAGATTGTCAGAGAGTGTCAGACAGTTTCAGAGAGTTTCAGGGAGTGTCAGAGAGTTTCAGAAAGAGTCAGTGAGTGTCAGAGAGTGTCAAAGAGTGTCACAGAGTTTCAGAGAGTGTCAGAGAGCGTCAGAGAGTGTCAGAGAGTTTCAGAGAGTGTCAGAGAGTTTCAGAGACTTTCTGAGAGTGTCAGAGAGTTCCAGAGAGTTTCTGAGAGTTTCTGAGTGTGTCGGAGTGTGTCTGAGAGAGTCAGAGAGTATCTGAGAGTGTCACAGAGTGTCAGAGTGTGTCAGAGATTTTCGGAGAGTGTCAGAGATGTTCAGAGAGTGTCAGAGAGTGTCAGAAAGTTTCAGAGAGAGTCAGAGAGTGTCTGAGTCTTTCAGAGAGTGTCACAGAGTTTCAGAGAGTGTCAGAGATTTTCAGAGAGTGCCAGAGATCTTCAGAGAGTGTCAGAGAGTGCCAGAAAGTTTCGGAGAGTGTCACAGAGTGTCGGAGAGTTTCAGAGAGATTCAGAGAGTGTCCGAGAGATTCAGAAAGTGTCAGATAGTGTCAGAGAGTTTCAGAAAGTGTCAGAGAGTGTCAGAGAGTGTCTGAGAGTGTCAGAGATAGTCAGAGAGTTTCAGAGAGTGTCAGAGAGTGTCAGAGAGTGTCAGAGAGCTTCAGACAGTGTCAGGGTGTGTCAGAGAGTGTCAGAGAGTTTCAGATAGAGTCAGACAGTGTCTGAGATTGTCAAAGAGTGTCAAAGAGTTTCAGAGAGTGTCAGAGAGTTTCAAAGAGTGTCAGGGAGTGTCAGAGAGTGTCAGAGAGTTTCAGAGAGAGTCAGACAGTGTCTGAGAGTGTCAAAGAGTGTCAAAGAGTTTCAGAGAGTGTCAGAGAGTGTCTGAGAGTTTCAGAGAGTTTCAGAGAGTGTCAAAGAGTTTCAGAGAGTTTATGAGAATGTCAGAGAGTGGCAGAGAGTTTCTGAGAGTTTCTGAGTGTGTTGAAGTGTGGCTGCGGGGGTCAGAGAGTATCTGAGAGTGTCACAGAGTGCCAGAGAGTGTCAGAGATTTTCAGAGAGTTTCAGAGATGTTCAGAGAGTGTCAGAGAGTGTCCGAAAGTTTCATAGAGTGTCAGAGAGTGTCAGGGAGTTTCAGAGAGTTACAGAGTGTCACAGAGTGTCAGAGAGTTGCAGAGAGATTCAGAGAGTGTCACAGAGTGACACAGAGTTGCAGAGTGTGTCAGAGAGTGTCCGAGAGTTTCAGGAAGTGTCAGATACTGTCAGAGAGTTTCAGAAAGTGTCAGAGAGTGTCAGAGAGTGTCTGAGAATGTCAGAGAATGTCAGAGTGTTTCAGAGAGTTTCACAGAGTTTCAGAGAGTGTCAGAGATTTTCAGAGAGTTTCAGAGATCTTCAGAGAGTGTCAGAGAGTGCGAGAAAGTTTCAGAGAGTGTCCGAGAGGTTCAGAGAGTTTCAGAGGGTGTCACAGAGTGTCAGAGAGTTTCAGAAAGCTTCAGAGAGTGTCAGGGAAAGTCAGAGAGTGTCAGAGACTGTCGGAGGGTTTCAGAGAGTGTCAGAGAGTGTCAGAGAGTCTCTGTGAGTGTCAGAGAGTGTCAGAGTCTTTCAGAGAGTGTCACAGAGATTCAGAGAGTGTCAGAGATTTTCAGAGTGTTTCAGAGATGTTCAGAGAGTTTCAGAGAGTGTCAGAAAGTTTCAGAGAGTGTCAGAGAGTTTCAGAGAGTGTCACAGAGTGTCAGAGTGATTCAGAGAGATTCAGAGAGTGTCAGAGATTGTCAGAGAGTGTCAGACAGTTTCAGAGAGTTTCAGAGAGTGTCAGAGAGTTTCAGAGAGAGTCAGTGAGTGTCAGAGAGTGTCAAAGAGTGTCACATTGTTTCAGAGTGTCAGAGAGTTTCAGAGAGAGTCAGTGAGTGTCAGAGAGTGTCAAAGAGTGTCACAGAGTTTCAGAGAGTGTCAGAGAGCGTCAGAGAGTGTCAGAGAGTTTCAGAGAGTGTCAGAGAGTTTCAGAGAGTTTCTGAGAGTTTCTGAGTGTGTCGGAGTGTGTCTGAGAGAGTCAGAGAGTATCTGAGAGTGTCACAGAGTGTCAGAGAGTGTCAGAGATTTTCAGAGAGTTTCAGAGATGTTCAGAGAGTGTCAGAGAGTTTCAGAGAGAGTCAGTGAGTGTCAGAGAGTGTCAAAGTGTGTCACAGAGTTTCAGAGAGTGTCAGAGAGCGTCAGATAGTGTCAGAGAGTTTCAGAGAGTGTCAGAGTGTTTCAGAGACTTTCTGAGAGTATCAGAGAGTTCCAGAGAGTTTCAGAGAGTGTCAGAGAGTGTCAGAGAGTTTCAGAGAGTGTCAGGGAGTGTCAGAGAGTGTCAGAGAGTTTCAGAAAGGGTCAGACAGTGTCAAAGAGTGTCAAAGAGTTTCAGAGAGTGTCAGAGAGTTTCAGAGAGTGTGAGAGAGTTTCAGTGAGCTTCTGAGAGTTTCTGAGAGTGTCAGAGAGTTACAAAGAGTTTCAGAGAGTGTCAGAAAGTTTCAGAGAGTGTCCGAGAGGTTCAGAGAGTTTCAGAGGGTGTCACAGAGTGTCAGAGAGTTTCAGAAAGCTTCAGAGAGTGTCAGGGAGTGTCAGAGAGTGTCAGAGACTGTCGGAGGGTTTCAGAGAGTGTCAGAGAGTGTCAGAGAGTCTCTGTGAGTGCAAGAGAGTGTCAGAGTCTTTCAGAGAGTGTCACAGAGTTTCAGAGAGTGTCAGAGATTTTCAGAGTGTTTCAGAGATGTTCAGAGAGTTTCAGAGAGTGTCAGAAAGTTTCAGAGAGTGTCAGAGAGTTTCAGAGAGTGTCACAGAGTGTCAGAGTGATTCAGAGAGATTCAGAGAGTGTCAGAGATTGTCAGAGAGTGTCAGACAGTTTCAGAGAGTTTCAGAGAGTGTCAGAGAGTTTCAGAGAGAGTCAGTGAGTGTCAGAGAGTGTCAAAGAGTGTCACATTGTTTCAGAGAGTGTCAGAGTTTCAGAGAGAGTCAGTGAGTGTCAGAGAGTGTCAAAGAGTGTCACAGAGTTTCAGAGAGTGTCAGAGAGCGTCAGAGAGTGTCAGAGAGTTTCAGAGAGTGTCAGAGAGTTTCAGAGAGTTTCTGAGAGTTTCTGAGTGTGTCGGAGTGTGTCTGAGAGAGTCAGAGAGTATCTGAGAGTGTCACAGAGTGTCAGAGAGTGTCAGAGATTTTCAGAGAGTTTCAGAGATGTTCAGAGAGTGTCAGAGAGTGTCAGAAAGTTTCTGAGAGTGTCAGAGAGTGTCAGGGAGTTTGAGAGAGTTACAGAGTGTCACAGAGTGTCAGAGAGTTGCAGAGAGATTCAGAGAGTGTCACAGAGTGACACAGAGTTGCAGAGAGTGTCAGAGAGTGTCCGAGAGTTTCAGAAAGATTCAGATAGTGTCAGAGAGTTTCAGAAAGTGTCAGAGAGTTTCAGAGAGTGTCCGAGAGTGTCAGGGAGTTTCAGAGAGTTACAGAGTGTCAGAGAGTTTCAGAGAGATTCAGAGAGTGTCAGAGAGTGTCAGAAAGTTTCAGAGAGTGTCAGAGAGTGTCAGGGAGTTTCAGAGAGTTACAGAGTGTCACAGAGTGTCAGAGAGTTTCAGAGAGATTCAGAGAGTGTCACAGAGTGACACAGAGTTGCAGAGTGTTTCAGAGAGTGTCCGAGAGTTTCAGAAAGTGTCAGATACTGTCAGAGAGTTTCAGAAAGTGTCAGAGAGTGTCAGAGAGTGTCTGAGAATGTCAGAGAGTGTCAGAGTGTTTCAGAGAGTTTCACAGAGTTTCAGAGAGTGTCAGAGATTTTCAGAGAGTTTCAGAGATCTTCAGAGAGTGTCAGAGAGTGCGAGAAAGTTTCAGAGAGTTTGACAGAGTGTCGGAGATTTTCAGAGAGATTCAGAGAGTGTCCGAGAGATTCAGAAAGTGTCAGATAGTGTCAGAGAGTTTCAGAGATCTTCAGAGAGTGTCTGAGAGTGTCTGAGAGTGCCAGAGATTGTCAGAGAGTTTCAGAGAGTGTCAGAGAGTGTCAGAGAGTTTCAGAGAGTTTCAGAGAGTGTCAGAGAGTGTCAGAGAGTGTCAGAGAGTTTCAGAGAGTTTCAGAGAGCTTCAGAGAGTTTTGGAGAGTGTCAGAAAGTTTCAGAGATTGTCACAGAGAGTCAGAGTGATTCAGAGAGATTCAGAGAGTGTCAGAGATTGTCAGAGAGTTTCAGACAGTTTCAGAGAGTTTCACAGAGTGTCAGAGGGTGTCACAGAGAGTCAGTGAGTGTCAGAGAGTGTCAAAGTGTTTCACAGAGTTTCAGAGAGTGTCAGAGAGCGTCAGATAGTGTCAGAGAGTTTCAGAGAGTGTCAGAGTGTTTCAGAGACTTTCTGAGAGTGTCAGAGAGTTCCAGAGAGTTTCTGAGAGTTTCTGAGTGTGTCAGAGAGTGTCTGAGAGAGTCAGAGAGTATCTGAGAGCGTCACATAGAGTCAGAGAGTGTCAGAGATTTTCAGAGAGTTTCAGAGATGTTCAGAGAGTGTCCGAGAGTTTCAGAAAGAGTCAGATAGTGTCAGAGAGTTTCAGAAAGTGTCAGAGAGTGTCAGAGAGTGTCTGAGAGTGTGAGAGAGTGTCAGAGTCTTTCAGAGAGTGTCACGGAGTGTCAGAGAGTGTCAGAGAGTGCCAGAAAGTTTCAGAGAGTGTCACAGAGTGTCGGAGAGTTTCAGAGAGATTCAGAGAGTGTCCGAGAGATTCAGAAAGTGTCAGATAGTGTCAGAGAGTTTCAGAAAGTGTCACAGAGTGTCAGAGATTGTCTGGGAGTGTCAGAGAGTGTCAGAGAGTTTCAGAGAGTGTCAGAGAGTGTCAGAGAGTTTCAGAGAGTCTCAGATACTGTCAGAGTGTCAGAGAGTGTCTGAGAGTGTCTGAGAGTTTCAGAGAGTGTCAGAGAGTTTCAGAGAGCTTCTGAGAGTTTCTGAGAGTGTCAGAGAGTTACACAGAGTTTCAGAGAGTTTGAGAGAGTGTCAGAAAGTTTCAGAGAGTGTCGGAGAGTTTCAGAGAGTTTCAGAGGGTGTCACAGAGTGTCAGAGAGTTTCAGAAAGCTTCAGAGAGTGTCAGGGAGTGTCAGAGAGTGTCAGAGCGTTTCAGAGAGTTTCAGAGAGAGCCAGACAGTGTCTGAGAGTGTCAAAGAGTGTCAAAGAGTTTCAGAGAGTGTCAGAGAGTGTCAGAGAGTGTCAGAGGGTTTCAGAGAGTGTCAGAGAGTTTCAGAGAATTGCTGAGAGTGTCAGAGAGTGCCTGAGAGTTTCTGACAGGTTCTGAGTGTGCCGGAGAGTGTCAGAGAGTGTCAGAGTGTTTCAGAGAGTGTCACAGAGTTTCAGAGAGTGTCAGAGATTTTCAGAGTGTTTCAGAGATCTTCAGAGAGTGTCAGTGAGTGCCACAGAGTGTCAGTGAGTGTCAGAGAGTTTCAGAGAGTGTCAGAGATTTTCAGAGAGTTTCAGAGATCTTCAGAGAGTGTCAGAGAGTGCCAGAAAGTTTCAGAGAGTGTCACAGAGTGTCGGAGAGTTTCAGAGAGATTCAGAGAGTGTCCGAGAGATTCAGACAGTGTCAGATAGCGTCAGAGAGTTTCAGAATGTTTCAGAGAGTGTCAGAGAGTGTCTGAGAGTGTCAGAGATTGTCAGAGAGTTTCAGAGAGTGTCAGAGAGTTTCAGAGAGTTTCAGAGAGTGTCAGAGAGTGTCAGAGAGTGTCAGAGAGCTTCAGACAATGTCAGGGAGTGTCAGAGAGTTTCAGAGAGTGTCAGGGATTGTCAGAGAGTGTCAGAGAGTTTCAGAAAGGGTCAGACAGTGTCAAAGAGTGTCAGAGAGTTTCAGACATCTTCTGAGAGTTTCTGAGAGTGTCAGAGAGTTTCAGAGAGTGTCCGAGAGGTTCAGAGAGTTTCAGAGGGTGTCACAGATTGTCAGAGAGTTTCAGAAAGCTTCAGACAGTGTCAGGGAGTGTCAGAGAGTGTCAGAGAGTGTCAGAGGGTTTCAGAGAGTGTCAGAGAGTGTCAGAGAGTCTCTGAGAGTGTAAGAGAGTGTCAGAGTCTTTCAGAGAGTGTCACAGAGTTTCAGAGAGTGTCAGAGATTTTCAGAGTGTTTCAGAGATGTTCAGAGAGTTTCAGAGAGTGTCAGAAAGTTTCAGAGAGTGTCAGAGAGTTTCAGAGAGTGTCACAGAGAGTCAGAGTGATTCAGAGAGATTCAGAGAGTGTCAGAGAGTGTCAGACAGTTTCAGAGTGTTTCAGAGAGTGTCAGAGAGGTTCAGAGAGAGTCAGTGAGTGTCAGAGAGTGTGAAAGAGTGTCACAGAGTTTCAGAGAGTGTCACAGAGTTTCAGAGAGTGTCAGAGAGCGTCAGAGAGTGTCAGAGAGTTTCAGAGAGTGTCAGAGAGTTTCAGAGACTTTCTGAGAGTGTCAGAGAGTTCCAGAGAGTTTCTGAGAGTTTCCGAGAGTGTCGGAGTGTGTCTGAGAGAGTCAGAGAGTATCTGAGAGTGTCACAGAGTGTCAGAGAGTGTCAGAGATTTTCAGAGAGTTTCAGAAATGTTCAAAGAGTGTCAGAGAGTGTGAGAAAGTTTCAGAGAGAGTCAGAGAGTGTCAGAGTCTTTCAGAGAGTGTCACAGAGTTTCAGAGAGTGTCAGAGATTTTCAGCGAGTGCCAGAGATCTTCAGAGAGTGTCAGAGAGTGCCAGAAAGTTTCAGAGAGTGTCACAGAGTGTCGGAGAGATTCAGAGAGATTCAGAGAGTGTCCGAGAGATTCAGAAAGTGTCAGATAGTGTCAGAGAGTTTCAGAAAGTGTCAGAGAGTGTCAGAGAGTGTCTGAGAGTGTCAGAGATTGTCAGAGAGTTTCAGAGTGTGTCAGAGAGTGTCAGAGAGTGTCAGAGAGTTTCAGACAGTGTCAGGGAGTGTCAGAGAGTGTCAGAGAGTTTCAGATAGAGTCAGACAGTGTCTGAGATTGTCAAAGAGTGTCAAAGAGTTTCAGAGAGTGTCAGAGAGTTTCAGAGAGTGTCAGGGAGTGTCAGAGAGTGTCAGAGAGTTTCAGAGAGAGTCAGACAGTGTCTGAGAGTGTCAAAGAGTGTCAAAGAGTTTCAGAGAGTGTCAGAGAGTGTCTGAGAGTTTCAGAGAGTTTCAGAGAGTGTCAAAGAGTTTCAGAGAGTTTCTGAGAATGTCAGAGACTGCCAGAGAGTTTCTGAGAGTTTCTGAGTGTGTCGAAGTGTGTCTCGGGGGTCAGAGAGTATCTAAGTGTGTCACAGAGTGCCAGAGAGTGTCAGAGATTTTCAGAGAGTTTCAGAGATGTTCAGAGAGTGTCAGAGAGTGTCAGAAAGTTTCAGAGAGTGTCAGAGAGTGTCAGGGAGTTTCAGAGAGTTACAGAGTGTCACAGAGTGTCAGAGAGTTGCAGAGAGATTCAGAGAGTGTCACAGAGTGACACAGAGTTGCAGAGTGTGTCAGAGAGTGTCCGAGAGTTTCAGAAAGTGTCAGATACTGTCAGAGAGTTTCAGAGAGTGTCAGAGATTTTCAGAGAGTTTCAGAGATCTTCAGAGAGAATCAGAGAGTGTGAGAAAGTTTCAGAGAGTGTGACAGAGTGTCGGAGAGTTTCAGAGAGATTCAGAGAGTGTCCGAGAAATTCAGAAAGTGTCAGATAGTGTCAGAGAGTTTCAGAGATCTTCAGAGAGTGTCTGAGAGTGTCTGAGAGTGCCAGAGATTGTCAGAGAGTTTCAGAGAGTGTCAGAGAGTGTCAGAGAGTTTCAGAGTGTTTCGGAGAGTGTCAGAGAGTGTCAGAGAGTTTCAGAGAGCATAAGAGACTTTCGGAGAGTGTCAGAAAGTTTCAGAGAGTGTCAGAGAGTTTCAGAGAGTGTCACAGAGAGTCAGAGTGATTCAGAGAGATTCAGAGAGTGTCAGAGATTGTCAGAGAGTTTCAGACAGTTTCAGAGAGTTTCAGAGAGTGTCAGAGAGTTTCAGAGAGAGTCAGTGAGTGTCAGAGAGTGTCAAAGTGTGTCACAGAGTTTCAGAGAGTGTCAGAGAGCGTCAGATAGTGTCAGAGAGTTTCAGAGAGTGTCAGAGTGTTTCAGAGGCTTTCTGAGAGTATCAGAGTTCCAGAGAGTTTCTGAGAGTTTCTGAGTGTGTCAGAGTGTGTCTGAGAGAGTCAGAGAGTATCTGAGAGCGTCACAGAGTGTCAGAGAGTGTCAGAGATTTTCAGAGAGTTTCAGAGATGTTCAGAGAGTGTCAGAGAGTGTCAGAAAGTTTCAGAGAGTGTCAGAGAGTGTCAGGGACTTTCAGAGAGTTTCAGAGAGTGTCACAGAGTGTCAGAGCTTTTCAGAGAGATTCAGAGAGTGTCAGAGAGTGTCACATAGTGTCATAGAGTTGCAGAGTGTGTCAGACAGTGTCCGAGAGTTTCAGAAAGAGTCAGATAGTGTCAGAGTGTGTCAGAGAGTTTCAGAGAGTTTCAGAGAGTGTCAGAGAGTGTCAGAGAGCTTCAGACAGTGTCAGAGATTGTCAAAGAGTGTCAAAGAGTTTCAGAGAGTGTCAGGGAGTGTCAGAGAGTGTCAGAGAGTTTCAGAAAGGGTCAGACAGTGTCAAAGAGTGTCAAAGAGTTTCAGAGAGTGTCAGAGATTTTCAGAGAGTGTCAGAGAGTTTCAGTGAGCTTTTGAGAGTTTCTGAGAGTGTCAGAGATTTACAAAGAGTTTCAGAGAGTTTCAGAGAGTGTCAGAAAGTTTCAGAGAGTGTCCGAGAGGTTCAGAAAGCTTCAGAGAGTGTCAGGGAGTGTCAGAGAGTGTCAGAGAGTTTCAGAGAGTTTCAGAGAGAGTCAGACAGTGTTTGAGAGTGTCAGAGGGTTTCAGAGATTGTCAGAGAGTTTCAGAGAATTTCTGAGAGTGTCAGAGAGTGCCTGAGAGTTTCTGACAGGTTCTGAGTGTGCCGGAGAGTGTCAGAGAGTGTCAGAGTGTTTCAGAGAGTGTCACAGAGTTTCAGAGAGTGTCAGAGATTTTCAGAGTGTTTCAGAGATCTTCAGAGAGTGTCAGAGAGTGCCAGAAAGTTTCAGAGAGTGTCAGAGAGTGCCGGAGAGTTTCAGAGAGATTCAGACAGTGTCCGAGAGATTCAGAAAGTGTCAGATAGCGTCAGAGAGTTTCAGAATTTTTCAGAGAGTGTCAGCGAGTGTCTGAGAGCGTCAGAGATTGTCAGAGAGTTTCAGAGAGTGTCAGAGTGTGTCAGAGAGTGTCAGAGAGTTTCAGAGAGTGCCAGGGAGTGTCAGAGAGTGTCAGAGAGTTTCAGAAAGGGTCAGACAGTGTCAAAGAGTGTCAAAGAGTTTCAGAGAGTGTCAGGGAGTGTCAGAGAGTGTCAGAGAGTTTCAGAAAGGGTCAGACAGTGTCAAAGAGTGTCAAAGAGTTTCAGAGAGTGTCAGAGATTTTCAGAGAGTGTCAGAGAGTTTCAGTGAGCTTTTGAGAGTTTCTGAGAGTGTCAGAGATTTACAAAGAGTTTCAGAGAGTTTCAGAGAGTGTCAGAAAGTTTCAGAGAGTGTCCGAGAGGTTCAGAAAGCTTCAGAGAGTGTCAGGGAGTGTCAGAGAGTGTCAGAGAGTTTCAGAGAGTTTCAGAGAGAGTCAGACAGTGTTTGAGAGTGTCAGAGGGTTTCAGAGATTGTCAGAGAGTTTCAGAGAATTTCTGAGAGTGTCAGAGAGTGCCTGAGAGTTTCTGACAGGTTCTGAGTGTGCCGGAGAGTGTCAGAGAGTGTCAGAGTGTTTCAGAGAGTGTCACAGAGTTTCAGAGAGTGTCAGAGATTTTCAGAGTGTTTCAGAGATCTTCAGAGAGTGTCAGAGAGTGCCAGAAAGTTTCAGAGAGTGTCAGAGAGTGCCGGAGAGTTTCAGAGAGATTCAGACAGTGTCCGAGAGATTCAGAAAGTGTCAGATAGCGTCAGAGAGTTTCAGAATTTTTCAGAGAGTGTCAGAGAGTGTCTGAGAGCGTCAGAGATTGTCAGAGAGTTTCAGAGAGTGTCAGAGTGTGTCAGAGAGTGTCAGAGAGTTTCAGAGAGTGCCAGGGAGTGTCAGAGAGTGTCAGAGAGTTTCAGAAAGGGTCAGACAGTGTCAAAGAGTGTCAAAGAGTTTCAGAGAGTGTCAGAGAGTTTCAGAGAGTGTCAGAGAGTTTCAGTGAGCTTCTGAGAGTTTCTGAGAGTGTCAGAGAGTTACAAAGAGTTTCAGAGAGTTTCAGAGAGTGTCAGAAAGTTTCAGAGAGTGTCCGAGAGGTTCAGAAAGCTTCAGAGAGTGTCAGGGAGTGTCAGAGAGTGTCAGAGTGTTTCAGAGAGTTTCAGAGAATTTCTGAGAGTGTCAGAGAGTGCCTGAGAGTTTCTGACAGGTTCTGAGTGTGCCGGAGAGTGTCAGAGAGTGTCAGAGTGTTTCCGAGAGTGCCACAGAGTTTCAGAGAGTGTCAGCGATTTTCAGAGTGTTTCAGAGACCTTCAGAGAGTGTCAGTGAGTGCCACAGAGTGTCAGTGAGTGTCAGAGAGTTTCAGAGAGTGTCAGAGATTTTCAGAGAGTTACAGAGATCTTCAGAGAGTGTCAGAGAGTGCCAGAAAGTTTCAGAGAGTGTCACAGAGTGTCGGAGAGTTTCAGAGAGATTCAGACAGTGTCCGAGAGATTCAGAAAGTGTCAGATAGCGTCAGAGAGTTTCAGAATTTTTCAGAGAGTGTCAGAGAGTGTCTGAGAGCGTCAGAGATTGTCAGAGAGTTTCAGAGAGTGTCAGAGAGTGTCAGAGAGTTTCAGAGAGTTTCAGAGAGTGTCAGAGAGTGTCAGAGAGCTTCAGACAGTGTCAGAGATTGTCAAAGAGTGTCAAAGAGTTTCAGAGAGTGTCAGAGAGTGTCAGAGAGTTTCAGAGAGTGTCAGGATGTGTCAGAGAGTGTCAGAGAGTTCCAGAAAGGGTCAGACAGTGTCAAAGAGTGTCAAAGAGTTTCAGAGAGTGTCAGAGATTTTCAGAGAGTGTCAGAGAGTTTCAGTGAGCTTCTGAGAGTTTCTGAGAGTGTCAGAGAGTTACAAAGAGTTTCAGAGAGTTTCAGAGTGTGTCAGAAAGTTTCAGAGAGTGTCCGAGAGGTTCAGAGAGCTTCAGAGAGTGTCAGGGAGTGTCAGAGAGTGTCAGAGAGTTTCAGAGAGTGTCAGAGAGTCTCTGAGAGTGTAAGAGAGTGTCAGAGTCTTTCAGAGAGTGTCACAGAGTTTCAGAGAGTGTCAGAGATTTTCAGAGAGTGTCAGAGAGTGTCAGAGAGTCTCTGAGAGTGTAAGAGAGTGTCAGAGTCTTTCAGAGAGTGTCACAGAGTTTCAGAGAGTGTCAGAGGGTTTCAGAGAGTGTCAGAGAGTGTCAGAGAGTCTCTGAGAGTGTAAGAGAGTGTCAGAGTCTTTCAGAGAGTGTCACAGAGTTTCAGAGAGTGTCAGAGATTTTCAGAGTGTTTCAGAGATGTTCAGAGAGTTTCAGAGAGTGTCAGAAAGTTTCAGAGAGTGTCAGAGAGTTTCAGAGAGTGTCAGAGATTGTCAGAGAGTGTCAGACAGTTTCAGAGTGTTTCAGAGAGTGTCAGAGAGTTTCAGAGAGAGTCAGTGAGTGTCAGAGAGTGTGAAAGAGTGTCACAGAGTTTCAGAGAGTGTCAGAGAGCGTCAGAGAGTGTCAGAGAGTTTCAGAGAGTGTCAGAGAGTTTCAGAGACTTTCTGAGAGTGTCAGAGAGTTCCAGAGAGTTTCTGAAAGTTTCCGAGAGTGTCGGAGTGTGTCTGAGAGAGTCAGAGAGTATCTGAGAGTGTCACAGAGTGTCAGAGAGTGTCAGAGATTTTCAGAGAGTTTCAGAGATGTTCAGAGAGTGTCAGAGAGTGTGAGAAAGTTTCAGAGAGAGTCAGAGAGTGTCAGAGTCTTTCAGAGAGTGTCACAGAGTTTCAGAGAGTGTCAGAGATTTTCAGCGAGTGCCAGAGATCTTCAGAGAGTGTCAGAGAGTGCCAGAAAGTTTCAGAGAGTGTCACAGAGTGTCGGAGAGTTTCAGAGAGATTCAGAGAGTGTCCGAGAGATTCGGAAAGTGTCAGATAGTGTCAGAGAGTTTCAGAAAGTGTCAGAGAGTGTCAGAGAGTGTCTGAGAGTGTCAGAGATTGTCAGAGAGTTTCAGAGTGTGTCAGAGAGTGTCAGAGAGTGTCAGAGAGTTTCAGACAGTGTCAGGGAGTGTCAGAGAGTGTCAGAGAGTTTCAGATAGAGTCAGACAGTGTCTGAGATTGTCAAAGAGTGTCAAAGAGTTTCAGAGAGTGTCAGAGAGTTTCAGAGAGTGTCAGGGAGTGTCAGAGAGTGTCAGAGAGTTTCAGAGAGAGTCAGACAGTGTCTGAGAGTGTCAAAGAGTGTCAAAGAGTTTCAGAGAGTGTCAGAGAGTGTCTGAGAGTTTCAGAGAGTTTCAGAGAGTGTCAAAGAGTTTCAGGGAGTTTCTGAGTGTGTCGAAGTGTGTCTCGGGGGTCAGAGAGTATCTAAGAGTGTCACAGAGTGCCAGAGAGTGTCAGAGATTTTCAGAGAGTTTCAGAGATGTTCAGAGAGTGTCAGAGAGTGTCCGAAAGTTTCAGAGAGTGTCAGAGAGTGTCAGGGAGTTTCAGAGAGTTACAGAGTGTCACAGAGTGTCACAGAGTGTCAGAGAGTTGCAGAGAGATTCAGAGAGTGTCACAGAGTGACACAGAGTTGCAGAGTGTGTCAGAGAGTGTCCGAGAGTTTCAGAAAGTGTCAGATACTGTCAGAGAGTTTCAGAGAGTGTCAGAGATTTTCAGAGAGTTTCAGAGATCTTCAGAGAGAATCAGAGAGTGTGAGAAAGTTTCAGAGAGTGTGACAGAGTGTCGGAGAGTTTCAGAGAGATTCAGAGAGTGTCCGAGAAATTCAGAAAGTGTCAGATAGTGTCAGAGAGTTTCAGAGATCTTCAGAGAGTGTCTGAGAGTGTCTGAGAGTGCCAGAGATTGTCACAGAGTTTCAGAGAGTGTCAGAGAGTGTCAGAGAGTTTCAGAGTGTTTCGGAGAGTGTCAGAGAGTGTCAGAGAGTTTCAGAGAGCATAAGTGAGTTTCGGAGAGTGTCAGAAAGTTTCAGAGAGTGTCAGAGAGTTTCAGAGAGTGTCACAGAGAGTCAGAGTGATTCAGAGAGATTCAGAGAGTGTCAGAGATTGTCAGAGAGTTTCAGACAGTTTCAGAGAGTTTCAGAGAGTTTCAGAGAGTGTCAGAGATTTTCAGAGAGAGTCAGTGAGTGTCAGAGAGTGTCAAAGTGTGTCACAGAGTTTCAGAGAGTGTCAGAGAGCGTCAGATAGTGTCAGAGAGTTTCAGAGAGTGTCAGAGTGTTTCAGAGGCTTTCTGAGAGTATCAGAGTTCCAGAGAGTTTCTGAGAGTTTCTGAGTGTGTCAGAGTGTGTCTGAGAGAGTCAGAGAGTATCTGAGAGCGTCACAGAGTGTCAGAGAGTGTCAGAGATTTTCAGAGAGTTTCAGAGATGTTCAGAGAGTGTCAGAGAGTGTCAGAAAGTTTCAGAGAGTGTCAGAGAGTGTCAGGGACTTTCAGAGAGTTTCAGAGAGTGTCACAGAGTGTCAGAGCTTTTCAGAGAGATTCAGAGAGTGTCAGAGAGTGTCACATAGTGTCATAGAGTTGCAGAGTGTGTCAGACAGTGTCCGAGAGTTTCAGAAAGAGTCAGATAGTGTCAGAGAGTTTCAGAAAGTGTCACAGAATGTCAGAGATTGTCTGAGAGTGTCAGAGAGTGTCAGAGAGGGTCTGAGAGTGTGAGAGAGTGTCAGAGTCTTTCAGAGAGTGTCACAGAGTTTCAGAGAGTGTCAGAGAGTGCCAGAAAGTTTCAGAGAGTGTCACAGAGTGTCGGAGAGTTTCAGAGAGATTCAGAGAGAATGTCCGAGAGATTCAGAAAGTGTCAGATAGTGTCAGAGAGTTTCAGAAAGTGTCACAGAGTGTCGGAGAGTTTCAGAGAGATTCAGAGAGAATGTCCGAGAGTTTCAGAAAGTGTCACAGAGTGTCAGAGAGTGTCAGAGAGTTTCAGAGAGTGTCAGAGAGTGTCAGAGACTTTCAGAGAGTTTCAGAGAGTGTCAGAGACTTTCAGAGAGTCTCAGATACTGTCAGAGAGTGTCAGAGAGTGTCTGAGAGTGTCAGAGACTTTCAGAGAGCTTCTGAGAGTTTCTGAGAGTGTCAGAGAGTTACAAAGAGTTTCAGAGAGTTTCAGAGAGTGTCAGAAAGTTTCAGAGAGTGTCAGAGTGTTTCAGAGGCTTTCTGAGAGTATCAGAGTTCCAGAGAGTTTCTGAGAGTTTCTGAGTGTGTCAGAGTGTGTCTGAGAGAGTCAGAGAGTATCTGAGAGCGTCACAGAGTGTCAGAGAGTGTCAGAGATTTTCAGAGAGTTTCAGAGATGTTCAGAGAGTGTCAGAGAGTGTCAGAAAGTTTCAGAGAGTGTCAGAGAGTGTCAGGGACTTTCAGAGAGTTTCAGAGAGTGTCACAGAGTGTCAGAGCTTTTCAGAGAGATTCAGAGAGTGTCAGAGAGTGTCACATAGTGTCATAGAGTTGCAGAGTGTGTCAGACAGTGTCCGAGAGTTTCAGAAAGAGTCAGATAGTGTCAGAGAGTTTCAGAAAGTGTCACAGAATGTCAGAGATTGTCTGAGAGTGTCAGAGAGTGTCAGAGAGTGTCTGAGAGTGTGAGAGAGTGTCAGAGTCTTTCAGAGAGTGTCACAGAGTTTCAGAGAGTGTCAGAGAGTGCCAGAAAGTTTCAGAGAGTGTCACAGAGTGTCGGAGAGTTTCAGAGAGATTCAGAGAGAATGTCCGAGAGATTCAGAAAGTGTCAGATAGTGTCAGAGAGTTTCAGAAAGTGTCACAGAGTGTCAGAGAGTGTCAGAGAGTTTCAGAGAGTGTCAGAGAGTGTCAGAGAGTGTCAGAGACTTTCAGAGAGTTTCAGAGAGTGTCAGAGACTTTCAGAGAGTCTCAGATACTGTCAGAGAGTGTCAGAGAGTGTCTGAGAGTGTCAGAGACTTTCAGAGAGCTTCTGAGAGTTTCTGAGAGTGTCAGAGAGTTACAAAGAGTTTCAGAGAGTTTCAGAGAGTGTCAGAAAGTTTCAGAGAGTGACGGAGAGTTTCAGAGAGTTTCAGAGGGTGTCACAGAGTGTCAGAGAGTTTCAGAAAGTTTCAGAGAGTGTCAGAGAGTGTCAGAGAGTGTCAGAGAGTTTCAGAGAGTTTCAGAGAGAGCCAGACAGTGTCTGAGAGTGTCAAAGAGTGTCAAAGAGTTTCAGAGAGTGTCAGAGAGTGTCAGAGAGTGTCAGAGGGTTTCAGAGAGTGTCAGAGAGTTTCAGAGAATTTCTGAGAGTGTCAGAGAGTGCCTGAGAGTTTCTGACAGGTTCTGAGTGTGCCGGAGAGTGTCAGAGAGTGTCAGAGTGTTTCCGAGAGTGCCACAGAGTTTCAGAGAGTGTCAGAGATTTTCAGAGTGTTTCAGAGATCTTCAGAGAGTGTCAGTGAGTGCCACAGAGTGTCAGTGAGTGTCAGAGAGTTTCAGAGAGTGTCAGAGATTTTCAGAGAGTTACAGAGAGTGTCAGAGAGTGTCAGGGACTTTCAGAGAGTTTCAGAGAGTGTCACAGAGTGTCAGAACTTTTCAGAGAGATTCAGAGAGTGTCAGAGAGTGTCACATAGTGTCATAGAGTTGCAGAGTGTGTCAGACAGTGTCCGAGAGTTTCAGAAAGAGTCAGATAGTGTCAGAGAGTTTCAGAAAGTGTCACAGAATGTCAGAGATTGTCTGAGAGTGTCAGAGAGTGTCAGAGAGTGTCTGAGAGTGTGAGAGAGTGTCAGAGTCTTTCAGAGAGTGTCACAGAGTTTCAGAGAGTGTCAGAGAGTGCCAGAAAGTTTCAGAGAGTGTCACAGAGTGTCGGAGAGTTTCAGAGAGATTCAGAGAGAATGTCCGAGAGATTCAGAAAGTGTCAGATAGTGTCAGAGAGTTTCAGAAAGTGTCACAGAGTGTCAGAGAGTGTCAGAGAGTTTCAGAGAGTGTCAGAGAGTGTCAGAGACTTTCAGAGAGTTTCAGAGAGTGTCAGAGACTTTCAGAGAGTCTCAGATACTGTCAGAGAGTGTCAGAGAGTGTCTGAGAGTGTCAGAGACTTTCAGAGAGCTTCTGAGTGTTTCGGAGAGTGTCAGAGAGTGTCAGAGAGTTTCAGAGAGCATAAGTGAGTTTCGGAGAGTGTCAGAAAGTTTCAGAGAGTGTCAGAGAGTTTCAGAGAGTGTCACAGAGAGTCAGAGTGATTCAGAGAGATTCAGAGAGTGTCAGAGATTGTCAGAGAGTTTCAGACAGTTTCAGAGAGTTTCAGAGAGTTTCAGAGAGTGTCAGAGATTTTCAGAGAGAGTCAGTGAGTGTCAGAGAGTGTCAAAGTGTGTCACAGAGTTTCAGAGAGTGTCAGAGAGCGTCAGATAGTGTCAGAGAGTTTCAGAGAGTGTCAGAGTGTTTCAGAGGCTTTCTGAGAGTATCAGAGTTCCAGAGAGTTTCTGAGAGTTTCTGAGTGTGTCAGAGTGTGTCTGAGAGAGTCAGAGAGTATCTGAGAGCGTCACAGAGTGTCAGAGAGTGTCAGAGATTTTCAGAGAGTTTCAGAGATGTTCAGAGAGTGTCAGAGAGTGTCAGAAAGTTTCAGAGAGTGTCAGAGAGTGTCAGGGACTTTCAGAGAGTTTCAGAGAGTGTCACAGAGTGTCAGAGCTTTTCAGAGAGATTCAGAGAGTGTCAGAGAGTGTCACATAGTGTCATAGAGTTGCAGAGTGTGTCAGACAGTGTCCGAGAGTTTCAGAAAGAGTCAGATAGTGTCAGAGAGTTTCAGAAAGTGTCACAGAATGTCAGAGATTGTCTGAGAGTGTCAGAGAGTGTCAGAGAGGGTCTGAGAGTGTGAGAGAGTGTCAGAGTCTTTCAGAGAGTGTCACAGAGTTTCAGAGAGTGTCAGAGAGTGCCAGAAAGTTTCAGAGAGTGTCACAGAGTGTCGGAGAGTTTCAGAGAGATTCAGAGAGAATGTCCGAGAGATTCAGAAAGTGTCAGATAGTGTCAGAGAGTTTCAGAAAGTGTCACAGAGTGTCGGAGAGTTTCAGAGAGATTCAGAGAGAATGTCCGAGAGTTTCAGAAAGTGTCACAGAGTGTCAGAGAGTGTCAGAGAGTTTCAGAGAGTGTCAGAGAGTGTCAGAGACTTTCAGAGAGTTTCAGAGAGTGTCAGAGACTTTCAGAGAGTCTCAGATACTGTCAGAGAGTGTCAGAGAGTGTCTGAGAGTGTCAGAGACTTTCAGAGAGCTTCTGAGAGTTTCTGAGAGTGTCAGAGAGTTACAAAGAGTTTCAGAGAGTTTCAGAGAGTGTCAGAAAGTTTCAGAGAGTGTCAGAGTGTTTCAGAGGCTTTCTGAGAGTATCAGAGTTCCAGAGAGTTTCTGAGAGTTTCTGAGTGTGTCAGAGTGTGTCTGAGAGAGTCAGAGAGTATCTGAGAGCGTCACAGAGTGTCAGAGAGTGTCAGAGATTTTCAGAGAGTTTCAGAGATGTTCAGAGAGTGTCAGAGAGTGTCAGAAAGTTTCAGAGAGTGTCAGAGAGTGTCAGGGACTTTCAGAGAGTTTCAGAGAGTGTCACAGAGTGTCAGAGCTTTTCAGAGAGATTCAGAGAGTGTCAGAGAGTGTCACATAGTGTCATAGAGTTGCAGAGTGTGTCAGACAGTGTCCGAGAGTTTCAGAAAGAGTCAGATAGTGTCAGAGAGTTTCAGAAAGTGTCACAGAATGTCAGAGATTGTCTGAGAGTGTCAGAGAGTGTCAGAGAGTGTCTGAGAGTGTGAGAGAGTGTCAGAGTCTTTCAGAGAGTGTCACAGAGTTTCAGAGAGTGTCAGAGAGTGCCAGAAAGTTTCAGAGAGTGTCACAGAGTGTCGGAGAGTTTCAGAGAGATTCAGAGAGAATGTCCGAGAGATTCAGAAAGTGTCAGATAGTGTCAGAGAGTTTCAGAAAGTGTCACAGAGTGTCAGAGAGTGTCAGAGAGTTTCAGAGAGTGTCAGAGAGTGTCAGAGAGTGTCAGAGACTTTCAGAGAGTTTCAGAGAGTGTCAGAGACTTTCAGAGAGTCTCAGATACTGTCAGAGAGTGTCAGAGAGTGTCTGAGAGTGTCAGAGACTTTCAGAGAGCTTCTGAGAGTTTCTGAGAGTGTCAGAGAGTTACAAAGAGTTTCAGAGAGTTTCAGAGAGTGTCACAGAGTGTCGGAGAGTTTCAGAGAGATTCAGAGAGAATGTCCGAGAGATTCAGAAAGTGTCAGATAGTGTCAGAGAGTTTCAGAAAGTGTCACAGAGTGTCGGAGAGTTTCAGAGAGATTCAGAGAGAATGTCCGAGAGTTTCAGAAAGTGTCACAGAGTGTCAGAGAGTGTCAGAGAGTTTCAGAGAGTGTCAGAGAGTGTCAGAGACTTTCAGAGAGTTTCAGAGAGTGTCAGAGACTTTCAGAGAGTCTCAGATACTGTCAGAGAGTGTCAGAGAGTGTCTGAGAGTGTCAGAGACTTTCAGAGAGCTTCTGAGAGTTTCTGAGAGTGTCAGAGAGTTACAAAGAGTTTCAGAGAGTTTCAGAGAGTGTCAGAAAGTTTCAGAGAGTGTCAGAGTGTTTCAGAGGCTTTCTGAGAGTATCAGAGTTCCAGAGAGTTTCTGAGAGTTTCTGAGTGTGTCAGAGTGTGTCTGAGAGAGTCAGAGAGTATCTGAGAGCGTCACAGAGTGTCAGAGAGTGTCAGAGATTTTCAGAGAGTTTCAGAGATGTTCAGAGAGTGTCAGAGAGTGTCAGAAAGTTTCAGAGAGTGTCAGAGAGTGTCAGGGACTTTCAGAGAGTTTCAGAGAGTGTCACAGAGTGTCAGAGCTTTTCAGAGAGATTCAGAGAGTGTCAGAGAGTGTCACATAGTGTCATAGAGTTGCAGAGTGTGTCAGACAGTGTCCGAGAGTTTCAGAAAGAGTCAGATAGTGTCAGAGAGTTTCAGAAAGTGTCACAGAATGTCAGAGATTGTCTGAGAGTGTCAGAGAGTGTCAGAGAGTGTCTGAGAGTGTGAGAGAGTGTCAGAGTCTTTCAGAGAGTGTCACAGAGTTTCAGAGAGTGTCAGAGAGTGCCAGAAAGTTTCAGAGAGTGTCACAGAGTGTCGGAGAGTTTCAGAGAGATTCAGAGAGAATGTCCGAGAGATTCAGAAAGTGTCAGATAGTGTCAGAGAGTTTCAGAAAGTGTCACAGAGTGTCAGAGAGTGTCAGAGAGTTTCAGAGAGTGTCAGAGAGTGTCAGAGAGTGTCAGAGACTTTCAGAGAGTTTCAGAGAGTGTCAGAGACTTTCAGAGAGTCTCAGATACTGTCAGAGAGTGTCAGAGAGTGTCTGAGAGTGTCAGAGACTTTCAGAGAGCTTCTGAGAGTTTCTGAGAGTGTCAGAGAGTTACAAAGAGTTTCAGAGAGTTTCAGAGAGTGTCAGAAAGTTTCAGAGAGTGTCGGAGAGTTTCAGAGAGTTTCAGAGGGTGTCACAGAGTGTCAGAGAGTTTCAGAAAGTTTCAGAGAGTGTCAGAGAGTGTCAGAGAGTGTCAGAGAGTTTCAGAGAGTTTCAGAGAGAGCCAGACAGTGTCTGAGAGTGTCAAAGAGTGTCAAAGAGTTTCAGAGAGTGTCAGAGAGTGTCAGAGAGTGTCAGAGGGTTTCAGAGAGTGTCAGAGAGTTTCAGAGAATTTCTGAGAGTGTCAGAGAGTGCCTGAGAGTTTCTGACAGGTTCTGAGTGTGCCGGAGAGTGTCAGAGAGTGTCAGAGTGTTTCCGAGAGTGCCACAGAGTTTCAGAGAGTGTCAGAGATTTTCAGAGTGTTTCAGAGATCTTCAGAGAGTGTCAGTGAGTGCCACAGAGTGTCAGTGAGTGTCAGAGAGTTTCAGAGAGTGTCAGAGATTTTCAGAGAGTTACAGAGAGTGTCAGAGAGTGTCAGGGACTTTCAGAGAGTTTCAGAGAGTGTCACAGAGTGTCAGAACTTTTCAGAGAGATTCAGAGAGTGTCAGAGAGTGTCACATAGTGTCATAGAGTTGCAGAGTGTGTCAGACAGTGTCCGAGAGTTTCAGAAAGAGTCAGATAGTGTCAGAGAGTTTCAGAAAGTGTCACAGAATGTCAGAGATTGTCTGAGAGTGTCAGAGAGTGTCAGAGAGTGTCTGAGAGTGTGAGAGAGTGTCAGAGTCTTTCAGAGAGTGTCACAGAGTTTCAGAGAGTGTCAGAGAGTGCCAGAAAGTTTCAGAGAGTGTCACAGAGTGTCGGAGAGTTTCAGAGAGATTCAGAGAGAATGTCCGAGAGATTCAGAAAGTGTCAGATAGTGTCAGAGAGTTTCAGAAAGTGTCACAGAGTGTCAGAGAGTGTCAGAGAGTTTCAGAGAGTGTCAGAGAGTGTCAGAGACTTTCAGAGAGTTTCAGAGAGTGTCAGAGACTTTCAGAGAGTCTCAGATACTGTCAGAGAGTGTCAGAGAGTGTCTGAGAGTGTCAGAGACTTTCAGAGAGCTTCTGAGAGTTTCTGAGAGTGTCAGAGAGTTACAAAGAGTTTCAGAGAGTTTCAGAGAGTGTCAGAAAGTTTCAGAGAGTGTCGGAGAGTTTCAGAGAGTTTCAGAGGGTGTCACAGAGTGTCAGAGAGTTTCAGAAAGTTTCAGAGAGTGTCAGAGAGTGTCAGAGAGTGTCAGAGAGTTTCAGAGAGTTTCAGAGAGAGCCAGACAGTGTCTGAGAGTGTCAAAGAGTGTCAAAGAGTTTCAGAGAGTGTCAGAGAGTGTCAGAGAGTGTCAGAGGGTTTCAGAGAGTGTCAGAGAGTTTCAGAGAATTTCTGAGAGTGTCAGAGAGTGCCTGAGAGTTTCTGACAGGTTCTGAGTGTGCCGGAGAGTGTCAGAGAGTGTCAGAGTGTTTCCGAGAGTGCCACAGAGTTTCAGAGAGTGTCAGAGATTTTCAGAGTGTTTCAGAGATCTTCAGAGAGTGTCAGTGAGTGCCACAGAGTGTCAGTGAGTGTCAGAGAGTTTCAGAGAGTGTCAGAGATTTTCAGAGAGTTACAGAGAGTGTCAGAGAGTGTCAGGGACTTTCAGAGAGTTTCAGAGAGTGTCACAGAGTGTCAGAACTTTTCAGAGAGATTCAGAGAGTGTCAGAGAGTGTCACATAGTGTCATAGAGTTGCAGAGTGTGTCAGACAGTGTCCGAGAGTTTCAGAAAGAGTCAGATAGTGTCAGAGAGTTTCAGAAAGTGTCACAGAATGTCAGAGATTGTCTGAGAGTGTCAGAGAGTGTCAGAGAGTGTCTGAGAGTGTGAGAGAGTGTCAGAGTCTTTCAGAGAGTGTCACAGAGTTTCAGAGAGTGTCAGAGAGTGCCAGAAAGTTTCAGAGAGTGTCACAGAGTGTCGGAGAGTTTCAGAGAGATTCAGAGAGAATGTCCGAGAGATTCAGAAAGTGTCAGATAGTGTCAGAGAGTTTCAGAAAGTGTCACAGAGTGTCAGAGAGTGTCAGAGAGTTTCAGAGAGTGTCAGAGAGTGTCAGAGACTTTCAGAGAGTTTCAGAGAGTGTCAGAGACTTTCAGAGAGTCTCAGATACTGTCAGAGAGTGTCAGAGAGTGTCTGAGAGTGTCAGAGACTTTCAGAGAGCTTCTGAGAGTTTCTGAGAGTGTCAGAGAGTTACAAAGAGTTTCAGAGAGTTTCAGAGAGTGTCAGAAAGTTTCAGAGAGTGTCGGAGAGTTTCAGAGAGTTTCAGAGGGTGTCACAGAGTGTCAGAGAGTTTCAGAAAGTTTCAGAGAGTGTCAGAGAGTGTCAGAGAGTGTCAGAGAGTTTCAGAGAGTTTCAGAGAGAGCCAGACAGTGTCTGAGAGTGTCAAAGAGTGTCAAAGAGTTTCAGAGAGTGTCAGAGAGTGTCAGAGAGTGTCAGAGGGTTTCAGAGAGTGTCAGAGAGTTTCAGAGAATTTCTGAGAGTGTCAGAGAGTGCCTGAGAGTTTCTGACAGGTTCTGAGTGTGCCGGAGAGTGTCAGAGAGTGTCAGAGTGTTTCCGAGAGTGCCACAGAGTTTCAGAGAGTGTCAGAGATTTTCAGAGTGTTTCAGAGATCTTCAGAGAGTGTCAGTGAGTGCCACAGAGTGTCAGTGAGTGTCAGAGAGTTTCAGAGAGTGTCAGAGATTTTCAGAGAGTTACAGAGAGTGTCAGAGAGTGTCAGGGACTTTCAGAGAGTTTCAGAGAGTGTCACAGAGTGTCAGAACTTTTCAGAGAGATTCAGAGAGTGTCAGAGAGTGTCACATAGTGTCATAGAGTTGCAGAGTGTGTCAGACAGTGTCCGAGAGTTTCAGAAAGAGTCAGATAGTGTCAGAGAGTTTCAGAAAGTGTCACAGAATGTCAGAGATTGTCTGAGAGTGTCAGAGAGTGTCAGAGAGTGTCTGAGAGTGTGAGAGAGTGTCAGAGTCTTTCAGAGAGTGTCACAGAGTTTCAGAGAGTGTCAGAGAGTGCCAGAAAGTTTCAGAGAGTGTCACAGAGTGTCGGAGAGTTTCAGAGAGATTCAGAGAGAATGTCCGAGAGATTCAGAAAGTGTCAGATAGTGTCAGAGAGTTTCAGAAAGTGTCACAGAGTGTCAGAGAGTGTCAGAGAGTTTCAGAGAGTGTCAGAGAGTGTCAGAGACTTTCAGAGAGTTTCAGAGAGTGTCAGAGACTTTCAGAGAGTCTCAGATACTGTCAGAGAGTGTCAGAGAGTGTCTGAGAGTGTCAGAGACTTTCAGAGAGCTTCTGAGAGTTTCTGAGAGTGTCAGAGAGTTACAAAGAGTTTCAGAGAGTTTCAGAGAGTGTCAGAAAGTTTCAGAGAGTGTCGGAGAGTTTCAGAGAGTTTCAGAGGGTGTCACAGAGTGTCAGAGAGTTTCAGAAAGTTTCAGAGAGTGTCAGAGAGTGTCAGAGAGTGTCAGAGAGTTTCAGAGAGTTTCAGAGAGAGCCAGACAGTGTCTGAGAGTGTCAAAGAGTGTCAAAGAGTTTCAGAGAGTGTCAGAGAGTGTCAGAGAGTGTCAGAGGGTTTCAGAGAGTGTCAGAGAGTTTCAGAGAATTTCTGAGAGTGTCAGAGAGTGCCTGAGAGTTTCTGACAGGTTCTGAGTGTGCCGGAGAGTGTCAGAGAGTGTCAGAGTGTTTCCGAGAGTGCCACAGAGTTTCAGAGAGTGTCAGAGATTTTCAGAGTGTTTCAGAGATCTTCAGAGAGTGTCAGTGAGTGCCACAGAGTGTCAGTGAGTGTCAGAGAGTTTCAGAGAGTGTCAGAGATTTTCAGAGAGTTACAGAGATCTTCAGAGAGTGTCAGAGAGTGCCAGAAAGTTTCAGAGAGTGTCACAGAGTGCCGGAGAGTTTCAGAGAGATTCAGAAAGTGTCCGAGAGATTCAGAAAGTGTCAGATAGCGTCAGAGAGTTTCAGAATTTTTCAGAGATTGTCAGAGAGTGTCTGAGAGCGTCAAAGATTGTCAGAGAGTTTCAGAGAGTGTCAGAGAGTGTCAGAGAGTTTCAGAGAGTTTCAGAGAGTGTCAGAGAGTGTCAGAGAGCTTCAGACAGTGTCAGAGATTGTCAAAGAGTGTCAAAGAGTTTCAGAGAGTGTCAGAGAGTGTCAGAGAGTTTCAGAGAGTGTCAGGGAGTGTCAGAGAGTGTCAGAGAGTTTCAGAAAGGGTCAGACAGTGTCAAAGAGTGTCAAAGAGTTTCAGAGAGTGTCAGAGATTTTCAGAGAGTGTCAGAGAGTTTCAGTGAGCTTTTGAGAGTTTCTGAGAGTGTCAGAGAGTTACAAAGAGTTTCAGAGAGTTTCAGAGAGTGTCAGAAAGTTTCAGAGAGTGTCACAGAGTGCCGGAGAGTTTCAGAGAGATTCAGACAGTGTCCGAGAGATTCAGAAAGTGTCCGATAGCGTCAGAGAGTTTCAGAATTTTTCAGAGAGTGTCAGAGAGTGTCTGAGAGCGTCAGAGATTGTCAGCGAGTTTCAGAGAGTGTCAGAGCATGTCAGAGAGTGTCAGAGAGTTTCAGAGAGTGTCAGGGAGTGTCAGAGAGTGTCAGAGAGTTTCAGAAAGGGTCAGACAGTGTCAAAGAGTGTCAAAGAGTTTCAGAGAGTGTCAGAGAGTTTCAGAGAGTGTCAGAGAGTTTCAGTGAGCTTCTGAGAGTTTCTGAGAGTGTCAGAGAGTTACAAAGAGTTTCAGAGAGTTTCAGAGAGTGTCAGAAAGTTTCAGAGAGTGTCCGAGAGGTTCAGAAAGCTTCAGAGAGTGTCAGGGAGTGTCAGAGAGTGTCAGAGTGTTTCAGAGAGTTTCAGAGAATTTCTGAGAGTGTCAGAGAGTGCCTGAGAGTTTCTGACAGGTTCTGAGTGTGCCGGAGAGTGTCAGAGAGTGTCAGAGTGTTTCCGAGAGTGCCACAGAGTTTCAGAGAGTGTCAGAGATTTTCAGAGTGTTTCAGAGATCTTCAGAGAGTGTCAGTGAGTGCCACAGAGTGTCAGTGAGTGTCAGAGAGTTTCAGAGAGTGTCAGAGATTTTCAGAGAGTTACAGAGATCTTCAGAGAGTGTCAGAGAGTGCCAGAAAGTTTCGGAGAGTGTCACAGAGTGCCGGAGAGTTTCAGAGAGATTCAGACAGTGTCCGAGAGATTCAGAAAGTGTCAGATAGCGTCAGAGAGTTTCAGAATTTTTCAGAGAGTGTCAGAGAGTGTCTGAGAGCGTCAGAGATTGTCAGAGAGTTTCAGAGAGTGTCAGAGAGTGTCAGAGAGTTTCAGAGAGTTTCAGAGAGTGTCAGAGAGTGTCAGAGAGCTTCAGACAGTGTCAGAGATTGTCAAAGAGTGTCAAAGAGTTTCAGAGAGTGTCAGAGAGTGTCAGAGAGTTTCAGAGAGTGTCAGGATGTGTCAGAGAGTGTCAGAGAGTTTCAGAAAGGGTCAGACAGTGTCAAAGAGTGTCAAAGAGTTTCAGAGAGTGTCAGAGATTTTCAGAGAGTGTCAGAGAGTTTCAGTGAGCTTCTGAGAGTTTCTGAGAGTGTCAGAGAGTTACAAAGAGTTTCAGAGAGTTTCAGAGAGTGTCAGAAAGTTTCAGAGAGTGTCCGAGAGGTTCAGAAAGCTTCAGAGAGTGTCAGGGAGTGTCAGAGAGTGTCAGAGAGTTTCAGAGAGTTTCAGAGAGAGTCAGACAGTGTTTGAGATTGTCAAAGAGTGTCAAAGAGTTTCAGAGAGTGTCAGAGAGTGTCAGAGAGTGTCAGAGGGTTTCAGAGATTGTCAGAGGGTTTCAGAGAATTTCTGAGAGTGTCAGAGAGTGCCTGAGAGTTTCTGACATGTTCTGAGTGTGCCGGAGAGTGTCAGAGAGTGTCAGAGTGTTTCAGACAGTGTCACAGAGTTTCAGAGAGTGTCAGAGATTTTCAGAGTGTTTCAGAGATCTTCAGAGAGTGTCAGAGAGTGCCAGAAAGTTTCAGAGAGTGTCACAGAGTGCCGGAGAGTTTCAGAGAGATTCAGACAGTGTCCGAGAGATTCAGAAAGTGTCAGATAGCGTCAGAGAGTTTCAGAATTTTTCAGAGAGTGTCAGAGAGTGTCTGAGAGCGTTAGAGATTGTCAGAGAGTTTCAGAGAGTGTCAGAGAGTTTCAGAGAGTGTCAGAGAGTGTCAGAGAGCTTCAGACAGTGTCAGAGATTGTCAAAGAGTGTCAAAGTGTTTCAGAGAGTGTCAGAGAGTGTCAGAGAGTTTCAGAGAGTGTCAGGGAGTGTCAGAGAGTGTCAGAGAGTTTCAGAAAGGGTCAGACAGTGTCAAAGAGTGTCAAAGAGTTTCAGAGAGTGTCAGAGAGTTTCAGAGAGTGTCAGAGAGTTTCAGTGAGCTTCTGAGAGTTTCTGAGAGTGTCAGAGAGTTACAAAGATTTTCAGAGAGTTTCAGAGAGTGTCAGAAAGTTTCAGAGAGTGTCCGAGAGGTTCAGAAAGCTTCAGAGAGTGTCAGGGAGTGTCAGAGAGTGTCAGAGAGTTTCAGAGAGTTTCAGAGAGAGTCAGACAGTGTTTGAGAGTGTCAAAGAGTGTCAAAGAGTTTCAGAGAGTGTCAGAGAGTGTCAGAGAGTGTCAGAGAGTGTCAGAGGGTTTCAGAGATTGTCAGAGAGTTTCAGAGAATTTCTGAGAGTGTCAGAGAGTGCCTGAGAGTTTCTGACAGGTTCTGAGTGTGCCGGAGAGTGTCAGAGAGTGTCAGAGTGTTTCAGAGAGTGTCACAGAGTTTCAGAGAGTGTCAGAGATTTTCAGAGTGTTTCAGAGATCTTCAGAGAGTGTCAGAGAGTGCCAGAAAGTTTCAGAGAGTGTCACAGAGTGTCGGTGAGTTTCAGAGAGATTCAGAGAGTGTCCGAAGAGATTCAGAAAGTGTCAGATAGCGTCAGAGAGTTTCAGAATGTTTCAGAGAGTGTCAGAGAGTGTCTGAGAGTGTCAGAGATTGTCAGAGAGTGTCAGAGATTGTCTGAGAGTGTCAGAGAGCGTCAGAGAGTTTCAGAGAGTTTCAGAGAGTGTCAGAGAGTGTCAGAGACTTTCAGAGAGTTTCAGAGAGTGTCAGAGAGTTTCAGAGAGTCTCAGATACTGTCAGAGAGTGTCAGAGAGTGTCTGAGAGTGTCTGAGAGTTTCAGAGGGTTTCAGAGAGTGTCAGAGAGTTTCAGAGAGCTTCTGAGAGTTTCTGAAAGAGTGTCAGAGAGTTACAAAGAGTTTCAGAGAGTTTCAGAGAGTGTCATAATGTTTCAGAGAGTGTCGGAGAGTTTCAGAGAGTTTCAGAGGGTGTCACAGAGTGTCAGAGAGTTTCAGAAAGTTTCAGAGAGTGTCAGGGAGTGTCAGAGAGTGTCAGAGAGTTTCAGAGAGTTTCAGAGAGTGTCAGAGAGTGTCAGAGAGTTTCAGAGAGTTTCAGAGAGTGTCAGAGAGTGTCAGAGAGTGTCAGAGGGTTTCAGAGAGTGTCAGAGAGTTTCAGAGAATTTCTGAGAGTGTCAGAGAGTGCCTGAGAGTTTCTGACAGGTTCTGAGTGTGCCGGAGAGTATCAGAGAGTGTCAGAGAGTTTCAGAGAGTGTCACAGAGTTTCAGAGAGTGTCAGAGATTTTCAGAGTGTTTCAGAGATCTTCAGAGAGTGTCAGTGAGTGCCACAGAGTGTCAGTGAGTGTCAGAGAGTTTCAGAGAGTGTCAGTGATTTTCAGAGAGTTTCAGAGATCTTCATAGAGTGTCAGAGAGTGCCAGAAAGTTTCAGAGAGTGTCGGAGAGTTTCAGAGAGATTCAGAGAGTGTCAGAGAGTGTCAGAAAGTGTCAGATAGCGTCAGAGAGTTTCAGAATTTTTCAGAGAGTGTCAGAGAGTGTCTGAGAGCGTCAGAGATTGTCAGAGAGTTTCAGAGAGTGTCAGAGAGTTTCAGAGAGTGTCAGAGAGCTCCAGACAGTGGCAGGGAGTGTCAGAGAGTGTCAGGGAGTGTCAGAGAGTGTCAGAGAGTTTCAGAAATGGTCAGACAGTGTCAAAGAGTGTCAAAGAGTTTCAGAGAGTGTCAGAGAGTTTCAGAGAGTGTCCGAGAGGTTCAGAGAGTTTCAGAGGGTGTCACTGAGTGTCAGAGAGTTTCTGAAAGCTTCAGAGAGTGTCAGGGAGTGTCAGAGAGCCTCAGAGAGAGTCAGACAGTGTCTGAGAATGTCAAAGAGTGTCAAAGAGTTTCAGAGAGTGTCAGAGAGTGTCAGAGAGTGTCAGAGGGTTTCAGAGAGTGTCAGAGAGTTTCAGAGAATTTCTGAGAGTGTCAGAGAGTGCCTGAGAGTTTCTGACAGGTTCTGAGTGTGCCGGAGAGTGTCAGAGAGTGTCAGAGTGTTTCAGAGAGTGTCACAGAGTTTCAGAGAGTGTCAGAGATTTTCAGAGTGTTTCAGAGATCTTCAGAGAGTGTCAGAGAGTGCCAGAAAGTTTCAGAGAGTATCACAGAGTGTCGGAGAGTTTCAGAGAGATTCAGAGAGTGTCCGAGAGATTCAGAATGTGTCAGATAGCGTCAGAGAGTTTCAGAATGTTTCAGAGAGTGTCAGAGAGTGTCTGAGAGTGTCAGAGATTGTCAGAGAGTTTCAGAGATTGTCAGACAGTGTCAGAGAGTGTCAGAGAGTTTCAGAGAGTGTCAGAGTGTGTCAGAGAGCTTCAGACAGTGTTAGGGAGTGTCAGAGAGTGTCAGAGAGTTTCAGATAGAGTCAGACAGTGTCTGAGATTGTCAAAGAGTTTCAGAGAGTGTCAGAGAGTGTCAGAGAGTTTCAGAGAGTGTCAGGGAGTGTCAGAGAGTGTCAGAGAGTTTCAGAGAGAGTCAGACAGTGTCTGAGAGTGTCAAAGAGTGTCAAAGAGTTTCAGAGAGTGTCAGAGTGTTTCAGAGAGTGTCCAAGAGTTTCAGAGAGTTTCTGAGAGTGTCAGAGAGTGCCAGAGAGTTTCTGAGAGTTTCTGAGTGTGTCGAAGTGTGTCTGCGGGAGTCAGAGAGTATCGGAGAGTGTCACAGAGTGTCAGAGAGTGTCCGAGATTTTCAGAGAGTTTCAGAGATGTTCAGAGAGCGTCAGAGAGTGTCAGAAAATTTCAGAGAGTGTCAGAGAGTGTCAGGGAGTTTCAGAGAGTTACAGAGTGTCACAGAGTTTTCAGAGAGATTCAGAGAGTGTCAGAGAGTGTCAGAGAGTGTCACAGAGTGACACAGAGTTGCAGAGTGTGTCAGAGAGTGTCCGAGAGTTTCAGAAAGTGTCAGATACTGTCAGAGAGTTTCAGGAAGTGTCAGAGAATGTCAGAGAGTGTCTGAGAATGTCAGAGAGTGTCAGAGTGTATCAGAGAGTTTCACAGAGTTTCAGAGAGTGTCAGAGATTTTGAGAGAGTTTCAGAGATCTTCAGAGAGTGCGAGAAAATTTCAGAGAGTGTCACAGAGTGTCGGAGATTTTCAGAGAGAGTCAGAGAGTGTCCGAGAGATTCAGAAAGTGTCAGATAGCGTCTGAGAGTTTCAGAGATCTTCAGAGAGTGTCTGAGAGTGCCTGAGAGTTTCTGACAGTTTCTGAGTGTGCCGGAGAGTGTCAGAGAGTGTAAGAGTGTTTCAGAGAGTGTCACAGATTTTCAGAGAGTGTCAGAGATTTTCAGAGTGTTTCAGAGATCTTCAGAGAGTGTCAGTGAGTGCCACAGAGTGTCAGTGATTGTCAGAGAGTATCAGAGAGTGTCAGCGAGAGTCAGAGAGTTTCAGACAGTGTCAGAGAGTGTCAGAGAGTTTCAGAGAGTTTCAGAGAGTTTCAGAGAGTGTCAGAGAGTTTCAGAGAGTTTCAGAGAGTTTCTGAGTGTTTCCGAGAGAGTCAGAGAGTTTCAGAGAGTGTCAGAAAGTTTCAGAGAGTGTCAGAGAATTTCAGAGCGTGTCACAGAGTGTCAGAGTGCTTCAGAGAAATTCAGAGAGTGTCAGAGATTGTCACAGTGTGTCAGACAATTTCAGAGAGTTTCAGTGAGTGTCACAGAGTTTCAGAGCGTGTCAGAGAGTGTCAGAGAGTGTCAGAGAGTTTCAGAGTGTGTCAGAGAGTTTCAAAGACTTTCTGAGAGTGTCAGAGAGTTCCAGAGAGTTTCTGAGAGTTTCCGATTGTGTCGGTGTGTGTCTGAGAGAGTCAGAGAGTATCTGAGAGTGTCACAGAGTGTCAGAGAGTGTCAGAGATTTTCAGAGAGTTTCAGAGAGTTTCAGAGATGTTCAGAGAGTGTCAGAGATTGTCACAATGTTTCAGAGAGAGTCAGAGTGTCAAGGAGTTTCAGAGAGATTCAGAGAGAATCACAGAGTGTCAGAGCGTTTCATAGAGATTCAGAGAGTGTCAGAGAGTGTCACAGAGTGTCACAGAGTTGCAGAGTGTGTCAGAGAGTGTCCGACAGTTTCAGAAAGAGTCAGATAGTGTCAGGGAGTTTCAGAGAGTTACACAGTGTCACAGAGTGTCAGAGAGTTTCAGAGAGATTCAGAGAGTGTCAGAGAGTGTCAGAAAGTTTCAGAGAGTGTCAGAGAGTGTCAGGGAGTTTCAGAGAGTTACAGAGTGTCACAGAGTGTCAGAGAGTTTCAGAGAGATTCAGAGAGTGTCACAGAGTGACACAGAGTTGCAGAGTGTTTCAGAGAGTGTCCGAGAGTTTCAGAAAGTGTCAGATACTGTCAGAGAGTTTCAGAAAGTGTTAGAGAGTGTCAGAGAGTGTCAGAGTGTTTCAGAGAGTGTCAGAGAGTTTCAGAGCGTGTCACAGAGTGTCAGAGTGCTTCAGAGAAATTCAGAGAGTGTCAGAGATTGTCACAGTGTGTCAGACAATTTCAGAGAGTTTCAGTGAGTGTCACAGAGTTTCAGAGCGTGTCAGAGAGTGTCAGAGAGTGTCAGAGAGTTTCAGAGTGTGTCAGAGAGTTTCAAAGACTTTCTGAGAGTGTCAGAGAGTTCCAGAGAGTTTCTGAGAGTTTCCGATTGTGTCGGTGTGTGTCTGAGAGAGTCAGAGAGTATCTGAGAGTGTCACAGAGTGTCAGAGAGTGTCAGAGATTTTCAGAGAGTTTCAGAGATGTTCAGAGAGTGTCAGAGATTGTCACAATGTTTCAGAGAGAGTCAGAGTGTCAGGGATTTTCAGAGAGATTCAGAGAGAATCACAGAGTGTCAGAGCGTTTCATAGAGATTCAGAGAGTGTCAGAGAGTGTCACAGAGTGTCACAGAGTTGCAGAGTGTGTCAGAGAGTGTCCGACAGTTTCAGAAAGAGTCAGATAGTGTCAGGGAGTTTCAGAGAGTTACACAGAGTCACAGAGTGTCAGAGAGTTTCAGAGAGATTCAGAGAGTGTCAGAGAGTGTCAGAAAGTTTCAGAGAGTGTCAGAGAGTGTCAGGGAGTTTCAGAGAGTTACAGAGTGTCACAGAGTGTCAGAGAGTTTCGGAGAGATTCTGAGAGTGTCACAGAGTGACACAGAGTTGCAGAGTGTTTCAGAGCGTGTCCGAGAGTTTCAGAAAGTGTCAGATACTGTCAGAGAGTTTCAGAAAGTGTTAGAGAATGTCAGAGAGTGTCAGAGTGTTTCAGAGAGTTTCACAGAGTTTCAGAGAGTGTCAGAGATTTTCAGAGAGTTTCAGAGATCTTCAGAGAGTGTCAGAGAGTGCGAGAAAGTTTCAGAGAGTGTGACAGAGTGTCGGTGAGTTTCAGAGAGATTCAATGAGTGTCCGAGAGATTCAGAAAGTGTCAGATAGTGTCAGAGAGTTTCAGAGATCTTCAGAGAGTGTCTGAGAGTGTCTGAGAGTGCCAGAGATTGTCAGAGAGTTTCAGAGAGTGTCAGAGAGTGTCAGAGAGTTTCAGAGAGTTTCAGAGAGTGTCAGAGAGTGTCAGAGAGTTTCAGAGAGTTTCAGAGAGTTTCTGAGTGTTTCCGAGAGAGTCAGAGAGTTTCAGAGAGTGACAGAAAGTTTCAGAGAGTGTCAGAGAGTTTCAGAGCGTGTCACAGAGTGTCAGAGTGCTTCAGAGAAATTCAGAGAGTGTCAGAGATTGTCACAGAGTGTCAGACAATTTCAGAGAGTTTCAGTGAGTGTCAGAGAGTTTCAGAGAGAAACAGACAGTGTCTGAGAGTGTCAAAGAGTGTCACAGAGTTTGAGAGAGTGTCAGAGAGTGTCAGAGAGTGTCAGAGAGTGTCAGAGAGTTTCAGAGTGTGTCAGAGAGTTTCAGAGACTTTCTGAGAGTGTCAGAGAGTTCCAGAGAGTTTCTGAGAGTTTCTGAGTATGTCGGTCTGTGTCTGAGAGAGTCAGAGAGTATCTGAGAGTGTCACAGAGTGTCAGAGAGTGTCAGAGATTTTCAGAGAGTTTCAGAGATGTTCAGAGAGTGTCAGAGATTGTCACAATGTTTCAGAGAGAGTCAGAGAGTGTCAGGGAGTTTCAGAGAGATTCAGAGAGTATCACAGAGTGTCAGAGCGTTTCATAGAGATTCAGAGAGTGTCAGCGAGTGTCACAGAGTGTCACAGAGTTGCAGAGTGTGTCAGAGAGTGTCCGAGAGTTTCAGAAAGATTCAGATAGTGTCAGAGAGTTTCAGAAAGTGTCAGAGAGTTTCAGAGAGTGTCCGAGAGTGTCAGGGAGTTTCAGAGAGTTACAGAGTGTCAGAGAGTTTCAGAGAGATTCAGAGAGTGTCAGAGAGTGTCAGAAAGTTTCAGAGAGTGTCAGAGAGTGTCAGGGAGTTTCAGAGAGTTACAGAGTGTCACAGAGTGTCAGAGAGTTTCAGAGAGATTCAGAGAGTGTCACAGAGTGACACAGAGTTGCAGAGTGTTTCAGAGAGTGTCCGAGAGTTTCAGAAAGTGTCAGATACTGTCAGAGAGTTTCAGAAAGTGTCAGAGAGTGTCAGAGAGTGTCTGAGAATGTCAGAGAGTGTCAGAGTGTTTCAGAGAGTTTCACAGAGTTTCAGAGAGTGTCAGAGATTTTCAGAGAGTTTCAGAGATCTTCAGAGAGTGTCAGAGAGTGCGAGAATGTTTCTGAGAGTGTGACAGAGTGTCGGAGAGTTTCAGAGAGATTCAGAGAGTGTCCGAGAGATTCAGAAAGTGTCAGATAGTGTCAGAGAGTTTCAGAGATCTTCAGAGAGTGTCTGAGAGTGTCTGAGAGTGCCAGAGATTGTCAGAGAGTTTCAGAGAGTGTCAGAGAGTGTCAGAGAGTTTCAGAGAGTTTCAGAGAGTGTCAGAGAGTGTCAGAGAGTTTCAGAGAGTTTCAGAGAGCTTCAGAGAGTTTCGGAGAGTGTCAGAAAGTTTCAGTGAGTGTCAGAGAGTTTCAGAGAGTGTCACAGAGAGTCAGAGTGATTCAGAGAGATTCAGAGAGTGTCAGAGATTGTCAGAGAGTTTCAGACAGTTTCAGAGAGTTTCAGAGAGTGTCAGAGAGTTTCAGAGAGAGTCAGTGAGTGTCAGAGAGTGTCAAAGTGTGTCACAGAGTTTCAGAGAGTGTCAGAGAGCGTCAGATAGTGTCAGAGAGTTTCAGAGCGTGTCAGAGTGTTTCAGAGACTTTCTGAGAGTATCAGAGAGTTCCAGAGAGTTTCTGAGAGTTTCTGAGAGTTTCTGAGTGTGTCACAGAGTTTCAGGGAGTGTCAGAGAGTGTCAGAGAGTGTCAGAGAGTTTCAGAGTGTGTCAGAGAGTTTCAAAGACTTTCTGAGAGTGTCAGAGAGTTCCAGAGAGTTTCTGAGAGTTTCTGATTGTGTCGGTGTGTGTCTGAGAGAGTCAGAGAGTATCTGAGAGTGTCACAGAGTGTCAGAGAGTGTCAGAGATTTTCAGAGAGTTTCAGAGATGTTCAGAGTGTGTCAGAGATTGTCACAATGTTTCAGAGAGAGTCAGAGTGTCAGGGAGTTTCAGAGAGATTCAGAGAGAATCACAGAGTGTCAGAGCGTTTCATAGAGATTCAGAGAGTGTCAGAGAGTGTCAGAGTGTCACAGAGTTGCAGAGTGTGTCAGAGAGTGTCCGAGAGTTTCAGAAAGAGTCAGATAGTGTCAGGGAGTTTCAAAGAGTTACACAGTGTCACAGAGTGTCAGAGAGTTTCAGAGAGCTTCAGAGAGTGTCAGAGAGTGTCAGAAAGTTTCAGAGAGTGTCAGGGAGTTTCAGAGAGTTACAGAGTGTAACAGAGTGTCAGAGAGTTTCAGAGAGATTCTGAGAGTGTCACAGAGTGACACAGAGTTGCAGAGTGTTTCAGAGAGTGTCCGAGAGTTTCAGAAAGTGTCAGATACTGTCAGAGAGTTTCAGAAAGTGTTAGAGAGTGTCAGAGAGTGTCTGAGGAGGTCAGAGAGTGTCAGAGTGTTTCAGAGAGTTTCACAGAGTTTCAGAGAGTGTCAGAGATTTTCAGAGAGTTTCAGAGATCTTCAGAGAGTGTCAGAGAGTGCGAGAAAGTTTCAGAGAGTGTGACAGAGTGTCGGAGAGTTTCAGAGAGATTCAATGAGTGTCCGAGAGATTCAGAAAGTGTCAGATAGTGTCAGAGAGTTTCAGAGATCTTCAGAGAGTCTCTGAGAGTGTCTGAGAGTGCCAGAGATTGTCAGAGAGTTTCAGAGAGTGTCAGAGAGTGTCAGAGAGTTTCAGAGAGTTTCAGAGAGTGTCAGAGAGTGTCAGAGAGTTTCAGAGAGTTTCAGAGAGTTTCTGAGTGTTTCCGAGAGAGTCAGAGAGTTTCAGAGAGTGTCAGAAAGTTTCAGAGAGTGTCAGAGAGTTTCAGAGCGTGTCACAGTGTCAGAGTGCTTCAGAGAAATTCGGAGAGTGTCAGAGATTGTCACAGAGTGTCAGACAATTTCAGAGAGTTTCAGTGAGTGTCAGAGAGTTTCAGAGAGAAACACACAGTGTCTGAGAGTGTCAAAGAGTGTCACAGAGTTTGAGAGAGTGTCAGAGAGTGTCAGAGAGTTTCAGAGTGTGTCAGAGAGTTTCAGAGACTTTCTGAGAGTGTCAGAGAGTTCCAGAGAGTTTCTGAGAGTTTCTGAGTGTGTCGGTCTGTGTCTGAGAGAGTCAGAGAGTATCTGAGAGTGTCACAGAGTGTCAGAGAGTGTCAGAGATTTTCAGAGAGTTTCAGAGATGTTCAGAGAGTGTCAGAGATTGTCACAATGTTTCAGAGAGAGTCAGAGAGTGTCAGGGAGTTTCAGAGAGATTCAGAGAGTATCACAGAGTGTCAGAGCGTTTCATAGAGATTCAGAGAGTGTCAGCGAGTGTCACAGAGTGTCACAGAGTTGCAGAGTGTGTCAGAGAGTGTCCGAGAGTTTCAGAAAGATTCAGATAGTGTCAGAGAGTTTCAGAAAGTGTCAGAGAGTTTCAGAGAGTGTCCGAGAGTGTCAGGGAGTTTCAGAGAGTTACAGAGTGTCAGAGAGTTTCAGAGAGATTCAGAGAGTGTCAGAGAGTGTCAGAAAGTTTCAGAGAATGTCAGAGAGTGTCAGGGAGTTTCAGAGAGTTACAGAGTGTCACAGAGTGTCAGAGAGTTTCAGAGAGATTCAGAGAGTGTCACAGAGTGACACAGAGTTGCAGAGTGTTTCAGAGAGTGTCCGAGAGTTTCAGAAAGTGTCAGATACTGTCAGAGAGTTTCAGAAAGTGTCAGAGAGTGTCAGAGAGTGTCTGAGAATGTCAGAGAGTGTCAGAGTGTTTCAGAGAGTTTCACAGAGTTTCAGAGAGTGTCAGAGATTTTCAGAGAGTTTCAGAGATCTTCAGAGAGTGTCAGAGAGAGCGAGAATGTTTCAGAGAGTGTGACAGAGTGTCGGAGAGTTTCAGAGAGATTCAGAGAGTGTCCGAGAGATTCAGAAAGTGTCAGATAGTGTCAGAGAGTTTCAGAGATCTTCAGAGAGTGTCTGAGAGTGTCTGAGAGTGCCAGAGATTGTCAGAGAGTTTCAGAGAGTGTCAGAGAGTGTCAGAGAGTTTCAGAGAGTTTCAGAGAGTGTCAGAGAGTGTCAGAGAGTTTCACAGAGTTTCAGAGAGCTTCAGAGAGTTTCGGAGAGTGTCAGAAAGTTTCAGTGAGTGTCAGAGAGTTTCAGAGAGTGTCACAGAGAGTCAGAGTGATTCAGAGAGATTCAGAGAGTGTCAGAGATTGTCAGAGAGTTTCAGACAGTTTCAGAGAGTTTCAGAGAGTGTCAGAGAGTTTCAGAGAGAGTCAGTGAGTGTCAGAGAGTGTCAAAGTGTGTCACAGAGTTTCAGAGAGTGTCAGAGAGCGTCAGATAGTGTCAGAGAGTTTCAGAGAGTGTCAGAGTGTTTCAGAGACTTTCTGAGAGTATCAGAGAGTTCCAGAGAGTTTCTGAGAGTTTCGGAGAGTTTCTGAGTGTGTCAGATTGTGTCTGAGAGAGTCAGAGAGTATCTGAGAGCGTCACAGAGTGTCAGAGATTTTCAGAAAGTTTCAGAGATGTTCAGAGAGTGTCAGAGAGTGTCAGAAAGTTTCAGAGAGTGTCAGGGACTTTCAGAGAGTTTCAGAGAATGTCACAGAGTGTCAGAGCTTTTCACAGAGATTCAGAGAGTGTCAGAGAGTGTCACATAGTGTCATAGAGTTGCAGAGTGTGTCAGAGAGTGTCCGAGAGTAACAGAAAGAGTCAGATAGTGTCAGAGAGTTTCAGAAAGTGTCAGAGAGTGTCAGAGAGTGTCTGAGAGTGTGAGAGAGTGTCAGAGTCTTTCAGAGAGTGTCACAGAGTTTCAGAGAGTGTCAGAGATTTTCAGAGAGTGCCAGAGATCTTCAGAGAGTGTCAGAGAGTGCCAGAAAGTTTCAGAGAGTGTCACAGGGTGTCGGAGAGTTTCAGAGAGATTCAGAGAGTGTCCGAGAGATTCAGAAAGTGTCAGATAGTGTCAGAGAGTTTCAGAAAGTGTCACAGAGTGTCAGAGATTGTCTGAGAGTGTCAGAGAGTTTCAGAGAGTGTCAGAGAGTGTCAGAGAGTTTCAGAGAGTTTCCGAGAGTGTCAGAGAGTTTCAGAGAGTCTCAGATACTGTCAGAGAGTGTCAGAGAGTGTCTGAGAGTGTCTGAGAGTTTCAGAGAGTTTCAGAGAGTGTCAGAGAGTTTCAGAGAGCTTCTGAGAGTTTCTGAGAGTGTCAGAGAGTTACAAAGAGTTTCAGAGAGTTTCAGAGAGTGTCAGAAAGTTTCAGAGAGTGTCGGAGAGTTTCAGAGAGTTTCAGAGGGTGTCACAGAGTGTCAGAGAGTTTCAGAAAGTTTCAGAGAGTGTCAGAGAGTGTCAGAGAGTGTCAGAGAGTTTCAGAGAGTTTCAGAGAGAGCCAGACAGTGTCTGAGAGTGTCAAAGAGTGTCAAAGAGTTTCAGAGAGTGTCAGAGAGTGTCAGAGAGTGTCAGAGTGTTTCAGAGAGTGTCAGAGAGTTTCAGAGAATTTCTGAGAGTGTCAGAGAGTGCCTGAGAGTTTCTGACAGGTTCTGAGTGTGCCGGAGAGTGTCAGAGAGTGTCAGAGTGTTTCAGAGAGTGCCACAGAGTTTCAGAGAGTGTCAGAGATTTTCAGAGTGTTTCAGAGATCTTCAGAGAGTGTCAGTGAGTGCCACAGAGTGTCAGTGAGTTTCAGAGAGTTTCAGAGAGTGTCAGAGATTTTCAGAGAGTTTCAGAGATCTTCAGAGAGTGTCAGAGAGTGCCAGAAAGTTTCACAGAGTGTCACAGAGTGCCGGAGAGTTTCAGAGAGATTCAGACAGTGTCCGAGAGATTCAGAAAGTGTCAGATAGCGTCAGAGAGTTTCAGAATTTTTCAGAGAGTGTCAGAGAGTGTCTGAGAGCGTCAGAGATTGTCAGAAAGTGTCAGAGAGTGTCAGAGAGTTTCAGAGAGTTTCAGAGAGTGTCAGAGAGTGTCAGAGAGCTTCAGACAGTGTCAGAGATTGTCAAAGAGTGTCAAAGAGTTTCAGAGAGTGTCAGAGAGTGTCAGAGAGTTTCAGAGAGTGTCAGGGAGTGTCAGAGAGTGTCAGAGAGTTTCAGAAAGGGTCAGACAGTGTCAAAGAGTGTCAAAGAGTTTCAGAGAGTGTCAGAGAGTTTCAGAGAGTGTCAGAGAGTTTCAGTGAGCTTCTGAGAGTTTCTGAGAGTGTCAGAGAGTTACAAAGAGTTTCAGAGAGTTTCAGAGAGTGTCAGAAAGTTTCAGAGAGTGTCCGAGAGGTTCAGAAAGCTTCAGAGAGTGTCAGGGAGTGTCTGAGAGTGTCAGAGAGTTTCAGAGAGAGTCAGACAGTGTTTGAGAGTGTCAAAGAGTGTCAAAGAGTTTCAGAGAGTGTCAGAGAGTGTCAGAGAGTGTCAGAGGGTTTCAGAGATTGTCAGAGAGTTTCAGAGAATTTCTGAGAGTGTCAGAGAGTGCCTGAGAGTTTCTGACAGGTTCTGAGTGTGCCGGAGAGTGTCAGAGAGTGTCAGAGTGTTTCAGAGAGTGTCACAGAGTTTCAGAGAGTGTCAGAGATTTTCAGAGTGTTTCAGAGATCTTCAGAGAGTGTCAGAGAGTGCCAGAAAGTTTCAGAGAGTGTCACAGAGTGTCGGAGAGTTTCAGAGAGATTCAGAGAGTGTCCGAGAGATTCAGAAAGTGTCAGATAGCGTCAGAGAGTTTCAGAATGTTTCAGAGAGTGTCAGAGAGTGTCTGAGAGTGTCAGAGATTGTCAGAGAGTGTCAGAGATTGTCTGAGAGTGTCAGAGAGTGTCAGAGAGTTTCAGAGAGTGTCAGAGAGTGTCAGAGACTTTCAGAGAGTTTCAGAGAGTGTCAGAGAGTGTCTGAGAGTTTCAGAGGGTGTCAGAGAGTGTCAGAGAGTTTCAGAGAGCTTCTGAGAGTTTCTGAGAGTGTCAGAGAGTTACAAAGAGTTTCAGAGAGTTTCAGAGAGTGTCAGAAAGTTTCAGAGAGTGTCGGAGAGTTTCAGAGAGTTTCAGAGGGTGTCACAGAGTGTCAGAGAGTTTCAGAAAGTTTCAGAGAGTGTCAGGGAGTGTCAGAGAGTGTCAGAGAGTTTCAGAGAGTTTCAGAGAGTGTCAGAGAGTTTCAGAGAGTTTCAGAGAGTTTCAGAGAGTGTCAGAGAGTGTCAGAGAGTGTCAGAGGGTTTCAGAGAGTGTCAGAGAGTTTCAGAGAATTTCTGAGAGTGTCAGAGAGTGCCTGAGAGTTTCTGACAGGTTCTGAGTGTGCCGGAGAGTGTCAGAGAGTGTCAGAGTGTTTCAGAGAGTGTCACAGAGTTTCAGAGAGTGTCAGAGATTTTCAGAGTGTTTCAGAGATCTTCAGAGAGTGTCAGTGAGTGCCACAGAGTGTCAGTGAGTGTCAGAGAGTTTCAGAGAGTGTCAGTAATTTTCAGAGAGTTTCAGAGATCTTCATAGAGTGTCAGAGAGTGCCAGAAAGTTTCAGAGAGTGTCGGTGAGTTTCAGAGAGATTCAGAGAGTGCCCGAGAGATTCAGAAAGTGTCAGATAGCGTCAGAGAGTTTCAGAATTTTTCAGAGAGTGTCAGAGAGTGTCTGAGAGCGTCAGAGATTGTCAGAGAGTTTCAGAGAGTGTCAGAGAGTGTCAGAGAGCTCCAGACAGTGGCAGGGAGTGTCAGAGAGTGTCAGGGAGTGTCAGAGAGTGTCAGAGAGTTTCAGAAATGGTCAGACAGTGTCAAAGAGTGTCAAAGAGTTTCAGAGAGTGTCAGAGAGTTTCAGAGAGTGTCAGAGAGTTTCAGTGAGCTTCTGAGAGTTTCTGAGAGTGTCAGAGAGTTACAAAGAGTTTCAGAGAGTTTCAGAGAGTGTCAGAAAGTTTCAGAGAGTGTCCGAGAGGTTCAGAGAGTTTCAGAGGGTGTCACATAGTGTCAGAGAGTTTCAGAAAGCTTCAGAGAGTGTCAGGGAGTGTCAGAGAGTGTCAGAGAGTTTCTGAGAGTCTCAGAGAGAGTCAGACAGTGTCTGAGAATGTCAAAGAGTGTCAAAGAGTTTCAGAGAGTGTCAGAGAGTGTCAGAGAGTGTCAGAGGGTTTCAGAGAGTGTCAGAGAGTTTCAGCGAATTTCTGAGAGTGTCAGAGAGTGCCTGAGAGTTTCTGACAGGTTCTGAGTGTGCGGGAGAGTGTCAGAGAGTGTCAGAGTGTTTCAGAGAGTGTCACAGAGTTTCAGAGAGTGTCAGAGATTTTCAGAGTGTTTCAGAGATCTTCAGAGAGTGTCAGAGAGTGCCAGAAAGTTTCAGAGAGTATCAAAGAGTGTCGGAGAGTTTCAGAGAGATTCAGAGAGTGTCCGAGAGATTCAGAATGTGTCAGATAGCGTCAGAGAGTTTCAGAATGTTTCAGAGAGTGTCAGAGAGTGTCTGAGAGTGTCAGAGATTGTCAGAGAGTTTCAGAGAGTGTCAGAGTGTGTCAGAGAGCTTCAGACAGTGTCAGGGAGTGTCAGAGAGTGTCAGAGAGTTTCAGATAGTGTCAGACAGTGTCTGAGACTGTCAAAGAGTTTCAGAGAGTGTCAGAGAGTGTCAGAGAGTTTCAGAGAGTGTCAGGGAGTGTCAGAGAGTGTCAGAGAGTTTCAGAGAGAGTCAGACAGTGTCTGAGAGTGTCAAACAGTGTCAAAGAGTTTCAGAGAGTGTCAGAGTGTTTCAGAGAGTGTCCAAGAGTTTCAGAGATTTTCTGAGAGTGTCAGAGAGTGCCAGAGAGTTTCTGAGAGTTTCTGAGTGTGTCGAAGTGTGTCTGCGGGAGTCAGAGAGTATCTGAGAGTGTCACAGAGTGTCAGAGAGTGTCAGAGATTTTCAGAGAGTTTCAGAGATGTTCAGAGAGCGTCAGAGAGTGTCAGAAAATTTCAGAGAGTGTCAGAGAGTGTCAGGGAGTTTCAGAGAGTTACAGAGTGTCACAGAGTTTTCAGAGAGATTCAGAGAGTGTCAGAGAGTGTCAGAGAGTGTCACAGAGTGACACAGAGTTGCAGAGTGTGTCAGAGAGTGTCCGAGAGTTTCAGAAAGTGTCAGATACTGTCAGAGATTTTGAGAGAGTTTCAGAGATCTTCAGAGAGTGCGAGAAAATTTCAGAGAGTGTCACAGAGTGTCGGAGATTTTCAGAGAGAGTCAGAGAGTGTCCGAGAGATTCAGAAAGTGTCAGATAGCGTCTGAGAGTTTCAGAGATCTTCAGAGAGTGTCTGAGAGTGCCTGAGAGTTTCTGACAGTTTCTGAGTGTGCCGGAGAGTGTCAGAGAGTGTAAGAGTGTTTCAGAGAGTGTCACAGATTTTCAGAGAGTGTCAGAGATTTTCAGAGTGTTTCAGAGATCCTCAGAGAGCGTCAGTGAGTGCCACAGAGTGTCAGTGATTGTCAGAGAGTATCAGAGAGTGTCAGAGAGTGTCAGAGAGTTTCAGAGAGTTTCAGAGAGTTTCTGAGTGTTTCCGAGAGAGTCAGAGAGTTTCAGAGAGTGTCAGAAAGTTTCAGAGAGTGTCAGAGAGTTTCTGAGCGTGTCACAGAGTGTCAGAGTGCTTCAGAGAAATTCAGAGAGTGTCAGAGATTGTCACAGAGTGTCAGACAATTTCAGAGAGTTTCAGTGAGTGTCACAGAGTTTCAGAGAGTGTCAGAGAGTGTCAGAGAGTGTCAGAGAGTTTCAGAGTGTGTCAGAGAGTTTCAAAGACTTTCTGAGAGTGTCAGAGAGTTCCAGAGAGTTTCTCAGAGTTTCTGATTGTGTCGGTGTGTGTCTGAGAGAGTCAGAGAGTATCTGAGAGTGTCACAGAGTGTCAGAGAGTGTCAGAGATTTTCAGAGAGTTTCAGAGATGTTCAGAGAGTGTCAGAGATTGTCACAATGTTTCAGAGAGAGTCAGAGTGTCAGGGAGTTTCAGAGAGATTCAGAGAGAATCACAGAGTGTCAGAGCGTTTCATAGAGATTCAGAGAGTGTCAGAGAGTGTCACAGAGTGTCACAGAGTTGCAGAGTGTGTCAGAGAGTGTCCGAGAGTTTCAGAAAGAGTCAGATAGTGTCAGGGAGTTTCAGAGAGTTACACAGTGTCACAGAGTGTCAGAGAGTTTCAGAGAGATTCAGAGAGTGTCAGAGAGTGTCAGAAAGTTTCAGAGAGTGTCAGAGAGTGTCAGGGAGTTTCAGAGAGTTACAGAGTGTCACAGAGTGTCAGAGAGTTTCAGAGAGATTCAGAGAGTGTCACAGAGTGACACAGAGTTGCAGAGTGTTTCAGAGAGTGTCCGAGAGTTTCAGAAAGTGTCAGATACTGTCAGAGAGTTTCAGAAAGTGTCAGAGAGTGTCAGAGATTGTCTGAGAATGTCAGAGAGTGTCAGAGTGTTTCAGAGAGTTTCACAGAGTTTCAGAGAGTGTCAGAGATTTTCAGAGAGTTTCAGAGATCTTCAGAGAGTGTCAGAGAGTGCGAGAAAGTTTCAGAGAGTGTGACAGAGTGTCGGAGAGTTTCAGAGAGATTCAATGAGTGTCCGAGATATTCAGAAAGTGTCAGATAGTGTCAGAGAGTTTCAGAGATCTTCAGAGAGTGTCTGAGAGTGTCTGAGAGTGCCAGAGATTGTCAGAGAGTTTCAGAGAGTGTCAGAGAGTGTCAGAGAGTTTCAGAGAGTTTCAGAGAGTGTCAGAGAGTGTCAGAGAGTTTCAGAGAGTTTCAGAGAGTTTCTGAGTGTTTCCGAGAGAGTCAGAGAGTTTCAGAGAGTGTCAGAAAGTTTCAGAGAGTGTCAGAGAGTTTCAGAGCGTGTCACAGAGTGTCAGAGTGCTTCAGAGAAATTCAGAGAGTGTCAGAGATTGTCACAGAGTGTCAGACAATTTCAGAGAGTTTCAGTGAGTGTCAGAGAGTTTCATAGAGAAACAGACAGTGTCTGAGAGTGTCAAAGAGTGTCACAGAGTTTGAGAGAGTGTCAGAGAGTGTCAGAGAGTGTCAGAGAGTGTCAGAGAGTTTCAGAGTGTGTCAGAGAGTTTCAGAGACTTTCTGAGAGTGTCAGAGAGTTCCAGAGAGTTTCTGAGAGTTTCTGAGTGTGTCGGTCTGTGTCTGAGAGAGTCAGAGAGTATCTGAGAGTGTCACAGAGTGTCAGAGAGTGTCAGAGATTTTCAGAGAGTTTCAGAGATGTTCAGAGAGTGTCAGAGATTGTCACAATGTTTCAGAGAGAGTCAGGGAGTTTCAGAGAGATTCAGAGAGTATCACAGAGTGTCAGAGCGTTTCATAGAGATTCAGAGAGTGTCAGCGAGTGTCACAGAGTGTCACAGAGTTGCAGAGTGTGTCAGAGAGTGTCCGAGAGTTTAAGAAAGATTCAGATAGTGTCAGAGAGTTTCAGAAAGTGTCAGAGAGTTTCAGAGAGTGTCAGAGAGTGTCAGGGAGTTTCAGAGAGTTACAGAGTGTCAGAGAGTTTCAGAGAGATTCAGAGAGTGTCAGAGAGTGTCAGAAAGTTTCAGAGAGTGTCAGAGAGTGTCAGGGAGTTTCAGAGAGTTACAGAGTGTCACAGAGTGTCAGAGAGTTTCAGAGAGATTCAGAGAGTGTCACAGAGTGATACAGAGTTGCAGAGTGTTTCAGAGAGTGTCCGAGAGTTTCAGAAAGTGTAAGATACTGTCAGAGAGTTTCAGAAAGTGTCAGAGAGTGTCAGAGAGTGTCTGAGAATGTCAGAGAGTGTCAGAGTGTTTCAGAGAGTTTCACAGAGTTTCAGAGAGTGTCAGAGATTTTCAGAGAGTTTCAGAGATCTTCAGAGAGTGTCAGAGAGTGCGAGAAAGTTTCAGAGAGTGTGACAGAGTGTCAGAGAGTTTCAGAGAGATTCAGAGAGTGTCCGAGAGATTCAGAAACTGTCAGATAGTGTCAGAGAGTTTCAGAGATCTTCAGAGAGTGTCTGAGAGTGTCTGAGAGTGCCAGAGATTGTCAGAGAGTTTCAGAGAGTGTCAGAGAGTGTCAGAGAGTTTCAGAGAGTTTCAGGGAGTGTCAGAGAGTGTCAGAGAGTTTCAGAGAGTTTCAGAGAGCTTCAGAGAGTTTCGGAGAGTGTCAGAAAGTTTCAGAGAGTGTCAGAGAGTTTCAGAGAGTGTCACAGAGAGTCAGAGTGATTCAGAGAGATTCAGAGAGTGTCAGAGATTGTCAGAGAGTTTCAGACAGTTTCAGAGAGTTTCAGAGAGTGTCAGAGAGTTTCAGAGAGAGTCAGTGAGTGTCAGAGAGTGTCAAAGTGTGTCACAGAGTTTCAGAGAGTGTCAGAGAGCGTCAGATAGTGTCAGAGAGTTTCAGAGAGTGTCAGAGTGTTTCAGAGACCTTCTGAGAGTATCAGAGATTTCCAGAGAGTTTCTGAGAGTTTCTGAGTGTGTCAGAGTGTGTCTGAGAGAGTCAGAGAGTATCTGAGAGTGTCAGAGAGTTTCAGAGAGTTTCTGAGAGTTTCTGAGTGTGTCGGTCTGTGTCTGAGAGAGTCAGAGAGTATCTGAGAGTGTCACAGAGTGTCAGAGAGTGTCAGAGATTTTCAGAGAGTTTCAGAGATGTTCAGAGAGTGTCAGAGAGTGTCTGAGAGCTTCAGAAAGTGTCAGAGAGTGTCAGAGAGTGTCAGAGAGTGTCAGAGAGTGTCAGAGAGTGTCTGAGAGTGGCAAAGAGAGTCAAAGAGTGTCAAAGAGTTTCAGAGAGTCTCAGAGAGTGTCAGAGAGTGTCAGAGAGTTTCAGAGAGTGTCAAAGAGTTTCAGAGAGTGTCAGAGAGTGTCAGAAAGTTTCAGAGATTGTCAGAGAGTGTCAGGGAGTTTCAGAGAGTTTCAGAGAGTGTCACAGAGTGTCAGTGCTTTTCAGAGAGATTCAGAGAGTGTCAGAGAGTGTCATTGAGTTGCAAAGTGTGTCAGAGAGTGTCCGAGAGTTTCAGAACGAGTCAGATAGTGTCAGAGAGTTTCAGAAAGTGTCAGAGAGTGTCAGAGAGTGTCTGAGAGTGTCAGAGAGTGTCAGAGTCTTTCAGAGAGTGTCACAGAGTTTCAGAGAGTGTCAGAGATTGTCAGAGAGTGCCAGAGATATTCAGAGAGTGTCAGAGAGTGCCAGAAAGTTTCAGAGAGTGTCACAGAGTGTCGGAGAGTTTCACAGAGATTCAAAGAGTGTCCGAGAGATTCAGAAAGTGTCAGATAGTGTCAGAGAGTTTCAGAAAGTGTCACAGAGTGTCAGAGAGTGTCTGAGAGTGTCAGAGAGTGTCAGAGAGTTTCAGAGAGTGTCAGAGAGTGTCAGAGAGTGTCAGAGAGTTTCAGAGAGTGTCAGAGATTGTCAGAGAGTTTCAGAGAGTCTCAGATAGTGTCGGAGAGTGTCAGAGAGTGTCTGTAAGTTACAGAGAGTGTCAGAGAGTGTCAGAGAGTTTCAGTGAGCTTCTGAGAGTTTCTGAGAGTGTCAGAGTGTTACAAAGAGTTTCAGAGAGTTTCAGAGAGTGTCAGAAAGTTTCAGAGAGTGTCCGAGAGTTTCACAGAGTTTCAGAGGGTGTCACAGAGTGTCAGAGAGTTTCAGTGAGCTTCTGAGAGTTTCTGAGAGTGTCAGAGTGTTACAAAGAGTTTCAGAGAGTTTCAGAGAGTGTCAGAGAGCTTCAGACAGTGTCAGGGAGTGTCAGAGAGTGTCAGAGAGTTTCAGATAGAGTCAGACATTGTCTGAGATTGTCAAAGAGTGTCAAAGAGTTTCAGAGAGTGTCAGAGAGTTTCAGAGAGTTTCAGGGAGTGTCAGAGAGTTTCAGAGTGTTTCAGAGAGAGTCAGACAGTGTCTGAGAGTGTCAAAGAGTGTCAAAGAGTTTCAGAGAGTGTCAGAGAGGGTCAGAGAGGTTCAGAGAGTGTCAGAGAGTGTGCGAGTGTCAGAGAGTGTCAGAGAGTGTGCGAGTGACAGAGAGTGTCAGAGAGTGACAGAGAGTGATAGAGCTTGGCAGAGAGTGTCTGAAAGTGTCAGAGAGTGTCTGAGAGTGATAGAGAGTGTCAGAGAGTGTCAGAGAGTGTCAGAGAGTGATAGAGAGTGATAGAGAGTGTCTGAAAGTGTCAGAGAGTGATATAGAGTGATAGAGAGTGGCAGAGAGTTTCTGAAAGTGTCAGAGAGTGATTGAGATTGTCAGAGAGGGTCAGAGAGTGTCAGAGAGTGTGAGAGAATGTCAGAGAGTGTGAGAGAGTGTGAGAGAGTGTGAGAGAGTGTCAGAGAGTGTCAGAGAGTGTCAGAGAGTGTGAGAGTGTCAGAGAGTGTCAGATAGTGTCAGACAGTGTCAGAGAGGGACAGAGTGTGTCAGAGAGTTTCAGAGAGTGTGAGAGAGTGTCAGAGAGTGTGAGAGTGTCAGAGAGTGTCAGAGCGTGTCAGAGGGTAATAGAGAGTGGCAGAGAGTGTCTGAAAGTGTCAGAGAGTGTCAGTGAGTTTCTGAGAGTGTCAGAGAGTGTCAGAGAGTGTCAGAGAGTGATAGAGAGTGATAGAGAGTGGCAGAGAGTGTCTGAAAGTGTCAGCGAGTGATAGAAAGTGTCAGAGAGTGTCAGAGAGTGATCGAGAGTGTCAGAGAGTGTCCGAGTGTGTCTGAGATTGTCAGAGAGTGTCAGAGAGTCATAGAGAGTGTCAGAGAGTCTGAGAGTGTGTCAGGGAGGGTCAGAGAGTGTCAGAGAGTGATGGAGAGTGTAAGAGAGGGTCTGAGCGTGTCAGAGAGTGATAGAGAGTTTCAGAGATTGTCAGAGAGGGTCAGAGAGGGTCAGAGAGGGTCAGAGAGTGTCAGGGAGGGTCAGAGAGTGTCAGAGAGTGTAAGAGAGTGATAGAGAATGTCAGAGAGTGGCAGAGAGATTCAGAGAGTGATAGAGAGTGGCAGAGAGTGTCTGAAAGTGTCAGAGAGTGTCTGAGTGTGTCTGAGATTGTCAGAGAGCGTCAGAGAGTGTCAGAGAGTGTCAGAGAGTATCAGAGAGTGTCAGAGAGTGTCTGAGACTGCCTGAGAGTGATAGAGAGTGGCAGAGAGTGTCTGAAAGTTTCAGAGAGTGTCAGAGAGTGATAGAGAGTATTAGAGAGTATCAGACAGTATCAGAGAGTGTCAGAGAGTGTCAGAGATTGTCAGATAGTGATAGAGAGTGTCTGAGACTGTCTGAGAGTGTTAGAGTGTATCAGAGAGTGTCAGACAGTGTGAGAGAGTGATAGAGTGTGGTAGAGTGTGTCTGAGTGTGTCAGAGTGTGTCTGAGAGTGTCAGAGAGTATCAGAGAGTGTCAGAGAGTGATGGAGAGTGTAAGAGAGTGTCTGAGCGTGTCAGAGAGTGATAGAGAGTTTCAGAGAGTGTCAGAGAGTGTCAGAGAGGGTCAGAGAGTGTCAGGGAGGGTCAGAGAGTGTCAGAGAGTGTAAGAGAGTGATAGAGAATGTCAGAGAGTGGCAGAGAGTTTCAGAGAGTGATAGAGAGTGGCAGAGAGTGTCTGAAAGTGTCAGAGAGGGTCTGAGTGTGTCTGAGATTGTCAGAGAGCGTCAGAGAGTGTCAGAGAGTATCAGAGAGTATCAGAGAGTGTCTGAGACTGCCTGAGAGTGATAGAGAGTGGCAGAGAGTGTCTGAAAGTTTCAGAGAGTGTCAGAGAGTGATAGAGAGTGTCAGAGAGTGTCTGAGTGTGTATGAGATTGTCAGAGAGTGTCAGAGAGAGATAGAGAGTGTCAGAGAGTATTAGAGAGTATCAGACAGTATCAGAGAGTGTCAGAGAGTGTCAGAGATTGTCAGATAGTGATAGAGAGTGTCTGAGACTGTCTGAGAGTGTTAGAGTGTATCAGAGAGTGTCAGACAGTGTGGGAGAGTGATAGAGTGTGGTAGAGTGTGTCTGAGTGTGTCAGAGTGTGTCTGAGAGTGTCACAGTGTGTCAGAGAGTGTCAGAGAGTGATGGAGTGTGTAAGAGAGGGTCTGAGCGTGTCAGAGAGGGATAGAGAGTGTCAGAGAGTGTCAGAGAGTGTCAGGGAGGGTTATAGAGTGTCAGGGAGGGTCAGAGAGTGTCTGAGAGTGTGACAGTGTCAGAGAGTGTGAGAGTGTCAGAGAGTGTGAGAGTGTCAGAGAGTGTCAGAGAGTGTCAGAGAGGGACAGAATGTGTCAGAGAGTATGAGAGAGTGTCAGAGAGTGTGAGAGTGTCAGAGAGTGTCAGAGAGTGATAGAGAGTGGCAGAGAGTGTCTGAAAGTGTCAGAGAGTGTCAGAGAGTAATAGAAAGTGTCAGAGAGTGTCAGAGAGTGATAGAGAGTGTCAGAGAGGCTCCGAGATTGTGAGAGTGTCAGAGAGTGTGGGTGTGTCAGAGTGTGTCAGAGAGTGTCAGAGAGTGATAGAGATTGATAGAGAGTGGCAGAGAGTGTCAGAGAGTGATAGAGAGTGATAGAGAGTGGCAGAGAGTGTCTGAAAGTGTCAGAGAGTGATCGAGAGTGTCAGAGAGTGTCTGAGTGTGTCTGAGATTGTCAGAGAGTGTCAGAGAGTGATAGAGAGTGTCGGAGAGTCTCAGAGAGTGTCAGGGAGGGTCAGAGAGTGTCAGAGAGTGTTAGAGAGTGTCAGAGAGAGAGTGTCAGAGAGTGTCAGAGAGTGATAGAGAGTGTCAGAGAGCGTCAGAGAGTGTCTGAAAGTGTCAGAGAGTGTCAGAGAGTGATAGAGAGTGTCAGAGAGTGTCTGAGTGTGTCTGAGATTGTCAGAGAGTGTCAGAGAGTGATAGAGAGTGTCAGAGAGTGTCAGTGTGCATCAGAGAGTATCAGAGAGTGTCAGAGAGTGATAGAGAGGGTCTGAGACTGTCTGAGAGTTTCAGATTGAGTCAGTGAGTGATAGAGAGTGTAAGAGAGTGTCTGAGAGTGTTGGAGTGTATCAGAGAGTGTCAGAGAGTGATAGAGATTGTCAGAGAGTGTCTGAGAGTGCCAGAGTGTATCAGAGAGTGTCAGATAGTGACAGAGAGTGATAGAGAGTGTCAGAGAGTGTCTGAGTGTGTATGAGATTGTCAGAGAGTGTCAGAGAGAGATAGAGAGTGTCAGAGAGTATTAGAGAGTATCAGACAGTATCAGAGAGTGTCAGAGAGTGTCAGAGAGTGATAGAGATTGTCAGAGAGTGTCTGAGAGTGTTAGAGTGAATCAGAGAGTGTCAGACAGTGTGAGAGTGATAGAGTGTGGTAGAGTGTGTCTGAGTGTGTCAGAGTGTGTCTGAGAGTGTCACAGTGTATCAGAGAGTGTCAGAGAGTGATGGAGAGTGTAAGAGAGGGTCTGAGCGTGTCAGAGAGTGATAGAGAGTTTCAGAGAGTGTCAGAGAGTGTCAGAGAGGGTCAGGGAGGGTCATAGAGTGTCAGGGAGCTTCAGAGAGTGTCTGAGAGTGTGACAGTGTCAGAGACTGTGAGAGTGTCAGAGAGTGTGAGAGTGTCAGAGAGTGTCAGAGAGGGACAGAGTGTGTCAGAGAGTATGAGAGAGTGTCAGAGAGTGTGAGAGTGTCAGAGAGTGTCAGAGAGTGATAGAGAGTGTCAGAGAGTGTCTGAAAGTGTCAGAGAGTGTCAGAGAGTAATAGAGAGTGTCAGAGAGTGTCAGAGAGTGATAGAGAGTGTCAGAGAGTGTCAGAGAGGGTCCGAGATTGTGAGAGTGTCAGAGAGTGTGGGTGTGTCAGAGTGTGTCAGAGAGTGTCAGAGAGTGATAGAGATTGATAGAGAGTGGCAGAGAGTGTCTGAAAGTGTCAGCGAGTGATAGAGAGTGATAGAGAGTGGCAGAGAGTGTCTGAAAGTGTCAGAGAGTGATCGAGACTGTCAGAGAGTGTCTGAGTATGTCTGAGATTGTCAGAGAGTGTCAGAGAGTGATAGAGAGTGTCGTAGAGTCTCAGAGAGTGTCAGGGAGGGTCAGAGAGTGTCAGAGAGTGTGAGAGAGTGTCAGAGAGAGAGTGTCAGAGAGTGTCAGAGAGTGATAGAGAGTGTCAGAGAGCATCAGAGAGTGTCTGAAAGTGTCAGAGAGTGTCAGAGAGTGATAGAGAGTGTCAGAGAGTGTCTGAGTGTGTCTGAGATTGTCAGAGAGTGTCAGAGTGCATCAGAGAGTATCAGAGAGTGTCAGAGAGTGATAGAGAGGGTCTGAGACTGTCTGAGAGTGTCAGATTGAGTCAGTGAGTGATAGAGAGTGTAAGAGAGTGTCTGAGAGTGTTGGAGTGTATCAGAGAGTGTCAGAGAGTGATAGAGAGTGGCAGAGAGAGTCTGAGTGTTTCTGAGAGTGTCAGAGTATATCAGAGAGTGTCAGAGAGTGATAGAGATTGTCAGAGAGTGTCTGAGAGTGCCAGAGTGCATCAGAGAGTGTCAGATAGTGACAGAGAGTGATAGAGAGTGTCAGAGAGTGTCTGAGTGTGTATGAGATTGTCAGAGAGTGTCAGAGAGAGATAGAGAGTGTCAGAGAGTATTAGAGAGTATCAGACAGTATCCGAGAGTGTCAGAGAGTGTCAGAGATTGTCAGATAGTGATAGAGAGTGTCTGAGACTGTCTGAGAGTGTTAGAGTGAATCAGAGAGTGTCAGACAGTGTGAGAGAGTGATAGAGTGTGGTAGAGTGTGTCTGAGTGTGTCAGAGTGTGTCTGAGAGTGTCACAGTGTATCAGAGAGTGTCAGAGAGTGATGGAGAGTGTAAGAGAGTGTCTGAGCGTGTCAGAGAGTGATAGAGAGTTTCAGAGAGTGTCAGAGAGTGTCAGAGAGGGTCAGAGAGGGTCAGAGAGTGTCAGGGAGGGTCAGAGAGTGTCAGAGAGTGTAAGAGATTGATAGAGAATGTCAGAGAGTGGCAGAGAGATTCAGAGAGTGATCGAGAGCGGCAGAGAGTGTCTGAAAGTGTCAGAGAGGGTCTAAGTGTGTCTGAGATGGTCAGAGAGCATCAGAGAGTGTCAGAGAGTGATGGAGAGGGAAAGAGAGTGTCAGAGAGTGTCAGAGAGTGTCAGGGAGGGTCATAGAGTGTCAGGGAGGGTCAGAGAGTGTCTGAGAGTGTGACAGTGTCAGAGAGTGTGAGAGTGTCAGAGAGTGTGAGAGTGTCAGAGAGTGTCAGAGAGTGTCAGAGAGTGTCAGGGAGGGTTATAGAGTGTCAGGGAGGGTCAGAGAGTGTCTGAGAGTGTGACAGTGTCAGAGAGGGTGAGAGTGTCAGAGAGTGTGAGAGTGTCAGAGAGTGTCAGAGAGTGTCAGAGAGTGTCAGAGAGGGACAGAGTGTGTCAGAGAGTATGAGAGAGTGTCAGAGAGTGTGAGAGTGTCAGAGAGTGTCAGAGAGTGATAGAGAGTGGCAGAGAGTGTCTGAAAGTGTCAGAGAGTGTCAGAGAGTAATAGAAAGTGTCAGAGAGTGTCAGAGAGTGATAGAGAGTGTCAGAGAGTGTCAGAGAGGCTCCGAGATTGTGAGAGTGTCAGAGAGTGTGGGTGTGTCAGAGTGTGTCAGAGAGTGTCAGAGAGTGATAGAGATTGATAGAGAGGGGCAGAGAGTGTCTGAAAGTGTCAGCGAGTGATAGAGAGTGATAGAGAGTGGCAGAGAGTGTCTGAAAGTGTCAGAGAGTGATCGAGAGTGTCAGAGAGTGTCTGAGTGTGTCTGAGATTGTCAGAGAGTGTCAGAGAGTGATAGAGAGTGTCGGAGAGTCTCAGAGAGTGTCAGGGAGGGTCAGAGAGTGTCAGAGAGTGTTAGAGAGTGTCAGAGAGAGATTGTCAGAGAGTGTCAGAGAGTGATAGAGAGTGTCAGAGAGCGTCAGAGAGTGTCTGAAAGTGTCAGAGAGTGTCAGAGAGTGATAGAGAGTGTCAGAGAGTGTCTGAGTGTGTCTGAGATTGTCAGAGAGTGTCAGAGAGTGATAGAGAGTGTCAGAGAGTGTCAGTGTGCATCAGAGAGTATCAGAGAGTGTCAGAGAGTGATAGAGAGGGTCTGAGACTGTCTGAGAGTTTCAGATTGAGTCAGTGAGTGATAGAGAGTGTAAGAGAGTGTCTGAGAGTGTTGGAGTGTATCAGAGAGTGTCAGAGAGTGATAGAGAGTGGCAGAGAGAGTCTGAGTGTTTCTGAGAGTGTCAGAGTATATCAGAGAGTGTCAGAGAGTGATAGAGATTGTCAGAGAGTGTCTGAGAGTGCCAGAGTGTATCAGAGAGTGTCAGATAGTGACAGAGAGTGATAGAGAGTGTCAGAGAGTGTCTGAGTGTGTATGAGATTGTCAGAGAGTGTCAGAGAGAGATAGAGAGTGTCAGAGAGTATTAGAGAGTATCAGACAGTATCAGAGAGTGTCAGAGAGTGTCAGAGAGTGATAGAGATTGTCAGAGAGTGTCTGAGAGTGTTAGAGTGAATCAGAGAGTGTCAGACAGTGTGAGAGTGATAGAGTGTGGTAGAGTGTGTCTGAGTGTGTCAGAGTGTGTCTGAGAGTGTCACAGTGTATCAGAGAGTGTCAGAGAGTGATGGAGAGTGTAAGAGAGGGTCTGAGCGTGTCAGAGAGTGATAGAGAGTTTCAGAGAGTGTCAGAGAGTGTCAGAGCGGGTCAGGGAGGGTCATAGAGTGTCAGGGAGCTTCAGAGAGTGTCTGAGAGTGTGACAGTGTCAGAGACTGTGAGAGTGTCAGAGAGTGTGAGAGTGTCAGAGAGTGTCAGAGAGGGACAGAGTGTGTCAGAGAGTATGAGAGAGTGTCAGAGAGTGTGAGAGTGTCAGAGAGTGTCAGAGAGTGATAGAGAGTGTCAGAGAGTGTCTGAAAGTGTCAGAGAGTGTCAGAGAGTAATAGAGAGTGTCAGAGAGTGTCAGAGAGTGATAGAGAGTGTCAGACAGTGTCAGAGAGGGTCCGAGATTGTGAGAGTGTCAGAGAGTGTGGGTGTGTCAGAGTGTGTCAGAGAGTGTCAGAGAGTGATAGAGATTGATAGAGAGTGGCAGAGAGTGTCTGAAAGTGTCAGCGAGTGATAGAGAGTGATAGAGAGTGGCAGAGAGTGTCTGAAAGTGTCAGAGAGTGATCGAGACTGTCAGAGAGTGTCTGAGTATGTCTGAGATTGTCAGAGAGTGTCAGAGAGTGATAGAGAGTGTCGTAGAGTCTCAGAGAGTGTCAGGGAGGGTCAGAGAGTGTCAGAGAGTGTGAGAGAGTGTCAGAGAGAGAGTGTCAGAGAGTGTCAGAGAGTGATAGAGAGTGTCAGAGAGCATCAGAGAGTGTCTGAAAGTGTCAGAGAGTGTCAGAGAGTGATAGAGAGTGTCAGAGAGTGTCTGAGTGTGTCTGAGATTGTCAGAGAGTGTCAGAGTGCATCAGAGAGTATCAGAGAGTGTCAGAGAGTGATAGAGAGGGTCTGAGACTGTCTGAGAGTGTCAGATTGAGTCAGTGAGTGATAGAGAGTGTAAGAGAGTGTCTGAGAGTGTTGGAGTGTATCAGAGAGTGTCAGAGAGTGATAGAGAGTGGCAGAGAGAGTCTGAGTGTTTCTGAGAGTGTCAGAGTATATCAGAGAGTGTCAGAGAGTGATAGAGATTGTCAGAGAGTGTCTGAGAGTGCCAGAGTGCATCAGAGAGTGTCAGATAGTGACAGAGAGTGATAGAGAGTGTCAGAGAGTGTCTGAGTGTGTATGAGATTGTCAGAGAGTGTCAGAGAGAGATAGAGAGTGTCAGAGAGTATTAGAGAGTATCAGACAGTATCAGAGAGTGTCAGAGAGTGTCAGAGATTGTCAGATAGTGATAGAGAGTGTCTGAGACTGTCTGAGAGTGTTAGAGTGAATCAGAGAGTGTCAGACAGTGTGAGAGAGTGATAGAGTGTGGTAGAGTGTGTCTGAGTGTGTCAGAGTGTGTCTGAGAGTGTCACAGTGTATCAGAGAGTGTCAGAGAGTGATGGAGAGTGTAAGAGAGTGTCTGAGCGTGTCAGAGAGTGATAGAGAGTTTCAGAGAGTGTCAGAGAGTGTCAGAGAGGGTCAGAGAGGGTCTGAGAGGGTCAGAGAGGGTCAGAGAGGGTCAGAGAGGGTCAGAGAGTGTCAGAGAGTGTAAGAGATTGATAGAGAATGTCAGAGAGTGGCAGAGAGATTCAGAGAGTGATCGAGAGCGGCAGAGAGTGTCTGAAAGTGTCAGAGAGTGTCTGAGTGTGTCTGAGATGGTCAGAGAGCATCAGAGAGTGTCAGAGAGTGATGGAGAGGGAAAGAGAGTGTCAGAGAGTGTCAGAGAGTGTCAGGGAGGGTCATAGAGTGTCAGGGAGGGTCAGAGAGTGTCTGAGAGTGTGACAGTGTCAGAGAGTGTGAGAGTGTCAGAGAGTGTGAGAGTGTCAGAGAGTGTCAGAGAGTGTCAGAGAGTGTCAGGGAGGGTCATATAGTGTCAGGGAGGGTCAGAGAGTGTCTGAGAGTGTGACACTGTCAGAGAGTGTGAGAGTGTCAGAGAGTGTGAGAGTGTCAGAGAGTGTCAGAGAGTGTCAGAGAGTGTCAGAGAGTGTCAGAGAGTGTCAGAGAGGGACAGAGTGTGTCAGAGAGTATGAGAGAGTGTCAGAGAGTGTCAGAGAGTGATAGAGAGTGGCAGAGAGTGGCAGAGAGTGTCTGAAAGTGTCAGAGAGTGTCAGAGAGTGTCAGAGAGTGATAGAGAGTGTCAGAGAGTGTCAGAGAGTGTCCGAGATTGTGAGAGTGTCAGAGAGTGTGGGTGCGTCAGAGTGTGTCAGAGAGTGTCAGAGAGTGATATAGATTGATAGAGATTGGCAGAGAGTGTCTGAAAGTGTCAGCGAGTGATAGAGAGTGATAGAGAGTGGCAGAGAGTGTCTGAAAGTGTCAGAGAGTGATCGAGAGTGTCAGAGAGTGTCTGAGTGTGTCTGAGATTGTCAGAGAGTGTCAGAGAATGTCAGAGAGGGTCAGCGAGGGTCAGAGAGTGTCAGGGAGGGTCAGAGAGTGTCAGAGAGTGTAAGAGAGTGATAGAGAATGTCAGAGAGTGGCAGAGAGATTCAGAGAGTGATAGAGAGTGGCAGAGAGTGTCTGAAAGTGTCAGAGAGGGTCTGAGTGTGTCTGAGATGGTCAGAGAGCGTCAGAGAGTGTCAGAGAGTATCAGAGAGTGTCAGAGAGTGATGGAGAGTGTAAGAGAGTGTCTGAGCGTGTCAGAGAGTGATAGAGAGTTTCAGAAAGTGTCAGAAAGGGTCAGAGAGGGTCAGAGAGTGTCAGGGAGGGTCAGAGAGTGTCAGAGAGTGTAAGAGAGTGATAGAGAATGTCAGAGAATGGCAGAGAGTTTCAGAGAGTGACAGAGAGTGGCAGAGAGTGTCTGAAAGTGTCAGAGAGGGTCTGAGTGTGTCTGAGATTGTCAGAGAGCGTCAGAGAGTGTCAGAGAGTATCAGAGAGTATCAGAGAGTGTCTGAGACTGCCTGAGAGTGATAGAGAGTGGCAGAGAGTGTCTGAAAGTTTCAGAGAGTGTCAGAGAGTGATAGAGAGTGTCAGAGAGTGTCTGAGTGTGTATGAGATTGTCAGAGAGTGTCAGAGAGAGATAGAGAGTGTCAGAGAGTATTAGAGAGTATCAGACAGTATCAGAGAGTGTCAGAGATTGTCAGATAGTGATAGAGAGTGTCTGAGACTGTCTGAGAGTGTTAGACTGTATCAGAGAGTGTCAGACAGTGTGAGAGAGTGATAGAGTGTGGTAGAGTGTGTCTGAGTGTGTCAGAGTGTGTCTGAGAGTGTCACAGTGTGTCAGAGAGTGTCAGAGAGTGATGGAGAGTGTAAGAGAGGGTCTGAGCGTGTCAGAGAGGGATAGAGAGTGTCAGAGAGTGTCAGAAAGTGTCAGAGAGGGTCAGAGAGTGTCAGGGAGGGTCAGAGAGTGTCTGAGAGTGTGACAGTGTCAGAGAGTGTGAGCGTGTCAGTGAGTGTGAGAGTGTCAGAGAGTGTCAGAGAGTGTCAGAGAGTGTCAGAGAGGGACAGAGTGTGTCAGAGAGTCTGAGAGAGTGTCAGAGAGTGTGAGAGTGTCAGAGAGTGCCAGAGTGTATCAGAGAGTGTCAGAGAGTGTCAGAGAGTGATAGAGAGTGATAGAGAGGGTCAGAGAGTAATAGAGAGTGTCAGCGAGTGATAGAGAGTGTTAGAGAGTGTCAGAGAGTGTGAGAGAGTGTCAGTGAGAGAGTGTCAGAGAGTGATAGAGAGTGTCAGAGAGCGTCAGAGAGTGAAAGAGAGTGATGGAGAGTGTCAGAGGCTGATAGAGAGTGATAGAGAGTGGCAGAGAGTGTCTGAAAGTGTCAGAGAGTGTCAGAGAGTGATAGAGAGTGTCAGAGAGTGTCTGAGTGTGTCTGAGATTGTCAGAGAGTGTCAGAGAGTGATAGAGAGTGTCAGAGAGTGTCAGAGTGCATCAGAGAGTATCAGAGAGTGTCAGAGAGTGATAGAGAGGGTCTGAGACTGTCTGAGAGTGTCAGATTGAGTCAGTGAGTGATAGAGAGTGTAAGAGAGTGTCTGAGAGTGTTGGAGTGTATCAGAGAGTGTCAGAGAGTGATAGAGAGTGGCAGAGAGAGTCTGAGTGTTTCTGAGAGTGTCAGAGTATATCAGAGAGTGTCAGAGAGTGATAGAGATTGTCAGAGAGTTTCTGAGAGTGCCAGAGTGTATCAGAGAGTGTCAGATAGTGACAGAGAGTGATAGAGAGTGTCAGAGAGTGTCTGAGTGTGTATGAGATTGTCAGAGAGTGTCAGAGAGAGATAGAGAGTGTCAGAGAGTATTAGAGAGTATCAGACAGTATCAGAGAGTGTCAGAGAGTGTCAGAGATTGTCAGATAATGATAGAGAGTGTCTGAGACTGTCTGAGAGTGTTAGAGTGTATCAGAGAGTGTCAGACAGTGTGAGAGAGTGATCGAGTGTGGTAGAGTGTATCTGAGTGTGTCAGAGTGTGTCTGAGAGTGTCACAGTGTATCAGAGAGTGTCAGAGAGTGATGGAGAGTGCAAGAGAGTGTCTGAGCGTGTCAGAGAGTGATAGAGAGTTTCAGAGAGAGTCAGAGAGTGTCAGAGAGGGTCAGAGAGTGTCAGGGAGGGTCAGAGAGTGTCAGAGAGAGTAAGAGAGTGATAGAGAATGTCAGAGAGTGGCAGAGAGATTCAGAGAGTGATAGAGAGTGGCAGAGAGTGGCAGAGAGTGTCTGAAAGTGTCAGAGAGGGTCTGAGTGTGTCTGAGATTGTCAGAGAGCGTCAGAGAGTGTCAGAGAGTATCAGAGAGTGTCAGAGAGTGATGGAGAGTGTAAGAGAGTGTCCGAGCGTGTCAGAGAGTGATAGAGAGTTTCAGAGAGTGTCAGAGAGGGTCAGCGAGGGTCAGAGAGTGTCAGGGAGGGTCAGAGAGTGTCAGAGAGTGTAAGCGAGTGATAGAGAATGTCAGAGAGTGGCAGAGAGTTTCAGAGAGTGATAGAGAGTGGCAAAGAGTGTCTGAAAGTGTCAGAGAGGGTCTGAGTGTGTCTGAGATTGTCAGAGAGCGTCAGAGAGTCTCAGAGAGTATCAGAGAGTATCAGAGAGTGTCTGAGACTGCCTGAGAGTGATAGAGAGTGGCAGAGAGTGTCTGAAAGTTTCAGAGAGTGTCAGAGAGTGATAGAGAGTGTCAGAGAGTGTCTGAGTGTGTATGAGATTGTCAGAGAGTGTCAGAGAGAGATAGAGAGTGTCTGAGACTGTCTGAGAGTGTTAGAGTGTATCAGAGAGTGTCAGACAGTGTGAGAGAGTGATAGAGTGTGGTAGAGTGTGTCTGAGTGTGTCAGAGTGTGTCTGAGAGTGTCAGAGAGTGTCAGAGAGTGATGGAGAGTGCAAGAGAGGGTCTGAGCGTGTCAGAGAGGGATAGAGAGTGTCAGAGAGTGTCAGAGAGGGACAGAGAGTGTCAGGGAGGGTCAGAGAGTGTCTGAGAGTGTGACAGTGTCAGAGAGTGTGAGAGTGTCAGAGAGTATGAGATTGTCAGAGAGTGTCAGAGAGTGTCAGAGAGTGTCAGAGAGGGACAGAGTGTGTCAGAGAGTATGAGAGAGTGTCAGAGAGTGTGAGAGTATCAGAGAGTGTCAGAGAGTGTCAGAGATTGTCAGATAGTGATAGAGAGTGTCTGAGACTGTCTGAGAGTGTTAGAGTGTATCAGAGAGTGTCAGACAGTGTGAGAGAGTGATAGAGTGTGGTAGAGTGTGTCTGAGTGTGTCAGAGTTTGTCTGAGAGTGTCACAGTGTATCAGAGAGTGTCAGAGAGTGATGGAGAGTGTAAGAGAGTATCTGAGCGTGTCAGAGAGTGATAGAGAGATTCAGAGAGTGTCAGAGAGTGTCAGAGAGGGTCAGAGAGTGTCAGGGAGGGTCAGAGAGTGTCAGAGAGTGTAAGAGAGTGATAGAGAATGTCAGAGAGTGGCAGAGAGTTTCAGAGAGTGATAGAGAGTGGCAGAGAGTGTCTGAAAGTGTCAGAGAGGGTCTGAGTGTGTCTGAGATTGTCAGAGAGCGTCAGAGAGTGTCAGAGAGTATCAGAGAGTGTCAGAGAGTGATGGAGAGTGTAAGAGAGTGTCTGAGCGTGTCAGAGAGTGATAGAGAGTTTCAGAGAGTGATAGAGAGTGTCAGAGAGGGTCAGAGAGTGTCAGGGAGGGTCAGAGAGTGTCAGAGAGTGTAAGAGAGTGATAGAGAATGTCAGAGAGTGGCAGAGAGTTTCAGAGAGTGATAGAGAGTGGCAGAGAGTGTCTGAAAGTATCAGAGAGGGTCTGAGTGTGTCTGAGATTGCCAGAGAGCGTCAGAGAGTGTCAGAGAGTATCAGAGAGTATCAGAGAGTGTCTGAGACTGCCTGAGAGTGATAGAGAGTGGCAGAGAGTGTCTGAAAGTTTCAGAGAGTGTCAGAGAGTGATAGAGAGTGTCAGAGAGTGTCTGAGTGTGTATGAGATTGTCAGAGAGTGTCAGAGAGAGATAGAGAGTGTCAGAGAGTATTAGAGAGTATCAGACAGTATCAGAGAGTGTCAGAGAGTGTCAGAGATTGTCAGATAGTGATAGAGAGTGTCAGAGAGTGTCAGAGAGGGTCAGGGAGTGTCAGGGAGGTCAGAGAGTGTCTGAGAGTGTGACAGTGTCAGAGAGTGTGAGAGTGTCAGAGAGTGTGAGAGTGTCAGAGAGTGTCAGAGAGTATGAGAGAGTGTCAGAGAGTGTGAGAGTGTCAGAGAGTGATAGAGAGTGGCAGAGAGTGTCTGAAAGTGTCAGAGAGTGTCAGAGAGTAATAGAGAGTGTCAGAGAGTGTCAGAGAGTGATAGAGAGTGTCAGAGAGTGTCAGAGAGTGTCCGAGATTGTGAGAGTGTCAGAGAGTGTTGGTGTGTCAGAGTGTGTCAGAGAGTGTCAGAGAGTGATAGAGATTGATAGAGAGTGGCAGAGAGTGTCTGAAAGTGTCAGCGAGTGATAGAGAGTGATAGAGAGTGGCAGAGAGTATCTGAAAGTGTCAGAGAGTGATCGAGAGTGTCAGAGAGTGTCTGAGTGTGTCTGAGATTGTCAGAGAGTGTCAGAGAGTGATAGAGAGTGTCGGAGAGTCTCAGAGAGTGTCAGGGAGGGTCAGAGAGTGTCAGAGAGTGTCAGAGAGTGATAGAGAGTGTCAGAGAGCGTCAGAGAGTGTCTGAAAGTGTCAGAGAGTGTCAGAGAGTGATAGAGAGTGTCAGAGAGTGTCAGAGAGTGATAGAGAGTGTCAGAGAGTGTCAGAGTGCATCAGAGAGTATCAGAGAGTGTCAGAGAGTGATAGAGAGGGTCTGAGACTGTCTGAGATTGTCAGATTGAGTCAGTGAGTGATAGAGAGTTTAAGAGAGTGCCTGAGAGTGTTGGAGTGTATCAGAGAGTGTCAGAGAGTGATAGAGAGTGGCAGAGAGAGTCTGAGTGTTTCTGAGAGTGTCAGAGTATATCAGAGAGTGTCAGAGAGTGATAGAGATTGTCAGAGAGTGTCTGAGAGTGCCAGAGTGTATCAGAGAGTGTCAGATAGTGACAGAGAGTGATAGAGAGTGTCAGAGAGTGTCTGAGTGTGTATGAGATTGTCAGAGAGTGTCAGAGAGAGATAGAGAGTGTCAGAGAGTATTAGAGAGTATCAGACAGTATCAGAGAGTGTCAGAGAGTGTCAGAGAGTGTCAGAGAGTGTCAGAGATTGTCAGATAGTGATAGAGAGTGTCTGAGACTGTCTGAGAGTGTTAGAGTGAATCAGAGAGTGTCAGACAGTGTGAGAGAGTGATAGAGTGTGGTAGAGTGTGTCTGAGTGTGTCAGAGTGTGTCTGAGAGTGTCACAGTGTATCAGAGAGTGTCAGAGAGTGATGGAGAGTGTAAGAGAGTGTCTGAGCGTGTCAGAGAGTGATAGAGAGTTTCAGAGAGTGTCAGAGAGTGTCAGAGAGGGTCAGAGAGGGTCAGAGAGTGTCAGGGAGGGTCAGAGAGTGTCAGAGAGTGTAAGAGAGTGATAGAGAATGTCAGAGATTGGCAGAGAGATTCAGAGAGTGATAGAGAGTGGCAGAGAGTGTCTGAAAGTGTCAGAGAGGGTCTGAGTGTGTCTGAGATTGTCAGAGAGCGTCAGTGAGTGTCAGAGAGTATCAGAGAGTGTCAGAGAGTGATGGAGAGTGTAAGAGAGTGTCTGAGCGTGTCAGAGAGTGATAGAGAGTTTCAGAGAGTGTCAGAAAGGGTCAGAGAGGGTCAGAGAGTGTCAGGGAGGGTCAAAGAGTTTCAGAGAGTGTAAGAGAGTGATGGAGAATGTCAGAGAATGGCAGAGAGTTTCAGAGAGTGACAGAGAGTGGCAGAGAGTGTCTGAAAGTGTCAGAGAGGGTCTGAGTGTGTCTGAGATTGTCAGAGAGCGTCAGAGAGTGTCAGAGAGTATCAGAGAGTGTCTGAGACTGCCTGAGAGTGATAGAGAGTGGCAGAGAGTGTCTGAAAGTTTCAGAGAGTGTCAGAGAGTGATAGAGAGTGTCAGAGAGTGTCTGAGTGTGTATGAGATTGTCAGAGAGTGTCAGAGAGAGATAGAGAGTGTCAGAGAGTATTAGAGAGTATCAGACAGTATCAGAGAGTGTCAGAGAGTGTCAGAGTGTATCAGAGAGTGTCAGACAGTGTGAGAGAGTGATAGAGTGTGGTAGAGTGTGTCTGAGTGTGTCAGAGTGTGTCTGAGAGTGTCACAGTGTGTCAGAGAGTGTCAGAGAGTGATGGAGAGTGTAAGAGAGGGTCTGAGCGTGTCAGAGAGGGATAGAGAGTGTCTGAGACTGTCTGAGAGTGTTAGAGTGTATCAGAGAGTGTCAGACAGTGTGAGAGAGTGATAGAGTGTGGTAGAGTGTGTCTGAGTGTGTCAGAGTGTGTCTGAGAGTGTCACAGTGTGTCAGAGAGTGTCAGAGAGTGATGGAGAGTGTAAGAGAGGGTCTGAGCGTGTCAGAGAGGGATAGAGAGTGTCAGAGAGTGTCAGAGAGTGTCAGAGAGGGTCAGAGAGTGTCAGGGAGGGTCAGAGAGTGTCTGAGAGTGTGACAGTGTCAGAGAGTGTGAGCGTGTCAGAGAGTGTGAGAGTGTCAGAGAGTGTCAGAGAGTGTCAGAGAGTGTCAGAGAGGGACAGAGTGTGTCAGACAGTGTGAGAGAGTGATAGAGTGTGGTAGAGAGTGTTTGAGTGTGTCAGAGTGTGTCTGAGAGTGTCACAGTGTATCAGAGAGTGTCAGAGAGTGATGGAGAGTGTAAGAGAGTGTCTGAGCGTGTCAGAGAGTGATAGAGAGTTTCAGAGAGTGTCAGAGAGTGTCAGAGAGGGTCAGAGAGGGTCAGACAGTGTCAGGGAGGGTCAGAGAGTGTCAGAGAGTGTAAGAGAGTGATAGAGAATGTCAGAGAGTGGCAGAGAGATTCAGAGAGTGATAGAGAGTGGCAGATAGTGTCTGAAAGTGTCAGAGAGGGTCTGAGTGTGTCTGAGATTGTCAGAGAGCGTCAGAGAGTGTCAGAGAGTATCAGAGAGTGTCAGAGAGTGATGGAGAGTGTAAGAGAGTGTCTGAGCGTGTCAGAGAGTGATAGAGAGTTTCAGAGAGTGTCAGAAAGGGTCAGAGAGGGTCAGAGAGTGTCAGGGAGGGTCAGAGAGTGTCAGAGAGTGTAAGAGAGTGATAGAGAATGTCAGAGAATGGCAGAGAGTTTCAGAGAGTGACAGAGAGTGGCAGAGAGTGTCTGAAAGTGTCAGAGAGGGTCTGAGTGTGTCTGAGATTGTCAGAGAGCGTCAGAGAGTGTCAGAGAGTATCAGAGAGTATCAGAGAGTGTCTGAGACTGCCTGAGAGTGATAGAGAGTGGCAGAGAGTGTCTGAAAGTTTCAGAGAGTGTCAGAGAGTGATAGAGAGTGTCAGAGAGTGTCTGAGTGTGTATGAGATTGTCAGAGAGTGTCAGAGAGAGATAGAGAGTGTCAGAGAGTATTAGAGAGTATCAGACAGTATCAGAGAGTGTCAGAGAGTGTCAGATTGTCAGATAGTGATAGAGAGTGTCTGAGACTGTCTGAGAGTGTTAGAGTGTATCAGAGAGTCTCAGACAGTGTGAGAGAGTGATAGAGTGTGGTAGAGTGTGTCTGAGTGTGTCAGAGTGTGTCTGAGAGTGTCACAGTGTGTCAGAGATTGTCAGAGAGTGATGGAGAGTGTAAGAGAGGGTCTGAGCGTGTCAGAGAGGGATAGAGAGTGTCAGAGAGTGTCAGAGAGTGTCAGAGAGGGTCAGAGAGTGTCAGGGAGGGTCAGAGAGTGTCTGAGAGTGTGACAGTGTCAGAGAGTGTGAGCGTGTCAGAGAGTGTGAGAGTGTCAGAGAGTGTCAGAGAGTGTCAGAGAGGGACAGAGAGGGACAGAGTGTGTCAGAGAGTCTGAGAGAGTGTCAGAGAGTCTGAGAGTGTCAGAGAGTGCCAGAGTGTATCAGAGAGTGTCAGAGAGTGATAGAGAGTGATAGAGAGGGTCAGAGAGTAATAGAGAGTGTCAGAGAGTGATAGAGAGTGTTAGAGAGTGTCAGAGAGGGTCCGAGATTGTGAGAGTGTCAGAGAGTGTGGGTGTGTCAGAGTGTGTCAGAGAGTGTCAGAGAGTGATAGAGATTGATAGAGAGTGGCAGAGAGTGTCTGAAAGTGTCAGAGAGTGATCGAGAGTGTCAGAGAGTGTCTGAGTGTGTCTGAGATTGTCAGAGAGTGTCAGAGAGTGATAGAGAGTGTCGGAGAGTCTCAGAGAGTGTCAGGGAGGGTCAGAGAGTGTCAGAGAGTGTGAGAGAGTGTCAGTGAGAGAGTGTCCGAGAGTGTCAGAGAGTGATAGAGAGTGTCAGAGAGCGTCAGAGAGTGAAAGAGAGTGATGGAGAGTGTCAGAGGCTGATAGAGAGTGATAGAGAGTGGCAGAGAGTGTCTGAAAGTGTCGGAGAGTGTCAGAGAGTGATAGAGAGTGTCAGAGAGTGTCTGAGTGTGTCTGAGATTGTCAGAGAGTGTCAGAGAGTGTCAGAGAGTGATAGAGAGTGTCAGAGAGTGTCAGAGAGCATCAGAGAGTATCAGAGAGTGTCAGAGAGTGATCGAGAGGGTCTGAGACTGTCTGAGAGTGTCAGATTGAGTCAGTGAGTGATAGAGAGTGTAAGAGAGTGTCTGAGAGTGTTGGAGTGTATCAGAGAGTGTCAGAGAGTGATAGAGAGTGGCAGAGAGAGTCTGAGTGTTTCTGAGAGTGTCAGAGTATATCAGAGAGTGTCAGAGAGTGATAGAGATTGTCAGAGAGTTTCTGAGAGTGCCAGAGTGTATCAGAGAGTGTCAGATAGTGACAGAGAGTGATAGAGAGTGTCAGAGAGTGTCTGAGTGTGTATGAGATTGTCAGAGAGTGTCAGAGAGAGATAGAGAGTGTCAGAGAGTATTAGAGAGTATCAGACAGTATCAGAGAGTGTCAGAGAGTGTCAGAGAGTGTCAGAGATTGTCAGATAGTGATAGAGAGTGTCTGAGACTGTCTGAGAGTGTTAGAGTGTATCAGAGAGTGTCAGACAGTGTGAGAGAGTGATCGAGTGTGGTGGAGTGTATCTGAGTGTGTCAGAGTGTGTCTGAGAGTGTCACAGTGTATCAGAGAGTGTCAGAGAGTGATGGAGAGTGCAAGAGAGTGTCTGAGCGTGTCAGAGAGTGATAGAGAGTTTCAGAGAGAGTCAGAGAGTGTCAGAGAGGTTCAGAGAGTGTCAGGGAGGGTCAGAGAGTGTCAGAGAGAGTAAGAGAGTGATAGAGAATGTCAGAGAGTGGCAGAGAGATTCAGAGAGTGATAGAGAGTGGCAGAGAGTGTCTGAAAGTGTCAGAGAGCGTCAGAGAGTGTCAGAGAGTATCAGAGAATGTCAGAGAGTGATGGAGAGTGTAAGAGAGTGTCCGAGCGTGTCAGAGAGTGATAGAGAGTTTCAGAGAGTGTCAGAGAGTGTCAGAGAGGATCAGAGAGTGTCAGGGAGGGTCAGAGAGTGTCAGAGAGTGTAAGCGAGTGATAGAGAATGTCAGAGAGTGGCAGAGAGTTTCAGAGAGTGATAGAGAGTGGCAGAGAGTGTCTGAAAGTGTCAGAGAGGGTCTGAGTGTGTCTGAGATTGTCAGAGAGCGTCAGAGAGTGTCAGAGAGTATCAGAGAGTATCAGAGAGTGTCTGAGACTGCCTGAGAGTGATAGAGAGTGGCAGAGAGTGTCTGAAAGTTTCAGAGAGTGTCAGAGAGTGATAGAGAGTGTCAGAGAGTGTCTGAGTGTGTATGAGATTGTCAGAGAGTGTCAGAGAGAGACAGAGAGTGTCTGAGACTGTCTGAGAGTGTTAGAGTGTATCAGAGAGTGTCAGACAGTGTGAGAGAGTGATAGAGTGTGGTAGAGTGTGTCTGAGTGTGTCAGAGTGTGTCTGAGAGTGTCAGAGAGTGTCAGAGAGTGTCAGAGAGTGATGGAGAGTGCAAGAGAGGGTCTGAGCGTGTCAGAGAGGGATAGAGAGTGTCAGAGAGTGTCAGAGAGTGTCAGAGAGGGACAGAGAGTGTCAGGGAGGGTCAGAGAGAGTCTGAGAGTGTGACAGTGTCAGAGAGTGTGAGAGTGTCAGAGAGTATGAGAGTGTCAGAGAGTGTCAGAGAGTGTCAGAGAGTGTCAGAGAGGGACAGAGTGTGTCAGAGAGTATTAGAGAGTGTCAGAGAGTGTGAGAGTATCAGAGAGTGTCAGAGATTGTCAGATAGTGATAGAGAGTGTCTGAGACTGTCTGAGAGTGTTAGAGTGTATCAGAGAGTGTCAGACAGTGTGAGAGAGTGATAGAGTGTGGTAGAGTGTGTCTGAGTGTGTCAGAGTGTGTCTGAGAGTGTCACAGTGTGTCAGAGAGTGTCAGAGAGTGATGGAGAGTGTAAGAGAGGGTCTGAGCGTGTCAGAGAGGGATAGAGAGTGTCAGAGAGGGTCAGAGAGGGTCAGTGATTGTCAGGGAGGGTCAGAGAGTGTCTGAGAGTGAGACAGTGTCAGAGAGTGTGAGAGTGTCAGAGAGTGTGAGAGTGTCAGAGAGTGTCAGAGAGTGTCAGAGAGTGGCAGAGAGTGTCTGAAAGTGTCAGAGAGTGTCAGAGTGTAATAGAGAGTGTCAGAGAGTGTCAGAGAGTGATAGAGATTGATAGAGAGTGGCAGAGAGTGTCTGAAAGTGTCAGCGAGTGATAGAGAGTGATAGAGAGTGGCAGAGAGTGTCTGAAAGTGTCAGAGAGTGATCGAGAGTGTCAGAGAGTGTCTGAGTGTGTCTGAGATTGTCAGAGAGTGTCAGAGAGTGATAGAGAGTGTCGGAGAGTCTCAGAGACTGTCAGGGAGGGTCAGAGAGTGTCAGAGAGTGTGAGAGAGTGTCAGAGAGAGAGTGTCAGAGAGTGATAGAGAGTGTCAGAGAGCTTCAGAGAGTGATAGAGAGTGATAGAGAGTGTCAGAGGCTGATAGAGAGTGATAGATAGTGGCAGAGAGTGTCTGAAAGTGTCAGAGAGTGTCAGAGCGTGGTAGAGAGTGTCAGAGAGAGTCTGAGTGTGTCTGAGATTGTCAGAGAGTGTCAGAGAGTGATAGAGAGTGTCAGAGAGTGTCAGAGTGCATCAGAGAGTATCAGAGAGTGTCAGAGAGTGATAGAGAGGATCTGAGACTGTCTGAGAATGTCAGATTGAGTCAGTGAGTGATGGAGAGTGTAACAGAGTGTCTGAGAGTGTTGGAGTGTATCAGAGAGTGTCAGAGAGTGATAGAGAGTGGCAGAGAGAGTCTGAGTGTTTCTGAGAGTGTCAGAGTATATCAGAGAGTGATAGAGATTGTCAGAGAGTGTCTGAGAGTGCCAGAGTGTATCAGAGAGTGTCAGATAGTGACAGAGAGTGATAGAGAGTGTCAGAGAGTGTCTGAGTGTGTATGAGATTGTCAGAGAGTGTCAGAGAGTGTCAGAGATTGTCAGATAGTGATAGAGAGTGTCTGAGACTGTCTGAGAGTGTTAGAGTGTATCAGAGAGTGTCAGACAGTGTGAGAGAGTGATCGAGTGTGGTAGAGTGTATCTGAGTGTGTCAGAGTGTGTCTGAGAGTGTCACAGTGTATCAGAGAGTGTCAGAGAGAGATGGAGAGTGCAAGAGAGTGTCTGAGCGTGTCAGAGAGTGATAGAGAGTTTCAGAGAGAGTCAGAGAGTGTCAGAGAGGGTCAGAGAGTGTCAGGGAGGGTCAGAGAGTGTCAGAGAGAGTAAGAGAGTGATAGAGAATGTCAGAGAGTGGCAGAGAGATTCAGAGAGTGATAGAGAGTGGCAGAGAGTGTCTGAAAGTGTCAGAGAGGGTCTGAGTGTGTCTGAGATTGTCAGAGAGCGTCAGAGAGTGTCAGAGAGTATCAGAGAATGTCAGAGAGTGATGGAGAGTGTAAGAGAGTGTCCGAGCGTGTCAGAGAGTGATAGAGAGTTTCAGAGAGTGTCAGAGAGTGTCAGAGAGGATCAGAGAGTGTCAGGGAGGGTCAGAGAGTGTCAGAGAGTGTAAGCGAGTGATAGAGAATGTCAGAGAGTGGCAGAGAGTTTCAGAGAGTGATAGAGAGTGGCAGAGAGTGTCTGAAAGTGTCAGAGAGGGTCTGAGTGTGTCTGAGATTGTCAGAGAGCGTCAGAGAGTCTCAGAGAGTATCAGAGAGTATCAGAGAGTGTCTGAGACTGCCTGAGAGTGATAGAGAGTGGCAGAGAGTGTCTGAAAGTTTCAGAGAGTGTCAGAGAGTGATAGAGAGTGTCAGAGAGTGTCTGAGTGTGTATGAGATTGTCAGAGAGTGTCAGAGAGAGATAGAGAGTGTCAGAGAGTATTAGAGAGTATCAGACAGTATCAGAGAGTGTCAGAGAGTGTCAGATAGTGATAGAGAGTGTCTGAGACTGTCTGAGAGTGTTAGAGTGTATCAGAGAGTGTCAGACAGTGTGAGAGAGTGATAGAGTGTGGTAGAGTGTGTCTGAGTGTGTCAGAGTGTGTCTGAGAGTGTCACAGTGTGTCAGAGAGTGTCAGAGAGTGATGGAGAGTGTAAGAGAGGGTCTGAGCGTGTCAGAGAGGGATAGAGAGTGTCAGAGAGGGTCAGAGAGGGTCAGAGATTGTCAGGGAGGGTCAGAGAGTGTCTGAGAGTGAGACAGTGTCAGAGAGTGTGAGAGTGTCAGAGAGTGTGAGAGTGTCAGAGAGTGTCAGAGAGTGTCAGAGAGTGGCAGAGAGTGTCTGAAAGTGTCAGAGAGTGTCAGAGTGTAATAGAGAGTGTCAGAGAGTGTCAGAGAGTGATAGAGATTGATAGAGAGTGGCAGAGAGTGTCTGAAAGTGTCAGCGAGTGATAGAGAGTGATAGAGAGTGGCAGAGAGTGTCTGAAAGTGTCAGAGAGTGATCGAGAGTGTCAGAGAGTGTCTGAGTGTGTCTGAGATTGTCAGAGAGTGTCAGAGAGTGATAGAGAGTGTCGGAGAGTCTCAGAGACTGTCAGGGAGGGTCAGAGAGTGTCAGAGAGTGTGAGAGAGTGTCAGAGAGAGAGTGTCAGAGAGTGATAGAGAGTGTCAGAGAGCTTCAGAGAGTGATAGAGAGTGATAGAGAGTGTCAGAGGCTGATAGAGAGTGATAGATAGTGGCAGAGAGTGTCTGAAAGTGTCAGAGAGTGTCAGAGCGTGGTAGAGAGTGTCAGAGAGAGTCTGAGTGTGTCTGAGATTGTCAGAGAGTGTCAGAGAGTGATAGAGAGTGTCAGAGAGTGTCAGAGTGCATCAGAGAGTATCAGAGAGTGTCAGAGAGTGATAGAGAGGATCTGAGACTGTCTGAGAATGTCAGATTGAGTCAGTGAGTGATGGAGAGTGTAACAGAGTGTCTGAGAGTGTTGGAGTGTATCAGAGAGTGTCAGAGAGTGATAGAGAGTGGCAGAGAGAGTCTGAGTGTTTCTGAGAGTGTCAGAGTATATCAGAGAGTGATAGAGATTGTCAGAGAGTGTCTGAGAGTGCCAGAGTGTATCAGAGAGTGTCAGATAGTGACAGAGAGTGATAGAGAGTGTCAGAGAGTGTCTGAGTGTGTATGAGATTGTCAGAGAGTGTCAGAGAGTGTCAGAGATTGTCAGATAGTGATAGAGAGTGTCTGAGACTGTCTGAGAGTGTTAGAGTGTATCAGAGAGTGTCAGACAGTGTGAGAGAGTGATCGAGTGTGGTAGAGTGTATCTGAGTGTGTCAGAGTGTGTCTGAGAGTGTCACAGTGTATCAGAGAGTGTCAGAGAGTGATGGAGAGTGCAAGAGAGTGTCTGAGCGTGTCAGAGAGTGATAGAGAGTTTCAGAGAGAGTCAGAGAGTGTCAGAGAGGGTCAGAGAGTGTCAGGGAGGGTCAGAGAGTGTCAGAGAGAGTAAGAGAGTGATAGAGAATGTCAGAGAGTGGCAGAGAGATTCAGAGAGTGATAGAGAGTGGCAGAGAGTGTCTGAAAGTGTCAGAGAGGGTCTGAGTGTGTCTGAGATTGTCAGAGAGCGTCAGAGAGTGTCAGAGAGTATCAGAGAATGTCAGAGAGTGATGGAGAGTGTAAGAGAGTGTCCGAGCGTGTCAGAGAGTGATAGAGAGTTTCAGAGAGTGTCAGAGAGTGTCAGAGAGGATCAGAGAGTGTCAGGGAGGGTCAGAGAGTGTCAGAGAGTGTAAGCGAGTGATAGAGAATGTCAGAGAGTGGCAGAGAGTTTCAGAGAGTGATAGAGAGTGGCAGAGAGTGTCTGAAAGTGTCAGAGAGGGTCTGAGTGTGTCTGAGATTGTCAGAGAGCGTCAGAGAGTCTCAGAGAGTATCAGAGAGTATCAGAGAGTGTCTGAGACTGCCTGAGAGTGATAGAGAGTGGCAGAGAGTGTCTGAAAGTTTCAGAGAGTGTCAGAGAGTGATAGAGAGTGTCAGAGAGTGTCTGAGTGTGTATGAGATTGTCAGAGAGTGTCAGAGAGAGATAGAGAGTGTCTGAGACTGTCTGAGAGTGTTAGAGTGTATCAGAGAGTGTCAGACAGTGTGAGAGAGTGATAGAGTGTGGTAGAGTGTGTCTGAGTGTGTCAGAGTGTGTCTGAGAGTGTCAGAGAGTGTCAGAGAGTGTCAGAGAGTGATGGAGAGTGCAAGAGAGGGTCTGAGCGTGTCAGAGAGGGATAGAGAGTGTCAGAGAGTGTCAGAGAGGGACAGAGAGTGTCAGGGAGGGTCAGAGAGTGTCTGAGAGTGTGACAGTGTCAGAGTGTGTGAGAGTGTCAGAGAGTATGAGAGTGTCAGAGAGTGTCAGAGAGTGTCAGAGAGTGTCAGAGAGGGACAGAGTGTGTCAGAGAGGGACAGAGTGTGTCAGAGAGTGTGAGAGTATCAGAGAGTGTCAGAGAGTGTCAGAGATTGTCAGATAGTGATAGAGAGTGTCTGAGACTGTCTGAGAGTGTTAGAGTGTATCAGAGAGTGTCAGACAGTGTGAGAGAGTGATAGAGTGTGGTAGAGTGTGTCTGAGTGTGTCAGAGTGTGTCTGAGAGTGTCACAGTGTATCAGAGAGTGTCAGAGAGTGATGGAGAGTGTAATAGAGTATCTGAGCGTGTCAGAGAGTGATAGAGAGTGTCAGAGAGTGTCAGAGAGTGTCAGAGAGGGTCAGAGAGTGTCAGGGAGGGTCAGAGAGTGTCAGAGAGTGTAAGAGAGTGATAGAGAATGTCAGAGAGTGGCAGAGAGTTTCAGAGAGTGATAGAGAGTGGCAGAGAGTGTCTGAAAGTGTCAGAGAGGGTCTGAGTGTGTCTGAGATTGTCAGAGAGCGTCAGAGAGTGTCAGAGAGTATCAGAGAGTGTCAGAGAGTGATGGAGAGTGTAAGAGAGTGTCTGAGCGTGTCAGAGATTGATAGAGAGTTTCAGAGAGTGATAGAGAGTGTCAGAGAGGGTCAGAGAGTGTCAGGGAGGGTCAGAGAGTGTCAGAGAGTGTAAGAGAGTGATAGAGAATGTCACAGAGTGGCAGAGAGTTTCAGAGAGTGATAGAGAGTGGCAGAGAGTGTCTGAAAGTATCAGAGAGTGTCTGAGTGTGTCTGAGATTGTCAGAGAGCGTCAGAGAGTGTCAGAGAGTATCAGAGAGTATCAGAGAGTGTCTGAGACTGCCTGAGAGTGATAGAGAGTGGCAGAGAGTGTCTGAAAGTTTCAGAGAGTGTCAGAGAGTGATAGAGAGTGTCAGAGAGTGTCTGAGTGTGTATGAGATTGTCAGAGAGTGTCAGAGAGAGATAGAGAGTGTCAGAGAGTATTAGAGAGTATCAGACAGTATCAGAGAGTGTCAGAGAGTGTCAGAGAGTGTCAGAGATTGTCAGATAGTGATAGAGAGTGTCTGAGACTGTCTGAGAGTGTTAGAGTGTATCAGAGAGTGTCAGACAGTGTGAGAGAATGATAGAGTGTGGTAGAGTGTGTCTGAGTGTGTCAGAGTGTGTCTGAGAGTGTCACAGTGTGTCAGAGAGTGTCAGAGAGTGATGGAGAGTGTAAGAGAGGGTCTGAGCGTGTCAGAGAGGGATAGAGAGTGTCAGAGAGGGTCAGAGAGGGTCAGAGATTGTCAGGGAGGGTCAGAGAGTGTCTGAGAGTGAGACAGTGTCAGAGAGTGTGAGAGTGTCAGAGAGTGTCAGAGAGTGTCAGAGAGTGTCAGAGAGTGTCAGAGAGTGTGAGAGTGTCAGAGAGTGTCAGAGAGTGATAGAGAGTGGCAGAGAGTGTCTGAAAGTGTCAGAGAGTGTCAGAGTGTAATAGAGAGTGTCAGAGAGTGTCAGAGAGTGATAGAGATTGATAGAGAGTGGCAGAGAGTGTCTGAAAGTGTCAGCGAGTGATAGAGAGTGATAGAGAGTGGCAGAGAGTGTCTGAAAGTGTCAGAGAGTGATCGAGAGTGTCAGAGAGTGTCTGAGTGTGTCTGAGATTGTCAGAGAGTGTCAGAGAGTGATAGAGAGTGTCGGAGAGTCTCAGAGACTGTCAGGGACGGTCAGAGAGTGTCAGAGAGTGTGTGAGAGTGTCAGAGAGAGAGTGTCAGAGAGTGATAGAGAGTGTCAGAGAGCTTCAGAGAGTGATAGAGAGTGATAGAGAGTGTCAGAGGCTGATAGAGAGTGATAGATAGTGGCAGAGAGTGTCTGAAAGTGTCAGAGAGTGTCAGAGCGTGGTAGAGAGTGTCAGAGAGTGTCTGAGTGTGTCTGAGATTGTCAGAGAGTGTCAGAGAGTGATAGAGAGTGTCAGAGAGTGTCAGAGTGCATCAGAGAGTATCAGAGAGTGTCAGAGAGTGATAGAGAGGATCTGAGACTGTCTGAGAATGTCAGATTGAGTCAGTGAGTGATGGAGAGTGTAAGAGAGTGTCTGAGAGTGTTGGAGTGTATCAGAGAGTGTCAGAGAGTAATAGAGAGTGGCAGAGAGAGTCTGAGTGTTTCTGAGAGTGTCAGAGTATATCAGAGAGTGATAGAGATTGTCAGAGAGTGTCTGAGAGTGCCAGAGTGTATCAGAGAGTGTCAGATAGTGACAGAGAGTGATAGAGAGTGTCAGAGAGTGTCTGAGTGTGTATGAGATTGTCAGAGAGTGTCAGAGAGAGATAGAGAGTGTCAGAGAGTATTGGAGAGTATCAGACAATATCAGAGAGTGTCAGAGAGTGTCAGAGATTATCAGATAGTGATAGAGAGTGTCTGAGACTGTCTGAGAGTGTTAGAGTGTATCAGAGAGTGTCAGACAGTGTGAGAGAGAGATAGAGTGTGGTAGAGTGTGTCTGAGTGTGTCAGAGTGTGTCTGAGAGTGTCACAGTGTATCAGAGAGTGTCAGAGAGTGATGGAGAGTGCAAGAGAGTGTCTGAGCGTGTCAGAGAGTGATAGAGAGTTTCAGAGAGTGTCAGAGAGTGTCAGAGAGTGTCAGGGAGGGTCAGAGAGTGTCAGAGAGTGTAAGAGAGTGATAGAGAATGTCAGACAGTGGCAGAGAGTTTCAGAGAGTGATAGAGAGTGGCAGAGAGTGTCTGAAAGTGTCAGAGAGGGTCTGAGTGTGTCTGAGATTGTCAGAGAGCGTCAGAGAGTGTCAGAGAGTATCAGAGAGTGTCAGAGAGTGATGGAGAGTGTAAGAGAGTGTCTGAGCGTGTCAGAGAGTGATAGAGAGTTTCAGAGAGTGTCAGAGAGTGTCAGAGAGGGTCAGAGAGTGTCAGGGAGAGTCAGAGAGTGTCAGAGAGTGTAAGAGAGTGTAAGAGAATGTCAGAGAGTGGCAGAGAGTGTCTGAAAGTGTCAGAGAGGGTCTGAGTGTGTCTGAGATTGTCAGAGAGCGTCAGAGAGCGTCAGAGAGTGTCAGAGAGTATCAGAGAGTATCAGAGAGTGTCTGAGACTGCCTGAGAGTGATAGAGAGTGGCAGAGAGTGTCTGAAAGTTTCAGAGAGTGTCAGAGAGTGATAGAGAGTGTCAGAGAGTGTCTGAGTGTGTATGAGATTGTCAGAGAGTGTCAGAGAGAGATACAGAGTGTCAGAGAGTATTAGAGAGTATCAGACAGTATCAGAGAGTGTCAGAGAGTGTCAGAGATTGTCAGATAGTGATAGAGAGTGTCTGAGAGTGTCTGAGAGTGTTAGAGTGTATCAGAGAGTGTCAGACAGTGTGAGAGAGTGATAGAGTGTGGTAGAGTGTGTCTGAGTGTGGTAGAGTGTGTCTGAGTGTGTCAGAGTGTGTCTGCGAGTGTCACAGTGTGTCAGAGAGTGTCAGAGAGTGATGGAGAGTGTAAGAGAGGGTCTGAGCGTGTCCGAGAGGGATGGAGAGTGTCAGAGAGTGTCAGAGAGTGTCAGAGAGGGTCAGAGAGGGTCAGAGAGTGTCAGGGAGGGTCAGAGAGTGTCTGAGAGTGAGACAGTGTCAGAGAGTGTGAGAGTGTCAGAGAGTGTCAGAGAGTGTCAGAGAGGGACAGAGTGTGTCAGAGAGTATGAGAGAGTGTCAGAGAGTGTGAGAGTGTCAGAGAGTGTCAGAGAGTGATAGAGAGTGGCAGAGAGTGTCTGAAAGTGTCAGAGAGTGTCAGAGAGTAATAGAGATTGTCAGAGAGTGTCAGAGAGTGATAGAGAGTGTCAGAGAGTGTCAGAGTGCATCAGAGAGTATCAGAGAGTGTCAGAGAGTGATAGAGAGGGTCTGAGACAGTCTGAGAGTGTCAGATTGAGTCAGTGAGTGATAGAGTGTGTAAGAGAGTGTCTGAGAGTGTTGGAGTGTATCAGAGAGTGTCAGAGAGTGATAGAGAGTGGCAGAGAGAGTCTGAGTGTTTATGAGAGTGCCAGAGTGTATCAGAGAGTGTCAGATAGTGACAGAGAGTGATAGAGAGTGTCAGAGAGTGATAGAGTGTGCCAGAGACTGTCTGAGAGTGTCAGAGAGGGTCAGAGAGTGTCAGAGAGTGTCAGAGAGTGTGAAAGAGTGTCAGAGAGTGTCAGAGAGTGTGCGAGTGTCAGAGAGTGTCAGAGAGTGTCAGAGAGTGAAAGACAGAGGCAGAGAGTGACTGAACGTGTCAAAGATTGTCTGAGAGTGATAGAGAGTGTCAGAGAGTGTCAGAGAGTGATTGAGAATGATTGACAGTGATAGAGAGTGTCAGAGAGTGATAGACTGTGCCAGAGAGTGTCTGAGAGTGTCAGAGAGGGTCATAGACGGTCAGAGAGGGTCAGAGAGTGTCAGAGAGTTTGAAAGAGTTTCAGAGTGTGTCAGAGATTGTGCGAGTGTCAGAGAGTGTCTGAGTGTGTATGAGATTGTCAGAGAGTGTCAGAGAGAGATAGAGAGCGCCAGAGAGTATTAGAGAGCATCAGACAGTATCAGAGAGTGTCAGAGAGTGTCAGAGATTGTCAGATAGTGATAGAGAGTGTCTGAGACTGTCTGAGAGTGTTTGAGTGTATCAGAGAGTGTCAGACAGTGTGAGAGAGTGATCGAGTGTGGTAGAGTGTGTCTGAGTGTGTCAGAGTGTGTCTGAGAGTGTCACAGTGTATCAGAGAGTGTCAGAGAGTGATGGTTAGTGCAAGAGAGGGTCTGAGCGTGTCAGAGAGTGATAGAGAGTGTCAGAGAGTGTCAGAGAGTGTCAGAGAGGGTCAGAGAGTGTCAGGGAGGGTCAGAGAGTGTCTGAAAGTGTGACAGTGTCAGAGAGTGTGAGAGTGTCAGAGAGTGTGAGAGTGTCAGAGAGTGTCAGATAGTGACAGAGAGTGTCAGAGAGGGACAGAGTGTGTCAGAGGGTATGAGAGAGTGTCAGAGAGTGTGAGAGTGTCAGAGAGTGTCAGAGAGTGTCAGAGAGTGATAGAGAGTGGCAGAGAGTGTCTGTAAGTGTCAGAGAGTGTCAGAGAGTAATAGAGAGTGTCAGAGAGTGGCAGAGAGTGATACAGAGTGTCAGAGAGTGTCAGAGAGGGTCCGAGATTGTGAGAGTGTCAGAGAGTGTGGGTGTGTCAGAGTGTGTCAGAGAGTGTCAGAGAGTGATAGAGAGTGATAGAGAGTGGCAGAGTGTGTCTGAAAGTGTCAGCGAGTGATAGAGAGTGATAGAGAGTGGCACAGAGTGTCTGAAAGTGTCAGAGAGTGATCGAGAGTGTCTGAGTGTGTCTGAGATTGTCAGAGAGTGTCAGAGAGTGATACAGAGTGTCGGAGAGTCTCAGAGAGTGTCAGGGAGGGTCAGAGCGTGTCAGAGAGTGTGAGAGAGTGTCAGAGAGAGAGTGTCAGAGCGTGTCAGAGAGTGATAGAGAGTGTCAGAGAGCGTCAGAGAGTGATAGAGAGTGATAGAGAGTGACAGAGGCTGATAGAGAGTGATAGAGAGTGGCAGAGAGTGTCTGAAAGTGTCAGAGAGTGTCAGAGAGTGATAGAGATTGTCAGAGAGTGTCAGAGAGTTTTAGAGTGTATCACAGAGTATCAGACAGTGTGAGAGAGTGATAGAGTGTGGTAGAGTCTGACTGAGTGTGTCAGAGTGTGTCTGAGAGTGTCACAGTGTGTCAGAGAGTGTCAGAGAGTGATGGAGAGTGTAAGAGAGGGTCTGAGCGTGTCAGAGAGTGATAGAGAGTGTCAGAGAGTGTCCGAGAGTGTCTGAGAAAGGTCAGAGAGTGTCAGGGAGGGTCAGAGAGTGTCTGAGAGTGTGACAGTGACAGAGAGTGTGAGTGTGTCAGAGAGTGTGAGAGTGTCAGAGAGTGTCAGATAGTGTCAGAGAGTGTCAGAGAGGGACAGAGTGTGTTAGAGAGTATGAGAGAGTGTCAGAGAGTGTCAGAGAGGGTCCGAGATTGTGAGAGTGTCAGAGAGTGTGGGTGTGTCAGAGTGTGTCAGAGAGTGTCAGAGAGTGATAGAGAGTGGCAGAGAGTGTCTGAAAGTGTCAGAGAGTGATAGAGAGTGTCGGAGAGTCTCAGTGAGTGTCAGGCAGGGTCAGAGAGTGTCAGAGAGTGATAGAGAGTGTCAGAGAGCGTCAGAGAGTGATAGAGAGTGATAGAGAGTGTCAGAGGCTGATACAGAGTGATAGAGAGTGGCAGAGAGTGTCTGAAAGTGTCAGAGAGTGTCAGAGAGTGATAGAGAGTGTCAGACAGTGTCAGAGTGTATCAGAGAGTATCCGAGAGTATCAGAGAGTGTCAGAGAGTGTCATAAATGATAGAGAGTGTCTGAGACTGTCTGAGAGTGTCAGATTGAGTCAGTGAGTGATAAAGAGTGTAAGAGAGTGTCTGAGAGTGTTGGAGTGTATCAGAGAGTGTCAGAGAGTGATAGAGAGTGGCAGAGATTGTCTGAGTGTGTCTGAGAGTGTCAGAGTATATCAGAGAGTGTCAGAGAGTGATAGAGAGTGTCAGAGAGTGTCTGAGAGTGCCAGAGTGTATCAGAGAGTGTCAGAGAGTGACAGAGAGTGATAGAGAGTGTCAGAGAGTGATAGAGTGTGCCAGAGACTCTGTGAGAGTGTCAGAGAGGGTCAGAGAGTGTCAGAGAGTGATCGACAGAGGCAGAGAGTGACTGAAAGTGTCAGATTGTCTGAGAGTGATAGAGAGTGTCAGAGAGTGTCAGATAGTGATTGAGAGTGATTGAGAATGATTGACAGTGATAGAGAGTGTCAGAGAGTGATAGAGTGTGCCAGAGAGTGTCTGAGAGTGTCAGAGAGGGTGATAGACGGTCAGAGAGGGTCAGAGAGTGTCAGAGAGTGTGAAAGAGTTTCAGAGAGTATCAGAGAGTGTGCGAGTGTCAGAGAGTGTCAGAGAGTGACAGTGAGTGACAGAGAGTGGCAGAGAGTGTCAGAAAGTGTCAGAGAGTGTCTGAGAGTGTCAGAGAGTGTCAGAGAGTGTCAGAGAGTGATAGAGACTGATAGAGAGTGTCTGAAAGTGTCAGAGATTGATATAGAGTGATAGAGAGTGGGAAAGAGTGTCTGAAAGTGTCAGAGAGTGACAGAGAGTGTATGAGTGTGTCAGAGAGTGTCAGAGAGTGATAGAGTTTGTCAAAGAGTGTCAAAGATTGTCAGAGATGGTCAGAGAGTGTCATAGAACATAGAACATAGAACATAGAACATACAGCACAGAACAGGCCCTTCGGCCCACAATGTTGTGCCGATCCTTTGTCCTCTGTCAAGGACAATTTAATCTATACCCCATCATTCTCCTTTATCCATATACCTATCCAAAAGCCTTTTGAAAGTCCCTAAAGTTTCTGACTCAACAACTTCCCCGGGCAAGGCATTCCATGCCTCGACCACTCTCTGGGTAAAGAACCTTCCCCTGACATCCCCCTTATATCTCCCACCCTTCACCTTAAATTTATGACCCCTTGTAACGCTTTGCTCCACCCGGGGAAAAAGTTTCTGACTGTCTACCCTATCTATTCCCCTGATCATCTTATAAACCTCTATCATGTCACCCCTCATCCTTCTCCTTTCTAATGAGAAGAGGCCTAGAATGTTCAGCCTTTCCTCGTAAGACTTATTCTCCATTCCAGGCAACATCCTGGTAAATCTCCTCTGCACCCTCTCCAAGGCTTCCACATCCTTCCTAAAATGAGGCGACCAGAACTGCACACAGTACTCCAAATGAGGCCTTACCAAGGTCCTGTACAGCTGCATCATCACCTCACGGCTCTTAAATTCAATCCCTCTGCTAATGAACGCTAACACCCCATATGCCTTCTTCACAGCCCTATCCACTTGAGTTGCAACTTTCAATGATCTATGCACATAGACCCCAAGGTCTCTCTGCTCCTCCACATGCCCAAGAACCCTACCGTTAACCCAGTATTTTGCATTCATGTTTGTCCTTCCAAAATGGACGACCTCACACTTTTCAGGGTTAAACTCCATCTGCCACTTTTCAGCCCAGCACTGCAACCTATCCAAGTCCCTTTGCAGACGACAATAGCCCTCCTCGGTATCCACAACTCCACCAACCTTTGTATCATCTGCAAATTTACTGACCCACCCTTCGACTTCCTCATCCAAGTCGTTAATAAAAATCACAAACAGGAGAGGACCCAGAACTGATCCCTGCGGCACGCCACTGGTAACTGGGCTCCAGGCTGAGTATTTACCATCTAAGACCACTCTCTGCCTTCTATCAGTTAGCCAATTCTTAATCCAACTGGCCACATTCCCCACTATCCCATGCCTCCTGACTTTCTCCATAAGTCTACCATGGGGGACCTTATCAAATGCCTTACTAAAATCCATGTACACCACATCCACTGGTTTACCCTCATCCACTTGCTTGGTCACCTGCTCAAAGAATTCAATCAGGCTTGTGAGGCAAGACCTACCCCTCACAAAACCGTGCTGACTGTCCCGAATCAAGCAGTGTCTTTCCAGATGCTCAGAAATCCTATCCCTCAGCACCTTTTCCATCAACTTGCCTACCACCGAAGTAAGACTAACTGGCCTGTAATTCCCAGGGTTGTTCCTATTCCCTTTCTTGAACAGGGGCACAACATTTGCCACCCTCCAATCACCTGGTACCACCCCCGTCAGCAGAGAAGATGAAAAGATCATTGCCAGCGGCTCTGCAATTTCATCCCTTGCTTCCCATAACATCCTTGGATATACCCCGTCAGGCCCGGGAGACTTGTCTATCTTCAAGTTATTCAAAAACCCCAACACATCTTCCCTCCTAACGAGCACTTCCTCGAGCTTACCAGTCTGTTTCACACCGTCCTCTTCAGTAATACACCCCTTCTCATTCGTAAATACCGAAGAGAAGTACTCATTCAAAACCTCACTTATCTCTTCCGGCTCAACACACAGTCTCCCGCTATTGTCCTTGACCGGACCTATGGTCCCCCTAGTCATCCTCATATTTCTGACATACGCGTAAAAGGCCTTGGGGTTTTCTTTTATCCTACCCGCCAAGCATTTTTCATGCCCTCTCTTAGCTCTCCTAATCCCTTTCTTCAGATCCTTCCTGGCCATCTTGTATCCCTCCAGAGCTATGCCTGTGCCCTTTTTCCTCAACTTTATATACGCATCCTTCTTCTTCCTAACAAGACTCTCAACCTCTCTTGTCAACCACGGTTCCCTCACATGACCATCCCTTCCCTGTCTGACAGGGACATGCTTATCAATGGCCCCTACTATCTGCTCCTTGAAAAAGTTCCACATTTCGACCGTGCCCTTCCCTGCCAGCATATGCTCCCAACTTATGCTCCTCAGTTCCTGCCTGACAGCATCATATCTACCCTTCCCCCAATTGTAAACCTTGCCCTGTTGCACATACCTATCCCTCTCCATTACCACAGTGAATGCTACAGAATTGTGATCACTATCTCCAAAGTGCTCGCCCACCAACAGCTCTATCACTTGCCCTGGTTCATTACCTAGTACCAAATCCAATATTGCCTCCCCTCTGGTCGGGCAGTCTACATACTGAGTCAGAAAAGCTTCCTGGACATACTGCACAAACACTACCCCATCCAAACTATTCGATCTAAAGAGTTGCCAATCAATATTTGGGAAGTTGAAATCCCCCATAATTACTACCCTGTGACTTCTGCTCCTTTCCAAAATCTGTTTCCCAATCTGCTCTTCCACCTCCCTGCTGCTATTGGGGGGCCTATAGAAAACTCCCATCAAGGTGACTGCTCCTTTCCTGTTCCTGACCTCAACCCACAGTGCCTCAGTCGGCAGATCCTCCTCGAAAATTCTTTCAGCAGTTGTTACACTATTTCTAACTAACAATGCCACCCCCCCCACCTCTTTTACCACCATTCCTAATCTTATGAAAACATCTATAACCAGGTACCTCCAAAAACCATTCCTCCCCCTCACCTATCCACGTTTCAGTGATGGCCACAACATCGTAGTCCCAAGTGCCCATCCACGCCTTCAATTCACTCACCTTATTCCTGATGCTTCTTGCGTTGAAGTATACGCACTTTAACCCTTCTCCGTGCCCATCTGTCCTCTGTGACAGTGCTACCTTCCCCAATACCTCACTACACTCTTTGTCTTTCTGAGTGGACCCACTGGTCCCTGGATTACAAGTCCGGTTCCCATCCCCCTCCCAAACTAGTTTAAACCCTCCCGAACAGTACTAGCAAACCTCCCTCCCAGGATATTGGTGCCCCTCTGGTTCAGATGCAGCCCGTCCTGTTTGAACAGGTCCCATCTTCCCCAGAATGCAGTCCAATTATCCAAGAACTGGAAGCCCTCCCTCCTACACCATTCCTGCAGCCACGTGTTCAGCTGTGCTCTCTCCCTATTCCTAGCCTCACTATCACGTGGCGCCGGCAACAAACCAGAGATAACAACTCTGTCCGTCCGAGCTTTCAGCTTCCAGCCTAACTCCCTAAACTCACTTCTAACATCTGTGCCACCCTTCCTTCCTACGTCGTTGGTGCCAATGTGCACCACGACCTCTGGCTGCTCCCCCTCCCCTTTAAGGATCCTGAAGACGCGATCACAAACATCACGGACCCTGGCACCAGGGAGGCAACAAACCATCCGTGCGTCTCGCCTGCGCCCACAGAACCGCCTGTCCGTACTCCTCACCATCGAGTCCCCGATGACTAGTGCTCTCCCATTTTCCCTCCTTCCCTTCTGAGCCACAGTGCAGGACCCCGTGCCAGAGGCCCGGTCACTGCAGCCTGCCCCCGATAGGCCGTCCCCCCCAACAGTATCTAAAACTGTATACTTGTTGTTGAGGGGAACGACCACAGGAGATCCCTGCACTGACCTCTTCCCACCTCTAACTGTTACCCAGCTGCCTTTGATTTGTGGAGTAACGACCTCCGTGTAGCTTCTATCTATCAACCCCTCAGCTTCCCGAATGATCCTCAGTTCATCCAGCTCCAGCTCCAATTCCCTAACACGGTCTGATAGGAGCTGGAGACGGATGCACTTCCAGCAGGTGAAGTCGGCAGGGTCACCGGAGGTTCCCCTCACCTCGAACATTCTGCAGGAGGAGCAATACACTACACTGGCTGCCATTTCTTTTATTCAATTACCCCTTAGTTAAGTACAACTATAGATATTAACAAAAACAGTAAATAGCTTACCTGCTCAGTCCTTTTTGGTTAGAGGAGGAGGGTAAAAAGGGTCTTATTATTAGGTTAGAGGAGGAGGATGGGTGGCAGACACTACATGTGTAGTGGCTCGGGTTTACTCAGCTCCGCACCTTTAAGGAAAATACCTACCCAGGAGTCCTCGCTGCCGACCAGCTTCCGGTTCCTCCGGCGCCAAAAGAAACTCAAAGACAAGGAAAACAGTAAGTAAAACAGTAAGTACTTACTTTTAAAACACAGCTCCTGATGCCTTCACTCACCCAACGAAGAGTCGCTACCTTCTCCTGCTGCTCCGCCGGGAAATGAGGCCGAGTCCACGGAGCTCCGCACCTTTAAGGAAAATACCTACCCAGGAGTCCTCGCTGCCGACCAGCTTCCGGTTCCTCCGGCGCCAAAAGAAACTCAAAGACAAGGAAAACAGTAAGTAAAACAGTAAGTACTTACTTTTAAAACACAGCTCCTGATGCCTTCACTCACCCAACGAAGAGTCGCTACCTTCTCCTGCTGCTCCGCCGGGAAATGAGCCAGACAGTGTTAGAGAATGTCAGAGAGTGTGAGAGAGTGTCAGAGAGTGTGAGAGTGTCAGAGAGTGTGAGAGTGTCAGAGAGTGTCATATAGTGTCAGAGAGGGTTAGAATGTGTCAGAGAGTGTCAGAGAGTGTTAGAGTGTATCAGAGAGTGTCAGCCAGTGTGAGAGAGTGATAGAGTGTGGTAGAGTGTGTCTGAGAGTGTCACAGTGTATCAGAGAGTGTCAGAGAGTGATGGAGAGTGTAAGAGAGGGTCTGAGCGTATCAGAGAGTGATAGAGAGTGTCAGAGAGTGTCAGAGAGTGTCTGAGAAAGGTCTGAGAGTGTCAGGGAGGGTCAGAGAGTGTCTGAGAGTGTGACAGTGTCAGAGAGTGTGAGAGTGTCAGAGAGTATCAGATAGTGTCAGAGAGGGACAGAGTGTGTCAGAGAGTATGAGAGAGTGTCAGAGAGAGTGAGAGTGTCAGAGAGTGTCAGAGAGTGATAGAGAGTGGCAGAGAGTGTCTGAAAGTGTCAGAGAGTGTCAGAGAGTAATAGAGAGTGTCAGAGAGTGTCAGAGAGTGATAGAGAGTGTCAGAGAGTGTCAGAGAGGGTCCGAGATTGTGAGAGTGTCAGAGAGTGTGGGTGTGTCAGAGTGTGTCAGAGAGTGTCAGAGAGTGATAGAGAGTGACAGAGAGTGGCAGAGAGTGTCTGAAAGTGTCAGCGAGTGATGGAGAGTGATAGAGAGTGGCAGAGAGTGTCTGAAAGTGTCTGAAAGTGTCAGAGAGTGATCGAGAGTGTCAGAGAGTGTCTGAGTGTGTCTGAGATTGTCAGAGAGTGATAGAGAGTGGCAGAGATTGTCTGAGTGTGTCTGAGAGTGTCAGAGTATATCAGAGAGTGTCAGAGAGTGATAGAGAGTGTCAGAGAGTGTCTGAGATGCCAGAGTGTATCAGAGAGTGTCAGAGAGTGACAGAGAGTGATAGAGAGTGTCAGAGAGTGATAGAGTGTGCCAGAGACTCTGTGAGAGTGTCAGAGAGGGTCAGAGAGTGTCAGAGAGTGATCGACAGAGGCAGAGAGTGACTGAAAGTGTCAGATTGTCTGAGAGTGATAGAGAGTGTCAGAGAGTGTCAGATAGTGATTGAGAGTGATTGAGAATGATTGACAGTGATAGAGAGTGTCAGAGAGTGATAGAGTGTGCCAGAGAGTTTCTGAGAGTGTCAGAGAGGGTGATAGACGGTCAGAGAGGGTCAGAGAGTGTCAGAGAGTGTGAAAGAGTTTCAGAGAGTATCAGAGAGTGTGCGAGTGTCAGAGAGTGTCAGAGAGTGTCAGAGAGTGACAGAGAGTGACAGAGAGTGGCAGAGAGTGTCAGAAAGTGTCAGAGAGTGTCTGAGAGTGTCAGAGAGTGTCAGAGAGTGTCAGAGAGTGATAGAGACTGATAGAGAGTGTCTGAAAGTGTCAGAGATTGATATAGAGTGATAGAGAGTGGGAAAGAGTGTCTGAAAGTGTCAGAGAGTGACAGAGAGTGTATGAGTGTGTCAGAGAGTGTCAGAGAGTGATAGAGTTTGTCAGAGAGTGTCAAAGATTGTCAGAGATGGTCAGAGAGTGTCAGACAGTGTTAGAGAATGTCAGAGAGTGTGAGAGAGTGTCAGAGAGTGTGAGAGTGTCAGAGAGTGTGAGAGTGTCAGAGAGTGTCAGAGAGTGTCAGAGAGTGTCATATAGTGTCAGAGAGGGTTAGAATGTGTCAGAGAGTGTCAGAGAGTGTTAAAGTGTATCAGAGAGTGTCAGCCAGTGTGAGAGAGTGATAGAGTGTGGTATAGTGTGTCTGAGAGTGTCACAGTGTATCAGAGAGTGTCAGAGAGTGATGGAGAGTGTAAGAGAGGGTCTGAGCGTATCATAGAGTGATAGAGAGTGTCAGAGAGTGTCAGAGAGTGTCTGAGAAAGGTCTGAGAGTGTCAGGGAGGGTCAGAGAGTGTCTGAGAGTGTGACAGTGTCAGAGAGTGTGAGAGTGTCAGAGAGTATCAGATAGTGTCAGAGAGGGACAGAGTGTGTCAGAGAGTATGAGAGAGTGTCAGAGAGAGTGAGAGTGTCAGAGAGTGTCAGAGAGTGATAGAGAGTGGCAGAGAGTGTCTGAAAGTGTCAGAGAGTGTCAGAGAGTAATAGAGAGTGTCAGAGAGTGTCAGAGAGTGATAGAGAGTGTCAGAGAGTGTCAGAGAGGGTCCGAGATTGTGAGAGTGTCAGAGAGTGTGGGTGTGTCAGAGTGTGTCAGAGAGTGTCAGAGAGTGATAGAGAGTGACAGAGAGTGGCAGAGAGTGTCTGAAAGTGTCAGCGAGTGATGGAGAGTGATAGAGAGTGGCAGAGAGTGTCTGAAAGTGTCAGAGAGTGATCGAGAGTGTCAGAGAGTGTCTGAGTGTGTCTGAGATTGTCAGAGAGTGTCAGAGAGTGATAGAGAGTGTCGGAGAGTCTCAGAGAGTGTCAGGGAGGGTCAGAGAGTGTCAGAGAGTGTGAGAGAGTGTCAGAAAGAGAGTGTCAGAGAGTGATAGAGAGTGTCAGAGAGCGTCAGAGAGTGATAGAGAGTGATAGAGAGTGGCAGAGGCTGATAGAGAGTGATAGAGAGTGGCAGAGAGTGTCTGAAAGTGTCAGAGAGTGATAGAGAGTGTCAGAGAGTGTCAGAGAGTGTCTGAGTGTGTCTGAGATTGTCAGAGAGTGTCAGAGAGTGATAGAGAGTGTCAGAGAGTGATAGAGAGTGTCAGAGAGTGTCAGAGTGTATCAGAGAGTATCAGAGAGTGTCAGAGAGTGTCAGAGAGTGATAGAGAGTGTCTGAGACTGTCTGAGAGTGTCAGATTGAGTCAGTGAGTGATAGAGAGTGTAAGAGAGTGTCTGAGAGTGTTGGAGTGTATCAGAGAGTGTCAGAGAGTGATGGAGAGCGGCAGAGAGTGTCTGAGTGTGTCTGAGAGTGTCAGAGTATATCAGAGAGTGTCAGAGAGTGATAGAGAGTGTCAGAGAGTGTCTGAGAGTGCCAGAGTGTATCAGAGAGTGTCAGAGAGTGACAGAGAGTGATAGAGAGTGTCAGAGAGTGATAGAGTGTGCCAGAGACTGTCTGAGAGTGTCAGAGAGGGTCAGAGAGGGTCAGAGAGTGTCAGAGAGTGTGAAAGAGTGTCAGAGAGTGTCAGAGAGTGTGCGATTGTCAGAGACTGTCAGAGAGTGTCAGAGAGTGATAGACAGAGGCAGAGAGTGACTGAAAGTGGCAGAGATTGTCTGAGAGTGATAGAGAGTGTCAGAGAGTGTCAGAGATTGATTGAGAATGATTGACAGTGATAGAGTGTGTCAGAGAGTGATAGAGTGTGCCAGAGTGTGCCAGAGAGTGTCTGAGAGTGTCAGAGAGGGTCATCGACGGTCAGAGAGGGTCAGAGAGTGTCAGAGAGTTTGAAAGAGTTTCAGAGAGGATCAGAGAGTGTGCGAGTGTCAGAGAGTGTCAGAGAGTGTCAGAGAGTGACAGAGAGTGGCAGAGAGTGTGAGAGTGTCAGAGAGTGTGAGAGTGTCAGAGAGTGTCAGATAGTGACAGAGAGTGTCAGAGAGGGACAGAGTGTGTCAGAGAGTATGAGAGAGTGTCAGAGAGTGTGAGAGTGTCAGAGAGTGTCAGAGAGTGATAGAGAGTGGCAGAGAGTGTCTGTAAGTGTCAGAGAGTATCAGAGAGTAACAGAGAGTGTCAGAGAGTGGCAGAGAGTGATACAGAGTGTCAGAGAGTGTCAGAGAGTGTCAGAGATTGTGAGAGTGTCAGAGAGTGTGGGTGTGTCAGAGTGTGTCAGAGAGTGTCAGAGCGTGATAGAGAGTGATAGAGAGTGGCAGAGAGACTCTGAAAGTGTCAGCGAGTGATAGAGAGTGATAGAGAGTGGCAGAGAGTGTCTGAAAGTGTCAGAGAGTGATCGAGATTGTCAGAGAGTGTCTGAGTGTGTCTGAGATTGTCAGAGAGTGTCAGAGAGTGATAGAGAGTGTCGGAGAGTCTCAGAGAGTGTCAGGGAGGGTCAGAGAGTGTCAGTGAGTGTGAGAGAGTGTCAGTGAGAGAGTGTCAGAGAGTGTCAGAGAGTGATAGAGAGTGTCAGAGAGCGTCAGAGAGTGATAGAGAGTGATAGAGAGTGTCAGAGGCTGATAGAGAGTGATAGAGAGTGGCAGAGAGTGTCTGAAAGTGTCAGAGAGTGTCAGACAGTGATAGAGAGTGTCAGAGAGTGTCTGAGTGTGTCTGAGATTGTCAGAGAGTGTCAGAGAGTGATAGAGAGTGTCAGAGAGTGTCAGAGTGTATCAGAGAGTATCAGAGAGTGACAGAGTGTCAGAGAGTGATAGAGAGTGTCTGAGACTGTCTAAGAGTGTCAGATTGGGTCAGTGAGTGATCGAGAGTGTAAGAGAGTGTCTGAGAGTGTTGGAGTGTATCAGAGAGTGTCAGAGAGTGATAGAGAGTGGCAGAGAGTGTCTGAGTGTGTCTGAGAGTGTCAGAGTATATCAGAGAGTGTCAGAGAGTGATAGAGAGTGTCAGAGAGTGTCTGAGAGTGCCAGAGTGTATCAGAGAGTGTCAGAGAGTGACAGAGAGTGATAGAGAGTGTCAGAGAGTGATAGAGTGTGCCAGAGACTGTCTGAGAGTGTCAGAGAGGGTCAGAGAGGGTCAGAGAATGTCAGAGAGTGTGAAAGAGTGTCAGAGAGTGTCAGAGAGTGTGCGAGTGTCAGAGATAGTCTGAGAGTGATAGAGAGTGTCAGAGAGTGTCAGAGAGTGATTGAGAGTGATTGAGAATGATTGACAGTGATAGAGAGTGTCAGAGAGTGATAGAGTGTGCCAGAGAGTGTCTGAGAGTGTCAGAGAGGGTCATAGACGGTCAGAGAGACTCAGAGAGTGACAGAGAGTGGCAGAGAGTGTCTGAAAGTGTCAGAGAGTGTCTGAGAGTGTCAGAGAGTGTCAGAGAGTGATAGAGAGTGGCAGAGAGTGTCTGAAAGTGTCAGCGAGTGATAGAGAGTGATAGAGAGTGGCAGAGAGTGTCTGAAAGTGTCAGAGAGTGATCGAGAGTGTCAGAGAGAGTCTGAGTGTGTCTGAGATTGTCAGAGAGTGTCAGGGAGTGATGGAGAGTTTTGGAGAGTCTCAGAGAGTGTCAGGCAGGGTCAGAGAGTGTCAGAGAGTGTGAGAGAGTGTCAGAGAGAGAGTGTCAGAGAGTGTCAGAGAGTGATAGAGAGTGTCAGAGAGCGTCAGAGAGTGATAGAGAGTGATAGAGTGTGTCAGAGGCTGATAGAGAGTGATAGAGAGTGTCAGAGAGTGATAGAGTGTGCCAGAGACTGTCTGAGAGTGTCAGAGAGGGTCAGAGAGGGTCAGAGAGTGTGAAAGAGTGTCAGAGAGTGTCAGAGAGTGTGCGAGTGTCAGAGAGTGTCAGAGAGTGATAGACAGAGGCAGAGATTGACTGAAAGTGTCAGAGATTGTCTGAGAGTGATAGAGAGTGTCTGAAAGTGTCAGAGATTGGTATAGAGTGATAGAGAGTGGCAGAGAGTGTCTGAAAGTGTCAGACAGTGACAGAGAGTATCTGAGTGTGTCAGAGAGTGTCAGAGAGTGATAGAGTTTGTCAGAGAGTGTCAAAGATTGTCAGAGATGGTCAGAGAGTGTCATACAGTGTTAGAGAATGTCAGAGAGTGTGAGAGAGTGTGAGAGAGTGTGAGAGAGTGTGAGAGAGTGTCAGAGAGTGTGAGAGTGTCAGAGAGTGTGAGAGTGTCAGAGAGTGTCAGATGGTGTCAGAGAGTGTCAGAGAGGGTTAGAATGTGTCAGAGAGTGTCTGAGAGTTTTAGAGTGTATCAGAGAGTGTCAGACAGTGTGAGAGAGTGATAGAGTGTGGTAGAGTGTGTCTGAGTGTGTCAGAGTGTGTCTGAGAGTGTCACAGTGTGTCAGAGAGTGTCAGAGAGTGATGGAGAGTGTAAGAGAGGGTCTGAGCGTGTCAGAGAGTGATAGAGAGTGTCAGAGAGTGTCAGAGAGTGTCTGAGAAAGGTCAGAGAGTGTCAGGGAGGGTCAGAGAGTGTCTGAGAGTGTGACAGTGACAGAGAGTGTGAGTGTGTCAGAGAGTGTGAGAGTGTCAGAGAGTGTCAGATAGTGTCTGAGAGTGTCAGAGAGTAATAGAGAGTGTCAAAGAGTGATAGAGAGTGTCAGAGAGTGTCAGAGAGGGTCCGAGATTGTGAGAGTGTCAGAGAGTGTGGGTGCGTCAGAGTGTGTCAGAGAGTGTCAGAGAGTGATAGAGAGTGATAGAGAGTGGCAGAGAGTGTCTGAAAGTGTCAGCGAGATATAGAGAGTGAAAGAGAGTGGCAGAGAATGTCTGAAAGTGTCAGAGAGTGATCGAGAGTGTCAGAGAGTGTCTGAGTGTGTCTGAGATTGTCAGAGAGTGTCAGAGAGTGATAGAGAGTGTCGGAGAGTCTCAGAGAGTGTCTGGCAGGGTCAGAGAGTGTCAGAGAGTGTCAGAGAGTGTCAGAGAGAGAGTGTCAGAGAGTGATAGAGAGTGTCAGAGAGCGTCAGAGAGTGATAGAGAGTGATAGAGAGTGTCAGAGGCTGATAGAGAGTGATAGAGAGTGGCAGAGAGTGTCTGAAAGTGTCAGAGAGTGTCAGAGAGTGATAGAGAGTGTCAGAGAGTGTCTGAGTGTGTCTGAGGTTGTCAGAGAGTTTCAGAGAGTGATAGAGAGTGTCAGAGTGTATCAGAGAGTATCAGAGAGTGTCAGAGAGTGTCAGACAGTGATAGAGAGTGTCTGAGACTGTCTGAGAGTGTCAGATTGAGTCAGTGAGTGATAAAGAGTGTAAGAGAATGTCTGAGAGTGTTGGAGTGTATCAGAGAGTGTCAGAGAGTGATAGAGAGTGGCAGAGAGTGTCTGAGTGTGTCTGAGAGTGTCAGGGTATATCAGAGAGTGTCAGAGAGTGATAGAGAGTGTCAGAGAGTGTCTGAGAGTGCCAGAGTGTATCAGAGTGTATCAGAGAGTGTCAGAGAGTGTCAGAGAGTGATAGAGTGTGCCAGAGACTGTGTGAGAGTGTCAGAGAGGGTCAGAGAGGGTCAGAGAGTGTCAGAGAGTGTGAGAGAGTGTCAGAGAGTGTCAGAGAGTGTGCGAGTGTCAGAGAGTGTCAGAGAGTGATAGACAGAGGCAGAGAGTGACTGAAAGTGTCAGAGATTGTCTGAGAGTGATAGAGAGTGTCAGAGAGTGTCAGAGAGTGATTGAGAGTGATTGAGAATGATTGACAGTGATAGAGAGTGTCAGAGAGTGATAGAGTGTGCCAGAGAGTGTCTGAGAGTGTCAGAGAGGGTCATAGAGGGTCAGAGAGGGTCAGAGAGTGTCAGAGAGTGTGAAAGAGTTTCAGAGAGTTATCAGAGAGTGTGCGAGTGTCAGAGTGTGTCAGAGAGTGACAGAGAGTGGCAGAGAGTGTCTGAAAGTGTCAGAGAGTGTCTGAGTGTGTCAGAGAGTGTCAGAGAGTGTCAGAGAGTGATAGAGACTGATAGAGAGTGTCTGAAAGTGTCAGAGATTGACATAGAGTGATAGAGAGTGGGAAAGAGTGTCTGAAAGTGTCAGAGAGTGACAGAGAGTGTCTGAGTGTGTGAGAGAGTGTCAGAGAGTGATAGAGTTTGTCAGAGAGTGTCAAAGATTGTCAGAGATGGTCAGAGAGTGTCAGACAGTGTTAGAGAATGTCAGAGAGTGAGAGAGAGTGTCAGAGAGTGTGAGAGTGTCAGAGAGTGTGAGAGTGTCAGAGAGTGTCAGAGAGTGTCAGATAGTGTCAGAGAGGGTGAGAATGTGTCAGAGAGTGTCTGAGAGTGTTAGAGTGTATCAGAGAGTGTCAGACAGTGTGAAAGAGTGATAGAGTGTGGTAGAGTGTGTCTGAGTGTGTCAGAGTGTGTCTGAGAGTGTCACAGTGTATCAGAGAGTGTCAGAGAGTGATGGAGAGTGTAAGAGAGGGTCTGAGCGTGTCAGAGAGTGATAGAGAGTGTCAGAGAGTGTCAGAGAGTGTCTGAGAAAGGTCTGAGAGTGTCAGGGAGGGTCAGAGAGTGTCTGAGAGTGTGACAGTGTCAGAGAGTGTGAGAGTGTCAGAGAGTGTCAGAGAGGGACAGAGTGTGTCAGAGAGTATGAGAGAGTGTCAGAGAGTGTCAGAGAGTGTCAGAGAGTGATAGAGAGTGTCAGAGAGTGATAGAGAGTGGCAGAGAGTATCTGAAAGTGTCAGAGAGTGTCAGAGAGTAATAGAGAGTGTCAGAGAGTGTCAGAGAGTGATAGAGAGTGTCAGAGAGTGTCAGAGAGGGTCCGAGATTGTGAGTGTGTCAGAGAGTGTGGGTGTGTCAGAGTGTGTCAGAGAGTGTCAGAGAGTGATAGAGAGTGGCAGAGAGTGTCTGAAAGTGTCAGCGAGTGATAGAGAGTGATAGAGACTGGCAGAGAGTGTCTGAAAGTGTCAGAGAGTGATCGAGAGTGTCAGAGAGTGTCTGAGTGTGTCTGAGATTGTCAGAGAGTGTCAGGGAGTGATGGAGAGTGTCGGAGAGTCTCAGAGAGTGTCAGGCAGGGTCAGAGAGTGTCAGAGAGTGTGAGAGAGTGTCAGAGAGAGAGTGTCAGAGAGTGTCAGAGAGTGATAGAGAGTGTCAGAGAGCGTCAGAGAGTGATAGAGAGTGATAGAGTGTGTCAGAGGCTGATAGAGAGTGATAGAGAGTGTCAGAGAGTGAAAGAGTGTGCCAGAGACTGTCTGAGAGTGTCAGAGAGGGTCAGAGAGGGTCAGAGAGTGTCAGAGAGTGTGAAAGAGTGTCAGAGAGTGTCAGTGAGTGTGCGAGTGTCAGAGAGTGTCAGAGAGTGATAGACAGAGGCAGAGATTGACTGAAAGTGTCAGAGATTGTCTGAGAGTGATAGAGAGTGTCAGAGAGTGTCAGAGAGTGATTGAGAGTGATAGAGAGTGTCTGAAAGTGTCAGAGATTGGTATAGAGTGATAGAGAGTGGCAGAGAGTGTCTGAAAGTGTCAGACAGTGACAGAGAGTATCTGAGTGTGTCAGAGAGTGTTAGAGAGTGATAGAGTTTGTCAGAGAGTGTCAAAGATTGTCAGAGATGGTCAGAGAGTGTCATACAGTGTTAGAGAATGTCAGAGAGTGTGAGAGAGTGTCAGAGAGTGTCAGAGAGTGTGAGAGTGTCAGAGAGTGTGAGAGTGTCAGAGAGTGTCAGATGGTGTCAGAGAGTGTCAGAGAGGGTTAGAATGTGTCAGAGAGTGTCTGAGAGTTTTAGAGTGTATCAGAGAGTGTCAGACAGTGTGAGAGAGTGATAGAGTGTGGTAGAGTGTGTTTGAGTGTGTCAGAGTGTGTCTGAGAGTGTCACAGTGTGTCAGAGAGTGTCAGAGAGTGATGGAGAGTGTAAGAGAGGGTCTGAGCGTGTCAGAGAGTGATAGAGAGTGTCAGAGAGTGTCAGAGAGTGTCTGAGAAAGGTCAGAGAGTGTCAGGGAGTGTCAGAGAGCGTCTGAGAGTGTGACAGTGACAGAGAGTGTGAGTGTGTCAGAGAGTGTGAGAGTGTCAGAGAGTGTCAGAGAGTGTCAGATAGTGTCAGAGAGTGTCAGAGAGGGACAGACTGTGTCAGAGAGTATGAGAGAGTGTCAGAGAGTGTGAGAGTGTCAGAGAGTGTCAGAGAGTGATAGAGAGTGGCAGAGAGTGTCTGATAGTGTCAGAGAGTGTCAGAGAGTAATAGAGAGTGTCAGAGAGTGATAGAGAGTGTCAGAGAGTGTCAGAGAGGGTCCGAGATTGTGAGAGTGTCAGAGAGTGTGGGTGCGTCAGAGTGTGTCAGAGAGTGTCAGAGAGTGATAGAGAGTGATAGAGAGCGGCAGAGAGTGTCTGAAAGTGTCAGCGAGATATAGAGAGTGATAGAGAGTGGCAGAGAATGTCTGAAAGTGTCAGAGAGTGATCGAGAGTGTCAGAGAGTGTCTGAGTGTGTCTGAGATTGTCAGAGAGTGTCAGAGAGTGATAGAGAGTGTCGGAGAGTCTCAGAGAGTGTCTGGCAGGGTCAGAGAGTGTCAGAGAGTGTCAGAGAGTGTCAGAGAGAGAGTGTCAGAGAGTGATAGAGAGTGTCAGAGAGCGTCAGAGAGTGATAAAGAGTGATAGAGAGTGTCAGAGGCTGATAGAGAGTGATAGAGAGTGGCAGAGAGTGTCTGAAAGTGTCAGAGAGTGTCAGAGAGTTTCAGAGAGTGATAGAGAGTGTCAGAGTGTATCAGAGAGTATCAGAGAGTGTCAGAGAATGTCAGACAGTGATAGAGAGTGTCTGAGACTGTCTGAGAGTGTCAGATAGAGTCAGTGAGTGATAAAGAGTGTAAGAGAATGTCTGAGAGTGTTGGAGTGTATCAGAGAGTGTCAGAGAGTGATAGAGAGTGGCAGAGAGTGTCTGAGTGTGTCTGAGAGTGTCAGAGTATATCAGAGAGTGTCACAGAGTGATAGAGAGTGTCAGAGAGTGTCTGAGAGTGCCAGAGTGTATCAGAGTGTATCAGAGAGTGTCAGAGAGTGTCAGAGAGTGATAGAGTGTGCCAGAGACTGTGTGAGAGTGTCAGAGAGGGTCAGAGAGGGTCAGAGAGTGTCAGAGAGTGTGAGAGAGTGTCAGAGAGTGTCAGAGAGTGTGCGAGTGTCAGAGAGTGTCAGAGAGTGTCAGAGAGTGATAGACAGAGGCAGAGAGTGACTGAAAGTGTCAGAGATTGTCTGAGAGTGATAGAGAGTGTCAGAGAGTGTCAGAGAGTGATTGAGAGTGATTGAGAATGATTGACAGTGATAGAGAGTGTCAGAGAGTGATAGAGTGTGCCAGAGAGTGTCTGAGAGTGTCAGAGAGGGTCATAGAGGGTCAGAGAGGGTCAGAGAGTGTCAGAGAGTGTGAAAGAGTTTCAGAGAGTATCAGAGAATGTGCGAGTGTCAGAGAGTGTCAGAGAGTGACAGAGAGTGGCAGAGAGTGTCTGAAAGTGTCAGAGAGTGTCTGAGTGTGTCAGAGAGTGTCAGAGAGTGTCAGAGAGTGATAGAGACTGATAGAGAGTGTCTGAAAGTGTCAGAGATTGACATAGAGTGATAGAGAGTGGGAAAGAGTGTCTGAAAGTGTCAGAGAGTGACAGAGAGTGTCTGAGTGTGTGAGAGAGTGTCAGAGAGTGATAGAGTTTGTCAGAGAGTGTCAAAGATTGTCAGAGATGGTCAGAGAGTGTCAGACAGTGTTAGAGAATGTCAGAGAGTGTGAGAGAGTGTCAGAGAGTGTGAGAGTGTCAGAGAGTGTGAGAGTGTCAGAGAGTGTCAGAGAGTGTCAGATAGTGTCAGAGAGGGTGAGAATGTGTCAGAGAGTGTCAGACAGTGTGAAAGAGTGATAGAGTGTGGTAGAGTGTGTCTGAGTGTGTCAGAGTGTGTCTGAGAGTGTCACAGTGTATCAGAGAGTGTCAGAGAGTGATGGAGAGTGTAAGAGAGGGTCTGAGCGTGTCAGAGAGTGATAGAGAGTGTCAGAGAGTGTCAGAGACTGTCTGAGAAAGGTCTGAGAGTGTCAGGGAGGGTCAGAGAGTGTCTGAGAGTGTGACAGTGTCAGAGAGTGTGAGAGTGTCAGAGAGTGTCAGAGAGTGTCAGAGAGGGACAGAGTGTGTCAGAGAGTATGAGAGAGTGTCAGAGAGTGTGAGAGTGTCAGAGAGTGTCAGAGAGTGTCAGAGAGTGATAGAGAGTGGCAGAGAGTATCTGAAAGTGTCAGAGAGTGTCAGAGAGTAATAGAGAGTGTCAGAGAGTGATAGAGAGTGTCAGAGAGTGTCAGAGAGGGTCCGAGATTGTGAGAGTGTCAGAGAGTGTGGTTGTGTCAGAGTGTGTCAGAGAGTGTCAGAGAGTGATCGAGAGTGGCAGAGAGTGTCTGAGTGTGTCTGAGATTGTCAGAGAGTGTCAGAGAGTGTCAGGGAGGGTCAGAGAGTGTCAGGGAGTGTGAGAGAGTGTCAGAGAGAGAGTGTCAGAGAGTGTCAGAGAGTGATAGAGAGTGTCAGAGAGCGTCAGAGAGTGATAGAGAGTGATAGAGAGTGTCAGAGGCTGATAGAGAGTGATAGAGAGTGGCAGAGAGTGTCTGAGTGTGTCTGAGATTGTCAGAGAGTGTCAGAGAGTGATAGAGAGTGTCGGACAGTCTCAGAGAGTGTCAGGGAGGGTCAGAGAGTGTCAGAGAGTGTGAGAGTGTCAGAGAGTGTCAGATGGTGTCAGAGAGTGTCATAGAGGGTTAGAATGTGTCAGAGAGTGTCTGAGAGTTTTAGAGTGTAACAGAGAGTGTCAGACAGTGTGAGAGAGTGATAGAGTGTGGTAGAGTGTGTCTGAGTGTGTCAGAGTGTGTCTGAGAGTGTCACAGTGTGTCAGAGAGTGTCAGAGAGTGATGGAGAGTGTAAGAGAGGGTCTGAGCGTGTCAGAGAGTGATAGAGAGTGTCAGAGAGTGTCAGAGAGTGTCTGAGAAAGGTCAGAGAGTGTCAGGGAGGGTCAGAGAGTGTCTGAGAGTGTGACAGTGACAGAGAGTGTGAGTGTGTCAGAGAGTGTGAGAGTGTCAGAGAGTGTCAGATAGTGTCAGAGAGTGTCAGAGAGGGACAGAGTGTGTCAGAGAGTATGAGAGAGTGTCAGAGAGTGTGAGAGTGTCAGAGAGTGTCAGAGAGTGATAGAGAGTGGCAGAGAGTGTCTGATAGTGTCAGAGAGTGTCAGAGAGTAATAGAGAGTGTCAGAGAGTGATAGAGAGTGTCAGAGAGTGTCAGAGAGGGTCCGAGATTGTGAGAGTGTCAGAGAGTGTGGGTGCGTCAGAGTGTGTCAGAGATTGTCAGAGAGTGATAGAGAGTGATAGAGAGTGGCAGAGAGTGTCTGAAAGTGTCAGCGAGATATAGAGAGTGATAGAGAGTGGCAGAGAATGTCTGAAAGTGTCAGAGAGTGATCGAGAGTGTCAGAGAGTGTCTGAGTGTGTCTGAGATTGTCAGAGAGTGTATGAGAGTGATAGAGAGTGTCGGAGAGTCTCAGAGAGTGTCTGGCAGGGTCAGAGAGTGTCAGAGAGTGTCAGAGAGAGAGTGTCAGAGAGTGATAGAGAGTGTCAGAGAGTGTCAGAGAGTGATAGAGAGTGATAGAGAGTGTCAGAGGCTGATAGAGAGTGATAGAGAGTGGCAGAGAGTGTCTGAAAGTGTCAGAGAGTGTCAGAGAGTGATAGAGAGTGTCAGAGAGTGTCTGAGTGTGTCTGAGATTGTCAGAGAGTTTCAGAGAGTGATAGAGAGTGTCAGAGTGTATCAGAGAGTATCAGAGAGTGTCAGAGAGTGTCAGACAGTGATAGAGAGTGTCTGAGACTGTCTGAGAGTGTCAGATTGGGTCAGTGAGTGATCGAGAGTGTAAGAGAATGTCTGAGAGTGTTGGAGTGTATCAGAGTGTCAGAGAGTGATAGAGAGTGGCAGAGAGTGTCTGAGTGTGTCTGAGAGTGTCAGAGTATATCAGAGAGTGTCAGAGTGTGATAGAGAGTGTCAGAGAGTGTCTGAGAGTGCCAGAGTGTATCAGAGTGTATCAGAGAGTGTCAGAGAGTGTCAGAGAGTGATAGAGTGTGCCAGAGACTGTGTGAGAGTGTCAGAGAGGGTCAGAGAGGGTCAGAGAGTGTCAGAGAGTGTGAGAGAGTGTCAGAGAGTGTCAGAGAGTGTGCGAGTGTCAGAGAGTGTCAGAGAGTGTCAGAGAGTGTCAGAGAGTGATAGACAGAGGCAGAGAGTGACTGAAAGTTTCAGAGATTGTCTGAGAGTGATAGAGAGTGTCAGAGAGTGTCAGAGAGTGATTGAGAGTGATTGAGAATGATTGACAGTGATAGAGAGTGTCAGAGAGTGATAGAGTGTGCCAGAGAGTGTCTGAGAGTGTCAGAGAGGGTCATAGAGGGTCAGAGAGGGTCAGAGAGTGTCAGAGAGTGTGAAAGAGTTTCAGAGAGTATCAGAGAGTGTGCGAGTGTCAGAGAGTGTCAGAGAGTGTCAGAGAGTGACAGAGAGTGGCAGAGAGTGTCTGTAAGTGTCAGAGAGTGTCTGAGAGTGTCAGAGAGTGTCAGAGAGTGACAGAGACTGATAGAGAGTGTCTGAAAGTGTCAGAGATTGATATAGAGTGATAGAGAGTGGCAGAGAGTGTCTGAAAGTGTCAGAGAGTGACAGAGAGTGTCTGAGTGTGTCAGAGAGTGTCAGAGAGTGATAGAGTTTGTCAGAGAGTGTCAAAGATTGTCAGAGATGGTCAGAGAGTGTCAGACAGTGTTAGAGAATGTCAGAGAGTGTGAGAGAGTGTCAGAGAGTGTGAGAGTGTCAGAGAGTGTGAGAGTGTCAGAGAGTGTCAGAGAGTGTCAGATAGTGTCACAGAGGGTTAGAATGTGTCAGAGAGTGTCAGAGAGTGTTAGAGTGTATCAGAGAGTGTCAGACAGTGTGAGAGAGTGATAGCGTGTGGTAGAGTGTGTCTGAGTGTGTCAGAGTGTGTCTGAGAGTGTCACAGTGTATCAGAGAGTGTCAGAGAGTGATGGAGAGTGTAAGAGAGGGTCTGAGCGTGTCAGAGAGTGATAGAGAGTGTCAGAGAGTGTCAGAGACTGTCTGAGAAAGGTCTGAGAGTGTCAGGGAGTGTCAGAGAGTGTCTGAGAGTGTGACAGTGTCAGAGAGTGTGAGAGTGTCAGAGAGTGTCAGAGAATGTCAGAGAGGGACAGAGTGTGTCAGAGAGTATGAGAGAGTGTCAGAGAGTGTGAGAGTGTCAGAGAGTGTCAGAGAGTGTCAGAGAGTGATAGAGAGTGGCAGAGAGTATCTGAAAGTGTCAGAGAGTGTCAGAGAGTAATAGAGAGTGTCAGAGAGTGTCAGAGAGTGATAGAGAGTGTCAGAGAGTGTCAGAGAGGGTCCGAGATTGTGCGAGTGTCAGAGAGTGTGGTTGTGTCAGAGTGTGTCAGAGAGTGTCAGAGAGTGATACAGAGTGGCAGAGAGTGTCTGAAAGTGTCAGCGAGTGATAGAGAGTGATAGAGAGTGGCAGAGAGTGTCTGAAAGTGTCAGAGAGTGATCGAGAGTGTCAGAGAGTGTCAGAGAGTGTGAGAGAGTGTCAGAGAGAGAGTGTCAGAGAGTGTCTGGGAGTGATAGAGAGTGTCAGAGAGCGTCAGAGAGTGATAGAGAGTGATAGAGAGTGTCAGAGGCTGATAGAGAGTGATAGAGAGTGGCAGAGAGTGTCTGAAAGTGTCAGAGAGTGTCAGAGAGTGATATAGAGTGTCAGAGAGTGTCTGAGTGTGTCTGAGATTGTCAGAGAGTGTCAGAGAGTGTCAGAGAGTGTCAGAGAGTGATAGAGAGTGTCAGAGAGTGTCAGAGTGTATCAGAGAGTATCAGAGAGTGTCAGAGAGTGTCAGAGAGTGATAGAGAGTGTCTGAGACTGTCTGAGAGTGTCAGATTGAGTCAGTGAGTGATAGAGAGTGTAAGAGAGTGTCTGAGAGTGTTGGAGTGTGTCAGAGAGTGTCAGAGAGTGTTAGAGAGCGGCAGAGAGTGTCTGAGTGTGTCTGCGAGTGTCAGAGTATATCAGAGAGTGTCAGAGAGTGATAGAGAGTGTCAGAGAGTGTCTGAGAGTGCCAGAGGGTATCAGAGAGTGTCAGAGAGTGACAGAGAGTGATAGAGAGTGTCAGAGAGTGTGAAAGAGTGTCAGAGAGTGTCAGAGAGTGTGCGATTGTCAGAGAGTGTCAGATAGTGTCAGAGAGTGATAGACAGAGGCAGAGAGTGACTGAAAGTGTCAGAGATTGTCTGAGAGTGATAGAGAGTGTCAGAGAGTGTCAGAGAGTGATTGAGAATGATTGACAGTGATAGAGAGTGTCAGAGAGTGATAGTGTGTGCCAGAGAGTGTCTGAGAGTGTCAGAGAGGGTCATAGACGGTCAGAGAGGGTCAGAGAGTGTCAGAGTGTGTGAAAGAGTTTCAGAGAGTATCAGAGAGTGTGCGAGTGTCAGAGAGTGATAGAGAGTGTAAGAGAGGGTCTGAGCGTGTCAGAGAGTGATAGAGAGTGTCAGAGAGTGTCAGAGAGTGTCTGAGAAAGGTCAGAGAGTGTCAGGGAGGGTCAGAGAGTGTCTGAGAGTGTGACAGTGTCAGAGAGTGTGAGAGTGTCAGAGAGTGTCAGATAATGTCAGAGAGTGTCAGAGAGGGACAGAGTGTGTCAGAGAGTATGAGAGAGTGTCAGAGAGTGTGAGAGTGTCAGAGAGTGTCAGAGCGTGTCAGAGAGTGATAGAGAGTGGCAGAGAGTGTCTGAAATTGTCAGAGAGTGTCAGAGAGTAAGAGAGAGTGTCAGAGAGTGTCAGAGAGTGATAGAGAGTGTCGGAGAGTGTCAGAGAGGGTCCGAGATTGTGAGAGTGTCGGAGAGTGTGGGTGTGTCAGAGTGTGTCAGAGAGTGTCAGAGTGTGATAGAGAGTGATAGAGAGTGATAGAGAGTGGCAGAGAGTGTCTGAAAGTGTCAGCGAGTGATAGAGAGTGATAGAGAGTGGCAGAGAGTGTCTGAAAGTGTCAGAGAGTGATCGAGAGTGTCAGAGAGTGTCTGAGTGTGTGTGAGATTGTCAGAGAGTGTCAGAGAGTGATAGAGAGTGTCGGAGAGTCTCAGAGATTGTCAGGGAGGGTCAGAGAGTGTCAGAGAGTGTGAGAGAGTGTCAGAGAGAGAGTGTCAGAGAGTGTCAGAGAGTGATAGAGAGTGTCAGAGAGCGTCAGAGAGTGATAGAGAGTGATAGAGAGTGTCAGAGGCTGATAGAGAGTGATAGAGAGTGGCAGAGAGTGTCTGAAAGTGTCAGAGAGTGTCAGAGAGTGATAGAGAGAGTCAGAGAGTGTCTGAGTGTGTCTGAGATTGTCAGAGAGTGTCAGAGAGTGATAGAGAGTGTCAGAGAGTGTCAGAGTGTATCAGAGAGTATCAGAGAGTGTCAGAGAGTGATAGAGAGTGTCTGAGACTGTCTGAGAGTGTCAGATTGAGTCAGTTTGTGATAGAGAGTGTAAGAGAGTGTTTGAGAGTGTTGGAGTGTATCAGAGAGTGTCAGAGAGTGATAGAGAGTGGCAGAGAGTGTCTGAGTGTGTCTGAGAGTGTCAGAGTATATCAGAGAGTGTCAGAGAGTGATAGAGAGTGTCAGAGAGTGTCTGAGAGAACCAGAGTGTATCGGAGAGTGTCAGAGAGTGACAGAGAGTGATAGAGAGTGTCAGAGAGTGATAGAGAGTGATAGAGAGTGTCAGAGGCTGATAGAGAGTGATAGAGAGTGGCAGAGAGTGTCTGAGTGTGTCTGAGATTGAAGGAGAGTGTCAGAGAGTGATAGAGAGTGATAGAGAGTGATAGAGAGTGTCTGAGAGTGTCAGAAAGTGTCAGAGAAAGAAGGAGAGTGTCAGAGAGTGATAGAGAGTGTCAGAGAGTGATAGAGAGTGTCTGAGAGTGTATGAGAGTGACAGAGAGTGTCTGAGAGTGATAGAGAGTGATAGAGAGTGTCTCAGAGTTTCAGAAAGTGTCGGAGTGTGTCAGAGAGTGTCAGAGAGCGAAAGAGAGTGTCAGAGAGTGATAGAGAGTGTCAGAGAGTGATAGAGAGTGTCTGAGAGTGTCTGAGAGTAACAGAGAGTGTCTGAGAGTTACAGCGAGTGTCTGAGAGTGACAGCGAGTGTCTGAGAGTGTCAGTGAGTGTCAGAGTTTGATAGAGAGTAATAGAGAGTGATAGAGAGTTTCAGATGGTGTCATTGAGTGATAGAGAGTGTCAGACAGTGTCAGAGTGTGATAGAGTTTGTCAGAGTGTCAGAGAGCGTTAGAGAGTGTAAGAGAGTGATAGAGAGTGATAGAGAGTGTCAGAGAGTGATAGAGAGAGTCAGAGAGTGACAGAGAGTGACAGAGATTGTCTGAGAGTGTCAGAGAGTGTCAGTGTGTCAGAGAGTGATAGAGAGTGATAGAGCATGTCAGAGAGTGTCATAGAGTGATAGATAGTGTCAGAGTGCGTCAGAGAGTGATAGAGAGTGATTGAGTGTGTCAGAGAGTTTCAGAGAACGATTGAGAGTGTCAGAGAGTGATAGAGAGTGTCAGAGAGTGATAGAGAGCGTCTGAGAGAGTCTGAGAGTGACAGAGAGTGAAATAGAGTGTCGGAGAGTCTCAGAGATTGTCAGGGAGGGTCAGAGAGTGTCAGAGAGTGTGAGAGAGTGTCAGAGAGTGTCTGAGAGTGCCAGAGTGTATCAGAGTGTATCAGAGAGTGTCAGAGAGTGTCAGAGAGTGATAGAGTGTGCCAGAGACTGTGTGAGAGTGTCAGAGAGGGTCAGAAAGGCTCAGAGAGTGTCAGAGAGTGTGAGAGAGTGTCAGAGAGTGTCAGAGAGTGTGCGAGTGTCAGAGAGTGTCAGAGAGTGTCAGAGAGTGTCAGAGAGTGATAGACAGAGGCAGAGAGTGACTGAAAGTTTCAGAGATTGTCTGAGAGTGATAGAGAGTGTCAGAGAGTGTCAGAGAGTGATTGAGAGTGATTGAGAATGATTGACAGTGATAGAGAGTGTCAGAGAGTGATAGAGTGTGCCAGAGAGTGTCTGAGAGTGTCAGAGAGGGTCATAGAGGGTCAGAGAGGGTCAGAGAGTGTCAGAGAGTGTGAAAGAGTTTCAGAGAGTATCAGAGAGTGTGCGAGTGTCAGAGAGTGTCAGAGAGTGTCAGAGAGTGACAGAGAGTGGCAGAGAGTGTCTGAAAGTGTCAGAGAGTGTCTGAGAGTGTCAGAGAGTGTCAGAGAGTGACAGAGACTGATAGAGAGTGTCTGAAAGTGTCAGAGATTGATATAGAGTGATAGAGAGTGGCAGAGAGTGTCTGAAAGTGTCAGAGAGTGACAGAGAGTGTCTGAGTGTGTCAGAGAGTGTCAGAGAGTGATAGAGTTTGTCAGAGAGTGTCAAAGATTGTCAGAGATGGTCAGAGAGTGTCAGACAGTGTTAGAGAATGTCAGAGAGTGTGAGAGAGTGTCAGAGAGTGTGAGAGTGTCAGAGAGTGTGAGAGTGTCAGAGAGTGTCAGAGAGTGTCAGATAGTGTCACAGAGGGTTAGAATGTGTCAGAGAGTGTCAGAGAGTGTTAGAGTGTATCAGAGAGTGTCAGACAGTGTGAGAGAGTGATAGCGTGTGGTAGAGTGTGTCTGAGTGTGTCAGAGTGTGTCTGAGAGTGTCACAGTGTATCAGAGAGTGTCAGAGAGTGATGGAGAGTGTAAGAGAGGGTCTGAGCGTGTCAGAGAGTGATAGAGAGTGTCAGAGAGTGTCAGAGACTGTCTGAGAAAGGTCTGAGAGTGTCAGGGAGGGTCAGAGAGTGTCTGAGAGTGTGACAGTGTCAGAGAGTGTGAGAGTGTCAGAGAGTGTCAGAGAGTGTCAGAGAGGGACAGAGTGTGTCAGAGAGTATGAGAGAGTGTCAGAGAGTGTGAGAGTGTCAGAGAGTGTCAGAGAGTGTCAGAGAGTGATAGAGAGTGGCAGAGAGTATCTGAAAGTGTCAGAGAGTGTCAGAGAGTAATAGAGAGTGTCAGAGAGTGATAGAGAGTGTCAGAGAGTGTCAGAGAGGGTCCGAGATTGTGAGAGTGTCAGAGAGTGTGGTTGTGTCAGAGTGTGTCAGAGAGTGTCAGAGAGTGATAGAGAGTGGCAGAGAGTGTCTGAAAGTGTCAGCGAGTGATAGAGAGTGATAGAGAGTGGCAGAGAGTGTCTGAAAGTGTCAGAGAGTGATCGAGAGTGTCAGAGAGTGTCTGAGTGTGTCTGAGATTGTCAGAGAGTGTCAGAGAGTGATAGAGAGTGTCGGAGAGTCTCAGAGAGTGTCAGGGAGTGTCAGAGAGTGTCAGAGAGTGTGAGAGAGTGTCAGAGAGAGAGTGTCAGAGAGTGTCAGAGAGTGATAGAGAGTGTCAGAGAGCGTCAGAGAGTGATAGAGAGTGATAGAGAGTGTCAGAGGCTGATAGAGAGTGATAGAGAGTGGCAGAGAGTGTCTGAAAGTGTCAGAGAGTGTCAGAGAGTGATATAGAGTGTCAGAGAGTGTCTGAGTGTGTCTGAGATTGTCAGAGAGTGTCAGAGAGTGTCAGAGAGTGTCAGAGAGTGATAGAGAGTGTCAGAGAGTGTCAGAGTGTATCAGAGAGTATCAGAGAGTGTCAGAGAGTGTCAGAGAGTGATAGAGAGTGTCTGAGACTGTCTGAGAGTGTCAGATTGAGTCAGTGAGTGATAGAGAGTGTAAGAGAGTGTCTGAGAGTGTTGGAGTGTATCAGAGAGTGTCAGAGAGTGATAGAGAGCGGCAGAGAGTGTCTGAGTGTGTCTGCGAGTGTCAGAGTATATCAGAGAGTGTCAGAGAGTGATAGAGAGTGTCAGAGAGTGTCTGAGAGTGCCAGAGGGTATCAGAGAGTGTCAGAGAGTGACAGAGAGTGATAGAGAGTGTCAGAGAGTGTGAAAGAGTGTCAGAGAGTGTCAGAGAGTGTGCGATTGTCAGAGAGTGTCAGATAGTGTCAGAGAGTGATAGACAGAGGCAGAGAGTGACTGAAAGTGTCAGAGATTGTCTGAGAGTGATAGAGAGTGTCAGAGAGTGTCAGAGAGTGATTGAGAATGATTGACAGTGATAGAGAGTGTCAGAGAGTGATAGTGTGTGCCAGAGAGTGTCTGAGAGTGTCAGAGAGGGTCATAGACGGTCAGAGAGGGTCAGAGAGTGTCAGAGAGTGTGAAAGAGTTTCAGAGAGTATCAGAGAGTGTGCGAGTGTCAGAGAGTGATAGAGAGTGTAAGAGAGGGTCTGAGCGTGTCAGAGAGTGATAGAGAGTGTCAGAGAGTGTCAGAGAGTGTCTGAGAAAGGTCAGAGAGTGTCAGGGAGGGTCAGAGAGTGTCTGAGAGTGTGACAGTGTCAGAGAGTGTGAGAGTGTCAGAGAGTGTCAGATAATGTCAGAGAGTGTCAGAGAGGGACAGAGTGTGTCAGAGAGTATGAGAGAGTGTCAGAGAGTGTGAGAGTGTCAGAGAGTGTCAGAGCGTGTCAGAGAGTGATAGAGAGTGGCAGAGAGTGTCTGAAATTGTCAGAGAGTGTCAGAGAGTAAGAGAGAGTGTCAGAGAGTGTCAGAGAGTGATAGAGAGTGTCGGAGAGTGTCAGAGAGGGTCCGAGATTGTGAGAGTGTCGGAGAGTGTGTGTGTGTCAGAGTGTGTCAGAGAGTGTCAGAGTGTGATAGAGAGTGATAGAGAGTGATAGAGAGTGGCAGAGAGTGTCTGAAAGTGTCAGCGAGTGATAGAGAGTGATAGAGAGTGGCAGAGAGTGTCTGAAAGTGTCAGAGAGTGATCGAGAGTGTCAGAGAGTGTCTGAGTGTGTCTGAGATTGTCAGAGAGTGTCAGAGAGTGATAGAGAGTGTCGGAGAGTCTCAGAGATTGTCAGGGAGGGTCAGAGAGTGTCAGAGAGTGTGAGAGAGTGTCAGAGAGAGAGTGTCAGAGAGTGTCAGAGAGTGATAGAGAGTGTCAGAGAGCGTCAGAGAGTGATAGAGTGTGATAGAGAGTGTCAGAGGCTGATAGAGAGTGATAGAGAGTGGCAGAGAGTGTCTGAAAGTGTCAGAGAGTGTCAGAGAGTGATAGAGAGAGTCAGAGAGTGTCTGAGTGTGTCTGAGATTGTCAGAGAGTGTCAGAGAGTGATAGAGAGTGTCAGAGAGTGTCAGAGTGTATCAGAGAGTATCAGAGAGTGTCAGAGAGTGATAGAGAGTGTCTGAGACTGTCTGAGAGTGTCAGATTGAGTCAGTTTGTGATAGAGAGTGTAAGAGAGTGTTTGAGAGTGTTGGAGTGTATCAGAGAGTGTCAGAGAGTGATAGAGAGTGGCAGAGAGTGTCTGAGTGTGTCTGAGAGTGTCAGAGTATATCAGAGAGTGTCAGAGAGTGATAGAGAGTGTCAGAGAGTGTCTGAGAGAACCAGAGTGTATCGGAGAGTGTCAGAGAGTGACAGAGAGTGATAGAGAGTGTCAGAGAGTGATAGAGAGTGATAGAGAGTGTCAGAGGCTGATAGAGAGTGATAGAGAGTGGCAGAGAGTGTCTGAGTGTGTCTGAGATTGAAGGAGAGTGTCAGAGAGTGATAGAGAGTGATAGAGAGTGATAGAGAGTGTCTGAGAGTGTCTGAAAGTGTCAGAGAAAGAAGGAGAGTGTCAGAGAGTGATAGAGAGTGTCAGAGAGTGATAGAGAGTGTCTGAGAGTGTATGAGAGTGACAGAGAGTGTCTGAGAGTGATAGAGAGTGATAGAGAGTGTCTCAGAGTGTCAGAAAGTGTCGGAGTGTGTCAGAGAGTGTCAGAGAGCGAAAGAGAGTGTCAGAGAGTGATAGAGAGTGTCAGAGAGTGATAGAGAGTGTCTGAGAGTGTCTGAGAGTGACAGAGAGTGTCTGAGAGTTACAGCGAGTGTCTGAGAGTGACAGCGAGTGTCTGAGAGTGTCAGTGAGTGTCAGAGTTTGATAGAGAGTAATAGAGAGTGATAGAGAGTTTCAGATGGTGTCATTGAGTGATAGAGAGTGTCAGACAGTGTCAGAGTGTGATAGAGTTTGTCAGAGTGTCAGAGAGTGTTAGAGAGTGTAAGAGAGTGATAGAGAGTGATAGAGAGTGTCAGAGAGTGATAGAGAGAGTCAGAGAGTGACAGAGAGTGACAGAGATTGTCTGAGAGTGTCAGAGAGTGTCAGTGTGTCAGAGAGTGATAGAGAGTGATAGAGCATGTCAGAGAGTGTCATAGAGTGATAGATAGTGTCAGAGTGCGTCAGAGAGTGATAGAGAGTGATTGAGTGTGTCAGAGAGTTTCAGAGAACGATTGAGAGTGTCAGAGAGTGATAGAGAGTGTCAGAGAGTGATAGAGAGCGTCTGAGAGAGTCTGAGAGTGACAGAGAGTGAAATAGAGTGTCTGAGAGTGTCAGTGAGTGTCAGAGAGTGTTAGTGAGCGTCTGAGAGTGTCAGTGAGTGATAGAGAGTGATAGAGAGCCTCTGAGAGTGTCTGAGAGTGTCAGTGATTGTCAGAGAGTGATAGAGAGTGTCAGAGAGTGATAGAGAGTGTCAGAGAGTGATAGAGAGTGTCTGAGAGTGATAGAGAGTGTAAGAGAGTGATAGAGAGTGATAGAGAGTGTCAGAGAGTGATAGAGAGTGTCAGAGAGTGATAGAGAGTGACAGAGACTGTCTGAGAGTGTCAGAGATTGTCACAGTGTGTCGGAGAGTGATAGAGAGTGATAGAGAGTGTCATAGAGTGATAGAGAGTGTCAGAGAGTGATAGAGAGTGTCTGAGAGTGTCTGAGAGTGACAGAGAGTGAAAGCGAGTGTCTGAGAGTGTCAGTGAGTGTCAGAGAGTTATAGAGAGTGTCAGAGAGTGATAGAGAGTGCCAGACAGTGATAGAGAGTTTAAGAGGGTGATAGAGAGTGATAGAGAGTGTCAGAGAGTGATAGAGAGTGTCAGAGAGTGATAGAGAGTGACAGAGAGTGTCTGAGAGTGTCAGAGAGTGTCAGAGTGTGTCAGAGAGTGATAGAGTGTGATAGAGAGTGTCAGAGAGTGTCATAGAGTGACAGAGAGTGTCAGAGTGTGTCACAGAGTGTCTGAGCTTGTCATTGAGAGTCAGAGAGTGATAGAGAGTGTCACAGAGTGTCTTTGAGTGATAGAGAGTGTCAGAGAGTGTCAGAGAGTGATAGAGAGTGATAGAGAGAGGCTGAGAGTGACAGAGAGCGTCTGAGATTGTCAGTGAGTGTCATAGAGTGATAGAGAGTGTCAGAGTGCGTCAGAGAGCGATAGAGAGTGATTGAGTGTGTCAGAGAGTTTCAGAGAGTGACTGAGAGTGTCAGAGAGTGATAGAGAGCGTCAGAGAGTGATAGAGAGCGTCTGAGAGAGTCTGAGAGTGACAGAGAGTGATAGAGAGTGTCACAGAGTGTCTTTGAGTGTCAGAGTTTATCAGAGAGTGTCAGAGATTGTCAGAGAGTGATAGAGTGTGTCAAAGTGTGTCAGAGAGTGAGAGAGAGTGTCAGAGAGTGATGGAAAGTGTCTGAGAGTGTCCGTGAGCGACAGATAGTGTCAGGGAGTGTCCGTGAGTGTCAGAGAGTGATAGAGAGTGTCATAGAGTGATGGAGAGTGTCTGAGAGTGTCAGAGAGTGTCAGAGAGTGTCAGAGAATGATAGAGAGTGATAGAGAGTGATCGAGAGTGTCAGAGAGTGTCAGAGAGTGATAGAGAGTGTCAGAGAGTGTCAGAGAGTGATATAGAGTGCCGGAGAGTTGCAGAGACTGCCAGAGAATGTCAGAGGGTGTAAGAGAGTGACAGCGAGTGTCAGTGTGTGATAGAGTGTGTCAGAGTGTGATAGCGTGTGAAAGAGTGTGTCAGAGAGAGTCTGAGAGTGTCAGCGAGTGTCAGAGTGTATCCGAGAGCAACAGAGAGTGTCAGAGATTGTCAGAGTGTGTCAGAGAGTGATTGAGAGTTTCAGAGAGTGTCAGAGAGAGATAGAGAGTGTCAGAGAGTGATATAGAGTGTCAGAGAGTGCGAGAGAGTGCGAGAGAGTGCCAGAGAGTGTCAGAGAGTGTCAGAGAGTATCAGAGAGGGATAGAGAGTATCAGAGAGTGTCAGAGAGTGTCTGAGAGTGTCTGTGAGTGTCAGAGTGTTTTAGAGAGTTTCAGAGAGTGATATAGAATGCCAGAGAGTGTCAGAGAGTGTGACAGGGTGTCTGAGAGTGATAGAGAGTGTCAGAGAGTGATGGAGAGTGATAGAGAGTGTCAGAGAGAGTCTGAGAGTGTCTGAGAGTGATAGACAGTGATTGAGAGTGTCAGAGAGTGATAGAGTTTGTCAGAGACTTTCTGAGAGTGCCTGAGAGTGTCAGAGACTGTCTGAAAATACGGAAGTATGTGGTTGAAGGCTATTTAGATATTTGGATCAGTAATTGGCTTGCTGAAAGTAGACAGAGGGTGGTGGTTGATGGCAAATGTTCATCCTGGAGTTCTGTTTCCAGTGGTGTACCGCAAGCATCTGTTTTGGGGCCACTGCTGTTTGTCATTTTTATAAATGACCTGGATGTGGGTGTAGAAGGGTGGGTTAGTAAATTTGCGGATGAGTCTAAGGTCGGTGGAGTTGTGGATAGTGCCGAAGGATGTTGTCGGGTACAGAGGGACATAGATAGGCTGCAGAACTGGGCTAAGAGATGGCAAATGGAGTTTAATGCGGAAAAGTGTGAGGTGATTCACTTTGGAAGGAGTAACAGGAATGCAGAGTACTGAGCTAATGGGAAGATTCTTGGTAGTGTAGATGAACAGAGACATCTTGGTGTCCAGGTACATAAATCCCTGAAGGTTGCTACCCAGGTTAATAGGGCTGTTAAGAAGGCATATGGTGTGTTAGCTTTTATTAGTAGGGGGATCGAGTTTCGGAACCACGAGGTCATGCTGCAGCTGTACAAAACTCTGGTGAGACCGCACCTGGAGTATTGTGTGCAGTTCTGGTCACCGCATTATGGGATGTATGTGGAAGCTTTGGAAAGGGTGCAGAGAAGATTTTCTAGGATGTTGCCTGGTATGGAGGGAAGGTCTTGCGAGGAAAGGCTGAGGGACTTGAGGTTGTTTTCGTTGGAGAGAAGGAGGAGGAGAGGTGACTTAATAGAGACATATAAGATAATCAGAGGGTTAGATAGGGTGGGTAGTGAGAGTCTTTTTCCTCGGATGGTGATGGCAAACACGAGGGGACATAGCTTTAAGTTGAGGGGTGATAGATATCGGACAAATGTTAGAGGTAGTTTCATTATTCAGAGAGTAGTAGGGGCGTGCAACGCCCTGCCTGCAACAGTAGTAGACTCGCCAACTTTAAGGGTATTTAAGTGGTCATTGGATAGACATATGGATGAAAATGGAATAGTGTAGGTCAGATGGTTTCACAGGTCGGCGCAACATCGAGGGCCAAAGGTCCTGTACTGCGCTGTAATGTTCTAATTCTAATTCAAACGCCTTACTGAAATCCATATACACCACATCCATGGCTTTACCCTCATCCACCTGTTTGTTCACCTTCTCAAAAAACTCAATAAGGTTTGTGAGGCACGACCTACCCGTCACAAAACCGTGCTGACTATCGCTAATGAACTTATTCTTTTCCAGATGATTATAAATCCTATCTCTTATAACCTTTTCCAACATTTTACCCACAACCGAAGTAAGGCTCAAAGGTCAATAATTACCAGTGCTGTCTCTACTCCCCTTCTTCAACAAGGCGACAACACTTGCTATCCTCCAGTCTTCCGGCACTATTCCTGTCGACAATGACGACATAAAGATCAAGGACAAAGGCTTTGCAATCTCCTCCCTGGCTTCCCAGAGAATCCTAGGATAAATCTGGCCCAGGGGACTTATCTATTTTCACACTTTCCAAAATTGCTAACAGCTCCTCCTTGTGAACCACAATCCAATCTAGCCTAGTAGTCTGTATCTCAGTATTCTCCTCGACAACATTTTCTTTCTCTACTGTAAATACTGACGAAAAATATTCATTTAACGCTTCCCCTATCTCCTCTGATTCCACACACAACTTCCCACTACTATCCTTGATTGGCCCTAATCTAACTCTAGTCATTCTTTTATTCCTGATATACCTATAGAAAGCCTTAGGGATTTCCTTGATCCTATCCGCCAATGACTTCTCGTGTCCTCTCCTCTCTCTTCTTAGCTCTCCCTTTAGATCCTTCCTGGCTAGCTTGTAACTCTCAAGCGCCCTAACTGAGCCTTCACGTCTCATCCTAACATAAGCCTTCTTCTTCCTCTTGACAAGCGCTTCAACTTCTTCAGTAAACCACGGCTCCCTCGCCTGACAACTTCCTCCCTGCCTGACAGGTACATACTTATCAAGGACACGCAGTAGCTGCTCCTTGAATAAGCTCCACATTTCGATGGTGCCCATCCCCTGCAGTTTCCTTCCCCATCCTACGCATCCTAAATCTTGCCTAATCGCATCATAACTTCCTTTCCCCCTGCGGTATATACCTGTCTCTGCCCATCGCTAAGGTCAACCTAACCGAATTGTGATCACTATCACCAAAGGCACAGTGGCGCAGTGGTCAGCACCACAGCTCCAGCGACCCGGGTTCAATTCTGGGTACTGCCTGTGTGGAGTTTGCAAGTTCTCCCTGTGTCTGCGTGGGTTTTCTCCGGGTGCTCCGGTTTCCTCCCACAAGCCAAAAGACTTGCAGGTTGGTAGGTAAATTGGCCATTGTAAATTACCCCTAGTATAGGTCGGTGGTAGGGAAATATAGGGACAGGTGGGGATGTGGTGGGAATATGGGGATTGGCGTAGGATTAGTATAAAATGGGTTGTTGATGGTCGGCACAGACTCGGTGGGCCAAAGGGCCTGTTTCAGTGCTGTATCTCTAAACTAAACATCTAAATCTAACAGCTGGCCGAGTTCATTACCCAGTACCAAATCCAATGTGGCATCGCCCCTGGTTGGCCAGTCTACATACTGTGTCAGAAAACCCTCCTGCACACACTGGACAAAAACTCACCCATCTAAAGTACTCGAACTATAGTATTTCCAGTCAATATTTGGAAAGTTAAAGTCCCCCATAACAACTACCCTGTTACTCTCGCTCCTGTCGAGAATCATCTTCGCTATCCTTTCCTCTACATCTCTGGAACTATTCGGAGGTCTATAGAAGACTCCCAACAGGGTGACCTCTCCTCTCCTGTTTCTAACCTCGGCCCATACTACCTCAGTAGACGAGTCCTCAAACGTCCTTTCTGCCGCCGTAATACTCTCCTCGATTAACAATGCCACCCCTCCCCCCCCCCTCTCTTTTGCCATCTTTTCTGTTCTTACTGAAACATCTAAATCCCGGAACCTGCAACATCCATTCCTGTCCCTGCTTCACCCATGTCTCTGAAATGGCCACAACATCGAGATCCCAGGTACCAACCCATGCTGCAAGCTCGCCCACCTTATTTCGGATGCTCCTGGCATTGAAGTAGACACACTTTAAACCAAGTTCTTGCTTGCCAGTGCCCTCTTGCGTCCTTGTAACCTTATCCCTGACCTCACTACTCTCAACATCCTGTACACTGGAACTACAATTTAGGTTCCCAAACACCTGCTGAATTATTTTAAGCCCCCCCGAAGAGCACTAGCAAATCTGCCCCCCAGGATATTGGTACCCCTCTGGTTCAGGTGAAGACCATCCTGTTTGTAGAGGTCCCACCTACCCCAGAAAGAGCCCCAATTATCCAGGAAACCAAAACCCTCCCTCCTACACCATCCCTGCAGCCACGTGTTCAACTCCTCTCTCTCCCTATTCCTCGCTTCGCTAGCACGTGGCACGGGCAACAACCCAGAGATAACAACTCTGTTTGTTCTCGCTCGAAGCTTCCACCCTTGCTCCCTGAATTTCTGCCTTAAATCCCCATCTCTCTTCCTACCTATGTCGTTGGTGCCTATGTGGACCACGACTTGGGGCTGCTCCCCCTCCCCCTTAAGGATCCGAAAAACACGATCCGAGACATCACGAACCTGGGAGGCAACACACCAACCATGAGTCTCTCTCGTTCCCACAGAACCTCCTATCTGTTCCCCTAACTATGGAGTCCCCAATGACTAATGCTCTGCTCCTCTTCCCCCTTCCCTTCTGAGCAACAGGGACAGACTCTGTGCCAGAGACCTGTACCCCATTGCTAACCCCTGGTAAGTCGTCCCCCCCAACAGTATCCAGAACGGTATACCTGTTGTTGAGGGAAACGGCCACAGGGGATCCCTGCACTGCCTGCTGGTTCCCTCTCCTTCTTCCCCTGACGGTAACCCATCTACCTACTTCTTTTACCTGAGGTGTGACTACCTCCCTATAACTCCTGTCAATAACCCCCTCCGCCTCCCGAATGATCCGAAGTTCATCCAGCTCCAGTTCCCTAATGCGGTTCTCGAGGAGCTGGAGTTGGGTGCACTTCCCGTAGGTGCAGTCAGCAGGGACACTAAAGCAACTGCCCAAATATGTAACCTCACTTACCCAGCAGTCTCGCGTGCGCTCCGCCAACACACGAGAAATGGCTTCCGATTTCTTGGCACACTTTTCAAAGCTCAGCTCCCGCTGTTCTCTCTCTGGCTCTGTGGCTTCCGATTTCTTGGCACACTTTTCAAATCTCTGCTGCCGCTGTTCTCTCGCTCTCTCTCTGTGACATCCGATTTTTTGGCGCGCTTTTCCAAGCTCAGCTCCCGCTGTTCTCTCTCTCTCTCTCTCTGTGGCTTCCGATTTCTTGGCGCGCATTTCAAAGCTCTGCTCCCGCTGTTCTTTCTCTCTCTCTCTCTCTCTGTGACATCCGATTTCTTGGCGCGCTTTTCCAAGCTCAGCTCCCGCTGTTCTCTCTCTCTCTCTCTCTCTCTCTCTCTGTGTGACATCCGATTTCTTGGCGCGCTTTTCCAAGCTCAGCTCCCGCTGTTCTCTCTATCTCTCTGTGACATCCGATTTCTTGGCGCGCTTTTCAAAGCTTTGCTCCCACTGTTCTCTCTCTCTCTCTCTCTGTGTGACTTCCGATTTCTTGGCGTGCTTTTCAAATCTGTGCTGCCGCTGTTCTCCCTCTCTCTCTCTCTGTGGCTTCCCATTTCTTGGTGCGCTTTTCAAAGCTCTGCTCCCGCTGTTCTCTCTCTCTCTCTGTGTGGCTTCCGACTTCTTGGTGCACATTTCAAAGCTCTGCTCCCGCTGTTCTCTCTCTCTCTGTGACAGAGAGTGTGAGAGAGTGTCAGAGAGAGTCAGAGAGAGTCAGAGAGAATCAGAGAGTGTCTGAGAGTGTCTGAGAGTGTCAGAAAAAGACTGAGAGAGATACAGAGTGATAGTGATACGGAGTGTCAGAGAGTGTCTGAGAGTGTCAGTAAATGTCTGAGAGTGATACAGAGTGATAGAGAGTGATAGAGAGAGATCGAGAGAGTTAGAGAGTGTCAGAGAGCGATAGAGAGTGTCAGAGAGTGTCAAAGAGTGCCAGAGAGTGTCAGAGAGTGACAGAGAGTGTCTGAGAGGGTCAGGGATTGTCTGAGAGTGTTAGAGAGTGTCAGAGTGTATCAGAGAGTGTCAGAGAGTGCTAGAGAGTGTCAGAGAGTTTCTGAGAGTGATAGAGAGTGATAGAGAGTGTCAGAGAGTGATAGAGTGTGCCAGAGAGTGTCTGAGAGTGTCAGAGAGCGTCAGAGAGGGTCAGAGAGTGTCAGAGAGTGTGAAAGAGTGTCAGAGAGTGTCAGAGAGTGTGCGAGTGTCAGAGAGTGTCAGAGAGTGTCAGAGAGTGTCAGAGAGTGATAGAGAGTGGCTGAGAGTGATAGGGAGTGATAGAGAGTGTCAGAGAGTGTCAGAGAGTGATTGAGAGTGATTGAGAATGATTCACAGCGATAGAGAGTGTCAGAGAGTGATAGAGTGTGCCAGAGAGTGTCTGAGAGTGTCAGAGAAGGTCAGAGAGGGTCAGAGAGTGTCAGAGAGTGTGAAAGAGTGGCAGAGAGTGTGCGAGCGTCAGAGAGTGTCAGAGAGTGATATAGAGTGTCAGAGAGTGTCTGAAAGTGTCAGAGAGTGTCTGAGAGTGATAGAGAGTGTCAGAGAGTGATAGAGAGTGATAGAGAGTGATAGTGATAGAGAGTGTCTGAAAGTGTCAGAGAGTGATATAGAGTGATAGAGAGGGTCAGAGAGGGTCAGAGAGTGTCAGAGAGTATGAAAGAGTGTCAGAGAGTGGCAGAGAATGTGCGAGTGTCAGAGAGTGTCAGAGAGTGTCAGAGAGTGATAGAGAGTGGCAGAGAGTGTCTGAAAGTGTCAGAGAGTGATAGAGAGTGATAGACAGTGTCAGAGAGTGTCTGAAAGTGTTAGAGAGTGTCTGAGAGTGATCGAGAGTGTCAGAGACTGTCAGAGACTGTCAGAGAGTGTCAGAGAGTGTCAGAGAGTGATAGAGAGTGATAGAGAGTGATAGAGAGTGTCTGAAAGTGTCAGAGAGTGATATAGAGTGATAGAGAGTGGCAGAGAGTGTCTGAAAGTGTCAGAGAGTGATAGAGAGTGTCTGAGTGTGTCTGAAAGTGTCAGTGAGTGATAGAACAAAGAACAAAGAACAAAGATGATTACAGCACAGGAACAGGCCCTTCGGCCCTCAAAGCCTGCGCCGATCCAGAGTTTGTCAGAGAGTGTCAGAGATTGTCAGAGAGGGTCAGAGAGTGTCAGAGAGTGTGAGAGAATGTCAGAGAGTATGAGAGTGTGTCAGAGAGTGTGAGAGTGTCAGAGAGTGTCAGAGTGTCAGACAGTGTCAGAGAGTTTCAGATAGTGTCAGAGAGTGTCAGAGAGGGACAGAGAGTGTCAGAGAGTGATAGAGAGTAGCAGAGAGTGTCTAAAAGTGTCAGAGAGTGATAGAGAGTGTCAGAGAGTGTCAGAGAGTGTCAGAGAGTGATAGAGAGTGATAGAGCGTGGCAAAGAGTGTCTGAAAGTGTCAGAGAGTGTCAGAGAGTGATCGAGAGTGTCAGAGAGTGTTTGAGTGTGTCTGAGATTGTCACAGAGTGTCAGAGAGTGATAGAGAGTGTCAGAGAGTGATAGAGAGTGTCAGAGAGTCTCAGGGAGTGTCAGGGAGGGTCAGAGAGTGTCAGAGAGTGTCAGAGAGTGTGAGAGAGGGTCAGAGAGAGTGTCAGAGAGTGTCAGATAGTGATAGAGAGTGGCAGAGAGTGGCAGAGAGTGGCAGAGAGTTTCAGAGAGTGATAGAGAGTGGCAGAGAGTGTCTGAAAATGTCATAGAGTGTCTGAGTGTGTCTGAGATTGTCAGAGAGTGTCAGAGAGTATCAGAGAGTGTCAGAGAGTGTCTGAGACTGTCTGAGAGTGTCAGCGAGTGATAGAGAGTGTCAGAGAGTGTCTGAGTGTGTATGCGATTGTCAGAGAGTGTCAGAGAGAGACAGAGAGTGTCAGAGTGTATTAGAGAGTTTCAGAGAGTGTCAGAGAGTGTCAGAGATTGTCAGATAGTGATAGAGTGTGTCTGAGACTGTCTGAGAGTGTCAGCGAATGTCAGATAGTGATAGAGAGTGTCAGAGAGTGTCAGAGAGTATCAGAGAGTGTCAGAGAGTGTCTGAGACTGTCTGAGAGTGTCAGCGAGTGATAGAGAGTGTCAGAGAGTGTCTGAGTGTGTATGCGATTGTCAGAGAGTGTCAGAGAGAGACAGAGAGTGTCAGAGTGTATTAGAGAGTTTCAGAGAGTGTCAGAGAGTGTCAGAGATTGTCAGATAGTGATAGAGAGTGTCTGAGACTGTCTGAGAGTGTCAGCGAATGTCAGATAGTGATAGAGAGTGTCAGAGAGTGTCTGAGAGTGTTAGAGTGTATCAGAGAGAGTCAGACGGTGTGAGGGAGTGATAGGGTGTGGTAGAGAGTGTCTGAGTGTGTCAGAGTGTGTCTGAGAGTGTCACAGTGTATCAGAGAGTGTCAGAGAGTGTCAGAGAGTGATGGAGCGTGTCAGAGAGTGTCAGAGAGCGTCAGAGGGTGATAGAGAGTGTCAGAGAGTGTCAGAGAGGGTCAGAGAGTGTCAGAGAGTGTCAGAGAGTGTGAGAGAGTGTCAGAGAGTGTAAGAGAGTGACAGAGAGTGATAGAGAGTGGCAGGGAGTGGCAGAGAATGTCTGAAAGTGTCAGAGAGTGTCAGAGAGTGATAGTGAGTGGCAGAGAGTGTCTGAAAGTGTCAGAGAGTGTCAGAGAGTGATATTGAGTGTCAGCGAGTGTCTGTGTGAGTCTGAGAGTGTCAGAGAGGGTCAGAGAGTGATAGAGAGGGTCAGAGAGTGTCAGAGAGTGTCAGAGAGTGATAGAGAGTGATAGAGAGTGGCAAAGAGTGTCTGAAAGTGTCAGAGAGCGTCAGAGAGTGAAAGAGAGTGTCAGAGAGTGTCTGAGTGAGTCTGAGAATGTCAGAGAGTGTCGGAGAGTGATAGAGAGTGATGGAGAGTGTCAGAGAGTGTCAGAGAGTATCAGAGAGTATCAGAGAGTGTCAGAGAGTGTCAGAGAGTGATAGAGAGTGTCTGAGACTGTCTGAGAGTGTCAGATTGAGTCAGAGAGTGATAGAGAGTGTCAGAGAGTGTCTGAGATGGTTAGAGTGTATCAGATAGTGTCAGAGAGTGTCTGAGAGTGTCAGAGTGTATCAGAGAGTGTCAGAGAGTGTCTGAGAGTGCCTGAGTGTATCAGAGTGTGTCAGAGAGCGATAGAGAGTGATGGAGAGTGTCAGAGAGTGATAGAGTGTGCCAGAGAGTGTCTGAGAGTGTCAGAGAGGGTCAGAGAGGGTCAGAAGGGGTCAGAGAGTGTCAGAGAGTGTGAAAGAGTGTCAGAGAGTGTCAGAGAGTGTGCGAGTGTCAGAGAGTGTCAGAGAGTGATGAGAGTGATAGAGAGTGACTGAGAGTGATAGAGAGTGATAGAGAGTGTCAGAGAGTGTCAGAGACTGTCAGAGAGTGATTGAGAGTGATTGAGAATGATTCACAGCGATAGAGAGTGTCAGAGAGTGATAGAGTGTGCGAGAGAGTGTCTGAGAGTGTCAGAGAAGGTCAGAGAGGGTCAGAGAGTGTCAGAGAGTGTGAAAGAGTGGCAGAGAGTTTGCGAGTGTCAGAGAGTGTCAGAGAGTGATAGAGAGTGTCAGAGAGTGTCTGAAAGTGTCGGAGAGTGTCTGAGAGTGATAGAGAGTGTCAGAGAGTGTCTGAGTGTGTCTGAGATTGTCAGAGAGTGTCAGAGAGTGATAGAGAGTGTCAGAGAGTCTCAGAGAGTGTCAGGGAGGGTCAGAGAGTGTCAGAGAGTGTCAGAGAGTGTGAGAGAGGGTCAGAGAGAGTGTCAGAGAGTGTCAGATAGTGATAGAGAGTGGCAGAGTGTGGCAGAGAGTTTCAGAGAGTGATAGAGTGTGATAGAGAGTGGCAGAGAGTGTCTGAAAGTGTCAGAGAGTGTCTGAGTGTGTCTGAGATTGTCAGAGAGTGTCAGAGAGTGTCAGAGAGTGTCAGAGAGTATCAGAGAGTGTCAGGGAGTATGAGAGAGTGTCAGAGAGTATGAGAGAGTGTCAGAGAGTGTGAGAGTGTCAGAGAGTGTCAGATAGTGTCAGAGAGTGTCAGAGAGGGACAGAGAGTGTCAGAGAGTGTCAGAGAGTGATAGAGAGTAGCAGAGAGTGTCTGAAAGTGTCAGAGAGTGATAGAGAGTGTCAGAGAGTGTCAGAGAGTGATAGAGAGTCGCAGAGAGTGTCTGAAAGTATCAGAGAGTGTCAGAGAGTGATCGAGAGTGTCAGAGAGTGTCTGAGTGTGTCTGAGATTGTCAGAGAGTGTCAGAGAATGAAAGAGAGTGTCAGAGAGTCTCAGAGAGTGTCAGGGAGGGTCAGAGAGTGTCAGAGAGTGTCAGAGAGTGTGAGAGAGGGTCAGAGAGAGTGTCAGAGAGTGTCAGATAGTGATAGAGAGTGGCAGAGTGTGGCAGAGAGTTTCAGAGAGTGATAGAGAGTGGCAGAGAGTGTCTGAAAGTGTCAGAGAGTGTCTGAGTGTGTCTGAGATTGTCAGAGAGTGTCAGAGAGTGTCAGAGAGTATCAGAGAGTGTCAGGGAGTATGAGAGAGTGTCAGAGAGTATGAGAGAGTGTCAGAGAGTGTCAGAGAGTGTGAGAGTGTCAGAGAGTGTCAGAGAGTGTCAGAGAGGGACAGAGAGTGTCAGAGAGTGATAGAGAGTAGCAGAGAGTGTCTGAAAGTGTCAGAGAGTGTCAGACAGAGTTAGAGAGTGTCAGAGAGTGATAGAGAGTGATAGAGAGTCGCAGAGAGTGTCTGAAAGTGTCAGAGAGTGTCAGAGAGTGATCGAGAGTGTCAGAGAGTGTCTGAGTGTGTCTGAGATTGTCAGAGAGTGTCAGAGAGTGATAGAGAGTGTCAGAGAGTCTCAGAGAGTGTCAGGGAGGGTCAGAGAGTGTCAGAGAGTATGAGAGAGTGTCAGAGAGTATGAGAGAGTGTCAGAGAGTGTCAGAGAGTGTCAGAGAGTGTGAGAGTGTCAGAGAGTGTGAGAGTGTCAGAGAGTGTCAGATAGTGTCAGAGAGTGTCAGAGAGGGACAGAGAGTGTCAGAGAGTGTCAGAGAGTGATAGAGACTAGCAGAGAGTGTCTGAAAGTGTCAAAGAGTGTCTTTTTGTGTCTGAGATTGTCAGAGAGTGTCAGAGAGTGTCAGAGAGTATCAGAGAGTGTCAGAGAGTATGAGAGAGTGTCAGAGAGTATGAGAGAGTGTCAGAGAGTGTCAGAGAGTGTGAGAGTGTCAGAGAGTGTGAGAGTGTCAGAGAGTGTCAGATAGTGTCAGAGAGTGTCAGAGAGGGACAGAGAGTGTCAGAGAGTGTCAGAGAGTGATAGAGAGTGTCAGAGTGCGTCAGAGAGTGATAGAGAGTGATAGAGAGTCACAGAGAGTGTCTGAAAGTGTCAGAGAGTGTCAGAGAGTGATCGAGAGTGTCAGAGAGTGTTTGAGTGTGTCTGAGATTGTCAGAGAGTGTCAGAGAGTGATAGAGAGTGTCAGAGAGTCTCAGAGAGTTTCAGGGAGGGTCAGAGAGTGTCAGAGATTGTCAGAGAGTGTGAGAGAGGGTCAGAGAGAGTGTCAGAGAGTGTCAGATAGTGATAGAGAGTGGCAGAGAGTGGCAGAGAGTTGCAGAGAGTGATAGAGAGTGATAGAGAGTGGCAGAGAGTGTCTGAAAGTGTCAGAGAGTGTCTGAGTGTGTCTGAGATTGTCAGAGAGTGTCAGAGAGTATCAGAGAGTGTCAGAGAGTGATTGAGACTGTCTGAGAGTGTCAGAGAGTGATAGAGAGTGTCAGAGAGTGTCTGAGTGTGCATGCGATTGTCAGAGAGTGTCAGAGAGAGACAGCGAGTGTCAGAGTGTATTAGAGAGTTTCAGAGAGTGTCAGAGAGTGTGAGAGATTGTCAGATATTGATAGAGAGTGTCTGAGACTGTCTGAGAGTGTCAGCGAATGTCAGATAGTGATAGAGAGTGTCAGAGAGCGTCTGAGAGTGTTAGAGTTTATCAGAGAGAGTCAGACGGTGTGAGGGAGTGATAGAGTGTGGTAGAGAGTGTCTGAGTGTGTCAGAGTGTGTCTGAGAGTGTCACAGTGTATCAGAGAGTGTCAGAGAGTGTCAGAGAGTGATGGAGAGTGTGTGAGAGTGTCAGAGAGTGTCAGAGGGTGATAGAGAGTGTCAGAGAGTATCAGAGAGGGTCAGAGAGTGTCAGAGAGTGTCAGAGAGTGTGAGAGAGTGTCAGAGAGTGTCAAAGAGAGTGAGAGTGCCAGAGAGTGTGAGAGTGTCAGAGAGTGTCAGACAGTGACAGAGAGTGTCAGAGTGGGTCAGAGAGTGTCAGAGACTGTGTGAGAGTGTGTGAGAGTGACAGAGAGTGTGAGAGTGTCAGAGAGTGTCAGAGAGTGTCAGAGAGTGTGCGAGTGACAGAGAGTGTCAGAGAGTGATAGAGAGTGGCTGAGAGTGATAGAGAGTGTCAGAGAGTGTCAGAGAGTGTCAGAGAGTGTCAGAGAGTGTCAGAGAGTGATGGAGAGTGTAAGAGAGTGTCAGACAGTGACAGAGAGTGTCAGAGTGGGTCAGAGAGTGTCAGAGACTGTGTGAGCGTGTGTGAGAGTGACAGAGAGTGTGAGAGTGTCAGAGAGTGTCAGAGAGTGTGCGAGTGACAGAGAGTGTCAGAGAGTGATAGAGAGTGGCTGAGAGTGATAGAGAATGTCAGAGAGTATCAGAGAGTGTCAGAGAGTGTCTGAGTGTGTCTGAGAGTGTCAGAGAGTGTCAGAGAGTGATGGAGAGTGTAAGAGAGTGTCAGAGAGTGTCAGAGGGTGATAGAGAGTGTCAGAGAGTATCAGAGAGGGTCAGAGAGTGTCAGAGAGTGACAGAGAGTGTGAGAGTGTCAGAGAGTGTCAGAGAGTGCCAGAGAGTGTGAGAGTGTCAGAGAGTGTCAGACAGTGACAGAGAGTGTCAGAGTGGGTCAGAGAGTGTCAGAGACTGTGTGAGAGTGTCAGAGAGTGTGAGAGTGTCAGAGAGTGTCAGAGAGTGTCAGAGAGTGTGAGAGTGTCAGAGAGTGTCAGAGAGTGTCAGAGAGTGATAGAGAGTGGCTGAGAGTGGCTGAGAGTGATAGAGAGTGTCAGAGAGTGTCAGAGAGTATGAGAGAGTGTCAGAGAGTGTCTGAGTGTGTCAGAGAGTGATAGAGAGTGTCAGAGAGTGATAGAGAGTGTCAGAGAGTGTCAGTGAGTGACAGAGTGTGTCAGAAAGGGTCCGAGAGTGTGAGAGTGTCAGAGAGTGTGAGAGTGTCAGAGAGTGTGAGAGTGTCAGAGAGTGACAGTGAGTGATAGAGAGTGGCAGAGAGTGTCTGAAAGTGTCGGCGAGTGATAGAGAGTAATAGAGAGTGGCAGAGAATGTCTGAAAGTGTCAGAGAGTGTCAGAGAGTGAAGGTGAGTGTCAGCGAGTGTGTGCATGGGTCTGAGAGTGCCAGAGAGTGATAGAGAGGGTCAGAGAGTGTCAGAGAGTGTTAGAGAGTGTCAGAGAGTGATGGAGAGTGGCAGAGACTGTCTGAAAGTGTCAGAGAGTGTCAGAGAGTGATAGAGAGTGTCAGAGAGTGTCTGATTGTGTCTGAGATTGTCAGAGAGTGTCAGAGAGTGATAGAGAGTGTCAGAGAGTGTCAGAGTGTATCAGAGAGTATCAGAGAGTTTCAGAGAGTGTCAGAGAGTGATGGAGAGAGTCTGAGACTGTCTGAGAGTGTCAGATTGAGTCAGAGAGTGATAGAGAGTGTCAGAGAGTGTCTGAGAGTGTTAGAGTGTATCAGAGAGTGTCAGAGAGTGATAGAGAGTGGTAGAGAATGTTCTGAGTGTATCAGAGAGTGTCTGAGTGTGTGAAAGAGTGGCAGAGAGTGTGCGAGTGTCAGAGAAGGTCAGAGATGGTCAGAGAGTGTCAGAGAGTGTGAAAGAGTGGCAGAGAGTGTGCGAGTGTCAGAGAGTGTAAGAGAGTGATAGAGAGTGTCAGAGAGTGTCTGAAAGTGTCAGAGAGTGTCTGAGAGTGATAGAGAGTGTCAGAGAGTGTCAGAGAGTGTCAGAGAGTGATAGAGAGTGATAGAGAGTGTCTGAAAGTGTCAGAGAGTGATATAGAGTGATAGAGAGGGTCAGAGAGGGTCAGAGAGTGTCAGACTGTGTGAAAGAGTGTCAGAGAGTGGCAGAGAATGTGCGAGTGTCAGAGAGTGATAGAGAGTGGCAGAGAGTGTCTGAAAGTGTCATAGAGTGATAGAGAGTGATAGACAGTGTCAGAGAGTGTCTGAAAGTGTCAGAGAGTGTCTGAGAGTGATCGAGAGTGTCAGAGACTGTCAGAGACTGTCAGAGAGTGTCAGAGAGTGATAGAGAGTGATAGAGAGTGTCTGAAAGTGTCAGAGAGTGATATAGAGTGATAGAGTGGCAGAGAGTGTCTGAAAGTGTCAGAGAGTGATAGAGAGTGTCTGAGTGTGTCTGAAAGTGTCAGAGAGTGATAGAACAAAGAACAAAGAACAAAGATGATTACAGCACAGGAACAGGCCCTTCGGCCCTCCAAGCCTGCGCCGATCCAGAGTTTGTCAGAGAGTGTCAGAGATTGTCAGAGAGGGTCAGAGAGTGTCAGAGAGTGTGAGAGAATGTCTGAGAGTATGAGAGAGTGTCAGAGAGTGTCAGAGTGTCAGAGAGTTTCAGATCGTGTCAGAGAGTGTCAGAGAGGGACAGAGAGTGTCAGAGAGTGTCAGAGAGTGATAGAGAGTAGCAGAGAGTGTCTAAAAGTGTCAGAGAGTGTCAGAGAGTGATAGAGAGTGTCAGAGAGTGTCAGAGAGTGATAGAGAGTGATAGAGCGTGGCAGAGAGTGTCTGAAAGTGTCAGCGAGTGATATAGAGTGACAGAGAGTGGCAGAGAGTGTCTGAAAGTGTCAGAGAGTGTCAGAGAGTGATCGAGAGTGTCAGAGAGTGTCTGAGTGTGTCTGAGATTGTCAGAGAGTGTCAGAGAGTGATAGAGAGTGTCAGAGAGTCTCAGAGAGTGTCAGGCAGGGTCAGAGAGTGTCAGAGAGTGTCAGAGAGTGTGAGAGAGGGTCAGAGAGAGTGTCAGAGAGTGTCAGATAGTGATAGAGAGTGGCAGAGTGTGGCAGAGAGTTTCAGAGAGTGATAGAGAGTGATAGAGAGTGGCAGAGAGTGTCTGAAAGTGTCAGAGAGTGTCTGAGTGTGTCTGAGATTGTCAGAGAGTGTCAGAGAGTGTCAGAGAGTGTCAGAGAGTATCAGAGAGTGTCAGGGAGTATGAGAGAGTGTCAGAGAGTATGAGAGAGTGTCAGAGAGTGTCAGAGAGTGTCAGAGTGTCAGAGAGTGTCAGATAGTGTCAGAGAGTGTCAGAGAGGGACAGAGAGTGTCAGAGAGTGATAGAGAGTAGCAGAGAGTGTCTGAAAGTGTCAGAGAGTGTCAGAGAGTGATAGAGAGTGTCAGAGAGTGTCAGAGAGTGATAGAGAGTGATAGAGAGTCGCAGAGAGTGTCTGAAAGTGTCAGAGAGTGTCAGAGAGTGATCGAGAGTGTCAGAGAGTGTCTGAGTGTGTCTGAGATTGTCAGAGAGTCTCAGAGAGTGATAGAGAGTGATAGAGAGTGTCAGAGAGTCTCAGAGAGTGTCAGGGAGGGTCAGAGAGTGACAGAGAGTGTGAGGGAATGTCAGAGAGAGTGTCAGAGAGTGTCAGATAGTGATAGAGAGTGGCAGAGAGTGGCAGAGAGTTTCAGAGAGTGATAGAGAGTGATAGAGAGTGGCAGAGAGTGTCTGAAAGTGTCAGAGAGTGTCTGAGTGTGTCTGAGATTGTCAGAGAGTGTCAGAGAGTGTCAGAGAGTATCAGAGAGTGTCAGAGAGTATGAGAGAGTGTCAGAGAGTATGAGAGAGTGTCAGAGAGTGTCAGAGAGTGTCAGAGAGTGTGAGAGTGTCAGAGAGTGTGAGAGTGTCAGAGATTGTCAGAGAGTGATAGAGAGTAGCAGAGAGTGTCTGAAAGTGTCAGAGAGTGTCAGAGAGTGATAGAGAGTGTCAGAGAGTGTCAGAGAGTGATAGAGAGTGATAGAGAGTGGCAGAGAGTGTCTGAAAGTGTCAGAGAGTGTCTGAGTGTGTCTGAGATTGTCAGAGAGTGTCAGAGAGTGTCAGAGAGTATCAGAGAGTGTCAGAGAGTATGAGAGAGTGTCAGAGAGTATGAGAGAGTGTCAGAGAGTGTCAGAGAGTGTCAGAGAGTGTGAGAGTGTCAGAGAGTGTGAGAGTGTCAGAGATTGTCAGAGAGTGATAGAGAGTAGCAGAGAGTGTCTGAAATTGTCAGAGAGTGTCAGAGAGTGATAGAGAGTGTCAGAGAGGGTCAGAGAGTGTCAGAGAGTGTGAGAGAATGTCTGAGAGTATGAGAGTGTGTCAGAGAGAGTGAGAGTGTCAGAGAGTGTCAGAGTGTCAGAGAGTTTCAGATCGTGTCAGAGAGTGTCAGAGAGGGACAGAGAGTGTCAGAGAGTGTCAGAGAGTGATAGAGAGTGGTAGAGAGTGGCAGAGAGTTTCAGAGAGTGATAGAGAGTGATAGAGAGTGGCAGAGAGTGTCTGAGTGTGTCTGAGATTGTCAGAGAGTGTCAGAGAGTGTCAGAGAGTATCAGAGAGTGTCAGAGAGTATGAGAGAGTGTCAGAGAGTATGAGAGAGTGTCAGAGAGTGTCAGAGAGTGTCAGAGAGTGTGAGAGTGTCAGAGAGTGTGAGATTGTCAGAGATTGTCAGAGAGTGATAGAGGGTAGCAGAGAGTGTCTGAAAGTGTCAGAGAGTGTCAGAGAGTGATAGAGAGTGTCAGAGAGCGTCAGAGAGTGATAGAGAGTCGCAGAGAGTGTCTGAAAGTGTCAGAGAGTGTCAGAGAGTGATCGAGAGTGTCAGAGAGTGTCTGAGTGTGTCTGAGATTGTCAGAGAGTGTCAGAGAGTGATAGAGAGTGTCAGAGAGTCTCAGAGAGTTTCAGGGAGGGTCAGAGATTGTCAGAGAGTGTCAGAGAGTGTCAGAGAGTGTGAGAGAGGGTCAGAGAGAGTGTCAGAGTGTGTCAGAGAGTGATAGAGAGTGGCAGAGAGTGGCAGAGAGTGTCTGAAAGTGTCAGAGAGTGTCTGAGTGTGTCTGAGATTGTCAGAGAGTGTCAGAGAGTATCAGAGAGTGTCAGAGAGTGTCTGAGACTGTCTGCGAGTGTCAGAGAGTGATAGAGAGTGTCAGAGAGTGTCTGAGTGTGCATGCGATTGTCAGAGAGTGTCAGAGAGAGACAGAGAGTGTCAGAGTGTATTAGAGAGTTTCAGAGAGTGTCAGAGAGTGTCAGAGATTGTCAGATAGTGATAGAGAGTGTCAGAGAGTGTCTGAGAGTGTTAGAGTGTATCAGAGAGAGTCAGACGGTGTGAGGGAGTGGTAGAGTGTGGTAGAGAGTGTCTGAGTGTGTCAGAGTGTGTCTGAGAGTGTCACAGTGTATCAGAGAGTGTCAGAGAGTGTCAGAGAGTGATGGAGAGAGTAAGAGAGTGATAGAGAGTGGCTGAGAGTGATAGAGAGTGTCAGAGAGTGTCAGAGAGTGTCTGAGTGTGTCTGAGATTGTCAGAGAGTGTCAGAGAGTGTCAGAGAGTATCAGAGAGTGTCAGAGAGTATGAGAGAGTGTCAGAGAGTATGAGAGAGTGTCAGAGAGTGTCAGAGAGTGTCAGAGCGTGTGAGAGTGTCAGAGAGTGTGAGATTGTCAGAGATTGTCAGAGAGTGATAGAGAGTAGCAGAGAGTGTCTGAAAGTGTCAGAGAGTGTCAGAGAGTGATAGAGAGTGTCAGAGAGCGTCAGAGAGTGATAGAGAGTCGCAGAGAGTGTCTGAAAGTGTCAGAGAGTGTCAGAGAGTGATCGAGAGTGTCAGAGAGTGTCTGAGTGTGTCTGAGATTGTCAGAGAGTGTCAGAGAGTGATAGAGAGTGTCAGAGAGTCTCAGAGAGTTTCAGGGAGGGTCAGAGATTGTCAGAGAGTGTCAGAGAGTGTCAGAGAGTGTGAGAGAGGGTCAGAGAGAGTGTCAGAGTGTGTCAGAGAGTGATAGAGAGTGGCAGAGAGTGGCAGAGAGTGTCTGAAAGTGTCAGAGAGTGTCTGAGTGTGTCTGAGATTGTCAGAGAGTGTCAGAGAGTATCAGAGAGTGTCAGAGAGTGTCTGAGACTGTCTGCGAGTGTCAGAGAGTGATAGAGAGTGTCAGAGAGTGTCTGAGTGTGCATGCGATTGTCAGAGAGTGTCAGAGAGAGACAGAGAGTGTCAGAGTGTATTAGAGAGTTTCAGAGAGTGTCAGAGAGTGTCAGAGATTGTCAGATAGTGATAGAGAGTGTCAGAGAGTGTCTGAGAGTGTTAGAGTGTATCAGAGAGAGTCAGACGGTGTGAGGGAGTGGTAGAGTGTGGTAGAGAGTGTCTGAGTGTGTCAGAGTGTGTCTGAGAGTGTCACAGTGTATCAGAGAGTGTCAGAGAGTGTCAGAGAGTGATGGAGAGAGTAAGAGAGTGATAGAGAGTGGCTGAGAGTGATAGAGAGTGTCAGAGAGTGTCAGAGAGTGTCTGAGTGTGTCTGAGATTGTCAGAGAGTGTCAGAGAGTGATAGAGAGTGTCAGAGAGTGATAGAGAGTGTCAGAGAGTGTCAGTGAGTGATAGAGAGTGTCAGAAAGGTTCCGAGAGTGTGAGAGTGTCAGTGAGTGTGAGAGTGTCAGAGAGTGTGAGAGTGTCAGAGAGTGACAGAGAGTGATAGAGAGTTGCAGAGAGTGTCTGAAAGTGTCGGCGAGTGATAGAGAGTAATAGAGAGTGGCAGAGAATGTCTGAAAGTGTCAGAGAGTGTCAGAGAGTGAAGGTGAGTGTCAGCGAGTGTGTGCGTGGGTCTGAGAGTGCCAGAGAGGGTCAGAGAGTGATAGAGAGGGTCAGAGAGTGTCAGAGAGTGTTAGAGAGTGTCAGAGAGTGATGGAGAGTGGCAGAGAGTGTCTGAAAGTGTCAGAGAGTGTCAGAGAGTGATAGAGAGTGTCAGAGTGTGTCTGATTGTGTCTGAGATTGTCAGAGAGTGTCAGAGTTTGATAGAGAGTGTCAGAGAGTGTCAGAGTGTATCAGAGAGTATCAGAGAGTGTCAGAGAGTGATGGAGAGTGTCTGAGACTGTCTGAGAGTGTCAGATTGAGTCAGAGAGTGATAGAGAGTGTCAGAGAGTGTCTGAGAGTGTCAGAGTGTATCAGAGAGTGTCTGAGTGTGATAGATAGAGTCAGAGAGTGTCTGAGAGTGCCACAGTACATCAGAGAGTGTCAGAGAGTGATCGAGAGTGAGAGAGAGTGTCTGAGTGTGTCTGAGAGTATCTGAAAGTGCCAGAGAGTGTCAGAGAGGTTCAGAGATTGATTGAGAGTGATTGAGAATGATTGACAGTGATAGAGAGTGTCAGAGAGTGATAGATTGTGCCAGAGAGTGTCTGAGAGTGTCAGAGAGGGTCAGAGAGGTTCAGAGAGTGTCAGAGAGTGTGAAAGAGTGTCAGAGAGTGTCAGAGAGTGTGCAAGTGTCAGAGAGTGTCAGAGAGTGTCAGAGAGTGATAGAGAGTGGCAGAGAGTATCTGAAAGTGTCAGAGAGTGTCTGAGAGTGTCAGAGAGTGTCAGAGAGTGTCAGAGAGCTTCAGAGAGTGATAGAGAGTGATAGAGAGTGTCTGAAAGTGTCAGAGAGTGATATTGAGTGATGGAGAGTGGCAGAGAGTGTCTGAAAGTGTCAGAGAGTGATAGAGAGTGTCTGAGTGTGTCAGAGAGTGTCAGAGAGTGATAGAGTTTGTCAGAAAGTGTCAGACATTGTCAGAGAGGGTCAGAGAGTGTCAGAGAGTGTGAGAGAATGTCAGAGAGAGTGAGAGAGTGTCAGAGAGTGTCAGAGAGTGTGAGAGTGTCAGAGAGTGATGGAGAGAGTAAGAGAGTGATAGAGAGTGGCTGAGAGTGATAGAGAGTGTCAGAGAGTGTCAGAGAGTGTCTGAGTGTGTCTGAGATTGTCAGAGAGTGTCAGAGAGTGATAGAGAGTGTCAGAGAGTGATAGAGAGTGTCAGAGAGTGTCAGTGAGTGATAGAGAGTGTCAGAAAGGTTCCGAGAGTGTGAGAGTGTCAGTGAGTGTGAGAGTGTCAGAGAGTGTGAGAGTGTCAGAGAGTGACAGAGAGTGATAGAGAGTTGCAGAGAGTGTCTGAAAGTGTCGGCGAGTGATAGAGAGTAATAGAGAGTGGCAGAGAATGTCTGAAAGTGTCAGAGAGTGTCAGAGAGTGAAGGTGAGTGTCAGCGAGTGTGTGCGTGGGTCTGAGAGTGCCAGAGAGGGTCAGAGAGTGATAGAGAGGGTCAGAGAGTGTCAGAGAGTGTTAGAGAGTGTCAGAGAGTGATGGAGAGTGGCAGAGAGTGTCTGAAAGTGTCAGAGAGTGTCAGAGAGTGATAGAGAGTGTCAGAGTGTGTCTGATTGTGTCTGAGATTGTCAGAGAGTGTCAGAGTTTGATAGAGAGTGTCAGAGAGTGTCAGAGTGTATCAGAGAGTATCAGAGAGTGTCAGAGAGTGATGGAGAGTGTCTGAGACTGTCTGAGAGTGTCAGATTGAGTCAGAGAGTGATAGAGAGTGTCAGAGAGTGTCTGAGAGTGTCAGAGTGTATCAGAGAGTGTCTGAGTGTGATAGATAGAGTCAGAGAGTGTCTGAGAGTGCCACAGTACATCAGAGAGTGTCAGAGAGTGATCGAGAGTGAGAGAGAGTGTCTGAGTGTGTCTGAGAGTATCTGAAAGTGCCAGAGAGTGTCAGAGAGGTTCAGAGATTGATTGAGAGTGATTGAGAATGATTGACAGTGATAGAGAGTGTCAGAGAGTGATAGATTGTGCCAGAGAGTGTCTGAGAGTGTCAGAGAGGGTCAGAGAGGTTCAGAGAGTGTCAGAGAGTGTGAAAGAGTGTCAGAGAGTGTCAGAGAGTGTGCAAGTGTCAGAGAGTGTCAGAGAGTGTCAGAGAGTGATAGAGAGTGGCAGAGAGTATCTGAAAGTGTCAGAGAGTGTCTGAGAGTGTCAGAGAGTGTCAGAGAGTGTCAGAGAGCTTCAGAGAGTGATAGAGAGTGATAGAGAGTGTCTGAAAGTGTCAGAGAGTGATATTGAGTGATGGAGAGTGGCAGAGAGTGTCTGAAAGTGTCAGAGAGTGATAGAGAGTGTCTGAGTGTGTCAGAGAGTGTCAGAGAGTGATAGAGTTTGTCAGAAAGTGTCAGACATTGTCAGAGAGGGTCAGAGAGTGTCAGAGAGTGTGAGAGAATGTCAGAGAGAGTGAGAGAGTGTCAGAGAGTGTCAGAGAGTGTGAGAGTGTCAGAGAGTGTGAGAGTGTCAGTGAGTATCAGATAGTGTCAGAGAGTGTCAGAGAGGGACAGAGTGTGTCAGAGCGTGTCAGAGAGTGTGAGAGAGTGTGAGAGTGTCAGAGAGTGTCTGAGTGTGTCTGAGAATGTCAGAGAGTATCAGAGAGAGTCAGAGAGTGTCAGAGAGTGATAGAGAGTGTCTGAGACTGTCTAAAAGTGTCAGATTGAGTCAGAAAGTGATAGAGAGTGTCAGAGAGTGTCTGAGAGTGTTAGAGTGTATCAGAGAGTGTCAGACAGTGAATGAGAGTGGTAGAGAGTGTCTGAGTGTATCAGAGAGTGACAGAGTGTGATAAAGTGTGGTAGAGAGTGTCTGAGTGTGTCAGAGAGTGGCTGAGAGTGTCAGAGTGTATCAGAGAGTGACAGAGAGTGATTGAGAGTGTCAGAGAGTGTCTGAGAGTACCAGAGTGTATCAGAGAGTGTCAGAGCGTGATAGAGAGTGATAGAGAGTGTCAGAGAGTGATGGAGTGTGCCAGAGAGTGTGAAAGAGTGTCAGAGAGTGTCAGAGAGTGTGAATGAGTGTCAAAGAGTGTGCGAGTGTCAGAGAGTGTCAGAGAGTGATAGAGAGTGGCTGAGAGTGATAGAGAGTGTCAGAGATTGTCAGAGAGTGTCAGAGAGTAATTGAGAGTGATTGAGAATGATTCACAGTGATAGAGAGTGTCAGAGAGTGATAGAGTGTGCCAGAGAGTGTCTGAGAGTGTCAGAGAGGGTCAGAGAGGGCCAGAGAGTGTCAGAGAGTGTGAAAGAGCGTCAGAGAGTGGCAGAGAGTGTGCGAGTGTCAGAGAGAGTCAGAGAGTGATAGAGAGTGGCAGAGAGTGTCTGAAAGTGTCAGAGGGTGTCTGAGAGTGATAGAGAGTGTCAGAGAGTGTCAGAGAGTGATATATAATGATAGAGAGAGTCTGAAAGTGTCAGAGAGTGTCTGAGAGTGATAGAGAGTGTCAGAGAGTGATAGAGAGTGATAGAGAGTGAGAGAGAGTGTCTGATAGTGTCAGAGAGTGATATAGAATGAAAGAGAGTGGTAGAGAGTGTCTGAAAGTGTCAGAGAGTGATAGAGAGTGTCTGAGTGTGTCAGAGAGTGTCAGAGAGTGATAGAGTTTGTCAGAGAGTGTCAGAGATTGTCAGAGAGGGTCAGAGAATGTCAGAGAGTGTGAGAGAATGTCAGAGAGTATGAGAGTGTCAGAGAGTGTCAGAGAGTGTGAGAGTGTCAGAGAGTGTGATAGTGTCAGAGAGTGTCAGATAGTGTCAGAGAGTGTCAGAGAGGGACAGAGTGTGTCAGAGAGTGTCAGAGAGTGTGAGAGAGTGTGAGAGAGTCAGAGAGTGTCAGAGAGTGTCAGAGAGTGTCAGAGAGTGTCAGAGAGTGTGAGAGAGTGATAGAGAGTAGCAGAGAGTGTCTCAAAGTGTCAGAGAGTGTCAGAGAGTGATAGAGAGTGTCAGAGAGTGTCAGAGAGTGATGGAGAGTGATAGAGAGTGGCAGAGAGTGTCTGAAAGTGTCAGCGAGTGATATAGAGTGATAGAGAGTGACAGAGAGTGTCTGAAAGTGTCGGAGAGTGTCAGAGAGTGTTCGAGAGTGTCAGAGAGTGTCTGAGTGTGTCTGAGATTGTCAGAGAGTGGCAGAAGGTGATAGAGAGTGTCAGAGAGTCTCAGAGAGTGTCAGGGAGGGTCAGAGAGTGTCAGAGAGTGTCAGAGAGGGTCAGAGAGAGTGTCAGAGAGTGTCAGATAGTCATAGAGAGTGTCAGAGAGTGACAGAGAGTTTCAGAGAGTGAGAGAGTGTGGCAGAGAGAGACTGACAGTGTCAGAGAGTGTCTGAGTGTGTCTGAGATAGTCAGAGAGTGTCAGAGAGTGTCAGAGAGTATCACAGAGTGTCAGAGAGTGTCTGAGAGTGTATGAGATGGTCAGAGAGTGTCAGAGAGAGATAGAGAGTGTCAGAGTGTATTAGAGAGTATCAGAGTGATAGAGTGTGGTAGAGAGTGTCTGAGTGCGTCAGAGTGTGTCTGAGATTGTCACAGTGTATCAGAGAGTGTCAGAGAGTGATGGAGAGTGTAAGAGAGTGTCTGAGAGTGTCAGAGAGTGATAGAGAGTGTCAGAGAGTGTCCGAGAGGGTCAGAGAGTGTCAGAGAGTGTGAGAGAGTGTCAGAGAGAGTGAGAGTGTCAGAGAGTGTGAGAATGTGAGAGAGTGTCAGACAGTGACAGAGAGTGTCAGAGTGGGTCAGAGAGTGTCAGAGAGTGTGTGAGAGTGTGTGAGAGTGTCAGAGAGTGTGAGAGTGACAGAGAGTGTCAGAGAGTGTCAGAGTGATAGAGAGTGAGAGAGAGTGGCAGAGAGTGTCTGAAAGTGTCTGAGAGTGTCAGAGAGTGATAGAGAGTGTCAGAGAGTGCCAGAGAGTGTCTGAGTGTGTCTGAGATTGTCAGAGAGTGTCAGAGAGTGTCAGAGCGTGTCAGAGAGTGTCAGAGAGTGATAGAGATTGTCAGAGAGGGTCCGAGAGTGTGAGAGTGTCAGAGAGTATGAGAGTGTCAGAGAGTGTGAGAGTGTCAGAGAGTGTCAGAGAGTGACAGAGAGTGATAGAAAGTGGCAGAGAGTGTCTGAAAGTGTCAGCGAGTGATAGAGAGTAATAGAGAGTGGCGGAGAATGTCTGAAAGTCTCAGAGCGTGTCAGAGAGTGAAAGTGAGTGTCAGCGAGTGTCTGAGTGGGTCTGAGAGTGTCAGAGAGGGTCAGAGAGTGATAGAGAGGTTCAGAGAGTGTCAGAGAGTGTCAGAGAGTGATTGAGAGTGGCAGAGAGTGTCTGAAAGTGTCAGAGAGTGTCAGAGAGTGATAGAGAGAGTCTGAGTGTGTCTGATATTGTCAGAGAGTGTCAGTGCGTGATAGAGAGCGTCAGAGACTGTCTGAGAGTGTCAGATTGAGTCAGAGAGTGATAGAGAGTGTCAGCGATTGTCTGAGAGTGTTAGAGTGTATCAGAGAGTTTCAGAGAGTGGTAGAGAGTGGTAGAGAGTGTCTGAGTTTGTCAGAGAGTGTCTGAGATTGTCAGAGTGTATCAGAGAGTGTCAGAGAGTGATAGAGAGCGTCTGAGAGTGTCTGAGAGTGCCAGAGTGTATCAGAGAGTGATACAGAGTGAGAGAGAGTGTCTGAGTGTGTCTGAGAGTATCTGAATGTGTCAGAGAGTGTAAGAAAGGTTCAGAGAGTGATTGAGAGTGATTGAGAATGATTGACAGTGATAGAGAGTGTCAGAGAGTGATAGAGTGTGCCAGAGAGTGTCTGAGAGTGTCAGAGAGGGTCAGAGAGTGTGCGAGTGTCAGAGAGTGTCAGAGAGTGTCAGAGAGTGATAGAGAGTGATAGAGACTGGCAGAGAGTGTCAGAGAGTGTCAGAGAGTGATAGAGAGTGTCAGAGAGTGTCAGAGAGTGATAGCGAGTGATAGAGAGTGATAGAGAGTGTCTGAAAGTGTCAGAGAGTGATATAGAGTGATAGAGAGTGGCAGAGAGTGTCTGAAAGTGTCAGAGAGTGATAGAGAGTGTCTGAGTGTGTCAGAGAGTGTCAGAGAGTGTCAGAGATTGTCAGAGAGTGTCAGAGATTGTCAGAGAGGGTCAGAGAGTGTCAGAGAGTGTGAGAGAATGTCAGAGAGCGTGAGAGTGTGTCAGAGAGTGTCAGAGAGTGTGAGAGTGTCAGTGAGTGTGAGAGTGTCAGATAGTGTCAAAGAGTGTCAGAGAGTGTCAGAGAGTGATAGCGAGTAATAGAGCGTGATAGAGAGTGTCTGAAAGTGTCAGAGAGTGATATAGAGTGATAGAGAGTGGCAGAGAGTGTCTGAAAGTGTCAGCGAGTGATAGAGAGTGTCTGAGTGTGTCAGAGAGGTTAAGAGAGTGTCAGAGATTTCAGAGAGTGTCAGAGATTGTCAGAGAGGGTCAGAGAGTGTCAGAGAGTGTGAGAGAATGTCAGAGAGTGTGAGAGTGTGTCAGAGAGTGTCAGAGAGTGTGAGAGTGTCAGAGAGTGTGAGAGTGTCAGATAGTGTCAAAGAGTGTCAGAGAGGGACAGAGTGTGTCAGAGAGTGTCAGAGAGTGTGAGAGAGTGTCAGAGAGTGTGAGAGTGTCAGAGAGTGATAGTGAGTGGCAGAGAGTGTCTGAAAGTGTCAGAGAGTGTCCGAGAGTGTCCGAGAGTGTCAGAGATTGTCAGAGAGGGTCAGAGAGTGTCAGAGAGTGTGAGAGAATGTCAGAGAGTGTGAGAGTGTGTCAGAGAGTGTCAGAGAGTGTGAGAGTGTCAGAGAGTGTGAGAGTGTCAGATAGTGTCAAAGAGTGTCAGAGAGGGACAGAGTGTGTCAGAGAGTGTCAGAGAGTGTGAGAGAGTGTCAGAGAGTGTGAGAGTGTCAGAGAGTGATAGTGAGTGGCAGAGAGTGTCTGAAAGTGTCAGAGAGTGTCCGAGAGTGTCCGAGAGTGTCAGAGACTGATAGAGAGTGTCAGAGAGTGTCAGAGAGGGTCCGAGAGCGTGAGAGTGTCAGAGGGTGTGAGTGTGTCAGAGTGTGTCAGAGAGTGTCAGAGAGTGATAGAAAGTGATAGAGAGTGACAGAGAGTGTCTGAAAGTGTCTGAGATTGTCAGAGAGTTTTAGAGAGTGATAGAGAGTGTCAGAGTCTCAGAGAGTGTCAGGGAGGGTCAGAGAGTGTCAGAGAGTGATCGAGAGTATCAGAGAGTGTCTGAGTGTGTCTGAGATTGTCAGAGAGTTTTAGAGAGTGATAGAGAGTGTCAGAGTCTCAGAGAGTGTCAGGGAGGGTCAGAGAGTGTCAGAGAGTGTCAGAGAGTGTCAGAGAGTGTCAGAGAGTCTATCAGAGAGTGTCAGAGAGTGATAGAGAGTGGCAGAGAGTGGCAGAGAGTGGCAGAGAGTTTCAGAGAGTGATAGAGAGTGATAGAGAGTGGCAGAGAGTGTCTGAAAGTGTCAGAGAGTGTCAGAGAGTGATAGAGAGTGTCAGAGAGTGATAGAGAGTGTCAGAGTGCATTAGAGAGTATCAGAGAGTATCAGAGAGTGTCTGAGAGCTTCAGCGAGTGTCAGAGAGTGATAGAGAGTGTCAGAGAGTGTCTGAGAGTGTTAGAGTGTATCAGAGAGTGTCAGACAGTGTGAGAGTGTGATAGAGTGTGGTAGAGAGTGTCTCAGTGTGTCAGAGTGTGTCTGAGAGTGTCACAGTGTATCAGAGAGTGTCAGAGAGTGTCAGAGAGTGCTGGAGAGTGTAAGAGAGTGTCTGAGAGCGTCAGAGAGTGATAGAGAGTGTCAGACAGTGTCAGAGAGTTTCAGAGAGGGTCAGAGAGTGTCAGAGAGTATGAGCGAGTGTCAGAGAGTGTCAGAGAGAGTGAGAGTGTCAGAGAGTGTCAGAGAGTGATAGAGAGTGAGAGAGAGTGGCAGAGAGTGTCTGAAAGTGTCAGAGAGTGTCAGAGAGTGATAGAGAGTGTCAGAGAGTGTCTGAGTGTGTCTGAGATTGTCAGAGAGTGTCAGAGAGTGTCAGAGAGTGTCAGAGAGTGATAGAGATTGTCAGAGAGTGTCCGAGAGTGTGAGAGTGTCAGAGAGTGTGAGAGTGTCAGAGAGTGTGAGAGTGTCAGAGAGTGTCAGAGAGTGAGAGAGAGTGATAGAAAGTGACAGAGACTGTCTGAATGTGTCAGCGAGTGATAGAGAGTAATAGAGAGTGGCAGAGAATGTCTGAAAGTGTCAGAGAGTGTCAGAGAGTAAAAGTGAGAGTCAGCGAGTGTCAGAGAGTGTCAGAGAATGTCAGAGAGTGATAGAGAGTGGCAGAGAGTGTCTGAAAGTGTCAGAGAGTGTCAGAGAGTGATAGAGAGAGTCTGAGTGTGTCTGAGATTGTCAGAGAGTGTCAGTGAGTGATAGAGAGCGTCAGAGACTGTCTGAGAGTGTCAGATTGAGTCAGAGAGTCATAGAGAGTGTCAGCGATTGTCTGAGAGTGTTAGAGTGTATCAGAGAGTGTCAGAGAGTGATAGAGAGTGGTAGAGAGTGTCTGAGTTTGTCAGAGAGTGTCTGAGAGTGTCAGAGTGTATCAGAGAGTGTCAGAGAGTGATAGAGAGCGTCAGAGAGTGTCTGAGAGTGCCAGAGTTTATCAGAGAGTGATACAGAGTGAGTGAGAGTGTCTGAGTGTGTCTGAGAGTATCTGAAAGTGCCAGAGAGTGTAAGAGAGGTTCAGAGAGTGATTGAGAGTGATTGAGAATGATTGACAGTGATAGAGAGTGTCAGAGAGTGATAGAGTGTGCCAGAGAGTGTCTGAGAGTGTCAGAGAGGGTCAGAGAGGGTCAGAAAGTGTGCGAGTGTCAGAGAGTGTGAGAGAATGTCAGAGAGCGTGAGAGAGTGTCAGAGAGTGATAGAGAGTGATAGAGGAGTGGCAGAGAGTGTCTGAAAGTGTCAGAGAGTGATATAGAGTGATAGAGAGTGGCAGAGAGTGTCTGAAAGTGTCAGAGAGTGTCAGAGAGTGTCAGAGAGTGATAGAGAGTGTCAGAGAGTGTCAGAGAGTGATAGAGAGTGATAGAGAGTGATAGAGAGTGTCTGAAAGTGTCAGAGAGTGATATAGAGTGATAGAGAGTGGCAGAGAGTGTCTGAAAGTGTCAGAGAGTGATAGAGAGTGTCTGAGTGTGTCAGAGAGTGTCTGAGAGTGTCAGAGATTGTCAGAGAGGGTCAGAGAGTGTCAGAGAGTGTGAGAGAATGTCAGAGAGCGTGAGAGAGTGTCAGAGAGTGTGAGAGTGTCCGAGAGTGTGAGAGTGTCAGATAGTGTCAGAGAGTGTCAGAGAGGGACAGAGTGTGTCAGAGAGTGTCAGAGAGTGTGAGAGAGTGTGAGAGAGTGTGAGAGTGTCAGAGAGTGTCTGAGAGTGATAGAGAGTGGCAGAGAGTGTCTAAAAGTGTCAGAGAGTGTCAGAGAGTGATAGAGAGTGTCCGAGAGTGTCAGAGAGTGATAGAGAGTGACAGAGAGTGTCTGAAAGTGTCAGCGAGTGATAGAGAGTGATAGTGAGTGGCAGAGAGAGTCTGAGAGTGTCAGAGAGTGATCGAGAGTGTCAGAGAGTGTCTGAGTGTGTCTGAGATTGTCAGAGAGTATCAGAGAGTGTCAGAGTCTCAGAGAGTGTCAGGGAGGGTCAGAGAGTGTCAGAGAGTGTCAGAGAGTGTCAGAGAGTCTATCAGAGAGTGTCAGAGTGTGATAGAGAGTGGCAGAGAGTTTCAGAGAGTGATAGAGAGTGGCAGAGAGTGTCTGAAAGTGTCAGAGAGTGATAGAGAGTGTCAGAGAGAGTCAGAGAGTGATAGAGAGTGTCAGAGCGTGGCAGAGAGTTTCAGAGAGTGATAGAGCGTGATAGAGAGTGGCAGAGAGTGTCTGAAAGTGTCAGAGAGTGTCTGAGTGTGTCTGAGATTGTCAGAGAGTGTCGAGAGTGCCAGAGAGTATCAAAGAGTATCAGATAGTTTCAGAGCGTGTCTGAGAGTGTCTGAGAGTGATGGAGAGTGATAGAGAGTGGTAGAGAATGTCTGAAAGCGTCATAGAGTGATAGAGAGTGTCAGATTGTGTCTCAGTGTGTATGAGATTGTCAGAGAGAGATCGAGAGTGTCAGAGTGTATTAGAGAGTATCAGAGAGTGTCTGAGAGTGTCAGCGAGTGTCAGATAGTGATAGAGAGTGTCAGAGAGTGCCTGAGAGTGTTAGAGTGTATCAGAGAGTGTCAGACAGTGTGAGAGTGTGATAGAGTGTGGTAGAGACTGTCTGAGTGTGTCAGAGTGTGTCTGAGAGTGTCACAGTGTATCAGAGAGTGTCAGAGAGTGATGGAGAGTGTAAGAGAGTGTCTGAGAGTGTCAGAGAGTGATAGAGAGTGTCAGAGAGTGTCAGAGAGTTTCAGAGAGGGTCAGAGAGTGTCAGAGAGTGTGAGCGAGTGTCAGAGAGAGTCAGAGAGAGTGAGAGTGTCAGAGAGTGTCAGAGAGCGTCAGAGAGTGATAGAGAGTGAGAGAGAGTGGCAGAGAGTGTCTGAAAGTGTCAGAGAGTGTCAGAGAGTGATGGAGAGTGTCAGAGAGTGTCAGAGAGGGTCCGAGAGCGTGAGAGTGTCAGAGGGTGTGTGTGTCAGAATGTGTCAGAGAGTGTCAGAGAGTGATAGAAAGTGATAGAGAGTGACAGAGAGTGTCTGAAAGTGTCAGAGAGTGTCAGAGAGTGATAGAGAGTGTCAGAGAGTGATAGAGAGTGTCAGAGTGCATTAGAGAGTATCAGAGAGTATCAGAGAGTGTCTGAGAGCTTCAGCGAGTGTCAGAGAGTGATAGAGAGTGTCAGAGAGTGTCTGAGAGTGTTAGAGTGTATCAGAGAGTGTCAGACAGTGTGAGAGTGTGATAGAGTGTGGTAGAGAGTGTCTCAGTGTGTCAGAGTGTGTCTGAGAGTGTCACAGTGTATCAGAGAGTGTCAGAGAGTGTCAGAGAGTGCTGGAGAGTGTAAGAGAGTGTCTGAGAGCGTCAGAGAGTGATAGAGAGTGTCAGACAGTGTCAGAGAGTTTCAGAGAGTGTCAGAGAGTGTCAGAGAGTATGAGCGAGTGTCAGAGAGTGTCAGAGAGAGTGAGAGTGTCAGAGAGTGTCAGAGAGTGATAGAGAGTGAGAGAGAGTGGCAGAGAGTGTCTGAAAGTGTCAGAGAGTGTCAGAGAGTGATAGAGAGTGTCAGAGAGTGTCTGAGTGTGTCTGAGATTGTCAGAGAGTGTCAGAGAGTGTCAGAGAGTGTCAGAGAGTGATAGAGATTGTCAGAGAGTGTCCGAGAGTGTGAGAGTGTCAGAGAGTGTGAGAGTGTCAGAGAGTGTGAGAGTGTCAGAGAGTGTCAGAGAGTGAGAGAGAGTGATAGAAAGTGACAGAGACTGTCTGAATGTGTCAGCGAGTGATAGAGAGTAATAGAGAGTGGCAGAGAATGTCTGAAAGTGTCAGAGAGTGTCAGAGAGTAAAAGTGAGAGTCAGCGAGTGTCAGAGAGTGTCAGAGAATGTCAGAGAGTGATAGAGAGTGGCAGAGAGTGTCTGAAAGTGTCAGAGAGTGTCAGAGAGTGATAGAGAGAGTCTGAGTGTGTCTGAGATTGTCAGAGAGTGTCAGTGAGTGATAGAGAGCGTCAGAGACTGTCTGAGAGTGTCAGATTGAGTCAGAGAGTCATAGAGAGTGTCAGCGATTGTCTGAGAGTGTTAGAGTGTATCAGAGAGTGTCAGAGAGTGATAGAGAGTGGTAGAGAGTGTCTGAGTTTGTCAGAGAGTGTCTGAGAGTGTCAGAGTGTATCAGAGAGTGTCAGAGAGTGATAGAGAGCGTCAGAGAGTGTCTGAGAGTGCCAGAGTTTATCAGAGAGTGATACAGAGTGAGTGAGAGTGTCTGAGTGTGTCTGAGAGTATCTGAAAGTGCCAGAGAGTGTAAGAGAGGTTCAGAGAGTGATTGAGAGTGATTGAGAATGATTGACAGTGATAGAGAGTGTCAGAGAGTGATAGAGTGTGCCAGAGAGTGTCTGAGAGTGTCAGAGAGGGTCAGAGAGGGTCAGAAAGTGTGCGAGTGTCAGAGAGTGTGAGAGAATGTCAGAGAGCGTGAGAGAGTGTCAGAGAGTGATAGAGAGTGATAGAGGAGTGGCAGAGAGTGTCTGAAAGTGTCAGAGAGTGATATAGAGTGATAGAGAGTGGCAGAGAGTGTCTGAAAGTGTCAGAGAGTGTCAGAGAGTGTCAGAGAGTGATAGAGAGTGTCAGAGAGTGTCAGAGAGTGATAGAGAGTGATAGAGAGTGATAGAGAGTGTCTGAAAGTGTCAGAGAGTGATATAGAGTGATAGAGAGTGGCAGAGAGTGTCTGAAAGTGTCAGAGAGTGATAGAGAGTGTCTGAGTGTGTCAGAGAGTGTCTGAGAGTGTCAGAGATTGTCAGAGAGGGTCAGAGAGTGTCAGAGAGTGTGAGAGAATGTCAGAGAGCGTGAGAGAGTGTCAGAGAGTGTGAGAGTGTCCGAGAGTGTGAGAGTGTCAGATAGTGTCAGAGAGTGTCAGAGAGGGACAGAGTGTGTCAGAGAGTGTCAGAGAGTGTGAGAGAGTGTGAGAGAGTGTGAGAGTGTCAGAGAGTGTCTGAGAGTGATAGAGAGTGGCAGAGAGTGTCTAAAAGTGTCAGAGAGTGTCAGAGAGTGATAGAGAGTGTCCGAGAGTGTCAGAGAGTGATAGAGATTGTCAGAGAGTGTCAGAGCGGGTCCGAGAGCGTGAGAGTGTCAGAGGGTGTGAGTGTGTCAGAGTGTGTCAGAGTGTGTCAGAGAGTGCCAGAGAGTGATAGAAAGTGATAGAGAGTGACAGAGAGTGTCTGAAAGTGTCAGCGAGTGATAGAGAGTGATAGTGAGTGGCAGAGAGAGTCTGAGAGTGTCAGAGAGTGATCGAGAGTGTCAGAGAGTGTCTGAGTGTGTCTGAGATTGTCAGAGAGTATCAGAGAGTGTCAGAGTCTCAGAGAGTGTCAGGGAGGGTCAGAGAGTGTCAGAGAGTGTCAGAGAGTGTCAGAGAGTCTATCAGAGAGTGTCAGAGTGTGATAGAGAGTGGCAGAGAGTTTCAGAGAGTGATAGAGAGTGGCAGAGAGTGTCTGAAAGTGTCAGAGAGTGATAGAGAGTGTCAGAGAGAGTCAGAGAGTGATAGAGAGTGTCAGAGCGTGGCAGAGAGTTTCAGAGAGTGATAGAGCGTGATAGAGAGTGGCAGAGAGTGTCTGAAAGTGTCAGAGAGTGTCTGAGTGTGTCTGAGATTGTCAGAGAGTGTCGAGAGTGCCAGAGAGTATCAAAGAGTATCAGATAGTTTCAGAGCGTGTCTGAGAGTGTCTGAGAGTGATGGAGAGTGATAGAGAGTGGTAGAGAATGTCTGAAAGCGTCATAGAGTGATAGAGAGTGTCAGATTGTGTCTCAGTGTGTATGAGATTGTCAGAGAGAGATCGAGAGTGTCAGAGTGTATTAGAGAGTATCAGAGAGTGTCTGAGAGTGTCAGCGAGTGTCAGATAGTGATAGAGAGTGTCAGAGATTGTCTGAGAGTGTTAGAGTGTATCAGAGAGTGTCAGACAGTGTGAGAGTGTGATAGAGTGTGGTAGAGACTGTCTGAGTGTGTCAGAGTGTGTCTGAGAGTGTCACAGTGTATCAGAGAGTGTCAGAGAGTGATGGAGAGTGTAAGAGAGTGTCTGAGAGTGTCAGAGAGTGATAGAGAGTGTCAGAGAGTGTCAGAGAGTTTCAGAGAGGGTCAGAGAGTGTCAGAGAGTGTGAGCGAGTGTCAGAGAGAGTCAGAGAGAGTGAGAGTGTCAGAGAGTGTCAGAGAGCGTCAGAGAGTGATAGAGAGTGAGAGAGAGTGGCAGAGAGTGTCTGAAAGTGTCAGAGAGTGTCAGAGAGTGATGGAGAGTGTCAGAGAGTGTCAGAGAGGGTCCGAGAGCGTGAGAGTGTCAGAGGGTGTGTGTGTCAGAATGTGTCAGAGAGTGTCAGAGAGTGATAGAAAGTGATAGAGAGTGACAGAGAGTGTCTGAAAGTGTCAGCGAGTGATAGAGAGTGATAGTGAGTGGCAGAGAGAGTCTGAAAGTGTCAGAGAGTGTCAGAGAGTGATCGAGAGTGTCATAGAGTGTCTGAGTGTGTCTGAGATTGTCAGAGAGTGTCAGAGAGTGATAGAGAGTGCCAGAGTCTCAGAGAGTGTCAGGGAGGGTCAGAGAGTGTCAGAGAGTGTCAGAGAGTGTTAGAGAGTGTCAGAGAGTGATAGTGAGTGATAGAGAGTGTGTTGAGAGTGTCAGAGAGTATCAGAGAGTATCAGAGAGTGATAGAGAGTGATAGAGAGTGGCAGAGAGTGTCTGAAAGTGTCAGAGAGTGTCAGAGAGTGATAGAGAGTGTCAGAGAGAGTCAGAGAGTGATAGAGAGTGTCAGAGAGTGGCAGAGAGTTTCAGAGAGTGATAGAGAGTGATAGAGAGTGGCAGAGATTGTCTGAAAGTGTCAGGGAGTGTCAGAGAGTGATAGAGAGTGTCAGAGAGAGTCAGAGAGTGATAGAGAGTGGCAGAGAGTTTCAGAGAGTGATAGAGAGTGATAGAGAGTGGCAGAGAGTGTCTGAAAGTGTCAGAGAGTGTCAGAGAGTGATAGAGAGTGTCAGAGAGAGTCAGAGAGTGATAGAGAGTGTCAGAGAGTGGCAGAGAGTTTCAGAGAGTGATAGAGAGTGATAGAGAGTGTGTTGAGAGTGTCAGAGAGTATCAGAGAGTATCAGAGAGTGTCAGAGCGTGTCTGAGAGTGTCTGAGAGTGATGGAGAGTGATAGAGAGTGGTAGAGAATGTCTGAAAGTGTCAGAGAGTGATAGAGAGTGTCAGAGAGTGTCTCAGTGTGTATGAGATTGTCAGAGATTGTCAGAGAGAGATCGAGAGTTTCAGAGTGTATTAGAGAGTATCAGAGAGTATCAGAGAGTGTCTGAAAGTGTCAGCGAGTGTCAGATACTGATAGAGAGTGTCTGAGAGTGTTAGAGTGTATCAGAGAGTGTCAGATTGTGTGAGAGTGTGATAGAGTGTGGTAGAGAGTGTCTCAGTGTGTCAGAGTGTGTCTGAGAGTGTTCAGTGTATCGGGGAGTGTCAGAGTGTGATGGAGAGTGTAAGAGAGTGTCTGAGAGTGTCTGAGAGTGTCAGAGAGTGATAGAGAGTGTCAGAGAGTGTCAGAGAGTGTCAGAGAGTGTCTGAGTGTGTCTGAGATTGTCAGAGAGTGTCAGAGAGTGTCAGAGAGTGTCGGAGACTGATAGAGATTGTCAGAGAGTGTCCGAGAGTGTGAGAGTGTCAGAGAGTGTGAGAGTGTCAGAGAGTGTGAGAGTGTCAGAGAGTGTCAGAGAGTGACAGAGAGTGATAGAAAGTGGCAGAGAGTGTCTGAAAGTGTCAGCGAGCGATAGAGAGTAATAGAGAGTGGCAGAGAATGTCTGAAAGTGTCAGAGAGTGTCAGAGAGTGAAAGTGAGTGTCAGCGAGTGTCTGAGTTGGTCTGAGAGGGTCAGAGAGGGTCAGAGAGTGATAGAGAGGTTCAGAGAGTGTCAGATAGTGTCAGAGAGTGTCAGAGAGTGATAGAGAGTGGCAGAGAGTGTCTGAAAGTGTCAGAGAGTGTCAGAGAGTGATAGAGAGAGTCTGAGTGTGTCTGAGATTGTCAGAGAGTGTCAGTGAGTGATAGAGAGCGTCAGAGACTGTCTGAGAGTGTCAGATTGAGTCAGAGAGTCATAGAGAGTGTCAGCGATTGACTGAGAGTGTTAGAGTGTATCAGAGAGTTTCAGAGAGTGATAGAGAGTGGTAGAGAGTGTCTGAGTTTGTCAGAGAGTGTCTCAGAGTGTCAGAGTGTGATAGAGAGTGACAGAGAGTGATAGAGAGTGTCTGAAAGTGTCAGAGAGTGATATAGAGTGATAGAGATTGGCAGAGAGTGTCTGAAAGTGTCAGAGAGTGATAGAGAGTGTCTGAGTGTGTCAGAGAGTGTCAGAGAGTGTCAGAGATAATCAGAGATAGTCAGAGAGTGTCAGAGATTGTCAGAGAGGGTCAGAGAGTGTCAGAGAGTGTGAGAGAATGTCAGAGAGCGTGAGAGAGTGTCAGAGAGTGTCAGAGAGTGTGAGAGTGTCTGAGAGTGTGAGAGTGTCAGATAGTGTCAGAGAGTGTCAGAGAGGGACAGAGTGTGTCAGAGAGTGTCAGAGAGTGTGAGAGAGTGTCAGAGAGTGTGAGAGTGTCAGAGAGTGTCAGAGAGTGATAGAGAGTGGCAGAGAGTGTCTGAAAGTGTCAGAGAGTGTCAGAGAGTGATAGAGAGTGTCCGAGAGTGTCAGAGAGTGATAGAGAGTGTCAGAGAGTGTCAGAGCGGGTCCGAGAGCATGAGAGTGTCAGAGGGTGCGAGTGTGTCAGAGTGTGTCAGAGAGTGTCAGAGAGTGATAGAAAGTGATAGAGAGTGACAGAGAGTGTCTGAAAGTGTGAGCGAGTGATAGAGAGTGATAGTGAGTGGCAGAGAGAGTCTGAAAGTGTCAGAGAGTGTCAGAGAGTGATCGAGAGTGTCAGAGTGTGTCTGAGTGTGTCTGAGATTGTCAGAGAGTGTCAGAGAGTGATAGAGAGTGTCAGAGTCTCAGAGAGTATCAGGGATGGTCAGAGAGTGTCAGAGAGTGTGAGAGAGTGACAGAGAGTCTATCAGAGAGTGTCAGAGAGTGATAGAGAGTGGCAGAGAGTTTCAGAGAGTGATAGAGAGTGATAGAGAGTGGCAGAGAGTGTCTGAAAGTGTCAGAGAGTGTCAGAGAGTGATAGAGAGTGCCAGAGAGAGTCAGAGAGTGATAGAGAGTGTCAGACAGTGGCAGAGAGTTTCAGAGAGTGATAGAGAGTGATAGAGAGTGGCAGAGAGTGTCTGAAAGTGTCAGAGAGTGATAGAGAGTGTCAGAGAGTGTCAGAGAGTGTGAGAGTGTCTGAGAGTGTGAGAGTGTCAGATAGTGTCAGAGAGTGTCAGAGAGGGACAGAGTGTGTCAGAGAGTGTCAGAGAGTGTGAGAGAGTGTCAGAGAGTGTGAGAGTGTCAGAGAGAGTCAGAGAGTGATAGAGAGTGTCAGACAGTGGCAGAGAGTTTCAGAGAGTGATAGAGAGTGATAGAGAGTGGCAGAGAGTGTCTGAAAGTGTCAGAGAGTGTCTGAGTGTGTCTGAGATTGTCAGAGAGAGTCAGAGAGTGTCAGAGAGTATAGGAGCGTATCAGAGAGTGTCAGAGCGTGTCTGAGAGTGATAGAGAGTGATAGAGAGTGGTAGAGAATGTCTGAAAATGTCATAGAGTGATAGAGAGTGTCAGAGAGTGTCTCAGTGTGTATGAGATTGTCAGAGATTGTCAGAGAGAGATCGAGAGTGTCAGAGTGTATTGGAGAGTATCAGAGAGTGTCAGAGAGTGTCTGAGAGTGTCAGCGAGTGTCAGATAGTGATAGAGAGTGTCAGAGAGTGTCTGAGAGTGTTAGAGTGTATCAGAGAGTGTCAGACAGTGTGAGAGTGTGATAGAGTGTGGTAGAGAGTGTCTCAGTGTGTCAGAGTGTGTCAGATAGTGATAGAGAGTGTCAGAGAGTGTCTGAGAGTGTCACAGTGTATCTGAGAATGTCAGATAGTGATGGAGAGTGCAAGAGAGTGTCTGAGAGTGTTAGAGTGTATCAGAGAGTGTCAGACAGTGTGAGAGTGTGATAGAGAGTGGCAGAGAGTGTCAGAGAGTGTCAGCGAGTGTCAGATAGTGATAGAGAGTGTCAGAGAGTGTCTGAGAGTGTCACAGTGTATCAGAGAATGTCAGAGAGTGATGGAGAGTGCAAGAGAGTGTCTGAGAGTGTCAGAGAGTGATCGAGAGTGTCAGAGAGTTTCAGAGAGGGTCAGAGAGTGTCAGAGAGTGTGAGCGAGTGTCAGAGAGAGTCAGAGAGAGTGAGAGTGTCAGAGAGTGTGAGAGTGTCAGAGAGTGTCAGACATTGACAGAGAGTGTCAGAGTTGGTCTCTGAGTGTCAGAGAGTGTGTGAGAGTGTGTGAGAGTGTCAGAGAGTGTGAGAGTGTCAGAGAGTGTCAGAGAGTGTCAGAGAGTGATAGAGAGTGAGGGAGAGTGGCAGAGAGTGTCTGAAAGTGTCAGAGAGTGTCAGAGAGTGATAGACAGTGTCAGAGAGTGTCAGAGAGTGTCTGAGTGTGTCTGAGATTGTCAGAGAGTGATAGAGAGTGTCAGAGAGTGATAGAGAGTGTCCGAGAGGGTCCGTGAGTGTGAGCGTGTCAGAGAGTGTGAGTGTCAGAGAGTGACAGAGAGTGATAGAGAGTGGCAGAGAGTGTCTGAATGTGTCAGCCAGTGATAGAGAGTAACAGAGAGTGGCAGAGAATGTCTGAAAGTGTCAGAGAGTGTCAGAGAGTGAAAGTGAGTGTCAGCGAGTGTTTGAGTGAGTCTGAGAGTGTCAGAGAGGGTCAGATAGTGATAGAGAGGATCAGAGAGTGTCAGAGAGTGATATAGTGGCAGAGAGTGCCTGAAAGTGTCAGAGAGTGTCAGAGAGTGATAGAGCGTGTCAGAGAGTGTCTGAGTTTGTCTGAAATTGTCAGAGAGTGTCAGAGAGTGATAGAGAGTGTCAGAGAGTGTCAGAGTGTATCAGAGAGTATCAGAGAGAGTCAGAGAGTGTCAGAGAGTGATCGAGAGTGTCTGAGACTGTCTGAGAGTTTCAGATTGAGTCAGAGAGTAATAGAGAGTGTCAGGGAGTGTCAGAGAGTGTTAGAGTGTATCGGAGAGTGTCAGAGAGTGATAGAGAGTGGCAGAGAGTGTCTGAAAGTGTCAGAGAGTGTCAGAGAGTGATAGAGAGTGTCAGAGAGTGATATAGAGTGTCAGAGAGTGGCAGAGTGTTTCAGAGAGTGATAGAGAGTGATAGAGAGTGGCAGAGAGTGTCTGAAAGCGTCAGAGAGTGTCTGAGTGTGTCTGTGATTGTCAGAGAGTGTCAGAGAGTATCAGAGAGTATCAGAGAGTGTCAGAGTGTGTCTGAGACTGTCTGAGAGTGATAGAGAGTGATAGAGAGTGTCAGAGAGTGTCTGAGTGTGTATGAGATTGTCAGAGAATGTCAGAGAGAGATAGAGAGTGTCAGAGTGTATTAGAGAGTGTCAGAGAGTGTCAGAGATTGTCAGATAGAGATAGAGAGAGTCTGAGACTGTCTGAGATTTTCAGCGAGATTCAGATAGTGATAGAGAGTGTGAGAGAGTGTCTGAGAGTGTTAGAGTGTATCAGAGAGTGTCAGACAGTGTGAGAGAGTGATAGAGTGTGGTGGAGAGTGTCTGAGTGTGTCAGAGTGTGTCTGAGATTGTCACAGTGTATCAGAGAGTGTCAGAGAGTGATGGAGAGTGTAAGAGAGTGTCTGAGAGTGTCAGAGAGTGATAGAGAGTGTCAGAGAGGGTCAGAGAGGGTCAGAGAGTGTCAGAGAGTGTGAGAGAGTGTCAGAGAGTGTCAGAGTGTCAGAGAGTGTCCGAGAGTGTCAGAGAGTGATAGAGAGTGTCAGAGAGTGTCAGAGAGTTTCAGAGAGGGTCAGAGAGTGTCAGAGAGTGTGAGCGAGTGTCAGAGAGCGTGAGAGAGTGTCAGAGAGTGTCAGAGAGTGTGAGAGTGTCTGAGAGTGTGAGAGTGTCAGATTGTGTCTCAGTGTGTATGAGATTGTCAGAGAGAGATCGAGAGTGTCAGAGTGTATTAGAGAGTATCAGAGAGTGTCTGAGAGTGTCAGCGAGTGTCAGATAGTGATAGAGAGTGTCAGAGAGTGTCTGAGAGTGTTAGAGTGTATCAGAGAGTGTCAGACAGTGTGAGAGTGTGATAGAGTGTGGTAGAGACTGTCTGAGTGTGTCAGAGTGTGTCTGAGAGTGTCACAGTGTATCAGAGAGTGTCAGAGAGTGATGGAGAGTGTAAGAGAGTGTCTGAGAGTGTCAGAGAGTGATAGAGAGTGTCAGAGAGTGTCAGAGAGTTTCAGAGAGGGTCAGAGAGTGTCAGAGAGTGTGAGCGAGTGTCAGAGAGAGTCAGAGAGAGTGAGAGTGTCAGAGAGTGTCAGAGAGCGTCAGAGAGTGATAGAGAGTGAGAGAGAGTGGCAGAGAGTGTCTGAAAGTGTCAGAGAGTGTCAGAGAGTGATGGAGAGTGTCAGAGAGTGTCAGAGAGGGTCCGAGAGCGTGAGAGTGTCAGAGGGTGTGTGTGTCAGAATGTGTCAGAGAGTGTCAGAGAGTGATAGAAAGTGATAGAGAGTGACAGAGAGTGTCTGAAAGTGTCAGCGAGTGATAGAGAGTGATAGTGAGTGGCAGAGAGAGTCTGAAAGTGTCAGAGAGTGTCAGAGAGTGATCGAGAGTGTCAGAGAGTGTCTGAGTGTGTCTGAGATTGTCAGAGAGTGTCAGAGAGTGATAGAGAGTGCCAGAGTCTCAGAGAGTGTCAGGGAGGGTCAGAGAGTGTCAGAGAGTGTCAGAGAGTGTTAGAGAGTGTCAGAGAGTGATAGAGAGTGATAGAGAGTGTGTTGAGAGTGTCAGAGAGTATCAGAGAGTATCAGAGAGTGATAGAGAGTGATAGAGAGTGGCAGAGAGTGTCTGAAAGTGTCAGAGAGTGTCAGAGAGTGATAGAGAGTGTCAGAGAGAGTCAGAGAGTGATAGAGAGTGTCAGAGAGTGGCAGAGAGTTTCAGAGAGTGATAGAGAGTGATAGAGAGTGGCAGAGATTGTCTGAAAGTGTCAGAGAGTGTCAGAGAGTGATAGAGAGTGTCAGAGAGAGTCAGAGAGTGATAGAGAGTGGCAGAGAGTTTCAGAGAGTGATAGAGAGTGATAGAGAGTGGCAGAGAGTGTCTGAAAGTGTCAGAGAGTGTCAGAGAGTGATAGAGAGTGTCAGAGAGAGTCAGAGAGTGATAGAGAGTGTCAGAGAGTGGCAGAGAGTTTCAGAGAGTGATAGAGAGTGATAGAGAGTGTGTTGAGAGTGTCAGAGAGTATCAGAGAGTATCAGAGAGTGTCAGAGCGTGTCTGAGAGTGTCTGAGAGTGATGGAGAGTGATAGAGAGTGGTAGAGAATGTCTGAAAGTGTCAGAGAGTGATAGAGAGTGTCAGAGAGTGTCTCAGTGTGTATGAGATTGTCAGAGATTGTCAGAGAGAGATCGAGAGTTTCAGAGTGTATTAGAGAGTATCAGAGAGTATCAGAGAGTGTCTGAAAGTGTCAGCGAGTGTCAGATACTGATAGAGAGTGTCTGAGAGTGTTAGAGTGTATCAGAGAGTGTCAGATTGTGTGAGAGTGTGATAGAGTGTGGTAGAGAGTGTCTCAGTGTGTCAGAGTGTGTCTGAGAGTGTTCAGTGTATCGGAAAGTGTCAGAGTGTGATGGAGAGTGTAAGAGAGTGTCTGAGAGTGTCTGAGAGTGTCAGAGAGTGATAGAGAGTGTCAGAGAGTGTCAGAGAGTGTCAGAGAGTGTCTGAGTGTGTCTGAGATTGTCAGAGAGTGTCAGAGAGTGTCAGAGAGTGTCGGAGACTGATAGAGATTGTCAGAGAGTGTCCGAGAGTGTGAGAGTGTCAGAGAGTGTGAGAGTGTCAGAGAGTGTGAGAGTGTCAGAGAGTGTCAGAGAGTGACAGAGAGTGATAGAAAGTGGCAGAGAGTGTCTGAAAGTGTCAGCGAGCGATAGAGAGTAATAGAGAGTGGCAGAGAATGTCTGAAAGTGTCAGAGAGTGTCAGAGAGTGAAAGTGAGTGTCAGCGAGTGTCTGAGTTGGTCTGAGAGGGTCAGAGAGGGTCAGAGAGAGTGAGAGTGTCAGAGAGTGTCAGAGAGCGTCAGAGAGTGATAGAGAGTGAGAGAGAGTGGCAGAGAGTGTCTGAAAGTGTCAGAGAGTGTCAGAGAGTGATGGAGAGTGTCAGAGAGTGTCAGAGAGGGTCCGAGAGCGTGAGAGTGTCAGAGGGTGTGTGTGTCAGAATGTGTCAGAGAGTGTCAGAGAGTGATAGAAAGTGATAGAGAGTGACAGAGAGTGTCTGAAAGTGTCAGCGAGTGATAGAGAGTGATAGTGAGTGGCAGAGAGAGTCTGAAAGTGTCAGAGAGTGTCAGAGAGTGATCGAGAGTGTCAGAGAGTGTCTGAGTGTGTCTGAGATTGTCAGAGAGTGTCAGAGAGTGATAGAGAGTGCCAGAGTCTCAGAGAGTGTCAGGGAGGGTCAGAGAGTGTCAGAGAGTGTCAGAGAGTGTTAGAGAGTGTCAGAGAGTGATAGAGAGTGATAGAGAGTGTGTTGAGAGTGTCAGAGAGTATCAGAGAGTATCAGAGAGTGATAGAGAGTGATAGAGAGTGGCAGAGAGTGTCTGAAAGTGTCAGAGAGTGTCAGAGAGTGATAGAGAGTGTCAGAGAGAGTCAGAGAGTGATAGAGAGTGTCAGAGAGTGGCAGAGAGTTTCAGAGAGTGATAGAGAGTGATAGAGAGTGGCAGAGATTGTCTGAAAGTGTCAGAGAGTGTCAGAGAGTGATAGAGAGTGTCAGAGAGAGTCAGAGAGTGATAGAGAGTGGCAGAGAGTTTCAGAGAGTGATAGAGAGTGATAGAGAGTGGCAGAGAGTGTCTGAAAGTGTCAGAGAGTGTCAGAGAGTGATAGAGAGTGTCAGAGAGAGTCAGAGAGTGATAGAGAGTGTCAGAGAGTGGCAGAGAGTTTCAGAGAGTGATAGAGAGTGATAGAGAGTGTGTTGAGAGTGTCAGAGAGTATCAGAGAGTATCAGAGAGTGTCAGAGCGTGTCTGAGAGTGTCTGAGAGTGATGGAGAGTGATAGAGAGTGGTAGAGAATGTCTGAAAGTGTCAGAGAGTGATAGAGAGTGTCAGAGAGTGTCTCAGTGTGTATGAGATTGTCAGAGATTGTCAGAGAGAGATCGAGAGTTTCAGAGTGTATTAGAGAGTATCAGAGAGTATCAGAGAGTGTCTGAAAGTGTCAGCGAGTGTCAGATACTGATAGAGAGTGTCTGAGAGTGTTAGAGTGTATCAGAGAGTGTCAGATTGTGTGAGAGTGTGATAGAGTGTGGTAGAGAGTGTCTCAGTGTGTCAGAGTGTGTCTGAGAGTGTTCAGTGTATCGGAAAGTGTCAGAGTGTGATGGAGAGTGTAAGAGAGTGTCTGAGAGTGTCTGAGAGTGTCAGAGAGTGATAGAGAGTGTCAGAGAGTGTCAGAGAGTGTCAGAGAGTGTCTGAGTGTGTCTGAGATTGTCAGAGAGTGTCAGAGAGTGTCAGAGAGTGTCGGAGACTGATAGAGATTGTCAGAGAGTGTCCGAGAGTGTGAGAGTGTCAGAGAGTGTGAGAGTGTCAGAGAGTGTGAGAGTGTCAGAGAGTGTCAGAGAGTGACAGAGAGTGATAGAAAGTGGCAGAGAGTGTCTGAAAGTGTCAGCGAGCGATAGAGAGTAATAGAGAGTGGCAGAGAATGTCTGAAAGTGTCAGAGAGTGTCAGAGAGTGAAAGTGAGTGTCAGCGAGTGTCTGAGTTGGTCTGAGAGGGTCAGAGAGGGTCAGAGAGTGATAGAGAGGTTCAGAGAGTGTCAGATAGTGTCAGAGAGTGTCAGAGAGTGATAGAGAGTGGCAGAGAGTGTCTGAAAGTGTCAGAGAGTGTCAGAGAGTGATAGAGAGAGTCTGAGTGTGTCTGAGATTGTCAGAGAGTGTCAGTGAGTGATAGAGAGCGTCAGAGACTGTCTGAGAGTGTCAGATTGAGTCAGAGAGTCATAGAGAGTGTCAGCGATTGACTGAGAGTGTTAGAGTGTATCAGAGAGTTTCAGAGAGTGATAGAGAGTGGTAGAGAGTGTCTGAGTTTGTCAGAGAGTGTCTCAGAGTGTCAGAGTGTGATAGAGAGTGACAGAGAGTGATAGAGAGTGTCTGAAAGTGTCAGAGAGTGATATAGAGTGATAGAGATTGGCAGAGAGTGTCTGAAAGTGTCAGAGAGTGATAGAGAGTGTCTGAGTGTGTCAGAGAGTGTCAGAGAGTGTCAGAGATAATCAGAGATAGTCAGAGAGTGTCAGAGATTGTCAGAGAGGGTCAGAGAGTGTCAGAGAGTGTGAGAGAATGTCAGAGAGCGTGAGAGAGTGTCAGAGAGTGTCAGAGAGTGTGAGAGTGTCTGAGAGTGTGAGAGTGTCAGATAGTGTCAGAGAGTGTCAGAGAGGGACAGAGTGTGTCAGAGAGTGTCAGAGAGTGTGAGAGAGTGTCAGAGAGTGTGAGAGTGTCAGAGAGTGTCAGAGAGTGATAGAGAGTGGCAGAGAGTGTCTGAAAGTGTCAGAGAGTGTCAGAGAGTGATAGAGAGTGTCCGAGAGTGTCAGAGAGTGATAGAGAGTGTCAGAGAGTGTCAGAGCGGGTCCGAGAGCATGAGAGTGTCAGAGGGTGCGAGTGTGTCAGAGTGTGTCAGAGAGTGTCAGAGAGTGATAGAAAGTGATAGAGAGTGACAGAGAGTGTCTGAAAGTGTGAGCGAGTGATAGAGAGTGATAGTGAGTGGCAGAGAGAGTCTGAAAGTGTCAGAGAGTGTCAGAGAGTGATCGAGAGTGTCAGAGTGTGTCTGAGTGTGTCTGAGATTGTCAGAGAGTGTCAGAGAGTGATAGAGAGTGTCAGAGTCTCAGAGAGTATCAGGGATGGTCAGAGAGTGTCAGAGAGTGTGAGAGAGTGACAGAGAGTCTATCAGAGAGTGTCAGAGAGTGATAGAGAGTGGCAGAGAGTTTCAGAGAGTGATAGAGAGTGATAGAGAGTGGCAGAGAGTGTCTGAAAGTGTCAGAGAGTGTCAGAGAGTGATAGAGAGTGCCAGAGAGAGTCAGAGAGTGATAGAGAGTGTCAGACAGTGGCAGAGAGTTTCAGAGAGTGATAGAGAGTGATAGAGAGTGGCAGAGAGTGTCTGAAAGTGTCAGAGAGTGATAGAGAGTGTCAGAGAGTGTCAGAGAGTGTGAGAGTGTCTGAGAGTGTGAGAGTGTCAGATAGTGTCAGAGAGTGTCAGAGAGGGACAGAGTGTGTCAGAGAGTGTCAGAGAGTGTGAGAGAGTGTCAGAGAGTGTGAGAGTGTCAGAGAGAGTCAGAGAGTGATAGAGAGTGTCAGACAGTGGCAGAGAGTTTCAGAGAGTGATAGAGAGTGATAGAGAGTGGCAGAGAGTGTCTGAAAGTGTCAGAGAGTGTCTGAGTGTGTCTGAGATTGTCAGAGAGAGTCAGAGAGTGTCAGAGAGTATAGGAGCGTATCAGAGAGTGTCAGAGCGTGTCTGAGAGTGATAGAGAGTGATAGAGAGTGGTAGAGAATGTCTGAAAATGTCATAGAGTGATAGAGAGTGTCAGAGAGTGTTTCAGTGTGTATGAGATTGTCAGAGATTGTCAGAGAGAGATCGAGAGTGTCAGAGTGTATTGGAGAGTATCAGAGAGTGTCAGAGAGTGTCTGAGAGTGTCAGCGAGTGTCAGATAGTGATAGAGAGTGTCAGAGAGTGTCTGAGAGTGTTAGAGTGTATCAGAGAGTGTCAGACAGTGTGAGAGTGTGATAGAGTGTGGTAGAGAGTGTCTCAGTGTGTCAGAGTGTGTCAGATAGTGATAGAGAGTGTCAGAGAGTGTCTGAGAGTGTCACAGTGTATCTGAGAATGTCAGATAGTGATGGAGAGTGCAAGAGAGTGTCTGAGAGTGTTAGAGTGTATCAGAGAGTGTCAGACAGTGTGAGAGTGTGATAGAGAGTGGCAGAGAGTGTCAGAGAGTGTCAGCGAGTGTCAGATAGTGATAGAGAGTGTCAGAGAGTGTCTGAGAGTGTCACAGTGTATCAGAGAATGTCAGAGAGTGATGGAGAGTGCAAGAGAGTGTCTGAGAGTGTCAGAGAGTGATCGAGAGTGTCAGAGAGTTTCAGAGAGGGTCAGAGAGTGTCAGAGAGTGTGAGCGAGTGTCAGAGAGAGTCAGAGAGAGTGAGAGTGTCAGAGAGTGTGAGAGTGTCAGAGAGTGTCAGACATTGACAGAGAGTGTCAGAGTTGGTCTCTGAGTGTCAGAGAGTGTGTGAGAGTGTGTGAGAGTGTCAGAGAGTGTGAGAGTGTCAGAGAGTGTCAGAGAGTGTCAGAGAGTGATAGAGAGTGAGGGAGAGTGGCAGAGAGTGTCTGAAAGTGTCAGAGAGTGTCAGAGAGTGATAGACAGTGTCAGAGAGTGTCAGAGAGTGTCTGAGTGTGTCTGAGATTGTCAGAGAGTGATAGAGAGTGTCAGAGAGTGATAGAGAGTGTCCGAGAGGGTCCGTGAGTGTGAGCGTGTCAGAGAGTGTGAGTGTCAGAGAGTGACAGAGAGTGATAGAGAGTGGCAGAGAGTGTCTGAATGTGTCAGCCAGTGATAGAGAGTAACAGAGAGTGGCAGAGAATGTCTGAAAGTGTCAGAGAGTGTCAGAGAGTGAAAGTGAGTGTCAGCGAGTGTTTGAGTGAGTCTGAGAGTGTCAGAGAGGGTCAGATAGTGATAGAGAGGATCAGAGAGTGTCAGAGAGTGATATAGTGGCAGAGAGTGCCTGAAAGTGTCAGAGAGTGTCAGAGAGTGATAGAGCGTGTCAGAGAGTGTCTGAGTTTGTCTGAAATTGTCAGAGAGTGTCAGAGAGTGATAGAGAGTGTCAGAGAGTGTCAGAGTGTATCAGAGAGTATCAGAGAGAGTCAGAGAGTGTCAGAGAGTGATCGAGAGTGTCTCAGACTGTCTGAGAGTTTCAGATTGAGTCAGAGAGTAATAGAGAGTGTCAGGGAGTGTCAGAGAGTGTTAGAGTGTATCAGAGAGTGTCAGAGAGTGATAGAGAGTGGCAGAGAGTGTCTGAAAGTGTCAGAGAGTGTCAGAGAGTGATAGAGAGTGTCAGAGAGTGATAGAGAGTGTCAGAGAGTGGCAGAGTGTTTCAGAGAGTGATAGAGAGTGATAGAGAGTGGCAGAGAGTGTCTGAAAGCGTCAGAGAGTGTCTGAGTGTGTCTGTGATTGTCAGAGAGTGTCAGAGAGTATCAGAGAGTATCAGAGAGTGTCAGAGTGTGTCTGAGACTGTCTGAGAGTGATAGAGAGTGATAGAGAGTGTCAGAGAGTGTCTGAGTGTGTATGAGATTGTCAGAGAATGTCAGAGAGAGATAGAGAGTGTCAGAGTGTATTAGAGAGTGTCAGAGAGTGTCAGAGATTGTCAGATAGAGATAGAGAGAGTCTGAGACTGTCTGAGATTTTCAGCGAGATTCAGATAGTGATAGAGAGTGTGAGAGAGTGTCTGAGAGTGTTAGAGTGTATCAGAGAGTGTCAGACAGTGTGAGAGAGTGATAGAGTGTGGTGGAGAGTGTCTGAGTGTGTCAGAGTGTGTCTGAGATTGTCACAGTGTATCAGAAAGTGTCAGAGAGTGATGGAGAGTGTAAGAGAGTGTCTGAGAGTGTCAGAGAGTGATAGAGAGTGTCAGAGAGGGTCAGAGAGGGTCAGAGAGTGTCAGAGAGTGTGAGAGAGTGTCAGAGAGTGTCAGAGTGTCAGAGAGTGTCCGAGAGTGTCAGAGAGTGATAGAGAGTGTCAGAGAGTGTCAGAGAGTGTCAGAGAGGGTCCGAGAGTTTGAGAGTGTCAGAGAGTGTTAGTGAGTGACAGAGAGTAATAGAGAGTGGCAGAGGATGTCTGAAAGTGTCAGAGAGTGTCAGAGAGTGATAGAGAGTGACAGAGAGTGTCTGAAAGTGTCTGAAAGTGTCAGTGAGTGTCAGAGAGTGATAGAGAGTGTCAGAGAGTGTCTGATTGTGTCTGAGATTGTCAGAGAGTGTCAGTGAGTGATAGAGAGCGTCAGAGACTGTCTGAGAGTATCAGATTGAGTCAGAGAGTGATAGAGAGTGTCAGCGAGTGACTGAGAGTGTTACAGTGCATCAGAGAGTTTCAGAGAGTGATAGAGAGTGGTAGAGAGTGCCTGAGTTTGTCAGAGAGTGTCTGAGAGTGTCAGAGTGTATCAGAGAGTGTCAGAGAGTGATAGAGAGTGTCAGAGAGTGTCTGAGAGTGCCAGAGTGTATCAGAGAGTGATGCAGAGTGAGAGAGAGTGTCTGAGTGTGTCTGAGAGTATCTGAAAGTGCCAGAGAGTGGAAGAGAGGTTCAGAGAGTGATTGAGAGTGATTGAGAATGATTGACAGTGATAGAGAGTGTCAGAGAGTGATAGAGTGTGCCAGGGAGTGTCTGAGAGTGTCAGAGAGGGTCAGAGAGGGTCAGAGAGTGTCAGAGAGTGTGAAAGACTGTCAGAGAGTGTGCGAGTGTCAGAGAGTGTCAGAGAGTGTCAGAGAGTGATAGAGAGTGATAGAGAGTGGCAGAGAGTGTCAGAGAGTGTCAGAGAGTGATAGAGAGTGTCAGAGAGTGGCAGAGAGTGATAGAGAGTGATAGAGAGTGTCTGAAAGTGTCAGAGAGTGATATAGAGTGATCGAGAGTGGCAGAGAGTGTCTGAAAGTGTCAGAGAGTGATAGAGAGTGTCTGAGTGTGTGCGAGTGTCAGAGAGTGTCAGAGAGTGATAGAGAGTGATAGAGAGTGTCAGAGAGTGTCAGAGAGTGTCAGAGAGTGATAGAGAGTGTGTTGAGAGTGTCAGAGAGTGATAGAGAGTTATAGAGAGTGTCTGAAAGTGTCAGAGAGTGATATAGAGTGATAGAGAGTGGCAGAGAGTGTCTGAAAGTGTCAGAGAGTGATAGAGTGTGTGTGAGTGTGTCAGAGAGTGTCAGAGATTGTCAGAGAGTGTCAGAGATTGTCAGAGAGGGTCAGAGAGTGTCAGAGAGTGTGATAGAATGTGAGAGTGTCCGAGTGTGAGAGTGTCAGAGAATGTCAGATAGTGTCAGAGAGTGTCAGAGAGGGACAGAGTGTGTCAGAGAGTGTCAGAGAGTGTCAGAGAGTGACAGAGATTGGCAGAGAGTGTCTGAAAGTGTCAGAGAGTGATAGAGAGTGTCCGAGAGTGTCAGAGAGTGATAGAGAGTGTCAGAGGGTGTCAGAGAGGGTCCGAGAGTGTGAGAGTGACAGAGAGTGTCTGAAAGTGTCAGCGAGTGACAGAGAGTGATAGTGAGTGGCAGAGAGAGTCTGAAAGTGTCAGAGAGTGTCAGAGAGTGATCGAGCGTGTCAGAGAGTGTCTGAGTGTGTCTGAGATTGTCAGAGAGTGTCAGAGAGTGATAGAGAGTGTCAGAGTCTCAGAGAGTGTCATGGAGGGTCAGAGAGTGTCAGAGAGTGTCAGCGAGTGTGAGAGAGTGTCAGAGAGAGGGTCAGAGAGTGTCAGAGAGTGATAGAGAGTGTGAGAGATTGGCAGAGAGTTTCAGAGAGTGATAGAGAGTGATAGCGAGTGGCAGAGAGTGTCTGAAAGTGTCAGAGAGTGTCAGAGAGTGATAGAGAGTGTCAGAGAGAGTCAGAGCGTGATAGAGAGTGTCAGAGAGTGGCAGAGAGTTTCAGAGAGTGATAGAGAGTGATAGAGAGTGGCAGAGAGTGTTTGAAAGTGTCAGAGAGTGTCTGAGTGTGTCTGAGGTTGTCAGAGAGTGTCAGAGAGTGTCAGAGAGTATCAGAGAGTATCAGAGAGTGTCAGAGCGTGTCTGAGAGTGTCTGAGAGTGATAGAGAGTGATAGAGAGTGGTAGAGAGTGTCTGAAAGTGTCAGAGAGTGATACAGAGTGTCAGAGAGTGTCTGAGAGTGTTAGAGTGTATCAGAGAGTGTCAGACAGTGTGAGAGTGTGATGGAGTGTGGTAGAGAGTGTCTGAGTGTGTCAGAGTGTGTCTGAGAGTGTCACAGTGTATCAGAGAGTGTCAGAGAGTGTCAGAGAGTTTCAGAGAGGGTCAGAGAGTGTCAGAGAGTGTGAGCGAGTGTCAGAGAGAGTCAGAGAGAGTGAGAGTGTCAGAAAGTGTGAGAGTGTCAGAGAGTGTCAGACAGTGACATAGAGTGTCTGAGTTGGTCTCTGAGTGTCAGAGAATGTGTGAGAGTGTGTGAGAGTGTCAGAGAGTGTGAGAGTGTCAGAGAGTGTTAGAGAGTGTCAGAGAGTGATAGAGAGTGAGAGAGAGTGGCAGAGAGTGTCTGAAAGTGTCTGAGATTGTCAGAGAGTGTCAGAGAGTGATAGAGAGTGTCAGAGAGTGATAGAGAGTGTCAGAGAGGGTCCGCGAGTGTGAGCGTGTCAGAGAGTGTGAGAGTGTCAGAGAGTGATAGACAGTGTCAGAGAGTGTCAGAGAGTGTCTGAGTGTGTCTGAGATTGTCAGAGAGTGTCAGAGAGTGATAGAGAGTGTCTGAGTGTGTCTGAGATTGTCAGAGAGTGTCAGAGAGTGACAGAGAGTGATAGAGAGTGGCAGAGAGTGTCTGAAAGTGTCAGCGAGTGATAGAGAGTAAGAGATAGTGGCAGAGAATGTCTGAAAGTGTCAGAGAGTGTCAGAGAGTGAAAGTGATTGTCAGCGAGTGTCTGAGTGAGTCTGAGAGAGTCAGAGAGTGTGAGAGATTGTCAGATAGTGATAGAGAGTGTCTGAGACTGTCTGAGAGTGTCAGCGAGTGTCAGATAGTGATAGAGAGTGTCAGAGAGTGTCTGAGAGTGTTAGAGTGTATCAGAGAGTGTCAGACAGTGTGAGAGTGTGATGGAGTGTGGTAGAGAGTGTCTGAGTGATTCAGAGTGTGTCTGAGAGTGTCACAGTGTATCAGAGAGAATCAGAGAGTGTCAGAGAGTGTGAGATAGTGATAGAGAGGGTCAGAGATGGTCAGAGTGTCAGAGAGTGTCATAGAGTGATAGAGAGTGGCAGAGAGTGCCTGAAAGTGTCAGAGAGTGTCAGAGAGTGATAGCGAGTGTCAGAGAGAGTCTGAGTTTGTCTGAGATTGACAGAGAGTGTCAGAGAGTGATAGAGAGTGTCAGAGAGTGTCAGAGTGTATCAGAGAGAATCAGAGAGTGTCAGAGAGTGTCAGAGAGTGATAGAGTGTGTCTGAGACTGTCTGAGAGTGTCAGATTGAGTCAGAGAGTGATAGAGAGTGTCAGAGAGTGTCTTAGTGTGTTAGAGTGTATCAGAGTGTCAGAGAGTGATAGAGAGTGGTAGAGAGTGTCTGAGTGTGTCAGAGAGTATCTGAGAGTGTCAGAGTGTATCAGAGAGTGTCAGAGAAAGATAGAGAGTGTCAGAGAGTGTCTGAGAGTGCCAGAGTGTATCAGAGAGTGTCAGAGAGTGTCAGAGAGTGATAGAGAGTGATAGAGAGTGAGAGAGAGTGTCTGAGTGTGTCTCAGAGTATCTATAAGTGCCAGAGATTGTCAGAGATAGTCAGAGAGTGATTGAGAGTGATTGAGAATGATTGACAGTAATAGAGAGTGTCAGAGAGTGATAGAGTGTGCCAGAGAGTGTGAAAGAGAGTCAGAGAGTGTGAAAGAGTGTCAGAGAGTGTCAGAGAGTGTGCGAGTGTCAGAGAGTGTCAGAGAGTGATAGAGAGTGGCAGAGAGTGTCTGAAAGTGTCAGAGAGTGTCTGAGAGTGATAGAGAGTGTCAGAGAGTGTCAGAGAGTGATCGAGAGTGATAGAGAGTGATAGAGAATGTCTGAAAGGTTCAGAGAGTGAAAGAGTGATGGAGAATGGCAGAGAGTGTCTGAAAGTGACAGAGAGTGACAGAGAGTGTCTGCGTGTTTCAGAGAGTGTCAGAGAGTGTTAGAGTTTGTCAGAGAGTGTCAGAGATTGTCAGAGAGGGTCAGAGAGTGTCAGAGAGTGTGAGAGAATGTCAGAGAGTGTCAGAGAGTGTCAGAGTGTGTCAGAGAGTGTGAGAGTGTCAGAGAGTGTCAGAGAGTAATGGAGAGTGGCAGAGAGTGTCTGAAAGTTTCAGAGAGTGTCAGAGTGTGATCGAGAGTGTCAGAGAGTCTCAGAGAGTGATAGAGAGTGTCAGAGAGTGTCAGAGAGGGTCCGAGAGTGTGAGAGTGTCAGAAAGTGTCAGAGAGGGACAGAGTGTGTCAGAGAGTGTCAGAGAGTGTGAGAGAGTGTCAGAGAGTGTCAGAGAGTGATAGAGAGTGGCATAGAGTGTCTGAAAGTGTCAGAGATTGTCAGCGAGTGATAGAGAGTGTCAGAGAGTGTCAGAGATGGTCCGAGATTGTGAGAGTGTCAGAGAGTGTGAGTGTGTCAGAGTGTGTCAGAGATTGTCAGAGAGTGATAGAGAGAGATAGAGGGTGGCAGAGAGTGTCTGAAAGTGTCAGCGAGTGATAAAGAGTGATAGAGAGTGGCAGAGAGTGTCTGAAAGTGTCAGAGTGTGTCAGAGAGTGATCGAGAGTGTCAGAGAGTGTCTGAGTGTGTCTGAGATTGTCAGAGAGTGTCAGAGAGTCTCAGAGAGTGTCAGGGAGGGTCAGAGAGTGTGAGAGAGTGTCAGAGAGTGTGAGAGAGTGTCAGTGAGTGGCAGAGAGTTTCAGAGAGAGTGTCAGAGAGTTTCAGAGAGTGATAGAGAGTGGCAGAGAGTGTCTGAAAGTATCAGAGAGTGTCAGAGAGTGTCAGAGAGTGATAGAGAGTGTCAGCGAGTGTCTGAGTGTATCTGAGAGTGTCAGAGAGTGTCAGAGAGTGTCAGAGAGTGTCTGAGATTGTCAGAGAGAGTCAGAGAGTGTCAGAGAGTGTCAGGGAGTCTCAGAGAGTGTCAGGGAGGGTCAGAGAGTGTGAGAGAGTGTCAGAGAGTGTGAGAGAGTGTCAGAGAGTGGCAGAGAGTTTCAGAGAGAGTGTCAGAGAGTTTCAGAGAGTGATAGAGAGTGGCAGAGAGTGTCTGAAAGTGTCAGAGAGTGTCAGAGAGTGTCAGAGAGTGTCAGAGAGTGATAGAGAGTGTCAGAGAGTGTCTGAGTGTGTCTGAGAGTGTCAGAGTGGCAGAGAGTGTTTGAAAGTGTCAGAGGGTGTCTGAGAGTGACAGAGAGTGTCAGAGAGTGTCAGAGAGTGATTGAGAGTGATTGAGAATGATTGACAGAGATAGAGAGTTGCAGGGAGTGATAGAGTGTGCCAGAGAGTGTCTGAGAGTGTCAGAGACGGTCAGAGAGGGCCAGAGAGTGTCAGAGAGTGTGAAAGAGTGTCAGAGAGTGTCAGAGAGTGTGCGAGTGTCACAGAGTGTCAGAGAGTGTCAGAGAGTGACAGAGCTTGGCAGAGAGTGTCTGAAAGTGTCAGAGAGTGTCTGCGAGTGATTGAGAGTGTCAGAGAGTGATAGAGAGTGTCAGAGAGTGTGAAAGAGTGTCAGAGAGTGTCAGAGAGTGTGCGAGTGTCAGAGAGTGTCAGAGAGTGATAGAGAGTCGCAGACAGTGTCTGAAAGTGTCAGAGAGTGTCTGAGTGTGCCAGAGAATGCCTGGGAGTGTCAGAGAGGGTCAGAGAGATTCAGAGAGTGTCAGAGAGTGTCAGAGAGTGTCTGAGAGTGTCACAGAGTTGCAGAGTGTGTCAGGGAGTGTCCGAGAGTTTCAGAAAGTGTCAGAAAGTGTCAGAGAGTTTCAGAAAGTGTCAGAGAGTGTCAGAGAGTGTCTGAGAGTGTCAGAGAGTGTCAGAGTGTCTCAGAGGGTGTCACAGAGTTTCAGAGAGTGTCAGAGATTTTCAGAGAGTTTCAGAGATCTTCAGAGAGAGTCAGAGAGTGCCAGAAAGTTTCAGAGAGTGTCACAGAGTGTCAGAGAGCTTCACAGAGATTCAGAGTGTGTCACAGAGTGTCAGTGAGAGTCAGAGAGTTTCAGAGAGTTTCAGAAAGTGTCAGAGAGTGTCAGAGAGTTTCAGAGACTTTCTGAGAGTGTCAGAAAGTGCCAGAGAGTTTCTGAGAGTTTCTGAGTGTGTCGGAGTGTGTCTGAGAGTGTCAGAGAGTTTCTGAGAGTGTCACAGAGTGTCAGAGTGTGTCAGAGATTTTCAGAGAGTTTCAGAGATGTTCAGAGAGTGTCTGAGAGTGCCAGAAAGTTTCAGAGAGAGTCAGAGAGTGTCAGAATGTGTCAGCGAGTATCAGAGAGTGTCAGAGAGAGTCAGAGAGTGTCAGAGAGTGTCGAAGAGTTTCAGAGAGAGTCAGAGAGTATCAGAGTGTGTCAGAGTGTGTCTGAGAGTGTCAGAGAGTTTCTGAGAGTGTCACAGAGTGTCAGAGAATGTCAGAGATTTTCCGAGAGTTTCCGAAATGTTCAGAGAGTGTCAGAGAGTGTCAGAAATTTTCAGAGAGAGTCTGAGAGTGTCAGAATGTTTCAGCGAGTATCAGAGAGTGTCAGAGAGACTCAGAGAGTGTCAGAGATTGTCAGAGAGTGTCAGAGAGTTTCTGAGAGTGTCACAGAGTGTCAGAGAGTGTCAGAGATTTTCAGAGAGTTTCCGAGATGTTCAGAGAGTGTCTGAGAGTGTCAGAGATTGTCAGAGAGTTTCCGAGATGTTCAGAGAGTGTCAGAGAGTGTCAGAGTGTTTCAGAGAGTGTCACAGAGTTACAGAAAGTTTCATAGAGATTCAGAGAGTGCCAGAGAGTATCAGAGAGTGTCAGAGAGATTCAGAGAGTGTCAGACAATGTCAGAGAGTTTCAGAGAGTGTCAGAGAGTTTCAGAGATTGTCTGAGTGTTTCAGAGAGTGTCAGAGAGTGTCAGAGAGTTTCTGAGAGTTTCTGAGTTTGTCAGAGAGTGTCAGAGATTGTCAGAGATTTTCAGAGAGTTTCCGAGTGTTTCTGAGAGTGTCAGATAGTTTGAGAGAGTTTCAGACGGCTTCAGAGAGTTTCAGAGAGTGTCAGAAAGTTTCAGAGAATGTCAGAGAGTTTCAGAGAGTGTCACAGAGTGTCAGAGAGTTTCAGAGAGCTTCAGAGAGTGTCAAAGAGTGTCAGAGAGTGTCAGACAGTTTCAGAGCGTTTCAGAGAGTGTCAGAGAGTTTCACAGAGAGTCAGACAGTGTCTGAGAGTGTCAAAGAGTTTCAGAGATTATCAGAGTGTGTCAGAGAGTGTCAGAGAGTGCCAGAAAGTTTCTGAGAGTTTCTGAGTGTGTCGGAGTGTGTCAGAGAGTGCCAGAGTGTTTCTGAGAGTTTCTGAGTGTGTTGGACTGTTTCTGAGAGTGTCAGAGAGATCCTGAGAGTGTCACAGAGTGTCAGAGAGTTTCAGAGAGTGTGAGAGAGTGCCAGAGAGTTTCTGAGAGTGTCTGAGAGAGTCAGAAAATTTCAGAGAGAGTCAGAGAGTGTCAGAGAGTGTCAGAGAGTATCTGAGAGTGTCAGAGATAGTCAGAGAGTGTCAGAGAGTGTCAGAGAGTGTCGAAGAATTTCAGAGAGTGTCAGAGAGAGTCAGAGAGTGTCAGAGAGTATCAGAGTTTGTCAGAGAGTGTCAGAAAGATTCAGAAAGTGTCCGATAGTGTCAGAGAGTTTCAGAGAGAGTCAGAGAGTGTCTGAGAGTGTCAAAGAGTGTCAAAGAGTTTCAGAGATTATCAGAGTGTGTCAGAGAGTGTCAGAGAGTGCCAGAGAGTTTCTGAGAGTTTCTGAGTGTGTCGGAGTGTGTCAGAGAGTGCCAGAGGGTTTCTGAGAGTTTCTGAGTGTGTTGTACTGTTTCTGAGAGTGTCAGAGAGATTATGAGAGTGTCACAGAGTGTCAGAGAGTGGCAGAGAGTGTGAGAGAGTGCCAGAGAGTTTCTGAGAGTGTCTGAGAGATTCAGAAAATTTCAGAGAGTGTCAGAGAGTGTCAGAGAGTGTCAGAGAGTGTCAGAGAGTATCTGAGAGTGTCAGAGATAGTCAGAGAGTGTCTTAGAGTGTCGAAGAATTTCAGAGAGTGTCAGAGAGAGTCAGAGAGTGTCGGAGCGTATCAGAGTTTGTCAGAGAGTGTCAGAAAGATTCAGAAAGAGTCCGATAGTGTCAGAGAGATTCAGAAAGTGTCAGAGAGTGTCAGAGATTGTCAGAGATTTTCAGAGAGTTTCTGAGTGTTTCTGAGAGTGTCAGAGAGTTTCAGAGAGTGCCAGAGAGTTTCAGGGAGTTTCAGAGAGTGTCAGACAGTTTCAGAGCGTTTCAGAGAGTGTCAGAGAGTTTCAGAGAGAGTCAGACAGTGTCTGAGAGTGTCAAAGAGTTTCAGAGATTATCAGAGTGTGTCAGAGAGTGTCAGAGAGTGCCAGAGAGTTTCTGAGAGTTTCTGAGTGTGTCGGAGTGTGTCAGAGAGTGCCAGAAAGGTTCTGAGAGTTTCTGAGTGTGTTGGACTGTTTCTGAGAGTGTCAGAGAGATTCTGAGAGTGTCACAGAGTGTCAGAGAGTGTCAGAGAGTGTGAGAGAGTGCCAGAGAGTTTCTGAGAGTGTCTGAGAGAGTCAGAAAATTTCAGAGAGCGTCAGAGAGGGTCAGAGAGTGTCAGAGAGTGTCAGAGAGTATCTGAAAGTGTCAGAGATAGTCAGAGAGTGCCAGAGAGTGTCAGAGAGTGTCGAAGAATTTCAGAGAGTGTCAGAGAGAGTCAGAGAGTGTCGGAGAGTATCAGAGTTTGTCAGAGAGTGTCAGAAAGATTCAGAAAGTGTCCGATAGTGTCAGAGAGTTTCAGAGAGAGTCAGACAGTGTCTGAGAGTGTCAAAGAGTGTCAAAGAAGTTCAGAGATTATCAGAGTGTGTCAGAGAGTGTCAGAGAGTGCCAGAGAGTTTCTGAGAGTTTCTGAGAGTTTCTGAGTGTGTCGGAGTGTGTCAGAGAGTGCCAGAGAGTTTGTGAGAGTTTCTGAGTGTGTTGGACTGTTTCTGGGAGTGTCAGAGAGATTCTGAGAGTGTCACAGAGTGTCACAGAGTGTCAGAGAGTGTCAGAGAGTGTGAGAGAGTGCCAGAGAGTTTCTGAGAGTGTCTGAGGGAGTCAGAAAATTTCAGAGAGAGTCAGAGAGTGTCAGAGAGTGTCAGAGAGTATCTGAGAGTGTCAGAGATAGTCAGAGAGTGTCAGAGAGTGTCAGAGAGTGTCGAAGAATTTCAGAGAGTGTCAGAGAGAGTCAGAGAGTGTCGGAGAGTATTAGAGTTTGTCAGAGAGTGTCAGAAAGATTCAGAAAGTGTCCGATAGTGTCAGAGAGATTCAGAAAGTGTCAGAGAGTGTCAGAGAGTGCCAGAGAGTTTCAGGGAGTTTCAGAGAGTGTCAGAGAGTGTCAGAGAGTTTCAGAGAGTGTCAGAGAGTGTCTGAGAGATTCAGAGAGTGTCAGAGAGTTTCAGAGAGTGTCTGAGAGTGTCAGAGAGTGTCAGAGAGTGTCAGAGAGTTTCAGAGAGTGTCAGAGAGTTTCTGAGAGATTGTGAGTTTGTCAGAGAGTGTCAGAGATTGTCAGCGAATTTCAGAGAGTGTCTCAGAGTGTCAGAGTGTGTCAGAGAGTTTCTGAGAGTTTCTCATTTTGTCAGAGAGTGTCAGAGATTGTCAGAGAATTTCAGAGAGTGTCACAGAGTGTCAGAGAGTGTCAGGGAGTTTCAGAGAGCTTCTGAATGTTTCTGAGAGTGTCAGAGAGATTCAGAAAGTTTCAGAGAGCTGCAGAGAGTGTCAGAAAGTTTCAGAATTTTTCAGAGAGTGCCAGAGAGTTTCAGAGAGTGTCACAGAGTGTCAGAGTGTTTCAGAGAGCTTCAGAGAGTGTCAGAGAGTGTCAGAGAGAGTCAGACTGTTTCAGAGAGTTTCAGAGAGTGTCAGAGAGTTTCAGAGACATTCAGACAGTGTCTGAGAGTGTCAAAGAGTGTCAAAGAGTTTCAGAGAGTGTCAGAGAGTGTCAGAGAGTGTCAAAGAGTTTCAGAGAGTTTCAGAGAGTTTCAGAGACTTTCTGAGAGTGTCAGAGAGCGCCAGATAGTTTCAGAGAGTTTCTGAGTGTGTCATAGTGTGTCTGAGAGTGTCAGAGAGTGTCAGCGAGTTTCAGAGATGTTCAGAGAGTGTCAGGGAGATTCAGAGAGATTCAGAGAGTGTCAGAGAGTGTCAGAGATTGTCACCGTGTGTCAGTGAGTTTCAGAGAGATTCAGAGAGTGTCAGAGAGTGCCAGAGAGTGTCACAAAGTGTCACAGAGTTGCATAGTCTGTCAGAGAGTGTCCGCGAGTTTCAGAAAGTGTCAGATAGTGTCAGAGAGTTTCAGAAAGTGTCAGAGAGTGTCAGAGACTTTCTGAGAGTGTCAGAGGGCCAGAGAGTTTCTGAGAGTTTCTGAGTGTGTCGGAGTGTGTCTGAGAGTGTCAGAGAGTTTCTGAGAGTGTCACAGAGTGTCAGAGAGTGTCAGAGATTTTCAGAGAGTTTCAGAGATGTTCAGAGAGTTTCAGAGAGTGTCAGAAAGTTTCAGAGAGTGTCAGAGAGTGTCAGAATGTGTCAGCGAGTATCAGAGAGTGTCAGAGAGGGTCAGAGAGAGTCAGAGAGTGTCAGTGAGTGTCAGAGAGTGTCGAAGAGTTTCAGAGAGAGTCAGAGAGTGTCGGAGTGTGTCGGAGTGTGTCAGAGAGTGTCAGAGAGTTTCTGAGAGTGTCACAGAGTGTCAGAGAGTGTCAGAGATTTTCAGAGAGTTTCAGAGATGTTCAGAGAGTGTCAGAAAGTTTCAGAGAGAGTCAGAGAGTGTCAGAATGTGTCAGCGAGTATCAGAGAGTGTCAGAGAATGTCAGAGAGAGTCAGAGAGTGTCGTAGATTGTCAGAGAGTGTCGAAGAGTTTCAGAGAGTGTCAGAGAGTGTCAGAGAGTGTCGGAGAGTATCAGAGAGGGCCAGAGAGAGTGAGAGAGTGTCAGAGAGTGTCAGAAAGATTCAGAAAGTGTCAGAGAGTGTCAGAGAGTTTCTGTAAGTGTCAGAGAGTGTCAGAGAGTGTCAGAGAGTGTCAGAGAGTGTCTGAGAGTGTCAGATAGTGTCAGAGAGTTTCAGAGATTTTCAGAGAGTGTCAGAGAGTGTCAGAGAGTGTCTGAGAGATACAGCGAGTGTCAGAGATTTTCAGATAGTTTCAGAGAGTGTCAGAGAGTTTCAGAGAGTGTCTGAGAGTGTCAGAGAGTGTCAGAGAGTATCTGAGAGGTTGTGAGTTTGTCAGAGAGTGTCAGAGATTGTCTGCGAATTTCAGAGAGTGTCACAGAGTGTCAGAGAGTTTCAGAGAGTTTCAGAGAGTGTCAGAGAGTGTCAGAGAATTTCAGACAGTGTCACAGAGTATCAGAGAGTGTCAGAGAGTGTCAGAGAGTTTCAGAAAGTTTCAGACAGCTTCAGAGAGTTTCTGAGATTGTCATAAAATTTCAGATTGTGTCAGAGAGTTCAGAGAGTGTCACAGAGTGTCAGAGAGTTTCAGAGAGCTTCCTGGAGTTTCAGAGAGTGTCAGAGATTGTCAGACTGTTTCAGAGAGTTTCAGAGATTGTCAGAGAGTTTCAGAGAGAGTCAGACAGTGTCTGAGAGTGTCAAAGAGTGTCAAAGTGTTTCAGAGAGTTTCATAAAGTTTCAGAGAGTGTCAGAGAGTTTCAGAGACTTTCTGAGAGTGTCAGAGAGCGCCAGAGAGTTTCTGAGAGTTTCTGACTGTGTCGGAGTGTGTCTGAGAGTGTCAGAGAGTTTCTGAGAGTGTCACAGATTATCAGAAAGTTTCAGAGATTTTCAGAGAGTTTCAGAGATGTTCAGAGAGTGTCACAGAGTGTCAGAAAGTTTCAGAGAGAGTCAGAGAGTGTCAGAGATAGTCAGAGAGTGTCAGAGAGTGTCAGAGAGTGTCGAAGAATTTCAGAGAGTGTCAGAGAGAGTCAGAGAGTGTCGGAGAGTATCAGAGTTTGTCAGAGAGTGTCAGAAAGATTCAGAAAGTGTCCGATAGTGTCAGAGAGATTCAGAAAGTGTCAGAGAGTGTCAGAGAGTGTCTGAGAGTGTCAGAGAGTGTCTGAGAGTGTCAGAGAGTGTCAGAAAGTTTCAGAGAGAGTCTGAGAGTGTCAGAATGTGTCAGCGAGTATCAGAAAGTGTCAGAGAGAGTCAGAGAGTGTCAGTGAGTGTCAGAGAGTGTCAGAGAGTGTCAGAGAGTGTCAAAGAGTTGCAGAGAGAGTCAGAGAGTGTCAGAGAGTGTCGGAGAGTATCAGAGAGGGCCAGAGAGAGTCAGAGAGTGTCAGAGAGTGTCAGAAAGATTCAGAAAGTGTCAGAGAGTGTCAGAGAGTTTCAGTAAGTGTCAGAGAGTTTCAGAGAGTGTCACAGAGTGTCAGAGTGTTTCAGAGAGCTTCAGAGAGTGTCAGAGAGTGTCAGAGAGAGTCAGACTGTTTCAGAGAGTTTCAGAGAGTGTCAGAGAGTTTCAGAGACATTCAGACAGTGTCTGAGAGTGTCAAAGAGTGTCAAAGAGTTTCAGAGAGTGTCAGAGAGTGTCAGAGAGTGTCAAAGAGTTTCAGAGAGTTTCAGAGAGTTTCAGAGACTTTCTGAGAGTGTCAGAGAGCGCCAGATAGTTTCAGAGAGTATCTGAGTGTGTCATAGTGTCTCTGAGAGTGTCAGAGAGTGTCAGAGAGTTTCAGAGATGTTCAGAGAGTGTCAGGGAGATTCAGAGAGATTCAGAGAGTGTCAGAGAGTGTCAGAGATTGTCACCGTGTGTCAGTGAGTTTCAGAGAGATTCAGAGAGTGTCAGAGAGTGCCAGAGAGTGTCACAAAGTGTCACAGAGTTGCAGAGTCTGTCAGAGAGTGTCCGCGAGTTTCAGAAAGTGTCAGATAGTGTCAGAGAGTTTCAGAAAGTGTCAGAGAGTGTCAGAGACTTTCTGAGAGTGTCAGAGGGCCAGAGAGTTTCTGAGAGTTTCTGAGTGTGTCGGAGTGTGTCTGAGAGTGTCAGAGAGCTTCTGAGAGTGTCACAGTGTGTCAGAGAGTGTCAGAGATTTTCAGAGAGTTTCAGAGATGTTCAGAGAGTTTCAGAGAGTGTCAGAAAGTTTCAGAGAGTGTCAGAGAGTGTCAGAATGTGTCAGCGAGTATCAGAGAGTGTCAGAGAGGGTCAGTGAGAGTCAGAGAGTGTCAGTGAGTGTCAGAGAGTGTCGAAGAGTTTCAGAGAGAGTCAGAGAGTGTCAGAGTGTGTCGGAGTGTGTCAGAGAGTGTCAGAGAGTTTTTGAGAGTGTCACAGAGTGTCAGAGAGTGTCAGAGATTTTCAGAGAGTTTCAGAGATGTTCAGAGAGTGTCAGAAAGTTTCAGAGAGAGTCAGAGAGTGTCAGAATGTGTCAGCGAGTATCAGAGAGTGTCAGAGAGAGTCAGAGAGTGTCGTAGATTGTCAGAGAGTGTCGAAGAGTTTCAGAGAGTGTCAGAGAGTGTCAGAGAGTGTCGGAGAGTATCAGAGAGGGCCAGAGAGAGTGAGAGAGTGTCAGAGAGTGTCAGAAAGATTCAGAAAGTGTCAGAGAGTGTCAGAGAGTTTCTGTAAGTGTCAGAGAGTGTCAGAGTGTGTCTGAGAGTGTCAGAGAGTGTCAGAGAGTGTCTGAGAGTGTCAGATAGTGTCAGAGAGTTTCAGAGAGTTTCAGAGAGTGTCAGAGAGTGTCAGAGAGTGTCTGAGAGATACAGCGAGTGTCAGAGAGTTTCAGATAGTTTCAGAGAGTGTCAGAGAGTTTCAGAGAGTGTCTGAGAATGTCAGAGAGTGTCAGAGAGTATCTGAGAGATTGTGAGTTTGTCAGAGAGTGTCAGAAATTGTCAGCGAATTTCAGAGAGTGTCACAGAGTGTCAGAGAGTTTCAGAGAGTTTCAGAGAGTGTCAGAGAGTGTCAGAGAATTTCAGACAGTGTCACAGAGTATCAGAGAGTGTCAGAGAGTGTCAGAGAGTTTCAGAAAGTTTCAGAGAGCTTCAGAGAGTTTCTGAGATTGTCATAAAATTTCAGATTGTGTCAGAGAGTTTCAGAGAGTGTCACAGAGTGTCAGAGAGTTTCAGAGAGCTTCCTGGAGTTTCAGAGAGTGTCAGAGATTGTCAGACTGTTTCAGAGAGTTTCAGAGATTGTCAGAGAGTTTCAGAGAGAGTCAGACAGTGTCTGAGAGTGTCAAAGAGTGTTAAAGTGTTTCAGAGAGTTTCAGAAAGTTTCAGAGAGTGTCAGAGAGTTTCAGAGACTTTCTGAGAGTGTCAGAGAGCGCCAGAGAGTTTCTGAGAGTTTCTGACTGTGTCGGAGTGTGTCTGAGAGTGTCAGAGAGTTTCAGAGAGTTTCAGAGAGTGTCAGAGAGTGTCAGAGAATTTCAGACAGTGTCACAGAGTATCAGAGAGTGTCAGAGAGTGTCAGAGAGTTTCAGAAAGTTTCAGAGAGCTTCAGAGAGTTTCTGAGATTGTCATAAAATTTCAGATTGTGTCAGAGAGTTTCAGAGAGTGTCACAGAGTGTCAGAGAGTTTCAGAGAGCTTCCTGGAGTTTCAGAGAGTGTCAGAGATTGTCAGACTGTTTCAGAGAGTTTCAGAGATTGTCAGAGAGTTTCAGAGAGAGTCAGACAGTGTCTGAGAGTGTCAAAGAGTGTTAAAGTGTTTCAGAGAGTTTCAGAAAGTTTCAGAGAGTGTCAGAGAGTTTCAGAGACTTTCTGAGAGTGTCAGAGAGCGCCAGAGAGTTTCTGAGAGTTTCTGACTGTGTCGGAGTGTGTCTGAGAGTGTCAGAGAGTTTCTGAGAGTGTCAGAGAGTATCAGAAAGTTTCAGAGATTTTCAGAGAGTTTCAGAGATGTTCAGAGAGTGTCACAGAGTGTCAGAAAGTTTCAGAGAGAGTCAGAGAGTGTCAGGGAGTTTCAGAGAAATTCAGAGAGTGTCAGTGATTGTCAGAGAGTGTCAGAGAGTGTCACAGAGTGTCAGAGAGTTTCAGAGAGATTCAGAGAGTGTCAGAGAGTGTCAGAGAGTGTCTGAGAGTGTCACAGAGTTGCAGAGTGTGTCAGAGAGTGTCCGAGAGATTCAGAAAGAGTCAGATAGTGTCAGAGAGTTTCAGAAAGTGTCAGAGAGTGTCAGAGAGTGTCAGAGTGTCTCAGAGAGTGTCACAGAGTTTCAGAGACTTTCAGAGATTTTCAGAGAGTTTCGGAGATCTTCAGTGAGAGTCAGAGAGTACCAGAAAGTTTCAGAGAGTGTCACAGAGTGTCAGAGAGCTTCAGAGAGATTCAGAGAGTGTCACAGAGTGTCAGTGAGAGTCAGAGAGTTTCAGAGAGTGTCAGTGAGTGTCAGAGACTGTCAGAGAGTTTCAGAAAGTGTCAGAAAGTGCCAGAGAGTTTTTGAGTATGTCGGAGTGTGTCTGAGATTGTCAGAGAGTTTCTAAGAGTGTCACAGAGTGTCAGTGTGTGTCAGCGATTTTCAGAGAGTTTCAGAGATGTTCAGAGAGTGTGAGAGAGTGTCAGATAGTTTCAGAGAGAGTCAGAGAGTGTCAGAATGTGTCAGCGAGTATCAGAGAGTGTCAGAGAGAGTCAGAGAGTGTCAGAGAGTGTCGAAGAGTTTCAGAGAGAGTCAGTGAGTGTCAGAGCGTGTCGGAGTTTGTCTGAGAGTGTCAGAGAGTTTCTGACAGTGTCACAGAGTGTCAGAGACTGTCAGAGATTTTCAGAGAGTTTCCGAAATGTTCAGAGAGTGTCAGAAAGTTTCAGAGAGAGTCAGAGAGTGTCAGAATGTTTCAGCGAGTATCAGAGAGTGTCAGAGAGACTCAGAGAGTGTCAGAGAGTGTCAGAGAGTGTCGAAGAGTTTCAGAGAGAGTCAGAGAGTGTCACAGTGCGTCGGAGTGTGTCTGAGAGTGTCAGAGAGTTTCTGAGAGTGTCACAGAGTGTCAGAGAGTGTCAGAGATTTTCAAAGAGTTTCCGAGACGTTCAGAGAGTGTCAGAGATTTTCAGAGAGTTTCAGAGATGTTCAGAGAGTGTCAGAGTGTGTCAGAAAGTTTCAGAGAGAGTCAGAGAGTGTCAGAATGTGTCAGCGAGTATCAGAGAGTGTCAGAGAGAGTCAGAGAGTGTCAGTGAGTGTCAGAGAGTGTCAGAGAGTGTCAAAGAGTTTCAGAGAGAGTCAGAGAGTGTCAGAGAGTGTCGGAGAGTATCAGAGAGGGCCAGAGAGAGTCAGAGAGAGTCAGAGAGTGTCAGAAAGATTCAGAACGTGTCAGAGAGTGTCAGAGAGCTTCAGTAAGTGTCAGAGAGAGTCTGAGAGTGTCACAGAGTGTCAGAGAGTGTCAGAGATTTTCAAAGAGTTTCCGAGACGTTCAGAGAGTGTCTGAGAGTGTCAGAGAGTGCCAGAGAGTTTCAGAGAGTGCCAGAGATTTTCAAGGAGTTTCAGAGATTGTCAGAGAGTGTCAGAGAGTTTCAGAGAGTGTCAGAGAGTTTCTGAGAGATACAGCGAGTGTCAGCGAGTTTCAGATAGTTTCAGAGATTTTCAGGGAGTGTCTGAGAGTGTCAGAGAGTGCCAGAGAGTTTCAGAGAGTTCCAGAGAGTTTCAGAGAGTGTCAGAGAGTGTCAGAGAGTTTCTGAGAGATACAGCGAGTGTCAGAGAGTTTCAGATAGTTTCAGAGAGTGTCAGCGAATTTCAGAGAGTGTCACAGTGTCAGAGAGTTTCAGAGATTTTCAGAGAGTGTCACAGAGTGTCAGAGAGTGTCAGAGAGTTTCAGAGAGTTTCTGAGTGTTTCTGAGTCTCAGAGAGTTTCAGAAAGTTTCAGAGAGCTTCAGAGAGTTTCAGAGAGTTTCAGAAAATTTCAGATAGTGTCAGAGAGTTTCAGAGAGTGTCACAGAGTGTCAAGGTGTTTCAGAGTGTTCCAGAGAGCTTCCTGGAGTTTCAGAGAGTGTCAGAGATTTTCAGACTGTTTCAGAGACTTTCAGAGAGTGTCAGAGAGTTTTAGAGAGAGTCAGACAGTGTCTGAATGTGTCAAAGAGTGTCAAAGAGTTTCAGAGAGTGTCAGAGAGTTTCAGAGAGTGTCAGAGAGTTTCAGAGACTTTCTGAGAGTCTCGGAGAGTGCCAGAGAGTTTCTGAGAGTTTCTGAGTGTGTCGGAGTGTGTCTGAGAGTGTCAGAGAGTTTCTGATAGTGTCACAGAGTGTCAGAGAGTTTCATAGATTGTCAGAGAGTTTCAGAGATGTTCAGAGAGTGTCAGAGAGTGTCAGAAAGTTTCAGAGAGAGTCAGAGAGTGTCAGAGAGTGTCAGAGAGTCTCTGAGAGTTTCACAGAGTTGCAGAGAGTGTCAGAGAGTTTCCTAGAGTTTCAGAACGTGTCAGATAGTGTCAGAGAGTTTCAGAAAGTGTCAGAGAGTGTCAGAGAGTATCTGAGACTGTCAGAGAGTGTCAGAGTGTCTCAGAGAGTGCCACAGAGTTTCAGAGAGGGTCAGAGATTTTCAGAGAGTTTCAGAGGTCTTCAGAGAGAGTCAGAGAGTGCCAGAAAGTTTCAGAGAGTGTCACAGAGTGTCAGAGAGCTTCAGAGAGATTCAAAGAGTGTCACAGAGTGTCAGTGAGAGTCAGAGAGTTTCAGAGAGTGTCAGAGAGTGTCAGAGAGTTTCAGAAAGTGTCAGAGAGTGTCAGAGAGTTTCAGAGACTTTCTGAGAGTGTCAGAGAGTGCCAGAGAGTTTCTGAGAGTTTCTGAGTGTGTCGGAGTGTGTCCGAGAGTGTTAGAGTTTCAGAGATGTTCAGAGAGTGTCAGAGAGTGTCAGAAATTTTCAGAGAGTGTCAGAGAGTGTCAGAATGTGTCAGCGAGTATCAGAGAGTGTCAGAGAGAGTCAGAGTGTGTCAGAGAGTGTCAGTGAGTGTCAGAGAGTGTCGAAGAGTTTCAGAGAGAGTCGGAGAGTGTAAGAGTGTGGCGGAGTGCGTCTGAGAGTGTCAGAGAGTTTCTGAGAGTGTCACAGAGTGTCAGAGAGTGTCAGAGAGTGTCAGAGAGTGTCAAAGAGTTTCAGAGAGAGTCAGAGAGTGTAAGAGAGTGTCGGAGAGTATCAGAGAGGGCCAGAGAGAGTCAGAGAGTGTCGGAGAGTGTCAGAAAGATTCAGAAAGTGTCAGAGAGTGTCAGAGAGTTTCAATAAGTGTCAGAGAGTGTCAGAGAGTGTCTGAGAGTGTCAGAGAGTGTCTGAGAGTGTCAGAGAGTGCCAGAGAGTTTCAGAGAGTGCCAGAGAGTTTCAAGGAGTTTCAGAGATTGTCAGAGAGTGTCAGAGTGTTTCAGAGAGTGTCAGAGAGTGTCAGAGAGCTTCTGAGAGATACAGCGAGTGTCAGAGAGTTTCAGATAGTTTCAGAGAGTGTCAGAGAGTTTCAGGGAGTGTCTGAGAGTGTCAGAGAGTGCCAGAGAGTTTCAGAGAGTGCCAGAGAGTTTCAAGGAGTTTCAGAGATTGTCAGAGAGTGTCAGAGAGTTTCAGAGAGTGTCAGAGAGTTTCAGAGAGTTTCTGAGAGATACAGCGAGTGTCAGAGAGTTTCAGATAGTTTCAGAGAGTGTCAGAGAGTTTCAGGGAGTGTCTGAGAGTGTCAGAGAGTGCCAGAGAGTTTCAGAGAGTGTCAGAGAGTTTCAATGAGTTTCAGAGATTGTCAGAGAGTGTCAGAGAGTGTCAGAGAGTTTCTGAGAGATACAGCGAGTGTCAGAGAGTTTCAGATAGTTTCAGAGAGTGTCAGCGAATTTCAGAGAGTGTCACAGAGTGTCAGAGAGTTTCAGAGAGTTTCAGAGATTGTCAGAGAATTTCAGAGAGTGTCACAGAGTGTCAGAGAGTGTCAGAGAGTTTCAGAGAGTTTCTGAGTGTTTCTGAGTCTCAGAGAGTTTCAGAAAGTTTCAGAGAGCTTCAGAGAGTTTCAGAGAGTTTCAGAAAATTTCAGATAGTGTCAGAGAGTTTCAGAGAGTGTCAGAGTGTTCCAGAGAGCTTCCTGGAGTTTCAGAGAGTGTCAGAGATTTTCAGACTGTTTCAGAGACTTTCAGAGAGTGTCAGAGAGTTTCAGAGAGAGGCAGACAGTGTCTGAAAGTGTCAAAGAGTGTCAAAGAGTTTCAGAGAGTGTCAGAGAGTTTCAGAGAGTGTCAGAGAGTTTCAGAGACTTTCTGAGAGTCTCGGAGAGTGCCAGAGAGTTTCTGAGAGTTTCTGAGTGTGTCGGAGTGTGTCTGAGAGTGGCAGAGAGTTTCTGAGAGTGTCACAGAGTGTCAGAGAGTTTCATAGATTGTCAGAGAGTTTCAGAGATGTTCAGAGAGTGTCAGAAAGTTTCAGAGAGAGTCAGAGAGTGTCAGAGAGTGTCAGAGAGTCTCTGAGAGTTTCACAGAGTTGCAGAGAGTGTCAGAGAGTTTCCGAGAGTTTCAGAACGTGTCAGATAGTGTCAGAGAGTTTCAGAAAGTGTCAGAGAGTGTCAGAGAGTGTCTGAGACTGTCAGAGAGTGTCAGAGTGTGTCAAAGAGTGTCACAGAGTTTCAGAGAGGGTCAGAGATTTTCAGAGAGTTTCAGAGATCTTCAGAGAGAGTCAGAGAGTGCCAGAAAATTTCAGAGAGTGTCACAGAGTGTCAGAGAGCTTCAGAGAGATTCAAAGAGTGTCACAGAGTGTCAGTGAGAGTCAGAGAGTTTCAGAGAGTGTCAGAGAGTGTCAGAGAGTGTCAGAGAGTTTCAGAAAGTGTCAGAGAGTGTCAGAGAGTTTCAGAGAGTTTCAGAGAGTGTCAGAAAGTTTCAGAGAGAGTCAGAGAGTGTCAGAATGTGTCAGCGAGTATCAGAGAGTGTCAGAGAGAGTCAGAGAGTGTCAGTGAGTGTCAGAGAGTTTCAGAGAGTGTCAGAGAGTTTCAGAGAATTTCTGAGAGTCTCGGAGAGTGCCAGAGAGTTTCTGAGAGTTTCTGAGTGTGTCGGAGTGTGTCTGAGAGTGGCAGAGAGTTTCTGAGAGTGTCACAGAGTGTCAGAGAGTTTCATAGATTGTCAGAGAGTTTCAGAGATGTTCAGAGAGTGTCAGAGAGTGTCAGAAAGTTTCAGAGAGAGTCAGAGAGTGTCAGAGAGTGTCAGAGAGTCTCTGAGAGTTTCACAGAGTTGCAGAGAGTGTCAGAGAGTTTCCGAGAGTTTCAGAACGTGTCAGATAGTGTCAGAGAGTTTCAGAAAGTGTCAGAGAGTGTCAGAGAGTGTCTGAGACTGTCAGAGAGTGTCAGAGTGTCTCAGAGAGTGTCACAGAGTTTCAGAGAGGGTCAGAGATATTCAGAGAGTTTCAGAGATCTTCAGAGAGAGTCAGAGAGTGCCAGAAAATTTCAGAGACTGTCACAGAGTGTCAGAGAGCTTCAGAGAGATTCAAAGAGTGTCACAGAGTGTCAGTGAGAGTCAGAGAGTTTCAGAGAGTGTCAGAGAGTGTCAGAGAGTGTCAGAGAGTTTCAGAAAGTGTCAGAGAGAGTCAGAGAGTTTCAGAGATGTTCAGAGAGTTTCAGAGAGTGTCAGAAAGTTTCAGAGAGAGTCAGAGAGTGTCAGTGAGTGTCAGAGAGTGTCAGAGAGTGTCAGAGAGTGTCAAAGAGTTGCAGAGAGAGTCAGAGAGTGTCAGAGAGTGTCGGAGAGTATCAGAGAGGGCCAGAGAGAGTCAGAGAGTGTCAGAGAGTGTCAGAAAGATTCAGAAAGTGTCAGAGAGTGTCAGAGAGTTTCAGTAAGTGTCAGAGAGTGTCAGAGAGTGTCTGAGAGTGTCAGAGAGTGTCTGAGAGTTTCAGAGAGTGCCAGAGAGTTTCAAAGAGTTTCAGCGATTGTCAGAGAGTGTCAGAGAGTTTCAGAGAGTGTCAGAGAGTGACAGAGAGTTTCTGAGAGATACAGCGAGTGTCAGCGAGTTTCAGATAGTTTCAGAGAGTGTCAGAGAGTTTCAGGGAGTGTCTGAGAGTGCCAGAGAGTGCCAGAGAGTTTCAGAGAGTGCCAGAGAGTTTCAAGGAGTTTCAGAGATTGTCAGAGAGTGTCAGAGAGTTTCAGAGAGTGTCAGAGAGTGTCAGAGAGTTTCTGAGAGATACAGCGAGTGTCAGAGAGTTTCAGATAGTTTCAGAGAGTGTCAGCGAATTTCAGAGAGTGTCACAGAGTGTCAGAGAGTTTCAGAGAGTTTCAGAGAGTGTCAGAGAATTTCAGAGAGTGTCACAGAGTGTCAGAGAGTGTCAGAGAGTGTCAGAGAGTTTCAGAGAGTTTCTGAGTGTTTCTGAGTCTCAGAGAGTTTCAGAATGTTTCAGATAGTATCAGAGATTTTCAGAGAGTGTCACAGAGTGTCAGAGTGTTCCAGAGAGCTTCCTGTAGTTTCAGAGAGTGTCAGAGATTTTCAGACTGTTTCAGAGACTTTCAGAGAGTGTCAGAGAGTTTTAGAGAGTCAGACAGTGTCTGAAAGTGTCAAAGAGTGTTAAAGTGTTTCAGAGAGTTTCAGAAAGTTTCAGAGAGTGTCAGAGAGTTTCAGAGACTTTCTGAGAGTGTCAGAGAGCGCCAGAGAGTTTCTGAGAGTTTCTGACTGTGTCGGAGTGTGTCTGAGAGTGTCAGAGAGTTTCTGAGAGTGTCAGAGAGTATCAGAAAGTTTCAGAGATTTTCAGAGAGTTTCAGAGATGTTCAGAGAGTGTCACAGAGTGTCAGAAAGTTTCAGAGAGAGTCAGAGAGTGTCAGGGAGTTTCAGAGAAATTCAGAGAGTGTCAGTGATTGTCAGAGAGTGTCAGAGAGTGTCACAGAGTGTCAGAGAGTTTCAGAGAGATTCAGAGAGTGTCAGAGAGTGTCAGAGAGTGTCTGAGAGTGTCACAGAGTTGCAGAGTGTGTCAGAGAGTGTCCGAGAGATTCAGAAAGAGTCAGATAGTGTCAGAGAGTTTCAGAAAGTGTCAGAGAGTGTCAGAGAGTGTCAGAGTGTCTCAGAGAGTGTCACAGAGTTTCAGAGACTTTCAGAGATTTTCAGAGAGTTTCGGAGATCTTCAGTGAGAGTCAGAGAGTACCAGAAAGTTTCAGAGAGTGTCACAGAGTGTCAGAGAGCTTCAGAGAGATTCAGAGAGTGTCACAGAGTGTCAGTGAGAGTCAGAGAGTTTCAGAGAGTGTCAGTGAGTGTCAGAGACTGTCAGAGAGTTTCAGAAAGTGTCAGAAAGTGCCAGAGAGTTTTTGAGTATGTCGGAGTGTGTCTGAGATTGTCAGAGAGTTTCTAAGAGTGTCACAGAGTGTCAGTGTGTGTCAGCGATTTTCAGAGAGTTTCAGAGATGTTCAGAGAGTGTGAGAGAGTGTCAGATAGTTTCAGAGAGAGTCAGAGAGTGTCAGAATGTGTCAGCGAGTATCAGAGAGTGTCAGAGAGAGTCAGAGAGTGTCAGAGAGTGTCGAAGAGTTTCAGAGAGAGTCAGTGAGTGTCAGAGCGTGTCGGAGTTTGTCTGAGAGTGTCAGAGAGTTTCTGACAGTGTCACAGAGTGTCAGAGACTGTCAGAGATTTTCAGAGAGTTTCCGAAATGTTCAGAGAGTGTCAGAAAGTTTCAGAGAGAGTCAGAGAGTGTCAGAATGTTTCAGCGAGTATCAGAGAGTGTCAGAGAGACTCAGAGAGTGTCAGAGAGTGTCAGAGAGTGTCGAAGAGTTTCAGAGAGAGTCAGAGAGTGTCACAGTGCGTCGGAGTGTGTCTGAGAGTGTCAGAGAGTTTCTGAGAGTGTCACAGAGTGTCAGAGAGTGTCAGAGATTTTCAAAGAGTTTCCGAGACGTTCAGAGAGTGTCAGAGATTTTCAGAGAGTTTCAGAGATGTTCAGAGAGTGTCAGAGTGTGTCAGAAAGTTTCAGAGAGAGTCAGAGAGTGTCAGAATGTGTCAGCGAGTATCAGAGAGTGTCAGAGAGAGTCAGAGAGTGTCAGTGAGTGTCAGAGAGTGTCAGAGAGTGTCAAAGAGTTTCAGAGAGAGTCAGAGAGTGTCAGAGAGTGTCGGAGAGTATCAGAGAGGGCCAGAGAGAGTCAGAGAGAGTCAGAGAGTGTCAGAAAGATTCAGAAAGTGTCAGAGAGTGTCAGAGAGCTTCAGTAAGTGTCAGAGAGTGTCTGAGAGTGTCACAGAGTGTCAGAGAGTGTCAGAGATTTTCAACGAGTTTCCGAGACGTTCAGAGAGTGTCTGAGAGTGTCAGAGAGTGCCAGAGAGTTTCAGAGAGTGCCAGAGATTTTCAAGGAGTTTCAGAGATTGTCAGAGAGTGTCAGAGAGTTTCAGAGAGTGTCAGAGAGTGCCAGAGAGTTTCAGAGAGTTCCAGAGAGTTTCAGAGAGTGTCAGAGAGTGTCAGAGAGTTTCTGAGAGATACAGCGAGTGTCAGAGAGTTTCAGATAGTTTCAGAGAGTGTCAGCGAATTTCAGAGAGTGTCACAGAGTGTCAGAGAGTTTCAGAGATTTTCAGAGAGTGTCACAGAGTGTCAGAGAGTGTCAGAGAGTTTCAGAGAGTTTCTGAGTGTTTCTGAGTCTCAGAGAGTTTCAGAAAGTTTCAGAGAGCTTCAGAGAGTTTCAGAGATTTTCAGAAAATTTCAGATAGTGTCAGAGAGTTTCAGAGAGTGTCACAGAGTGTCAAGGTGTTTCAGAGTGTTCCAGAGAGCTTCCTGGAGTTTCAGAGAGTGTCAGAGATTTTCAGACTGTTTCAGAGACTTTCAGAGAGTGTCAGAGAGTTTTAGAGAGAGTCAGACAGTGTCTGAATGTGTCAAAGAGTGTCAAAGAGTTTCAGAGAGTGTCAGAGAGTTTCAGAGAGTGTCAGAGAGTTTCAGAGACTTTCTGAGAGTCTCGGAGAGTGCCAGAGAGTTTCTGAGAGTTTCTGAGTGTGTCGGAGTGTGTCTGAGAGTGTCAGAGAGTTTCTGATAGTGTCACAGAGTGTCAGAGAGTTTCATAGATTGTCAGAGAGTTTCAGAGATGTTCAGAGAGTGTCAGAGAGTGTCAGAAAGTTTCAGAGAGAGTCAGAGAGTGTCAGAGAGTGTCAGAGAGTCTCTGAGAGTTTCACAGAGTTGCAGAGAGTGTCAGAGAGTTTCCGAGAGTTTCAGAACGTGTCAGATAGTGTCAGAGAGTTTCAGAAAGTGTCAGAGAGTGTCAGAGAGTATCTGAGACTGTCAGAGAGTGTCAGAGTGTCTCAGAGAGTGCCACAGAGTTTCAGAGAGGGTCAGAGATTTTCAGAGAGTTTCAGAGGTCTTCAGAGAGAGTCAGAGAGTGCCAGAAAGTTTCAGAGAGTGTCACAGAGTGTCAGAGAGCTTCAGAGAGATTCAAAGAGTGTCACAGAGTGTCAGTGAGAGTCAGAGAGTTTCAGAGAGTGTCAGAGAGTGTCAGAGAGTTTCAGAAAGTGTCAGAGAGTGTCAGAGAGTTTCAGAGACTTTCTGAGAGTGTCAGAGAGTGCCAGAGAGTTTCTGAGAGTTTCTGAGTGTGTCGGAGTGTGTCCGAGAGTGTTAGAGTTTCAGAGATGTTCAGAGAGTGTCAGAGAGTGTCTGAAAGTTTCAGAGAGTGTCAGAGAGTGTCAGAATGTGTCAGCGAGTATCAGAGAGTGTCAGAGAGAGTCAGAGTGTGTCAGAGAGTGTCAGTGAGTGTCAGAGAGTGTCGAAGAGTTTCAGAGAGAGTCGGAGAGTGTAAGAGTGTGGCGGAGTGCGTCTGAGAGTGTCAGAGATTTTCTGAGAGTGTCACAGAGTGTCAGAGAGTGTCAGAGAGTGTCAGAGAGTGTCAAAGAGTTTCAGAGAGAGTCAGAGAGTGTAAGAGAGTGTCGGAGAGTATCAGAGAGGGCCAGAGAGAGTCAGAGAGTGTCGGAGAGTGTCAGAAAGATTCAGAAAGTGTCAGAGAGTGTCAGAGAGTTTCAATAAGTGTCAGAGAGTGTCAGAGAGTGTCTGAGAGTGTCAGAGAGTGTCTGAGAGTGTCAGAGAGTGCCAGAGAGTTTCAGAGAGTGCCAGAGAGTTTCAAGGAGTTTCAGAGATTGTCAGAGAGTGTCAGAGTGTTTCAGAGAGTGTCAGAGAGTGTCAGAGAGCTTCTGAGAGATACAGCGAGTGTCAGAGAGTTTCAGATAGTTTCAGAGAGTGTCAGAGAGTTTCAGGGAGTGTCTGAGAGTGTCAGAGAGTGCCAGAGAGTTTCAGAGAGTGCCAGAGAGTTTCAAGGAGTTTCAGAGATTGTCAGAGAGTGTCAGAGAGTTTCAGAGAGTGTCAGAGAGTTTCAGAGAGTTTCTGAGAGATACAGCGAGTGTCAGAGAGTTTCAGATAGTTTCAGAGAGTGTCAGAGAGTTTCAGGGAGTGTCTGAGAGTGTCAGAGAGTGCCAGAGAGTTTCAGAGAGTGTCAGAGAGTTTCAATGAGTTTCAGAGATTGTCAGAGAGTGTCAGAGAGTGTCAGAGAGTTTCTGAGAGATACATCGAGTGTCAGAGAGTTTCAGATAGTTTCAGAGAGTGTCAGCGAATTTCAGAGAGTGTCACAGAGTGTCAGAGAGTTTCAGAGAGTTTCAGAGATTGTCAGAGAATTTCAGAGAGTGTCACAGAGTGTCAGAGAGTGTCAGAGAGTTTCAGAGAGTTTCTGAGTGTTTCTGAGTCTCAGAGAGTTTCAGAAAGTTTCAGAGAGCTTCAGAGAGTTTCAGAGAGTTTCAGAAAATTTCAGATAGTGTCAGAGAGTTTCAGAGAGTGTCAGAGTGTTCCAGAGAGCTTCCTGGAGTTTCAGAGAGTGTCAGAGGTTTTCAGACTGTTTCAGAGACTTTCAGAGAGTGTCAGAGAGTTTCAGAGAGAGGCAGACAGTGTCTGAAAGTGTCAAAGAGTGTCAAAGAGTTTCAGAGAGTGTCAGAGAGTTTCAGAGAGTGTCAGAGAGTTTCAGAGACTTTCTGAGAGTCTCGGAGAGTGCCAGAGAGTTTCTGAGAGTTTCTGAGTGTGTCGGAGTGTGTCTGAGAGTGTCAGAGAGTTTCTGAGAGTGTCACAGAGTGTCAGAGAGTTTCATAGATTGTCAGAGAGTTTCAGAGATGTTCAGAGAGTGTCAGAGAGTGTCAGAAAATTTCAGAGAGAGTCAGAGAGTGTCAGAGAGTGTCAGAGAGTCTCTGAGAGTTTCACAGAGTTGCAGAGAGTGTCAGAGAGTTTCCGAGAGTTTCAGAACGTGTCAGATAGTGTCAGAGAGTTTCAGAAAGTGTCAGAGAGTGTCAGAGAGTGTCTGAGACTGTCAGAGAGTGTCAGAGTGTGTCAGAGAGTGTCACAGAGTTTCAGAGAGGGTCAGAGATTTTCAGAGAGTTTCAGAGATCTTCAGAGAGAGTCAGAGAGTGCCAGAAAATTTCAGAGAGTGTCACAGAGTGTCAGAGAGCTTCAGAGAGATTCAAAGAGTGTCACAGAGTGTCAGTGAGAGTCAGAGAGTTTCAGAGAGTGTCAGAGAGTGTCAGAGAGTGTCAGAGAGTTTCAGAAAGTGTCAGAGAGTGTCAGAGAGTTTCAGAGAGTTTCAGAGAGTGTCAGAAAGTTTCAGAGAGAGTCAGAGAGTGTCAGAATGTGTCAGCGAGTATCAGAGAGTGTCAGAGAGAGTCAGAGAGTGTCAGTGAGTGTCAGAGAGTTTCAGAGCGTGTCAGAGAGTTTCAGAGAATTTCTGAGAGTCTCGGAGAGTGCCAGAGAGTTTCTGAGAGTTTCTGAGTGTGTCGGAGTGTGTCTGAGAGTGGCAGAGAGTTTCTGAGAGTGTCACAGAGTGTCAGAGAGTTTCATAGATTGTCAGAGAGTTTCAGAGATGTTCAGAGAGTGTCAGAGAGTGTCAGAAAGTTTCAGAGAGAGTCAGAGAGTGTCAGAGAGTGTCAGAGAGTCTCTGAGAGTTTCACAGAGTTGCAGAGAGTGTCAGAGAGTTTAGGAGAGTTTCAGAACGTGTCAGAGAGTGTCAGAGAGTGTCTGAGACTGTCAGAGAGTGTCAGAGTGTCTCAGAGAGTGTCACGGAGTGTCAGAGAGGGTCAGAGATATTCAGAGAGTTTCAGAGATCTTCAGAGAGAGTCAGAGAGTGCCAGAAAATTTCAGAGAGTGTCACAGAGTGTCAGAGAGCTTCAGAGAGATTCAAAGAGTGTCACAGAGTGTCAGTGAGAGTCAGAGAGTTTCAGAGAGTGTCAGAGAGTGTCAGAGAGTGTCAGAGAGTTTCAGAAAGTGTCAGAGAGTGTCAGAGAGTTTCAGAGATGTTCAGAGAGTTTCAGAGAGTGTCAGAAAGTTTCAGAGAGAGTCAGAGAGTGTCAGTGAGTGTCAGAGAGTGTCAGAGAGTGTCAGAGAGTGTCAAAGAGTTGCAGAGAGAGTCAGAGAGTGTCAGAGAGTGTCGGAGAGTATCAGAGAGGGCCAGAGAGAGTCAGAGAGTGTCAGAGAGTGTCAGAAAGATTCAGAAAGTGTCAGAGAGTGTCAGAGAGTTTCAGTAAGTGTCAGAGAGTATCAGAGAGGGCCAGAGAGAGTCAGAGAGTGTCAGAGAGTGTCAGAAAGATTCAGAAAGTGTCAGAGAGTGTCAGAGAGTTTCAGTAAGTGTCAGAGAGTGTCTGAGAGTGTCAGAGAGTGTCTGAGAGTTTCAGAGAGTGCCAGAGAGTTTCAAAGAGTTTCAGCGATTGTCAGAGAGTGTCAGAGAGTTTCAGAGAGTGTCAGAGAGTGACAGAGAGTTTCTGAGAGATACAGCGAGTGTCAGCGAGTTTCAGATAGTTTCAGAGAGTGTCAGAGAGTTTCAGGGAGTGTCTGAGAGTGCCAGAGAGTGCCAGAGAGTTTCAGAGAGTGCCAGAGAGTTTCAAGGAGTTTCAGAGATTGTCAGAGAGTGTCAGAGAGTTTCAGAGAGTGTCAGAGAGTTTCAGAGAGTTTCTGAGAGATACAGCGAGTGTCAGAGAGTTTCAGATAGTTTCAGAGAGTGTCAGCGAATTTCAGAGAGTGTCACAGAGTGTCAGAGAGTTTCAGAGAGTTTCAGAGAGTGTCAGAGAATTTCAGAGAGTGTCACAGAGTGTCAGAGAGTGTCAGAGAGTGTCAGAGAGTTTCAGAGAGTTTCTGAGTGTTTCTGAGTCTCAGAGAGTTTCAGAATGTTTCAGATAGTATCAGAGATTTTCAGAGAGTGTCACAGAGTGTCAGAGTGTTCCAGAGAGCTTCCTGTAGTTTCAGAGAGTGTCAGAGATTTTCAGACTGTTTCAGAGACTTTCAGAGAGTGTCAGAGAGTTTTAGAGAGTCAGACAGTGTCTGAAAGTGTCAAAGAGTGTCAAAGAGTTTCAGAGAGTGTCAGAGAGTTTCAGAGAGTGTCAGAGAGTTTCAGAGACTTTCTGAGAGTCTCGGAGAGTGCCAGAGAGTTTCTGAGAATTTCTGAGCGTGTCGGAGTGTGTCTGAGAGTGTCAGAGAGTTTCTGAGAGTGTCACAGAGTGTCAGAGAGTTTCAGAGATTGTCAGAGAGTTTCAGAGATGTTCAGAGAGTGTCAGAGAGTGTCAGAAAGTTTCAGAGAGTTTCAGAGAGTGTCAGAGAATTTCAGAGAGTGTCACAGAGTGTCACAGAGTGTCAGAGAGTGTCAGAGATTTTCAGAGAGTTTCAGAGATGTTCAGAGAGTGTCAGAGAGTCTCAGAGAGTGTCGAAGAGTTTCAGAGAGAGTCAGAGAGTGTCAGAGAGTGTCAGAGAGTATCAGAGAGGGCCAGAGAGAGTGCGAGAGTGTCAGAGAGTGTCAGAAAGATTCAGAAAGTGTCAGAGAGTGTCAGAGAGTTTCAGTAAGTGTCAGAGTGTGTCAGAGTGTGTCTGAGAGTGTCAGAGAGTGTCTGAGAGTGTCAGAGAGTGACAGAGAGTTTCAGAGAGTTTCAGAGAGATTCAGAGAGTGTCAGAGAGTGTCTGAGAGATACAGCGAGTGTCAGAGAGTTTCAGATAGTTTCAGAGAGTGTCAGAGAGTTTCAGAGAGTGTCTGAGAGTGTCAGAGAGTTTCTGAGAGATTGTGAGTTTGTCAGAGAGTGTCAGAGTTGTCAGCGAATTTCAGAGAGTGTCACAGAGTGTCAGAGAGGTTCAGAGAGTGTCTGAGAGATTCAGAAAGTTTCAGAGAGCTTAAGAGAGTTTCAGAGAGTGTCAGAAAATTTCAGATAGTGTCAGAGACTGTCAGAATGTGTCAGCAGTTATCAGAGAGTGTCAAAGAGAGTCAGAGAGTGTCAGTGAGTGTCAGAGAGTGTCAGAGAGTGTCAAAGAGTTTCAGAGCGATTCAGAGAGTGTCAGAAAGTTTCAGAGAGAGTCAGAGAGTGTCAGAATGTGTCAGCGAGTATCAGAGAGTGTCAGAGAGAGTCAGAGAGTGTCAGTGAGTGTCAGAGAGTTTCAGAGCGTGTCAGAGAGTTTCAGAGAATTTCTGAGAGTCTCGGAGAGTGCCAGAGAGTTTCTGAGAGTTTCTGAGTGTGTCGGAGTGTGTCTGAGAGTGTCAGAGAGTTTCATAGATTGTCAGAGAGTTTCAGAGATGTTCAGAGAGTGTCAGAAAGTTTCAGAGAGAGTCAGAGAGTGTCAGAGAGTGTCAGAGAGTCTCTGAGAGTTTCACAGAGTTGCAGAGAGTGTCAGAGAGTTTAGGAGAGTTTCAGAACGTGTCAGATAGTGTCAGAGAGTTTCAGAAAGTGTCAGAGAGTGTCAGAGAGTGTCTGAGACTGTCAGAGAGTGTCAGAGTGTCTCAGAGAGTGTCACAGAGTTTCAGAGAGGGTCAGAGATATTCAGAGAGTTTCAGAGATCTTCAGAGAGAGTCAGAGAGTGCCAGAAAATTTCAGAGAGTGTCACAGAGTGTCAGAGAGCTTCAGAGAGATTCAAAGAGTGTCACAGAGTGTCAGTGAGAGTCAGAGAGTTTCAGAGAGTGTCAGAGAGTGTCAGAGAGTGTCAGAGAGTTTCAGAAAGTGTCAGAGAGTGTCAGAGAGTTTCAGAGATGTTCAGAGAGTTTCAGAGAGTGTCAGAAAGTTTCAGAGAGAGTCAGAGAGTGTCAGTGAGTGTCAGAGAGTGTCAGAGAGTGTCAAAGAGTTGCAGAGAGAGTCAGAGAGTTTCAGAGAGTGTCGGAGAGTATCAGAGAGGGCCAGAGAGAGTCAGAGAGTGTCAGAGAGTGTCAGAAAGATTCAGAAAGTGTCAGAGAGTGTCAGAGAGTTTCAGTAAGTGTCAGAGAGTGTCAGAGAGTGTCTGAGAGTGTCAGAGAGTGTCTGAGAGTTTCAGAGAGTGCCAGAGAGTTTCAAAGAGTTTCAGCGATTGTCAGAGAGTGTCAGAGAGTTTCAGAGAGTGTCAGAGAGTGACAGAGAGTTTCTGAGAGATACAGCGAGTGTCAGCGAGTTTCAGATAGTTTCAGAGAGTGTCAGAGAGTTTCAGGGAGTGTCTGAGAGTGCCAGAGAGTGCCAGAGAGTTTCAGAGAGTACCAGAGAGTTTCAAGGAGTTTCAGAGATTGTCAGAGAGTGTCAGAGAGTTTCAGAGAGTGTCAGAGAGTGTCAGAGAGTTTCTGAGAGATACAGCGAGTGTCAGAGAGTTTCAGATAGTTTCAGAGAGTGTCAGCGAATTTCAGAGAGTGTCACAGAGTGTCAGAGAGTTTCAGAGAGTTTCAGAGAGTGTCAGAGAATTTCAGAGAGTGTCACAGAGTGTCAGAGAGTGTCAGAGAGTGTCAGAGAGTTTCAGAGAGTTTCTGAGTGTTTCTGAGTCTCAGAGAGTTTCAGAATGTTTCAGATAGTATCAGAGATTTTCAGAGAGTGTCACAGAGTGTCAGAGTGTTCCAGAGAGCTTCCTGTAGTTTCAGAGAGTGTCAGAGATTTTCAGGCTGTTTCAGAGACTTTCAGAGAGTGTCAGAGAGTTTTAGAGAGTCAGACAGTGTCTGAAAGTGTCAAAGAGTGTCAAAGAGTTTCAGAGAGTGTCAGAAAGTGTCAGAGAGTGTCAGAGAGTTTCAGTAAGTGTCAGAGTGTGTCAGAGTGTGTCTGAGAGTGTCAGAGAGTGTCTGAGAGTGTCAGAGAGTGACAGAGAGTTTCAGAGAGTTTCAGAGAGATTCAGAGAGTGTCAGAGAGTGTCTGAGAGATACAGCGAGTGTCAGAGAGTTTCAGATAGTTTCAGAGAGTGTCAGAGAGTTTCAGAGAGTGTCTGAGAGTGTCAGAGAGTTTCTGAGAGATTGTGAGTTTGTCAGAGAGTGTCAGAGTTGTCAGCGAATTTCAGAGAGTGTCACAGAGTGTCAGAGAGGTTCAGAGAGTGTCTGAGAGATTCAGAAAGTTTCAGAGAGCTTAAGAGAGTTTCAGAGAGTGTCAGAAAATTTCAGATAGTGTCAGAGACTGTCAGAATGTGTCAGCAGTTATCAGAGAGTGTCAGAGAGAGTCAGAGAGTGTCAGTGAGTGTCAGAGAGTGTCAGAGAGTGTCAAAGAGTTTCAGAGCGATTCAGAGAGTGTCAGAGAGTGTCGTAGAGTATCAGAGAGGGCCAGAGAGAGTCAGAGATTGTCGGAGAATGTCAGAAAGATTCAGAAAGTGTCAGAGAGTGTCAGAGAGTTTCAATAAGTGTCAGAGAGTGTCAGAGAGTGTCTGAGAGTGTCAGAGAGTGTCTGAGAGTGTCAGAGAGTGCCAGAGAGTTTCAGAGAGTGCCAGAGAGTTTCAAGGAGTTTCAGAGATTGTCAGAGAGTGTCAGAGAGTTTCAGAGAGTGTCAGAGAGTGTCAGAGAGCTTCTGAGAGATACAGCGAGTGTCAGAGAGTTTCAGATAGTTTCAGAGAGTGTCAGAGAGTTTCAGGGAGTGTCTGAGAGTGTCAGAGAGTGCCAGAGAGTTTCAGAGAGTGCCAGAGAGTTTCAAGGAGTTTCAGAGAGTGTCAGAGAGTTTCAGAGAGTGTCAGAGAAAGTCAGAGAGTTTCTGAGAGATACAGCGAGTGTCAGAGTGTTTCAGATAGTTTCAGAGAGTGTCAGCGAATTTCAGAGAGTGTCAGAGAGTTTCAGAGAGTTTCAGAGAGTGTCAGAGAATTTCCGATAGTGTCACAGAGTGTCAGAGAGTTTCAGAGAGTTTCAGAGAGTTTCTGAGTGTTTCTGAGTCTCAGAGAGTTTCAGAAAGTTTCAGAGAGTTTCAGAGAGTTTCAGAGAGTTTCAGAAAATTTCAGATAGTGTCAGAGAATTTCAGAGAGTGTCACAGAGTGTCAGAGTGTTCCAGACAGCTTCCTGGCGTTTCAGAGAGTGTCAGAGATTTTCAGACTGTTTCAGAGACTTTCAGAGAGTGTCAGAGAGTTTCAGAGAGAGTCAGACAGTGTCTGAAAGTGTCAAAGAGTGTCAAAGAGTTTTAGAGAGTGTCAGAGAGTTTCAGAGAGTGTCAGAGAGTTTCAGAGACTTTCTGAGAGTCTCGGAGAGTGCCAGAGAGTTTCTGAGAGTTTCTGAGTGTGTCGGAGTGTGTCTGAGAGTGTCAGAGAGTTTCTGAGAGTGTCACAGAGTGTCAGAGAGTTTCATAGACTGTCAGAGAGTTTCAGAGATGTTCAGAGAGTGTCAGAGAGTGTCAGAAAGTTTCAGAGAGTGTCTGAGACTGTCAGAGAGTGTCAGAGTGTCTCAGAGAGTGTCACAGAGTTTCAGAGAGGGTCAGAGATTTTCAGAGAGTTTCAGAGATCTTCAGAGAGAGTCAGAGAGTGCCAGAAAATTTCAGAGAGTGTCACAGAGTGTCAGAGAGCTTCAGAGAGATTCAAAGAGTGTCACTGAGTGTCAGTGAGAGTCAGAGAGTTTCAGAGAGTGTCAGAGAGTGTCAGAGAGTTTCAGAAAGTGTCAGAGAGTGTCAGAGAGTTTCAGAGATGTTCAGAGAGTTTCAGAGAGTGTCAGAAAGTTTCAGAGAGAGTCAGAGAGTGTCAGAATGTGTCAGCGAGTATCAGAGAGTGTCAGAGAGAGTCAGAGAGTGTCAGTGAGTGTCAGAGAGTGTCAAAGAGTGTCAGAGAGTGTCAAAGAGTTTCAGAGAGATTCAGAGAGTGTCAGAGAGTGTCGGAGAGTATCAGAGAGGGCCAGAGAGAGTCAGAGAGTGTCAGAGAGTGTCAGAAAGATTCAGAAAGTGTCAGAGAGTGTCAGAGAGTTTCAGTAAGTGTCAGAGAGTGTCAGAGAGTGTCTGAGAGTGTCAGAGAGTGTCTGAGAGTGTCAGAGAGTGCCAGAGAGTTTCAGAGAGTGCCAGAGAGTTTCAAGGAGTTTCAGAGATTGTCAGAGAGTGTCAGAGAGTTTCAGAGAGTGTCAGAGAGTGTCAGAGAGATTCTGAGAGATACAGCGAGTGTCAGCGAGTTTCAGATAGTTTCAGAGAGTGTCAGAGAGTTTCAGGGAGTGTCTGAGAGTTGTCAGAGAGTGCCAGAGAGTTTCTGAGAGTGCCAGAGAGTTTCAAGGAGTTTCAGAGATTGTCAGAGAGTGTCAGAGAGTTTCAGAGATTGTCAGAGAGTGTCAGAGAGTTTCTGAGAGATACAGCGAGTGTCAGAGAGTTTCAGATAGTTTCAGAGAGTGTCAGAGAGTTTCAGAGAGTTTCAGAGAGTGTCAGAGAATTTCAGAGAGTGTCACAGAGTGTCAGAGAGTGTCAGAGAGTTTCAGAGAGTTTCTGAGTGTTTCTGAGTCTCAGAGAGTTTCAGAAAGTTTCAGAGAGCTTCAGAGAGTTTCAGAGAGTTTCAGAAAATTTCAGATAGTATCAGAGATTTTCAGAGAGTGTCACAGAGTGTCAGAGTGTTCCAGAGAGCTTCCTGGAGTTTCAGAGAGTGTCAGAGATTTTCAGACTGTTTCAGAGACTTTCAGAGAGTGTCAGAGAGTTTTAGAGAGAGTCAGACAGTGTCTGAAAGTGTCAAAGAGTGTCAAAGAGTTTCAGAGAGTTTCAGAGAGTGTCAGAGAGTTTCAGAGACTTTCTGAGAGTCTCGGAGAGTGCCAGAGAGTTTCTGAGAGTTTCTGAGTGTGTCGGAGTGTGTCTGAGAGTGTCAGAGAGTTTCTGAGAGTGTCACAGAGTGTCAGAGAGTTTCAGAGATTGTCAGAGAGTTTCAGAGATGTTCAGAGAGTGTCAGAGAGTGTCAGAAAGTTTCAGAGAGTTTCAGAGAGTGTCAGAGAATTTCTGAGAGTGTCACAGAGTGTCAGAGAGTGTCAGAGAGTTTCAGAGAGTTTCTGAGTGTTTCTGAGTCTCAGAGAGTTTCAGAAAGTTTCAGAGAGCTTCAGAGTGTTTCAGAGAGTTTCAGAAAATTTCAGATAGTGTCAGAGAGTTTCAGAGAGTGTCACAGAGTGTCAGAGTGTTCCAGAGAGCTTCCTGGAGTTTCAGAGAGTGTCAGAGATTTTCAGACTGTTTCAGAGACTTTCAGAGAGTGTCAGAGAGTTTTAGAGAGAGTCAGACAGTGTCTGAAAGTGTCAAAGAGTGTCAAAGAGTTTCAGAGAGTGTCAGAGAGTTTCAGAGAGTGTCAGAGAGTTTCAGAGACTTTCTGAGAGTCTCGGAGAGTGCCAGAGAGTTTCTGAGAGTTTCTGAATGTGTCGGAGTGTGTCTGAGAGTGTCAGAGAGTTTCTGAGAGTGTCAGAGTGTCAGAGAGTTTCAGAGATTGTCAGAGAGTTTCAGAGATGTTCAGAGAGTTTCAGAGAGTGTCAGAAAGTTTCAGAGAGAGTCAGAGAGTGTCAGAGAGTGTCAGAGAGTCTCTGAGAGTTTCACAGAGTTGCAGAGAGTGTCAGAGAGTTTCCGAGAGTTTCAGAACGTGTCAGATAGTGTCAGAGAGTTTCAGAAAATGTCAGAGAGTGTCAGAGATTTTCAGAGAGTTTCAGAGATCTTCTGAGAGAGTCAGAGAGTGCCAGAAAGTTTCAGAGAGTGTCACAGAGTGTCAGAGAGCTTCAGAGAGATTCAAAGAGTGTCACAGAGTTTCAGTGAGAGTCAGAGAGTTTCAGAGAGTGTCAGAGAGTTTCAGAAAGTGTCAGAGAGTTTCAGAGATGTTCAGAGAGTGTCAGAGAGTTTCAGAAAGATTCAGAGAGAGTCAGAGAGTGTCAGAATGTGTCAGCGAGTATCAGAGAGTATCAGAGAGTGTCAGAGCGAGTCAGAGAGTGTCAGTGAGTGTCAGTGAGTGTCAGAGAGTGTCAAAGAGTTTCAGAGAGAGTCAGAGAGTGTCAGAGAGTATCAGAAAGATTCAGAAAGTGTCAGAGAGTGTCAGAGAGTTTCAGTAAGTGTCAGAGAGTGTCAGAGAGAGTCAGAGAGTGTCAGTGAGTGTCTGAGAGTGTCAGAGAGTGTCTGAGAGTGTCAGAGAGTGCCAGAGAGTTTCAGAGAGTGCCAGAGAGTTTCAAGAAGTTTCAGAGATTGTCAGAGAGTGTCAGAGAGTTTCAGAGAGTGTCAGAGAGTGTCAGAGAGTTTCTGAGAGATACAGCGAGTTTCTTCGAGTTTCAGATAGTTTTAGAGAGTGTCAGAGAGTTTCAGGGAGTGTCTGAGAGTGTCAGAGAGTGTCAGAGAGTGCCAGAGAGTGCCAGAGAGTTTCAAGGAGTTTCAGAGATTGTCAGAGAGTGTCAGAGAGTTTCAGAGAGTGTCAGAGAGTGTCAGAGAGTTTCAGTAGTTTCAGAGAGTGTCAGCGAATTTCAGAGAGTGTCACAGAGTGTCAGAGAGTTTCAGAGAGTTTCAGAGAGTGTCAGAGAATTTCAGAGAGTGTCACAGAGTGTCAGAGAGTGTCAGAGAGTTTCAGAGAGTTTCTGAGTGTTTCTGAGTCTCAGAGAGTTTCAGAAAGTTTCAGAGAGCTTCAGAGAGTTTCAAAGAGTTTCAGAGTGTTCCAGAGAGCTTCCTGGAGTTTCAGAGAGTGTCAGAGATTTTCAGACTGTTTCAGAGACTTTCAGAGAGTGTCAGAGAGTTTTAGAGAGAGTCAGACAGTGTCTGAAAGTGTCAAAGAGTGTCAAAGAGTTTCAGAGAGTGTCAGGGAGTTTCAGAGAGTGTCGGACAGTTTCAGAGACTTTCTGAGAGTCTCGGAGAGTGCCAGAGAGTTTCTGAGAGTTTCTGAGTGTGTCGGAGTGTGTCTGAGAGTGTCAGAGAGTTTCTGAAAGTGTCACAGAGTGTCAGAGAGTTTCAGAGATTGTCAGAGAGTTTCATAGATGTTCAGAGAGTGTCAGAGAGTGTCAGAAAGTTTCAGAGAGAGTCAGAGAGTGTCAGAGAGTGTCAGAGAGTCTCTGAGAGTTTCACAGAGTTGCAGAGAGTGTCAGAGAGTTTCCGAGAGTTTCAGAACGTGTCAGATAGTGTCAGAGAGTTTCAGAAAGTGTCAGAGAGAGTCAGAGAGTGTCAGTTAGTGTCAGAGAGTGTCAGAGAGTGTCAGAGAGTGTCAAAGAGTTTCAGAGAGAGTCAGAGAGTGTCAGAGAGTGTCGGAGAGTATCAGAGAGGGCCAGAGAGAGTCAGAGAGTGTCAGAGAGTGTCAGAAAGATTCAGAAAGTGTCAGAGAGTGTCAGAGAGTTTCAGTAAGTGTCAGAGAGTGTCAGAGAGTGTCAGAGAGTGTCTGAGAGTGTCAGAGATTGTCTGAGAGTGTCAGAGAGTGCCAGAGAGTTTCAGAGAGTGCCAGAGAGTTTCAAGAACTTTCAGAGATTGTCAGAGAGTGTCAGAGAGTTTCAGAGAGTGTCAGAGAGTGTCAGAGAGTTTCTGAGAGATACAGCGAGTTTCAGCGAGTTTCAGATAGTTTTAGAGAGTGTCAGAGAGTTTCAGGGAGTGTCTGAGAGTGTCAGAGAGTGTCAGAGAGTGCCAGAGAGTGCCAGAGAGTTTCAAGGAGTTTCAGAGATTGTCAGAGAGTGTCAGAGAGTTTCAGAGAGTGTCAGAGAGTGTCAGAGAGTTTCTGAGAGATACAGCGAGTGTCAGAGAGTTTCAGATAGTTTCAGAGAGTGTCACAGAGTGTCAGAGAGTTTCAGAGAGTTTCAGAGAGTGTCAGATAATTTCCGATAGTGTCACAGAGTGTCAGAGAGTTTCAGAGAGTTTCAGAGAGTTTCTGAGTGTTTCTGAGTCTCAGAGAGTTTCAGAAAGTTTCAGAGAGCTTCAGAGAGTTTCAGAGAGTTTCAGAAAATTTCAGATAGTGTCAGAGAGTTTCAGAGAGTGTCACAGAGTGTCAGAGTGTTCCAGAGAGCTTCCTGGCGTTTCAGAGAGTGTCAGAGATTTTCAGACTGTTTCAGAGACTTTCAGAGAGTGTCAGAGAGTTTCAGAGAGAGTCAGACAGTGTCTGAAAGTGTCAAAGAGTGTCAAAGAGTTTTAGAGAGTGTCAGAGAGTTTCAGAGAGTGTCAGAGAGTTTCAGAGACTTTCTGAGAGTCTCGGAGAGTGCCAGAGAGTTTCTGAGAGTTTCTGAGTGTGTCGGAGTGTGTCTGAGAGTGTCAGAGAGTTTCTGAGAGTGTCACAGAGTGTCAGAGAGTTTCATAGATTGTCAGAGAGTTTCAGAGATGTTCAGAGAGTGTCAGAGAGTGTCAGAAAGTTTCAGAGAGTGTCTGAGACTGTCAGAGAGTGTCAGAGTGTCTCAGAGAGTGTCACAGAGTTTCAGAGAGGGTCAGAGATTTTCAGAGAGTTTCAGAGATCTTCAGAGAGAGTCAGAGAGTGCCAGAAAATTTCAGAGAGTGTCACAGAGTGTCAGAGAGCTTCAGAGAGATTCAAAGAGTGTCACTGAGTGTCAGTGAGAGTCAGAGAGTTTCAGAGAGTGTCAGAGAGTGTCAGAGAGTTTCAGAAAGTGTCAGAGAGTGTCAGAGAGTTTCAGAGATGTTCAGAGAGTTTCAGAGAGTGTCAGAAAGTTTCAGAGAGAGTCAGAGAGTGTCAGAATGTGTCAGCGAGTATCAGAGAGTGTCAGAGAGAGTCAGAGAGTGTCAGTGAGTGTCAGAGAGTGTCAAAGAGTGTCAGAGAGTGTCAAAGAGTTTCAGAGAGATTCAGAGAGTGTCAGAGAGTGTCGGAGAGTATCAGAGAGGGCCAGAGAGAGTCAGAGAGTGTCAGAGAGTGTCAGAAAGATTCAGAAAGTGTCAGAGAGTGTCAGAGAGTTTCAGTAAGTGTCAGAGAGTGTCAGAGAGTGTCTGAGAGTGTCAGAGAGTGTCTGAGAGTGTCAGAGAGTGCCAGAGAGTTTCAGAGAGTGCCAGAGAGTTTCAAGGAGTTTCAGAGATTGTCAGAGAGTGTCAGAGAGTTTCAGAGAGTGTCAGAGAGTGTCAGAGAGTTTCTGAGAGATACAGCGAGTGTCAGCGAGTTTCAGATAGTTTCAGAGAGTGTCAGAGAGTTTCAGGGAGTGTCTGAGAGTGTCAGAGAGTGCCAGAGAGTTTCAGAGAGTGCCAGAGAGTTTCAAGGAGTTTCAGAGATTGTCAGAGAGTGTCAGAGAGTTTCAGAGATTGTCAGAGAGTGTCAGAGAGTTTCTGAGAGATACAGCGAGTGTCAGAGAGTTTCAGAGAGTGTCAGAGAGTTTCAGAGAGTTTCAGAGAGTGTCAGAGAATTTCAGAGAGTGTCACAGAGTGTCAGAGAGTGTCAGAGAGTTTCAGAGAGTTTCTGAGTGTTTCTGAGTCTCAGAGAGTTTCAGAAAGTTTCAGAGAGCTTCAGAGAGTTTCAGAGAGTTTCAGAAAATTTCAGATAGTATCAGAGATTTTCAGAGAGTGTCACAGAGTGTCAGAGTGTTCCAGAGAGCTTCCTGGAGTTTCAGAGAGTGTCAGAGATTTTCAGACTGTTTCAGAGACTTTCAGAGAGTGTCAGAGAGTTTTAGAGAGAGTCAGACAGTGTCTGAAAGTGTCAAAGAGTGTCAAAGAGTTTCAGAGAGTTTCAGAGAGTGTCAGAGAGTTTCAGAGACTTTCTGAGAGTCTCGGAGAGTGCCAGAGAGTTTCTGAGAGTTTCTGAGTGTGTCGGAGTGTGTCTGAGAGTGTCAGAGAGTTTCTGAGAGTGTCACAGAGTGTCAGAGAGTTTCAGAGATTGTCAGAGAGTTTCAGAGATGTTCAGAGAGTGTCAGAGAGTGTCAGAAAGTTTCAGAGATTTTCAGAGAGTGTCAGAGAATTTCTGAGAGTGTCACAGAGTGTCAGAGAGTGTCAGAGAGTTTCAGAGAGTTTCTGAGTGTTTCTGAGTCTCAGAGAGTTTCAGAAAGTTTCAGAGAGCTTCAGAGTGTTTCAGAGAGTTTCAGAAAATTTCAGATAGTGTCAGAGAGTTTCAGAGAGTGTCACAGAGTGTCAGAGTGTTCCAGAGAGCTTCCTGGAGTTTCAGAGAGTGTCAGAGATTTTCAGACTGTTTCAGAGACTTTCAGAGAGTGTCAGAGAGTTTTAGAGAGAGTCAGACAGTGTCTGAAAGTGTCAAAGAGTGTCAAAGAGTTTCAGAGAGTGTCAGAGAGTTTCAGAGAGTGTCAGAGAGTTTCAGAGACTTTCTGAGAGTCTCGGAGAGTGCCAGAGAGTTTCTGAGAGTTTCTGAGTGTGTCGGAGTGTGTCTGAGAGTGTCAGAGAGTTTCTGAGAGTGTCAGAGTGTCAGAGAGTTTCAGAGATTGTCAGAGAGTTTCAGAGATGTTCAGAGAGTTTCAGAGAGTGTCAGAAAGTTTCAGAGAGAGTCAGAGAGTGTCAGAGAGTGTCAGAGAGTCTCTGAGAGTTTCACAGAGTTGCAGAGAGTGTCAGAGAGTTTCCGAGAGTTTCAGAACGTGTCAGATAGTGTCAGAGAGTTTCAGAAAATGTCAGAGAGTGTCAGAGATTTTCAGAGAGTTTCAGAGATCTTCTGAGAGAGTCAGAGAGTGCCAGAAAGTTTCAGAGAGTGTCACAGAGTGTCAGAGAGCTTCAGAGAGATTCAAAGAGTGTCACAGAGTTTCAGAGAGAGTCAGAGAGTTTCAGAGAGTGTCAGAGAGTTTCAGAAAGTGTCAGAGAGTGTCAGAGAGTTTCAGAGACGTTCAGAGAGTGTCAGAGAGTTTCAGAAAGTTTAAGAGAGAGTCAGAGAGTGTCAGAATGTGTCAGCGAGTATCAGAGAGTATCAGAGAGTGTCAGAGAGAGTCAGAGAGTGTCAGTGAGTGTCAGTGAGTGTCAGAGAGTGTCAGAGAGTGTCAAAGAGTTTCAGAGAGAGTCAGAGAGTGTCAGAGAGTGTCAGAAAGATTCAGAAAGTGTCAGAGAGTGTCAGAGAGTTTCAGTAAGTGTCAGAGAGTGTCAGAGAGAGTCAGAGAGTGTCAGTGAGTGTCTGAGAGTGTCAGAGAGTGTCTGAGAGTGTCAGAGAGTGCCAGAGAGTTTCAGAGAGTGCCAGAGAGTTTCAAGAAGTTTCAGAGATTGTCAGAGAGTGTCAGAGAGTTTCAGAGAGTGTCAGAGAGTGTCAGAGAGTTTCTGAGAGATACAGCGAGTTTCAGCGAGTTTCAGATAGTTTTAGAGAGTGTCAGAGAGTTTCAGGGAGTGTCTGAGAGTGTCAGAGAGTGTCAGAGAGTGCCAGAGAGTGCCAGAGAGTTTCAAGGAGTTTCAGAGATTGTCAGAGAGTGTCAGAGAGTTTCAGAGAGTGTCAGAGAGTGTCAGAGAGTTTCTGAGAGATACAGCGAGTGTCAGAGAGTTTCAGTAGTTTCAGAGAGTGTCAGCGAATTTCAGAGAGTGTCACAGAGTGTCAGAGAGTTTCAGAGAGTGTCAGAGAATTTCAGAGAGTGTCACAGAGTGTCAGAGAGTGTCAGAGAGTTTCAGAGAGTTTCTGAGTGTTTCTGAGTCTCAGAGAGTTTCAGAAAGTTTCAGAGAGCTTCAGAGAGTTTCAGAGAGTTTCAGAAAATTTCAGATAGTATCAGAGAGTTTCAGAGAGTGTCACAGAGTGTCAGAGTGTTCCAGAGAGCTTCCTGGAGTTTCAGAGAGTGTCAGAGATTTTCAGACTGTTTCAGAGACTTTCAGAGAGTGTCAGAGAGTTTTAGAGAGAGTCAGACAGTGTCTGAAAGTGTCAAAGAGTGTCAAAGAGTTTCAGAGAGTGTCAGAGAGTTTCAGAGAGGGACGGACAGTTTCAGAGACTTTCTGAGAGTCTCGGAGAGTGCCAGAGAGTTTCTGAGAGTTTCTGAGTGTGTCGGAGTGTGTCTGAGAGTGTCAGAGAGTTTCTGAAAGTGTCACAGAGTGTCAGAGAGTTTCAGAGATTGTCAGAGAGTTTCATAGATGTTCAGAGAGTGTCAGAGAGTGTCAGAAAGTTTCAGAGAGAGTCAGAGAGTGTCAGAGAGTGTCAGAGAGTCTCTGAGAGTTTCACAGAGTTGCAGAGAGTGTCAGAGAGTTTCCGAGAGTTTCAGAACGTGTCAGATAGTGTCAGAGAGTTTCAGAAAGTGTCAGAGAGAGTCAGAGAGTGTCAGTGAGTGTCAGAGAGTGTCAGAGAGTGTCAGAGAGTGTCAAAGAGTTTCAGAGAGAGTCAGAGAGTGTCAGAGAGTGTCGGAGAGTATCAGAGAGGGCCAGAGAGAGTCAGAGAGTGTCAGAGAGTGTCAGAAAGATTCAGAAAGTGTCAGAGAGTGTCAGAGAGTTTCAGTAACTGTCAGAGAGTGTCAGAGAGTGTCAGAGAGTGTCTGAGAGTGTCAGAGAGTGTCTGAGAGTGTCAGAGAGTGCCAGAGAGTTTCAGAGAGTGCCAGAGAGTTTCAAGAAGTTTCAGAGATTGTCAGAGAGTGTCAGAGAGTTTCAGAGAGTGTCAGAGAGTGTCAGAGAGTTTCTGAGAGATACAGCGAGTTTCAGCGAGTTTCAGATAGTTTTGGAGAGTGTCAGAGAGTTTCAGGGAGTGTCTGAGAGTGTCAGAGAGTGTCAGAGAGTGCCAGAGAGTGCCAGAGAGTTTCAAGGAGTTTCAGAGATTGTCAGAGAGTGTCAGAGAGTTTCAGAGAGTGTCAGAGAGTGTCAGAGAGTTTCTGAGAGATACAGCGAGTGTCAGAGAGTTTCAGATAGTTTCAGAGAGTGTCACAGAGTGTCAGAGAGTTTCAGAGAGTTTCAGAGAGTGTCAGAGAATTTCAGAGAGTGTCACAGAGTGTCAGAGAGTGTCAGAGAGTTTCAGAGAGTTTCTGAGTGTTTCTGAGTCTCAGAGAGTTTCAGAAAGTTTCAGAGAGCTTCAGAGAGTTTCAGAGAGTTTCAGAAAAATTCAGATAGTATCAGAGAGTTTCAGAGAGTGTCACAGAGTGTCAGAGTGTTCCAGAGAGCTTCCTGGAGTTTCAGAGAGTGTCAGAGATTTTCAGACTGTTTCAGAGACTTTCAGAGAGTGTCAGAGAGTTTTAGAGAGACTCAGACAGTGTCTGAAAGTGTCAAAGAGTGTCAAAGAGTTTCAGAGAGTGTCAGAGAGTTTCAGAGAGTGTCGGAGAGTGTCAGAGACTTTCTGAGAGTCTCGGAGAGTGCCAGATAGTTTCTGAGAGTTTCTGAGTGTGTCGGAGTGTGTCTGAGAGTGTCAGAGAGTTTCTGAAAGTGTCACAGAGTGTCAGAGAGTTTCAGAGATTGTCAGAGAGTTTCATAGATGTTCAGAGAGTGTCAGAGAGTGTCAGAAAGTTTCAGAGAGTGTCAGAGAGTGTCAGAGAGTTTCTGAGAGATACAGCGAGTGTCAGAGAGTTTCAGTAGTTTCAGAGAGTGTCAGCGAATTTCAGAGAGTGTCACAGAGTGTCAGAGAGTTTCAGAGAGTGTCAGAGAATTTCAGAGAGTGTCACAGAGTGTCAGAGAGTGTCAGAGAGTTTCAGAGAGTTTCTGAGTGTTTCTGAGTCTCAGAGAGTTTCAGAAAGTTTCAGAGAGCTTCAGAGAGTTTCAGAGAGTTTCAGAAAATTTCAGATAGTATCAGAGAGTTTCAGAGAGTGTCACAGAGTGTCAGAGTGTTCCAGAGAGCTTCCTGGAGTTTCAGAGAGTGTCAGAGATTTTCAGACTGTTTCAGAGACTTTCAGAGAGTGTCAGAGAGTTTTAGAGAGAGTCAGACAGTGTCTGAAAGTGTCAAAGAGTGTCAAAGAGTTTCAGAGAGTGTCAGAGAGTTTCAGAGAGGGACGGACAGTTTCAGAGACTTTCTGAGAGTCTCGGAGAGTGCCAGAGAGTTTCTGAGAGTTTCTGAGTGTGTCGGAGTGTGTCTGAGAGTGTCAGAGAGTTTCTGAAAGTGTCACAGAGTGTCAGAGAGTTTCAGAGATTGTCAGAGAGTTTCATAGATGTTCAGAGAGTGTCAGAGAGTGTCAGAAAGTTTCAGAGAGAGTCAGAGAGTGTCAGAGAGTGTCAGAGAGTCTCTGAGAGTTTCACAGAGTTGCAGAGAGTGTCAGAGAGTTTCCGAGAGTTTCAGAACGTGTCAGATAGTGTCAGAGAGTTTCAGAAAGTGTCAGAGAGAGTCAGAGAGTGTCAGTGAGTGTCAGAGAGTGTCAGAGAGTGTCAGAGAGTGTCAAAGAGTTTCAGAGAGAGTCAGAGAGTGTCAGAGAGTGTCGGAGAGTATCAGAGAGGGCCAGAGAGAGTCAGAGAGTGTCAGAGAGTGTCAGAAAGATTCAGAAAGTGTCAGAGAGTGTCAGAGAGTTTCAGTAAGTGTCAGAGAGTGTCAGAGAGTGTCAGAGAGTGTCTGAGAGTGTCAGAGAGTGTCTGAGAGTGTCAGAGAGTGCCAGAGAGTTTCAGAGAGTGCCAGAGAGTTTCAAGAAGTTTCAGAGATTGTCAGAGAGTGTCAGAGAGTTTCAGAGAGTGTCAGAGAGTGTCAGAGAGTTTCTGAGAGATACAGCGAGTTTCAGCGAGTTTCAGATAGTTTTGGAGAGTGTCAGAGAGTTTCAGGGAGTGTCTGAGAGTGTCAGAGAGTGTCAGAGAGTGCCAGAGAGTGCCAGAGAGTTTCAAGGAGTTTCAGAGATTGTCAGAGAGTGTCAGAGAGTTTCAGAGAGTGTCAGAGAGTGTCAGAGAGTTTCTGAGAGATACAGCGAGTGTCAGAGAGTTTCAGATAGTTTCAGAGAGTGTCACAGAGTGTCAGAGAGTTTCAGAGAGTTTCAGAGAGTGTCAGAGAATTTCAGAGAGTGTCACAGAGTGTCAGAGAGTGTCAGAGAGTTTCAGAGAGTTTCTGAGTGTTTCTGAGTCTCAGAGAGTTTCAGAAAGTTTCAGAGAGCTTCAGAGAGTTTCAGAGAGTTTCAGAAAATTTCAGATAGTATCAGAGAGTTTCAGAGAGTGTCACAGAGTGTCAGAGTGTTCCAGAGAGCTTCCTGGAGTTTCAGAGAGTGTCAGAGATTTTCAGACTGTTTCAGAGACTTTCAGAGAGTGTCAGAGAGTTTTAGAGAGAGTCAGACAGTGTCTGAAAGTGTCAAAGAGTGTCAAAGAGTTTCAGAGAGTGTCAGAGAGTTTCAGAGAGTGTCGGAGAGTGTCAGAGACTTTCTGAGAGTCTCGGAGAGTGCCAGAGAGTTTCTGAGAGTTTCTGAGTGTGTCGGAGTGTGTCTGAGAGTGTCAGAGAGTTTCTGAAAGTGTCACAGAGTGTCAGAGAGTTTCAGAGATTGTCAGAGAGTTTCATAGATGTTCAGAGAGTGTCAGAGAGTGTCAGAAAGTTTCAGAGAGTGTCAGAGAGTGTCAGAGAGTTTCTGAGAGATACAGCGAGTGTCAGAGAGTTTCAGTAGTTTCAGAGAGTGTCAGCGAATTTCAGAGAGTGTCACAGAGTGTCACAGAGTTTCAGAGAGTGTCAGAGAATTTCAGAGAGTGTCACAGAGTGTCAGAGAGTGTCAGAGAGTTTCAGAGAGTTTCTGAGTGTTTCTGAGTCTCAGAGAGTTTCAGAAAGTTTCAGAGAGCTTCAGAGAGTTTCAGAGAGTTTCAGAAAATTTCAGATAGTATCAGAGAGTTTCAGAGAGTGTCACAGAGTGTCAGAGTATTCCAGAGAGCTTCCTGGAGTTTCAGAGAGTGTCAGAGATTTTCAGACTGTTTCAGAGACTTTCAGAGAGTGTCAGAGAGTTTTAGAGAGAGTCAGACAGTGTCTGAAAGTGTCAAAGAGTGTCAAAGAGTTTCAGAGAGTGTCAGAGAGTTTCAGAGAGGGACGGACAGTTTCAGAGACTTTCTGAGAGTCTCGGAGAGTGCCAGAGAGTTTCTGAGAGTTTCTGAGTGTGTCGGAGTGTGTCTGAGAGTGTCAGAGAGTTTCTGAAAGTGTCACAGAGTGTCAGAGAGTTTCAGAGATTGTCAGAGAGTTTCATAGATGTTCAGAGAGTGTCAGAGAGTGTCAGAAAGTTTCAGAGAGAGTCAGAGAGTGTCAGAGAGTGTCAGAGAGTCTCTGAGAGTTTCACAGAGTTGCAGAGAGTGTCAGAGAGTTTCCGAGAGTTTCAGAACGTGTCAGATAGTGTCAGAGAGTTTCAGAAAGTGTCAGAGAGAGTCAGAGAGTGTCAGTGAGTGTCAGAGAGTGTCAGAGAGTGTCAAAGAGTTTCAGAGAGAGTCAGAGAGTGTCAGAGAGTGTCGGAGAGTATCAGAGAGGGCCAGAGAGAGTCAGAGAGTGTCAGAGAGTGTCAGAAAGATTCAGAAAGTGTCAGAGAGTGTCAGAGAGTTTCAGTAAGTGTCAGAGAGTGTCAGAGAGTGTCAGAGAGTGTCTGAGAGTGTCAGAGAGTGTCTGAGAGTGTCAGAGAGTGCCAGAGAGTTTCAGAGAGTGCCAGAGAGTTTCAAGAAGTTTCAGAGATTGTCAGAGAGTGTCAGAGAGTTTCAGAGAGTGTCAGAGAGTGTCAGAGAGTTTCTGAGAGATACAGCGAGTTTCAGCGAGTTTCAGATAGTTTTAGAGAGTGTCAGAGAGTTTCAGGGAGTGTCTGAGAGTGTCAGAGAGTGTCAGAGAGTGCCAGAGAGTGCCAGAGAGTTTCAAGGAGTTTCAGAGATTGTCAGAGAGTGTCAGAGAGTTTCAGAGAGTGTCAGAGAGTGTCAGAGAGTTTCTGAGAGATACAGCGAGTGTCAGAGAGTTTCAGATAGTTTCAGAGAGTGTCACAGAGTGTCAGAGAGTTTCAGAGAGTTTCAGAGAGTGTCAGAGAATTTCAGAGAGTGTCACAGAGTGTCAGAGAGTGTCAGAGAGTGTCAGAGAGTTTCAGAGAGTTTCTGAGTGTTTCTGAGTCTCAGAGAGTTTCAGAAAGTTTCAGAGAGCTTCAGAGAGTTTCAGAGAGTTTCAGAAAATTTCAGATAGTATCAGAGAGTTTCAGAGAGTGTCACAGAGTGTCAGAGTGTTCCAGAGAGCTTCCTGGAGTTTCAGAGAGTGTCAGAGATTTTCAGACTGTTTCAGAGACTTTCAGAGAGTGTCAGAGAGTTTTAGAGAGAGTCAGACAGTGTCTGAAAGTGTCAAAGAGTGTCAAAGAGTTTCAGAGAGTGTCAGAGAGTTTCAGAGAGTGTCGGAGAGTGTCAGAGACTTTCTGAGAGTCTCGGAGAGTGCCAGAGAGTTTCTGAGAGTTTCTGAGTGTGTCGGAGTGTGTCTGAGAGTGTCAGAGAGTTTCTGAAAGTGTCACAGAGTGTCAGAGAGTTTCAGAGATTGTCAGAGAGTTTCATAGATGTTCAGAGAGTGTCAGAGAGTGTCAGAAAGTTTCAGAGAGAGTCAGAGAGTGTCAGAGAGTGTCAGAGAATCTCTGAGAGTTTCACAGAGTTGCAGAGAGTGTCAGAGAGTTTCCGAGAGTTTCAGAACGTGTCAGATAGTGTCAGAGAGTTTCAGAAAGTGTCAGAGAGTGTCAGAGAGTGTCTGAGACTGTCAGAGAGTGTCAGAGTGTCTCAGAGAGTGCCACAGAGTTTCAGAGAGGGTCAGAGATTTTCAGAGAGTTTCAGAGATCTTCAGAGAGAGTCAGAGAGTGCCAGAAAGTTTCAGAGAGTGTCACAGACTGTCAGAGAGCTTCAGAGAGATTCAAAGAGTGTCACAGAGTGTCAGTGAGAGTCAGAGAGTTTCAGAGAGTGTCAGAGAGTGTCAGAGAGTTTCAGAAAGTGTCAGAGAGTGCCAGAGAGTTTCTGAGAGTTTCTGAGTGTGTCGGAGTGTGTCCGAGAGTGTTAGAGAGTTTCAGAGATGTTCAGAGAGTGTCAGAGAGTGTCTGAAAGTTTCAGAGAGTGTCAGAGTGTGTCAGAATGTGTCAGCGAGTATCAGAGAGTGTCAGAGAGAGTCAGAGTGTGTCAGAGAGTGTCAGTGAGTGTCAGAGAGTGTCGAAGAGTTTCAGAGAGAGTCGGAGAGTGTAAGACTGTGTCGGAGTGCGTCTGAGAGTGTCAGAGATTTTCTGAGAGTGTCACAGAGTGTCAGAGAGTGTAGAGATTTTCAAAGAGTTTCAGAGATGTTCAGAGAGTGTCAGAGAGTCTCAGAGAGTGTCGAAGAGTTTCAGAGAGAGTCAGAGAGTGTCAGAGAGTGTCAGAGAGCATCAGAGAGGGCCAGAGAGAGTGCGAGAGTGTCAGAGAGTGTCAGAAAGATTCAGAAAGTGTCAGAGAGTGTCAGAGAGTTTCAGTAAGTGTCAGAGAGTGTCAGAGTGTGTCTGAGAGTGTCAGAGAGTGTCTGAGAGTGTCAGAGAGTGACAGAGTGTTTCAGAGAGTTTCAGAGAGTATCAGAGAGTGTCAGAGAGTGTCTGAGAGATACAGCGAGTGTCAGAGAGTTTCAGGTAGTTTCAGAGAGTGTCAGAGAGTTTCAGAGAGTGTCTGAGAGTGTCAGAGAGTGTCAGAGAGTTTCTGAGAGATTGTGAGTTTGTCAGAGAGAGTCAGAGATTGTCAGCGAATTTCAGAGAGTGTCACAGAGTGTCAGAGAGCTTCAGAGAGTTTCAGAGAGTGTCAGAGAATTTCAGAGAGTGTCACAGAGTATCAGAGAGTGTCAGAGAGTGTCAGAGAGATTCAGAAAGTTTCAGAGAGCTTAAGAGAGTTTCAGAGAGTGTCAGAAAATTTCAGATAGTGTCAGAGAGTGTCAGAATGTGTCAGCAAGTATCAGAGAGTATCAGAGAGAGTCAGAGAGTGTCAGTGAGTGTCAGAGAGTGTCAGAGAGTGTCAAAGAGTTTCAGAGAGAGTCAGAGAGTGTAAGAGAGTGTCGGAGAGTATCAGAGAGGGCCAGAGAGAGTCAGAGAGTGTCGGAGAGTGTCAGAAAGATTCAGAAAGTGTCAGAGAGTGTCCGAGAGTTTCAGTAAGTGTCAGAGAGTGTCAGAGAGCGTCTGAGAGTGTCAGAGAGTGTCTGAGAGTGTCAGAGAGTGCCAGAGAGTTTCAGAGAGTGCCAGAGAGTTTCAAGGAATTTCAGAGATTGTCAGAGAGTTTCAGAGAGTGTCAGAGAGTTTCTGAGAGATACAGCGAGTGTCAGAGAGTTTCAGATAGTTTCAGAGAGTGTCAGAGAGTTTCAGGGAGTGTCTGAGAGTGTCAGAGTGTGTCTGAGAGTGTCAGAGAGTGTCTGAGAGTGTCAGAGAGTGACAGAGAGTTTCAGAGAGTTTCAGAGAGTATCAGAGAGTTTCAGAGAGTGTCTGAGAGATACAGCGAGTGTCAGAGAGTTTCAGATAGTTTCAGAGAGTGTCAGAGAGTTTCAGAGAGTGTCTGAGAGTGTCAGAGAGTGTCAGAGAGTTTCTGAGAGATTGTGAGTTTGTCAGAGAGTGTCAGAGATTGTCAGCGAATTTCAGAGAGTGTCACAGAGTGTCAGAGAGTTTCAGAGAGTTTCAGAGAGTGTCAGAGAATTTCAGAGAGTGTCACAGAGTATCAGAGAGTGTCAGAGAATGTCAGAGAGATTCAGAAAGTTTCAGAGAGCTTAAGAGAGTTTCAGAGAGTGTCAGAAAATTTCAGATAGTGTCAGAGAGTGTCAGAATGTGTCAGCAGGTATCAGAGAGCCTCAGAGAGAGTCAGAGAGTGTCAGTGAGTGTCAGAGAGTGTCAGAGAGTGTCAGAGAGTTTCAGGGAGTGTCTGAGAGTGTCAGAGAGTGCCAGAGAGTTTCAGAGAGTGCCAGAGAGTTTCAAGGAGTTTCAGAGATTGTCAGAGAGTGTCAGAGAGTTTCAGAGAGTGTCAGAGAGTGTCAGAGAGTTTCTGAGAGATACAGCGAGTGTCAGAGAGTTTCAGATAGTTTCAGAGAGTGTCAGCGAATTTCAGAGTGTGTCACAGAGTGTCAGAGAGTTTCAGAGAGTTTCTGAGTGTTTCTGAGTCTCAGAGAGTTTCAGAAAGTTTCAGAGAGCTTCAGAGAGTTTCAGAAAATGTCAGATAGTGTCAGAGAGTTTCAGAGAGTGTCACAGAGTGTCAGAGTGTTCCAGAGAGCTTCCTGGAGTTTCAGAGAGTGTCAGAGATTTTCAGACTGTTTCAGAGACTTTCAGAGAGTGTCAGAGAGTTTTAGAGAGAGTCAGACAGTGTCTGAAAGTGTCAAAGCGTGTCAAAGAGTTTCAGAGAGTGTCAGAGAGTGTCGAAGAGTTTCAGAGAGAGTCGGAGAGTGTAAGACTGTGTCGGAGTGCGTCTGAGAGTGTCAGAGATTTTCTGAGAGTGTCACAGAGTGTCAGAGAGTGTAGAGATTTTCAAAGAGTTTCAGAGATGTTCAGAGAGTGTCAGAGAGTCTCAGAGAGTGTCGAAGAGTTTCAGAGAGAGTCAGAGAGTGTCAGAGAGTGTCAGAGAGCATCAGAGAGGGCCAGAGAGAGTGCGAGAGTGTCAGAGAGTGTCAGAAAGATTCAGAAAGTGTCAGAGAGTGTCAGAGAGTTTCAGTAAGTGTCAGAGAGTGTCAGAGTGTGTCTGAGAGTGTCAGAGAGTGTCTGAGAGTGTCAGAGAGTGACAGAGTGTTTCAGAGAGTATCAGAGAGTGTCAGAGAGTGTCTGAGAGATACAGCGAGTGTCAGAGAGTTTCAGGTAGTTTCAGAGAGTGTCAGAGAGTTTCAGAGAGTGTCTGAGAGTGTCAGAGAGTGTCAGAGAGTTTCTGAGAGATTGTGAGTTTGTCAGAGAGAGTCAGAGATTGTCAGCGAATTTCAGAGAGTGTCACAGAGTGTCAGAGAGCTTCAGAGAGTTTCAGAGAGTGTCAGAGAATTTCAGAGAGTGTCACAGAGTATCAGAGAGTGTCAGAGAGTGTCAGAGAGATTCAGAAAGTTTCAGAGAGCTTAAGAGAGTTTCAGAGAGTGTCAGAAAATTTCAGATAGTGTCAGAGAGTGTCAGAATGTGTCAGCAAGTATCAGAGAGTATCAGAGAGAGTCAGAGAGTGTCAGTGAGTGTCAGAGAGTGTCAGAGAGTGTCAAAGAGTTTCAGAGAGAGTCAGAGAGTGTAAGAGAGTGTCAGAGAGTATCAGAGAGGGCCAGAGAGAGTCAGAGAGTGTCGGAGAGTGTCAGAAAGATTCAGAAAGTGTCAGAGAGTGTCCGAGAGTTTCAGTAAGTGTCAGAGAGTGTCAGAGAGCGTCTGAGAGTGTCAGAGAGTGTCTGAGAGTGTCAGAGAGTGCCAGAGAGTTTCAGAGAGTGCCAGAGAGTTTCAAGGAATTTCAGAGATTGTCAGAGAGTTTCAGAGAGTGTCAGAGAGTTTCTGAGAGATACAGCGAGTGTCAGAGAGTTTCAGATAGTTTCAGAGAGTGTCAGAGAGTTTCAGGGAGTGTCTGAGAGTGTCAGAGTGTGTCTGAGAGTGTCAGAGAGTGTCTGAGAGTGTCAGAGAGTGACAGAGAGTTTCAGAGAGTATCAGAGAGTTTCAGAGAGTGTCTGAGAGATACAGCGAGTGTCAGAGAGTTTCAGATAGTTTCAGAGAGTGTCAGAGAGTTTCAGAGAGTGTCTGAGAGTGTCAGAGAGTGTCAGAGAGTTTCTGAGAGATTGTGAGTTTGTCAGAGAGTGTCAGAGATTGTCAGCGAATTTCAGAGAGTGTCACAGAGTGTCAGAGAGTTTCAGAGAGTTTCAGAGAGTGTCAGAGAATTTCAGAGAGTGTCACAGAGTATCAGAGAGTGTCAGAGAATGTCAGAGAGATTCAGAAAGTTTCAGAGAGCTTAAGAGAGTTTCAGAGAGTGTCAGAAAATTTCAGATAGTGTCAGAGAGTGTCAGAATGTGTCAGCAGGTATCAGAGAGCCTCAGAGAGAGTCAGAGAGTGTCAGTGAGTGTCAGAGAGTGTCAGAGAGTGTCAGAGAGTTTCAGGGAGTGTCTGAGAGTGTCAGAGAGTGCCAGAGAGTTTCAGAGAGTGCCAGAGAGTTTCAAGGAGTTTCAGAGATTGTCAGAGAGTGTCAGAGAGTTTCAGAGAGTGTCAGAGAGTGTCAGAGAGTTTCTGAGAGATACAGCGAGTGTCAGAGAGTTTCAGATAGTTTCAGAGAGTGTCAGCGAATTTCAGAGTGTGTCACAGAGTGTCAGAGAGTTTCAGAGAGTTTCTGAGTGTTTCTGAGTCTCAGAGAGTTTCAGAAAGTTTCAGAGAGCTTCAGAGAGTTTCAGAAAATGTCAGATAGTGTCAGAGAGTTTCAGAGAGTGTCACAGAGTGTCAGAGTGTTCCAGAGAGCTTCCTGGAGTTTCAGAGAGTGTCAGAGATTTTCAGACTGTTTCAGAGACTTTCAGAGAGTGTCAGAGAGTTTTAGAGAGAGTCAGACAGTGTCTGAAAGTGTCAAAGCGTGTCAAAGAGTTTCAGAGAGTGTCAGAGAGTGTCGAAGAGTTTCAGAGAGAGTCGGAGAGTGTAAGACTGTGTCGGAGTGCGTCTGAGAGTGTCAGAGATTTTCTGAGAGTGTCACAGAGTGTCAGAGAGTGTAGAGATTTTCAAAGAGTTTCAGAGATGTTCAGAGAGTGTCAGAGAGTCTCAGAGAGTGTCGAAGAGTTTCAGAGAGAGTCAGAGAGTGTCAGAGAGTGTCAGAGAGCATCAGAGAGGGCCAGAGAGAGTGCGAGAGTGTCAGAGAGTGTCAGAAAGATTCAGAAAGTGTCAGAGAGTGTCAGAGAGTTTCAGTAAGTGTCAGAGAGTGTCAGAGTGTGTCTGAGAGTGTCAGAGAGTGTCTGAGAGTGTCAGAGAGTGACAGAGTGTTTCAGAGAGTTTCAGAGAGTATCAGAGAGTGTCAGAGAGTGTCTGAGAGATACAGCGAGTGTCAGAGAGTTTCAGGTAGTTTCAGAGAGTGTCAGAGAGTTTCAGAGAGTGTCTGAGAGTGTCAGAGAGTGTCAGAGAGTTTCTGAGAGATTGTGAGTTTGTCAGAGAGAGTCAGAGATTGTCAGCGAATTTCAGAGAGTGTCACAGAGTGTCAGAGAGCTTCAGAGAGTTTCAGAGAGTGTCAGAGAATTTCAGAGAGTGTCACAGAGTATCAGAGAGTGTCAGAGAGTGTCAGAGAGATTCAGAAAGTTTCAGAGAGCTTAAGAGAGTTTCAGAGAGTGTCAGAAAATTTCAGATAGTGTCAGAGAGTGTCAGAATGTGTCAGCAAGTATCAGAGAGTATCAGAGAGAGTCAGAGAGTGTCAGTGAGTGTCAGAGAGTGTCAGAGAGTGTCAAAGAGTTTCAGAGAGAGTCAGAGAGTGTAAGAGAGTGTCGGAGAGTATCAGAGAGGGCCAGAGAGAGTCAGAGAGTGTCGGAGAGTGTCAGAAAGATTCAGAAAGTGTCAGAGAGTGTCCGAGAGTTTCAGTAAGTGTCAGAGAGTGTCAGAGAGCGTCTGAGAGTGTCAGAGAGTGTCTGAGAGTGTCAGAGAGTGCCAGAGAGTTTCAGAGAGTGCCAGAGAGTTTCAAGGAATTTCAGAGATTGTCAGAGAGTTTCAGAGAGTGTCAGAGAGTTTCTGAGAGATACAGCGAGTGTCAGAGAGTTTCAGATAGTTTCAGAGAGTGTCAGAGAGTTTCAGGGAGTGTCTGAGAGTGTCAGAGTGTGTCTGAGAGTGTCAGAGAGTGTCTGAGAGTGTCAGAGAGTGACAGAGAGTTTCAGAGAGTTTCAGAGAGTATCAGAGAGTTTCAGAGAGTGTCTGAGAGATACAGCGAGTGTCAGAGAGTTTCAGATAGTTTCAGAGAGTGTCAGAGAGTTTCAGAGAGTGTCTGAGAGTGTCAGAGAGTGTCAGAGAGTTTCTGAGAGATTGTGAGTTTGTCAGAGAGTGTCAGAGATTGTCAGCGAATTTCAGAGAGTGTCACAGAGTGTCAGAGAGTTTCAGAGAGTTTCAGAGAGTGTCAGAGAATTTCAGAGAGTGTCACAGAGTATCAGAGAGTGTCAGAGAATGTCAGAGAGATTCAGAAAGTTTCAGAGAGCTTAAGAGAGTTTCAGAGAGTGTCAGAAAATTTCAGATAGTGTCAGAGAGTGTCAGAATGTGTCAGCAGGTATCAGAGAGCCTCAGAGAGAGTCAGAGAGTGTCAGTGAGTGTCAGAGAGTGTCAGAGAGTGTCAGAGAGTTTCAGGGAGTGTCTGAGAGTGTCAGAGAGTGCCAGAGAGTTTCAGAGAGTGCCAGAGAGTTTCAAGGAGTTTCAGAGATTGTCAGAGAGTGTCAGAGAGTTTCAGAGAGTGTCAGAGAGTTTCAGATAGTTTCAGAGAGTGTCAGCGAATTTCAGAGTGTGTCACAGAGTGTCAGAGAGTTTCAGAGAGTTTCTGAGTGTTTCTGAGTCTCAGAGAGTTTCAGAAAGTTTCAGAGAGCTTCAGAGAGTTTCAGAAAATGTCAGATAGTGTCAGAGAGTTTCAGAGAGTGTCACAGAGTGTCAGAGTGTTCCAGAGAGCTTCCTGGAGTTTCAGAGAGTGTCAGAGATTTTCAGACTGTTTCAGAGACTTTCAGAGAGTGTCAGAGAGTTTTAGAGAGAGTCAGACAGTGTCTGAAAGTGTCAAAGCGTGTCAAAGAGTTTCAGAGAGTGTCAGAGAGTTTCAGAGAGTGTCAGCGAGTTTCAGAGACTTTCTGAGAGTCTCGGAGAGTGCCAGAGAGTTTTTGAGAGTTGCTGAGTGTGTCGGAGTGTGTCTGAGAGTGTCAGAGAGTTTCTGAGAGTGTCACAGAGTGTCAGAGAGTTTCAGAGATTGTCAGAGAGTTTCAGAGATGTTCAGAGAGTGTCAGAGAGTGTCAGAAAGTTTCAGAGAGTGTCTGAGACTGTCAGAGAGTGTCAGAGTGTCTCAGAGAGTGTCACAGAGTTTCAGAGAGGGTCAGAGATTTTCAGAGAGTTTCAGAGATCTTCAGAGAGAGTCAGAGAGTGCCAGAAAATTTCAGAGAGTGTCACAGAGTGTCAGAGAGCTTCAGAGAGATTCAAAGAGTGTCACTGAGTGTCAGTGAGAGTCAGAGAGTTTCAGAGAGTGTCAGAGAGTGTCAGAGAGTTTCAGAAAGTGTCAGAGAGTGTCAGAGAGTTTCAGAGATGTTCAGAGAGTTTCAGAGAGTGTCAGAAAGTTTCAGAGAGAGTCAGAGAGTGTCAGAATGTGTCAGCGAGTATCAGTGAGTGTCAGAGAGAGTCAGAGAGTGTCAGTGAGTGTCAGAGAGTGTCAGAGAGTGTCAAAGAGTTTCAGAGAGATTCAGAGAGTGTCAGAGAGTGTCGGAGAGTATCAGAGAGGGCCAGAGAGAGTCAGAGAGTGTCAGAGAGTGTCAGAGAGTTTCTGAGAGATACAGCGAGTGTCAGCGAGTTTCAGATAGTTTCAGAGAGTGTCATAGAGTTTCAGGGAGTGTCTGAGAGTGTCAGAGAGTGCCAGAGAGTTTCAGAGAGTGCCAGAGAGTTTCAAGGAGTTTCAGAGATTGTCAGAGAGTGTCAGAGAGTTTCAGAGATTGTCAGAGAGTGTCAGAGAGTTTCTGAGAGATACAGCGAGTGTCAGAGAGTTTCAGATAGTTTCAGAGAGTGTCAGCGAATTTCAGAGAGTGTCACAGAGTGTCAGAGAGTTTCAGAGAGTTTCAGAGAGTGTCAGAGAATTTCAGAGAGTGTCACAGAGTGTCAGAGAGTGTCAGAGAGTTTCAGAAAGTTTCTGAGTGTTTCTGAGTCTCAGAGAGTTTCAGAAAGTTTCAGAGAGCTTCAGAGAGTTTCAGAGAGTTTCAGAAAATTTCAGATAGTATCAGAGATTTTCAGAGAGTGTCACAGAGTGTCAGAGTGTTCCAGAGAGCTTCCTGGAGTTTCAGAGAGTGTCAGAGATTTTCAGACTGTTTCAGAGACTTTCAGAGAGTGTCAGAGAGTTTTAGAGAGAGTCAGACAGTGTCTGAAAGTGTCAAAGAGTGTCAAAGAGTTTCAGAGAGTGTCAGAGAGTTTCAGAGAGTGTCAGAGAGTTTCAGAGACTATCTGAGAGTCTCGGAGAGTGCCAGAGAGTTTCTGAGAGTTTCTGAGTGTGTCGGAGTGTCAGAGAGTTTCAGAGATTGTCAGAGAGTTTCAGAGATGTTCAGAGAGTTTCAGAGAGTGTCAGAAAGTTTCAGAGAGAGTCAGAGAGTGTCAGAGAGTGTCAGAGAGTCTCTGAGAGTTTCACAGAGTTGCAGAGAGTGTCAGAGAGTTTCCGAGAGTTTCAGAACGTGTCAGATAGTGTCAGAGAGTTTCAGAAAGTGTCAGAGAGTGTCAGAGATTTTCAGAGAGTTTCAGAGATCTTCAGAGAGAGTCGGAGAGTGCCAGAAAGTTTCAGAGAGTGTCACAGAGTGTCAGAGAGCTTCAGAGAGATTCAAAGAGTGTCACAGAGTGTCAGTGAGAGTCAGAGAGTTTCAGAGAGTGTCATAGAGTGTCAGAGAGTTTCAGAAAGTGTCAGAGAGTGTCAGAGAGTTTCAGAGATGTTCAGAGAGTGTCAGAGAGTGTCAGAAAGTTTCAGAGAGAGTCAGAGAGTGTCAGAATGTGTCAGCGAGTATCAGAGAGTGTCAGAGAGAGTCAGAGAGTGTCAGTGAGTGTCAGAGAGTGTCAGAGAGTGTCAAAGAGTTTCAGAGAGAGTCAGAGAGTGTCAGAGAGTGTCGGAGAGTATCAGAGAGGGCCAGAGAGAGTCAGAGAGTGTCAGAGAGTGTCAGAAAGATTCAGAAAGTGTCAGAGAGTGTCAGAGAGTTTCAGCAAGTGTCAGAGAGTGTCAGAGTGTGTCAGAGAGTGTCTGAGAGTGTCAGAGAGTGTCTGAGAGTGTCAGAGAGTGCCAGAGAGTTTCAGAGAGTGCCAGAGAGTTTCAAGAAGTTTCAGAGATTGTCAGAGAGTGTCAGAGAGTTTCAGAGAGTGTCAGAGAGTTTCTGAGAGATACAGCGAGTTTCAGCGAGTTTCAGATAGTTTTAGAGAGTGTCAGAGAGTTTCAGGGAGTGTCTGAGAGTGTCAGAGAGTGTCAGAGAGTGCCAGAGAGTTTCAGAGAGTGCCAGAGAGTTTCAAGGAGTTTCAGAGATTGTCAGAGAGTGTCAGAGAGTTTCAGAGAGTGTCAGAGAGTGTCAGAGAGTTTCTGAGAGATACAGCGAGTGTCAGAGAGTTTCAGATAGTTTCAGAGAATGTCAGCGAATTTCAGAGAGTGTCACAGAGTGTCAGAGAGTTTCAGAGAGTTTCAGAGAGTGTCAGAGAATTTCAGAGAGTGTCACAGAGTGTCAGAGAGTGTCAGAGAGTTTCAGAGAGTTTCTGAGTGTTTCTGAGTCTCAGAGAGTTTCAGAAAGTTTCAGAGAGCTTCAGAGAGTTTCAGAGAGTTTCAGAAAATTTCAGATAGTATCAGAGAGTTTCAGAGAGTGTCACAGAGTGTCAGAGTTTTCCAGAGAGCTTCCTGGAGTTTCAGAGAGTGTCAGAGATTTTCAGACTGTTTCAGAGACTTTCAGAGAGTGTCAGAGTGTTTTAGAGAGAGTCAGACAGTGTCTGAAAGTGTCAAAGAGTGTCAAAGAGTTTCAGAGAGTGTCGGAGAGTTTCAGAGAGTGTCGGAGAGTTTCAGAGACTTTCTGAGAGTCTCGGAGAGTGCCAGAGATTTTCTGAGAGTTTCTGAGTGTGTTGGAGTGTGTCTGAGAGTGTCAGAGAGTTTCTGAAAGTGTCACAGAGTGTCAGAGAGTTTCAGAGATTGTCAGAGAGTTTCATAGATGTTCAGAGAGTGTCAGAGAGTGTCAGAAAGTTTCAGAGAGAGTCAGAGAGTGTCAGAGAGTGTCAGAGAGTCTCTGAGAGTTACACAGAGTTGCAGAGAGTATCAGAGAGTTTCCGAGAGTTTCAGAACGTGTCAGCTAGTGTCAGAGAGTTTCAGAAAGTGTCAGAGAGTGTCAGAGAGTGTCAGAGATTTTCAGAGAGTTTCAGAGATCTTCAGAGAGAGTCAGAGAGTGCCAGAAAGTTTCAGAGAGTGTCACAGAGTGTCAGAGAGCTTCAGAGAGATTCAAAGAGTGTCACAGAGTGTCAGTGAGAGTCAGAGAGTTTCAGAGAGTGTCAGAGAGTGTCAGAGAGTTTCAGAAAGTGTCAGAGAGTGTCAGAGAGTTTCAGAGATGTTCAGAGAGTGTCAGAGAGTGTCAGAAAGTTTCAGAGAGAGTCAGAGAGTGTCAGAATGTGTCAGCGAGTATCAGAGAGTGTCAGAGAGAGTCAGAGAGTGTCAGTGAGTGTCAGAGAGTGTCAGAGAGTGTCAAAGAGTTTCAGAGACAGTCAGAGAGTGTCAGAGAGTGTCGGAGAGTATCAGAGAGGGCCAGAGAGAGTCAGAGAGTGTCAGAGAGTGTCAGAAAGATTCAGAAAGTGTCAGAGAGTGTTAGAGAGTTGCAGTAAGTGTCAGAGAGTGTCAGAGTGTGTCAGAGAGTGTCTGAGAGTGTCAGAGAGTGTCTGAGAGTGTCAGAGAGTGCCAGAGAGTTTCAGAGAGTGCCAGAGAGTTTCAAGAAGTTTCAGAGATTGTCAGAGAGTGTCAGAGAGTTTCAGAGAGTGTCAGAGAGTGTCAGAGAGTTTCTGAGAGATACAGCGAGTTTCAGCGAGTTTCAGATAGATTTAGAGAGTGTCAGAGAGTTTCAGGGAGTGTCTGAGAGTGTCAGAGAGTGTCAGAGAGTGCCAGAGAGTTTCAGAGAGTGCCAGAGAGTTTCAAGGAGTTTCAGAGATTGTCAGAGAGTGTCAGAGAGTTTCAGGGAGTGTCAGAGAGTGTCAGAGAGTTTCTGAGAGATACAGCGAGTGTCAGAGAGTTTCAGATAGTTTCAGAGAATGTCAGCGAATTTCAGAGAGTGTCACAGAGTGTCAGAGAGTTTCAGAGAGTTTCAGAGAGTGTCAGAGAATTTCAGAGAGTGTCACAGAGTGTCAGAGAGTTTCAGAGAGTTTCTGAGTGTTTCTGAGTCTCAGAGAGTTTCAGAAAGTTTCAGAGAGCTTCAGAGAGTTTCTGAGAGTTTCAGAAAATTTCAGATAGTATCAGAGAGTTTCAGAGAGTGTCACAGAGTGTCAGAGTGTTCCAGAGAGCTTCCTGGAGTTTCAGAGAGTGTCAGAGATTTTCCGAGAGTTTCAGAACGTGTCAGCTAGTGTCAGAGAGTTTCAGAAAGTGTCAGAGAGTGTCAGAGAGTGTCTGAGACTGTCAGAGAGTGTCAGAGTGTCTCAGAGAGTGCCACAGAGTTTCAGAGAGGGTCAGAGATTTTCAGAGAGTTTCAGAGATCTTCAGAGAGAGTCAGAGAGTGCCAGAAAGTTTCAGAGAGTGTCACAGAGTGTCAGTGAGAGTCAGAGAGTTTCAGAGAGTGTCAGAGAGTGTCAGAGAGTTTCAGAAAGTGTCAGAGAGTGCCAGAGAGTTTCTGAGAGTTTCTGAGTGTGTCGGAGTGTGTCCGAGAGTGTTAGAGAGTTTCAGAGATGTTCAGAGAGTGTCAGAGAGTGTCTGAAAGTTTCAGAGAGTGTCAGAGAGTGTCAGAATGTGTCAGCGAGTATCAGAGAGTGTCAGAGAGAGTCAGAGTGTGTCAGAGAGTGTCAGTGAGTGTCAGAGAGTGTCGAAGAGTTTCAGAGAGAGTCGGAGAATGTAAGAGTGTGTCGGAGTGCGTCTGAGAGTGTCACAGAGTGTCAGAGAGTGTAGAGATTTTCAAAGTGTTTCAGAGATGTTCAGAGAGTGTCGGAGAGTGTCAGAGAGTCTCAGAGAGTGTCGAAGAGTTTCAGAGAGAGTCAGAGAGTGTCAGAGAGTGTCAGAGAGTATCAGAGAGGGCCAGAAAGAGTGCGAGAGTGTCAGAGAGTGTCAGAAAGATTCAGAAAGTGTCAGAGAGTGTCAGAGAGTTTCAGTAAGTGTCAGAGAGTGTCAGAGTGTGTCTGAGAGTGTCAGAGAGTGTCTGAGAGTGTCAGAGAGTGACAGAGTGTTTCAGAGAGTTTCAGAGAGTATCAGAGAGTGTCACAGAGTGTCAGAGTGTTCCAGAGAGCTTCCTGGAGTTTCAGAGAGTGTCAGAGATTTTCAGACTGTTTCAGAGACTTTCAGAGAGTGTCAGAGTGTTTTAGAGAGAGTCAGACAGTGTCTGAAAGTGTCAAAGAGTGTCAAAGAGTTTCAGGGAGTGTCTGAGAGTGTCAGAGAGTGTCAGAGAGTGCCAGAGAGTTTCAGAGAGTGCCAGAGAGTTTCAAGGAGTTTCAGAGATTGTCAGAGAGTGTCAGAGAGTTTCAGAGAGTGTCAGAGAGTGTCAGAGAGTTTCTGAGAGATACAGCGAGTGTCAGAGAGTTTCAGATAGTTTCAGAGAATGTCAGCGAATTTCAGAGAGTGTCACAGAGTGTCAGAGAGTTTCAGAGAGTTTCAGAGAGTGTCAGAGAATTTCAGAGAGTGTCACAGAGTGTCAGAGAGTGTCAGAGAGTTTCAGAGAGTTTCTGAGTGTTTCTGAGTCTCAGAGAGTTTCAGAAAGTTTCAGAGAGCTTCAGAGAGTTTCAGAGAGTTTCAGAAAATTTCAGATAGTATCAGAGAGTTTCAGAGAGTGTCACAGAGTGTCAGAGTGTTCCAGAGAGCTTCCTGGAGTTTCAGAGAGTGTCAGAGATTTTCAGACTGTTTCAGAGACTTTCAGAGAGTGTCAGAGTGTTTTAGAGAGAGTCAGACAGTGTCTGAAAGTGTCAAAGAGTGTCAAAGAGTTTCAGAGAGTGTCGGAGAGTTTCAGAGAGTGTCGGAGAGTTTCAGAGACTTTCTGAGAGTCTCGGAGAGTGCCAGAGATTTTCTGAGAGTTTCTGAGTGTGTCGGAGTGTGTCTGAGAGTGTCAGAGAGTTTCTGAAAGTTTCACAGAGTGTCAGAGAGTTTCAGAGATTGTCAGAGAGTTTCATAGATGTTCAGAGAGTGTCAGAGAGTGTCAGAAAGTTTCAGAGAGAGTCAGAGAGTGTCAGAGAGTGTCAGAGAGTCTCTGAGAGTTACACAGAGTTGCAGAGAGTATCAGAGAGTTTCCGAGAGTTTCAGAACGTGTCAGCTAGTGTCAGAGAGTTTCAGAAAGTGTCAGAGAGTGTCAGAGAGTGTCTGAGACTGTCAGAGAGTGTCAGAGTGTCTCAGAGAGTGCCACAGAGTTTCAGAGAGGGTCAGAGATTTTCAGAGAGTTTCAGAGATCTTCAGAGAGAGTCAGAGAGTGCCAGAAAGTTTCAGAGAGTGTCACAGAGTGTCAGTGAGAGTCAGAGAGTTTCAGAGAGTGTCAGAGAGTGTCAGAGAGTTTCAGAAAGTGTCAGAGAGTGCCAGAGAGTTTCTGAGAGTTTCTGAGTGTGTCGGAGTGTGTCCGAGAGTGTTAGAGAGTTTCAGAGATGTTCAGAGAGTGTCAGAGAGTGTCTGAAAGTTTCAGAGAGTGTCAGAGAGTGTCAGAATGTGTCAGCGAGTATCAGAGAGTGTCAGAGAGAGTCAGAGTGTGTCAGAGAGTGTCAGTGAGTGTCAGAGAGTGTCGAAGAGTTTCAGAGAGAGTCGGAGAATGTAAGAGTGTGTCGGAGTGCGTCTGAGAGTGTCACAGAGTGTCAGAGAGTGTAGAGATTTTCAAAGAGTTTCAGAGATGTTCAGAGAGTGTCGGAGAGTGTCAGAGAGTCTCAGAGAGTGCCGAAGAGTTTCAGAGAGAGTCAGAGAGTGTCAGAGAGTGTCAGAGAGTATCAGAGAGGGCCAGAGAGAGTGCGAGAGTGTCAGAGAGTGTCAGAAAGATTCAGAAAGTGTCAGAGAGTGTCAGAGAGTTTCAGTAAGTGTCAGAGAGTGTCAGAGTGTGTCTGAGAGTGTCAGAGAGTGTCTGAGAGTGTCAGAGAGTGACAGAGTGTTTCAGAGAGTTTCAGAGAGTATCAGAGAGTGTCAGAGAGTGTCTGAGAGATACAGCGAGTGTCAGAGAGTTTCAGATAGTTTCAGAGAGTGTCAGAGAGTTTCAGAGAGTGTCAGAGAGTGTCAGAGAGTTTCTGAGAGATTGTGAGTTTGTCAGAGAGAGTCAGAGATTGTCAGCGAATTTCAGAGAGTGTCACAGAGTGTCAGAGAGCTTCAGAGAGTTTCAGAGAGTGTCAGAGAATTTCAGAGAGTGTCACAGAGTATCAGAGAGTGTCAGAGAGTGTCAGAGAGATTCAGAAAGTTTCAGAGAGCTTAAGAGAGTTTCAGAGAGTGTCAGAAAATTTCAGATAGTGTCAGAGAGTGTCAGAATGTGTCAGCAGGTATCAGAGAGTGTCAGAGAGAGTCAGAGAGTGTCAGTGAGTGTCAGAGAGTGTCAGAGAGTGTCAGAGAGTGTCAAAGAGTTTCAGAGAGAGTCAGAGAGTGCAAGAGAGTGTCGGAGATTATCAGAGAGGGCCAGAGAGAGTCAGAGAGTGTCGGAGAGTGTCAGAAAGATTCAGAAAGTGTCAGAGAGTGTCAGAGAGCGTCTGAGAGTGTCAGAGAGTGTCTGAGAGTGTCAGAGAGTGCCAGAGAGTTTCAGAGAGAGTCAGTGAGTTTCAAGGAATTTCAGAGATTGTCAGAGAGTTTCAGAGAGTGTCAGAGAGTTTCTGAGAGATACAGCAAGTGTCAGAGAGTTTCAGGGAGTGTCTGAGAGTGTCAGAGTGTGTCTGAGAGTGTCAGAGAGTGTCTGAGAGTGTCAGAGAGTGACAGAGCGTTTCAGAGAGTTTCAGAGAGTATAAGAGAGTGTCAGAGAGTGTCTGAGAGATACAGCGAGTGTCAGAGAGTTTCAGATAGTTTCAGAGAGTGTCAGAGAGTTTCAGAGAGTGTCTGAGAGTGTCAGAGAGTGTCAGAGAGTTTCTGAGAGATTGTGAGTTTGTCAGAGAGTGTCAGAGATTGTCAGCGAATTTCAGAGAGTGTCACAGAGTGTCAGAGAGTTTCAGAGAGTTTCAGAGAGTGTCAGAGAATTTCAGAGAGTGTCACAGAGTATCAGAGAGTGTCAGAGAATGTCAGAGAGATTCAGAAAGTTTCAGAGAGCTTAAGAGAGTTTCAGAGAGTGTCAGAAAATTTCAGATAGTGTCAGAGAGTGTCAGAATGTGTCATCAGGTATCAGAGAGCGTCAGAGAGAGTCAGAGAGTGTCAGTGAGTGTCAGAGAGTGTCAGAGAGTGTCAGAGAGTGTCGGAGAGTATCAGAGAGGGCCAGAGAGAGTCAGAGAGTGTCGGAGAGTGTCAGAGAGTTTCAGTAAGTGTCAGAGAGGGTCAGAGAGTGTCTGAGAGTGTCAGAGAGTGTCTGAGAGTGTCAGAGAGTGCCAGAGAGTTTCAGAGAGTGCCAGAGAGTTTCAAGGAGTTTCAGAGATTGTCAGAGAGTGTCAGTGAGTGTCAGAGAGTGTCAGAGAGTGTCAGAGAGTGTCAGAGAGTGTCAAAGCGTTTCAGAGAGAGTCAGAGAGTGCAAGAGAGTGTCGGAGAGTATCAGAGAGGGCCAGAGAGAGTCAGAGAGTGTCGGAGAGTGTCAGAAAGATTCAGAAAGTGTCAGAGATTGTCAGAGAGCGTCTGAGAGTGTCAGAGAGTGTCTGAGAGTGTCAGAGAGTGCCAGAGAGTTTCAGAGAGTGTCAGAGAGTTTCTGAGAGATACAGCGAGTGTCAGAGAGTTTTAGATAGTTTCAGAGAGTGTCAGAGAGTTTCAGGGAGTGTCTGAGAGTGTCAGAGTGTGTCTGAGAGTGTCAGAGAGTGTCTGAGAGTGTCAGAGAGTGAAAAGAAGTTTCAGAGAGTTTCAGAGAGTATCAGAGAGTGTCAGAAAGTGTCTGAGAGATACAGCGAGTGTCAGAGAGTTTCAGATAGTTTCAGAGAGTGTCAGAGAGTTTCAGAGAGTGTCTGAGAGTGTCAGAGAGTGTCAGAGAGTTTCTGAGAGATTGTGAGTTTGTCAGAGAATGTCAGAGATTGTCAGCGAATTTCAGAGAGTGTCACAGAGTGTCAGAGAGTTTCAGAGAGTTTCAGAGAGTGTCAGAGAATTTCAGACAGTGTCACAGAGTATCAGAGAGGGCCAGAGAGAGTGCGAGAGTGTCAGAGAGTGTCAGAAAGATTCAGAAAGTGTCCGAGAGTGTCAGAGAGTTTCAGTAAGTGTCAGAGAGTGTCAGAGTGTGTCTGAGAGTGTCTGAGAGTGTCAGAGAGTGTCTGAGAGTGTCAGAGAGTGACAGAGAGTTTCAGAGAGTTTCAGAGAGTGTCAGAGAGTGTCAGAGAGTGTCTGAGAGATACAGCGAGTGTCAGAGAGTCTCAGAGAGTGTCGAAGAGTTTCAGAGAGAGTCAGAGAGTGTCAGAGAGAATCAGAGAGGGCCAGAGAGATTGCGAGAGTGTCAGAGAGTGTCAGAAAGATTCAGAAAGTGTCAGAGAGTGTCAGAGAGTTTCAGTAAGTGTCAGAGAGTGTCAGAGTGTGTCTGAGAGTGTCTGAGAGTGTCAGAGAGTGTCTGAGAGTGTCAGAGAGTGTAAGAGAGTGTCAGAAAGTTTCAGAGAGAGTCAGAGTGTGTCCGAGAGTGTCAGAGAGTCTCTGAGAGTTTCACAGAGTTGCAGAGAGTGTCAGAGAGTTTCCGAGAGTTTCAGAACGTGTCAGATAGTGTCAGAGAGTTTCAGAAAGTGTCAGAGAGTGTCTGAGACTGTCAGAGAGTGTCAGAGTGTCTCAGAGTGTGTCACAGAGTTTCAGAGAGGGTCAGAGATTTTCAGAGAGTTTCAGAGATCTTCAGAGAGAGTCAGAGAGTGCCAGAAAATTTCAGAGAGTGTCACAGAGTGTCAGAGAGCTTCAGAGAGATTCAAAGAGTGTCACAGAGTGTCAGTGAGAGTCAGAGAGTTTCAGAGAGTGTCAGAGAGTGTCAGAGAGTGTCAGAGAGTTTCAGAAAGTGTCAGAGAGTGTCAGAGAGTTTCAGAAAGTGTCAGAGAGTGTCAGAGAGTGTCTAGGACTGTCAGAGAGTGTCAGAGTGTCTCAGAGTGTGTCACAGAGTTTCAGAGACTTTCTGAGAGTGTCAGAGAGTGCCAGAGAGTTTCTGAGAGTTTCTGAGTGTGTCGGAGTGTGTCCGAGAGTGTTCGAGAGTTTCAGAGATGTTCAGAGAGTGTCAGAGAGTGTCTGAAAATTTCAGAGAGTGTCACAGAGTGTCAGAGAGCTTCAGAGAGATTCAAAGAGTGTCACAGAGTGTCAGTGAGAGTCAGAGAGTTTCAGAGAGTGTCAGAGAGTGTCAGAGAGTGTCAGAGAGTGTCAGAGAGTTTCAGAACGTGTCAGAGAGTGTCAGAGAGTTTCAGAGACTTTCTGAGAGTGTCAGAGAGTGCCAGAGAGTTTCTGAGAGTTTCTGAGTGTGTCGGAGTGTGTCCGAGAGTGTTCGAGAGTTTCAGAGATGTTCAGAGAGTGTCAGAGAGTGTCTGAAATTTTCAGAGAGTGTCAGAGAGTGTCAGAATGTGTCAGCGAGTATCACAGAGTGTCAGAGAGTCAGAGTGTGTCAGAGAGTGTCAGTGAGTGTCAGAGAGTGTCGAAGAGTTTCAGAGAGAGTCGGAGAGTGTAAGAGTGTGTCGGAGTGCGTCTGAGAGTGTCACAGAGTGTCAGAGTGTGTCAGAGATTTTCAGAGAGTTTCAGAGATGTTCAGAGAGTGTCAGAGAGTATCAGAAAGTTTCAGAGAGAGTCAGAGAGTGTCAGAATGTGTCAGCGAGTATCAGAGAGTGTCAGAGAGAGTCAGAGAGTGTCAGAGAGTGTCAGAGAGTCTCAGAGAGTGTCGAAGAGTTTCAGAGAGAGTCAGAGAGTGTCAGAGAGTGTCAGAGAGTATCAGAGAGGGCCAGAGAGAGTGCGAGAGTGTCAGAGAGTGTCAGAAAGATTCAGAAAGTGTCAGAGAGTGTCAGAGAGTTTCAGTAAGTGTCAGAGAGTGTCAGAGTGTGTCTGAGAGTGTCTGAAAGTGTCAGAGAGTGTCTGAGAGTGTCAGAGAGTGACAGAGAGTTTCAGAGAGTTTCAGAGAGTGTCAGAAAGTTTCAGAGAGAGTCAAAGAGTGTCACAGAGTGTCAGTGAGAGTCAGAGAGTTTCAGATAGTGTCAGAGAGTGTCAGAATGTGTCAGCAGGTATCAGAGAGCGTCAGAGAGAGTCAGAGAGTGTCAGTAAGTGTCAGAGAGTGTCAGAGAGTGTCAGAGAGTGTCGGAGAGTATCAGAGAGGGCCAGAGAGAGTCAGAGAGTGTCGGAGAGTGTCAGAAAGATTCAGAAAGTGTCAGAGAGTGTCAGAGAGTTTCAGTAAGTGTCAGAGAGGGTCAGAGAGTGTCTGAGAGTGTCAGAGAGTGTCTGAGAGTGTCAGAGAGTGCCAGAGAGTTTCAGAGAGTGCCAGAGAGTTTCAAGGAGTTTCAGAGATTGTCAGAGAGTGTCAGAGAGTTTCAGAGAGTGTCAGAGAGTGTCAGAGTGTTTCTGAGAGATACAGCGAGTGTCAGAGAGTTTCAGATAGTTTCAGAGAGTGTCAGAGAGTTTCAGAGAGTGTCTGAGAGTGTCAGAGAGTGTCAGAGAGTTTCTGAGAGATTGTGAGTTTGTCAGAGAGTGTCAGAGATTGTCAGCGAATTTCAGAGAGTGTCACAGAGTGTCAGAGAGTTTCAGAGAGTGTCAGAGAATTTCAGAGAGTGTCACAGAGAATCAGAGAGTGTCAGAGAATGTCAGAGAGATTCAGAAATTTTCAGAGAGCTTAAGAGAGTTTCAGAGAGTGTCAGAAAATTTCAGATAGTGTCAGAGAGTGCCAGAATGTGTCAGCAGGTATCAGAGAGTGTCAGAGAGAGTCAGAGAGTGTCAGTGAGTGTCAGAGAGTGTCAGAGAGTGTCAGAGAGTGTCAAAGAGTTTCAGAGAGAGTCAGAGAGTGTAAGAGAGTGTCGGAGAGTATCAGAGAGGGCCAGAGAGAGTCTGAGAGTGTCGGAGAGTGTCAGAAAGATTCAGAAAGTGTCAGAGAGTGTCAGTGAGTTTCAGTAAGTGTCAGAGAGTGTGAGAGAGTGTCTGAGAGTGTCAGAGAGTGTCTGAGAGTGTCAGAGAGTGCCAGAGAGTTTCAGAGAGTGCCAGAGAGTTTCAAGGAGTTTCAGAGATTGTCAGAGAGTGTCAGAGAGTTTCAGAGAGTGTCAGAGAGTGTCAGAGAGTTTCTGAGAGATACAGCGAGTGTCAGAGAGTTTCAGATAGTTTCAGAGAGTGTCAGAGAGTTTCAGGGAGTGTCTGAGAGTGTCAGAGAGTGCCAGAGACTTTCAGAGAGTGCCAGAGAGTTTCAAGGAGTTTCAGAGATTGTCAGAGAGTGTCAGAGAGTTTCAGAGAGTGTCAGAGAGTGTCAGAGAGTTTCTGAGAGATACAGCGAGTGTCAGAGAGTTTCAGATAGTTTCAGAGAGTGTCAGCGAATTTCAGAGAGTGTCACAGAGTGTCAGAGAGTTTCAGAGAGTTTCTGAGTGTTTCTGAGTCTCAGAGAGTTTCAGAAAGTTTCAGAGAGCTTCAGAGAGTTTCAGAGAGTTTCATAAAATGTCAGATAGTGTCAGAGAGTTTCAGAGAGTGTCACAGAGTGTCAGAGTGTTCCAGAGAGCTTCCTGGAGTTTCAGAGAGTGTCAGAGATTTTCAGACTGTTTCAGAGACTTTCAGAGAGTGTCAGAGAGTTTTGGAGAGAGTCAGACAGTGTCTGAAAGTGTCAAAGCGTGTCAAAGAGTTTCAGAGAGTGTCAGAGAGTTTCAGAGAATGTCAGAGAGTTTCAGAGACTTTCTGAGAGTCTCGGAGAGTGCCAGAGAGTTTCTGAGAGTTTCTGAGTGTGTCGGAGTGTGTCTGAGAGTGTCAGAGAGTTTCTGAGAGTGTCACAGAGTGTCAGAGAGTTTCAGAGATTGTCAGAGAGTTTCAGAGATGTTCAGAGAGTGTCAGAGAGTGTCAGAAAGTTTCAGAGAGAGTCAGAGAGTGTCCGAGAGTGTCAGAGAGTCTCTGAGAGTTTCACAGAGTTGCAGAGAGTGTCAGAGAGTTTCCGAGAGTTTCAGAACGTGTCAGATAGTGTCAGAGAGTTTCAGAAAGTGTCAGAGAGTGTCAGAGAGTGTCTGAGACTGTCAGAGAGTGTCAGAGTGTCTCAGAGAGTGTCACAGAGTTTCAGAGAGGGTCAGAGTTTTTCAGAGAGTTTCAGAGATCTTCAGAGAGAGTCAGAGAGTGCCAGAAATTTTCAGAGAATGTCACAGAGTGTCAGAGAGCTTCAGAGAGTGTCAGAGTGTGTCAGAGAGTGTCAGAGAGTTTCAGAGAGTGTCAGAGAGTTTCAGAGACTTTCTGAGAGTCTCGGAGAGTGCCAGAGAATTTCTGAGTGTGTCGGAGTGTGTCTGAGAGTGTCAGAGAGTTTCTGAGAGTGTCACAGAGTGTCAGAGAGTTTCAGAGATTGTCAGAGAGTTTCAGAGATGTTCAGAGAGTGTCAGAGAGTGTCAGAAAGTTTCAGAGAGAGTCAGAGAGTGTCCGAGAGTGTCAGAGAGTCTCTGAGAGTTTCACAGAGTTGCAGAGAGTGTCAGAGAGTTTCCGAGAGTTTCAGAACGTGTCAGATAGTGTCAGAGAGTTTCAGAAAGTGTCAGAGAGTGTCAGAGAGTGTCTGAGACTGTCAGAGAGTGTCAGAGTGTCTCAGAGTGTGTCACAGAGTTTCAGAGAGGGTCAGAGATTTTCAGAGAGTTTCAGAGATCTTCAGAGAGAGTTAGAGAGTGCCAGAAAATTTCAGAGAGTGTCACAGAGTGTCAGAGAGCTTCAGAAGATTCAAAGAGTGTCACAGAGTGTCAGTGAGAGTCAGAGAGTTTCAGAGAGTGTCAGAGAGTGTCAGAGAGTGTCAGAGAGTTTCAGAGAGTTTCAGAAAGTGTCAGAGAGTGTCAGAGAGTTTCAGAGACTTTCTGAGAGTGTCAGAGAGTGTCAGAGAGTGCCAGAGAGTTTCTGAGAGTTTCTGAGTGTGTCGGAGTGTGTCCGAGAGTGTTCGAGAGTTTCAGAGATGTTCAGAGAGTGTCAGAGAGTGTCTGAAATTTTCAGAGAGTGTCAGAGAGTGTCAGAATGTGTCAGCGAGTATCAGAGAGTGTCAGAGAGGGTCAGAGTGTGTCAGAGAGTGTCAGTGAGTTTCAGAGAGTGTCGAAGAGTTTCAGAGAGAGTCGGAGATTGTAGGAGTGTGTCGGAGTGCGTCTGAGAGTGTCAGAGAGTTTCTGAGAGTGTCACAGAGTGTCAGAGAGTGTCAGAGATTTTCAGAGAGTTTCAGAGATGTTCAGAGAGTGTCAGAGAGTATCAGAAAGTTTCAGAGAGAGTCAGAGAGTGTCAGAATGTGTCAGCGAGTATCAGAGAGTGTCAGAGAGAGTCAGAGAGTGTCAGAGAGTGTCAGAGAGTCTCAGAGAGTGTCGAAGAGTTTCAGAGAGAGTCAGAGAGTGTCAGAGAGTGTCAGAGAGTATCAGAGAGGGCCAGAGAGAGTGCGAGAGTGTCAGAGAGTGTCAGAAAGATTCAGAAAGTGTCCGAGAGTGTCAGAGAGTTTCAGTAAGTGTCAGAGAGTGTCAGAGTGTGTCTGAGAGTGTCTGAGAGTGTCAGAGAGTGTCTGAGAGTGTCAGAGAGTGACAGAGAGTTTCAGAGAGTTTCAGAGAGTGTCAGAGAGTGTCAGAGAGTGTCTGAGAGATACAGCGAGTGTCAGAGAGTCTCAGAGAGTGTCGAAGAGTTTCAGAGAGAGTCAGAGAGTGTCAGAGAGAATCAGAGAGGGCCAGAGAGAGTGCGAGAGTGTCAGAGAGTGTCAGAAAGATTCAGAAAGTGTCAGAGAGTGTCAGAGAGTTTCAGTAAGTGTCAGAGAGTGTCAGAGTGTGTCTGAGAGTGTCTGAGAGTGTCAGAGAGTGTCTGAGAGTGTCAGAGAGTGTAAGAGAGTGTCAGAAAGTTTCAGAGAGAGTCAGAGTGTGTCCGAGAGTGTCAGAGAGTCTCTGAGAGTTTCACAGAGTTGCAGAGAGTGTCAGAGAGTTTCCGAGAGTTTCAGAACGTGTCAGATAGTGTCAGAGAGTTTCAGAAAGTGTCAGAGAGTGTCAGAGAGTGTCTGAGACTGTCAGAGAGTGTCAGAGTGTCTCAGAGTGTGTCACAGAGTTTCAGAGAGGGTCAGAGATTTTCAGAGAGTTTCAGAGATCTTCAGAGAGAGTCAGAGAGTGCCAGAAAATTTCAGAGAGTGTCACAGAGTGTCAGAGAGCTTCAGAGAGATTCAAAGAGTGTCACAGAGTGTCAGTGAGAGTCAGAGAGTTTCAGAGAGTGTCAGAGAGTGTCAGAGAGTGTCAGAGAGTTTCAGAAAGTGTCAGAGAGTGTCAGAGAGTTTCAGAAAGTGTCAGAGAGTGTCAGAGAGTGTCTGAGACTGTCAGAGAGTGTCAGAGTGTCTCAGAGTGTGTCACAGAGTTTCAGAGACTTTCTGAGAGTGTCAGAGAGTGCCAGAGAGTTTCTGAGAGTTTCTGAGTGTGTCGGAGTGTGTCCGAGAGTGTTCGAGAGTTTCAGAGATGTTCAGAGAGTGTCAGAGAGTGTCTGAAAATTTCAGAGAGTGTCACAGAGTGTCAGAGAGCTTCAGAGAGATTCAAAGAGTGTCACAGAGTGTCAGTGAGAGTCAGAGAGTTTCAGAGAGTGTCAGAGAGTGTCAGAGAGTGTCAGAGAGTGTCAGAGAGTTTCTGAGAGATACATCGAGTGTCAGAGAGTTTCAGATAGTTTCAGAGAGTGTCAGCGAATTTCAGAGAGTGTCACAGAGTGTCAGAGAGTTTCAGAGAGTTTCAGAGATTGTCAGAGAATTTCAGAGAGTGTCACAGAGTGTCAGAGAGCTTCAGAGAGATTCAAAGAGTGTCACAGAGTGTCAGTGAGAGTCAGAGAGTTTCAGAGAGTGTCAGAGAGTGTCAGAGAGTGTCAGAGAGTTTCAGAACGTGTCAGAGAGTGTCAGAGAGTTTCAGAGACTTTCTGAGAGTGTCAGAGAGTGCCAGAGAGTTTCTGAGAGTTTGTGAGTGTGTCGGAGTGTGTCCGAGAGTGTTCGAGAGTTTCAGAGATGTTCAGAGAGTGTCAGAGAGTGTCTGAAATTTTCAGAGAGTGTCAGAGAGTGTCAGAATGTGTCAGCGAGTACCACAGAGTGTCAGAGAGTCAGAGTGTGTCAGAGAGTGTCAGTGAGTGTCAGAGAGTGTCGAAGAGTTTCAGAGAGAGTCGGAGAGTGTAAGAGTGTGTCGGAGTGCGTCTGAGAGTGTCAGAGAGTTTCTGAGAGTGTCACAGAGTGTCAGAGTGTGTCAGAGATTTTCAGAGAGTTTCAGAGATGTTCAGAGAGTGTCAGAGAGTATCAGAAAGTTTCAGAGAGAGTCAGAGAGTGTCAGAATGTGTCAGCGAGTATCAGAGAGTGTCAGAGAGAGTCAGAGAGTGTCAGAGAGTGTCAGAGAGTCTCAGAGAGTGTCGAAGAGTTTCAGAGAGAGTCAGAGAGTGTCAGAGAGTGTCAGAGAGTATCAGAGAGGGCCAGAGAGAGTGCGAGAGTGTCAGAGAGTGTCAGAAAGATTCAGAAAGTGTCAGAGAGTGTCAGAGAGTTTCAGTAAGTGTCAGAGAGTGTCAGAGTGTGTCTGAGAGTGTCTGAAAGTGTCAGAGAGTGTCTGAGAGTGTCAGAGAGTGACAGAGAGTTTCAGAGAGTTTCAGAGAGTGTCAGAGAGTGTCAGAGAGTGTCTGAGAGATACAGCGAGTGTCAGAGAGTTATAGATAGTTTCAGAGAGTGTCAGAGAGTTTCAGAGAGTGTCTGAGAGTGTCAGAGATTGTCAGAGAGTTTCTGAGAGATTGTGAGTTTGTCAGAGTGTGTCAGAGATTGTCAGCGAATTTCAGAGAGTGTCACAGAGTGTCAGAGAGTTTCAGAGAGTTTCAGAGAGTGTCAGAGAATTTCAGAGATTGTCACAGAGTATCAGAGAGTGTCAGAGAATGTCAGAGAGATTCAGAAAGTTTCAGAGAGCTTAAGAGCGTTTCAGAGAGTGTCAGAAAATTTCAGATAGTGTCAGAGAGATTCAGAGAGTGTCAGAGAGTTTCAGAGAGCTTCCTGGAGTTTCAGAGAGTGTCAGAGATTGTCAGACAGTTCCAGAGAGTTTCAGAGATTGTCAGAGAGTTTCAGAGAGAGTCAGACAGTGTCTGAGAGTGTCAAAGAGTGCCAAATAGTTTCAGAGAGTATCAGAGAGTTTCAGAGAGTGTCAGAGAGTTTCTGAGAGTTTCTGAGAGTGCCAGAGTGTGTCAGAGAGTGTCAGAGAGTGTCACAGAGTGTCAGAGAGCTTCAGAGAGATTCAGAGAGTGTCAGAGAGTGTCTGAGAGTGTCTGAGAGTGTCACAGAGTTGCAGAGTGTGTCAGAGAGTATCCGAGAGTTTCAGAAAGTGTCAGATTGTGTCAGAGAGTTTCAGAAAGTGTCAGAGAGTGTCAGAGAGTGTTTCAGAGTGTCAGAGAGTGTCAGAGATTTTCAGAGAGTTTCAGAGATCTTCAGAGAGAGTCAGAGAGTGCCAGAAAGTTTCAGAGAGTGTCACAGAGTGTCAGAGAGCTTCAGAGAGATTCAGAGAGTGTCACAGAGTGTCAATGAGAGTCAGAGAGTTTCAGAGAGTGTCAGTGAGTGTCAGAGAGTGTCAGTGAGTTTCAGAACGTGTCAGAGACTGTCAGAGAGTTTCAGAGACTTTCTGAGAGTGTCAGAAAGTGCCAGAGAGTTTCTGAGAGTTTCTGAGTGTTTCGGAGTGTGTCAGTGAGTGTCAGAGAGTTTCTGAGAGTGTCACAGAGTGTCAGAGAGTGTCAGAGATTTTCAGAGAGTTTCAGAGATGTTCAGGGAGTGTCATAGAGTGTCAGAAAGTTTCAGAGAGAGTCAGAGAGTGTCAGAGAGATTCAGAGAGTTTCAGAGAGTGTCAGAGAGTGTCACAGAGTTGCAGAGTGTGTCAGAGAGTGTCCGAGAGTTTCAGAAAGTGTCAGATAGTGTCAGAGAGTTTCAGAAAGTGTCAGAGAGTGTCAGAGAGTGTCAGAAAGTTTCAGAGAGAGTCAGAGAGTGTCAGAATGTGTCAGCGAGAATCAGAGAGTGTCAGAGAGAGTCAGAGTGTCAGTGAGTGTCAGAGAGTGTCAGAGAGTGTCGAAGAGTTTCAGAGAGATTCAGAGAGTGTCAGAGAGTGTCGGAGAGTATCAGAGAGGGCCAGAGAGAGTCAGAGAGTGTCAGAGAGTGTCAGAAAGATTCAGAAAGTGTCAGAGACAGTCAGAGAGTTTCAGTAAGTGTCAGAGAGTGTCTGAGAGTGTCAGAGAGTGTCTGAGAGTGTCAGAGATTGTCAGAGAGTTTCAGAGAGTGCCAGAGAGTTTCAAGGAGTTTCAGAGAGTGTCAGAGAGTGTCAGAGAGTTTCAGAGAGTGTCAGAGAGTGTCAGAGAGTGTCAGAGAGTGTCTGAGAGATACAGCGAGTGTCAGAGAGTTTCAGTGACTTTCAGAGATGTTCAGAGAGTTTCAGAGATCTTCAGTGAGAGTCAGAGAGTACCAGAAAGTTTCAGAGAGTGTCACAGAGTGTCAGAGAGCTTCAGAGAGATTCAGATAGTGTCAGAGAGTGTCAGAGAGTCTCTGAGAGTTTCACAGAGTTGCAGAGAGTGTCAGAGAGTTTCCGAGAGTTTCAGAACGTGTCAGATAGTGTCAGAGAGTTTCAGAAAGTGTCAGAGAGTGTCAGAGAGTGTCTGAGACTGTCAGAGAGTGTCAGAGTGTCTCAGAGAGTGTCAGAGAGTTTCAGAGAGGGTCAGAGATTTTCAGAGAGTTTCAGAGATCTTCAGAGAGAGTGTCAGAGAGTGCCAGAAAATTTCAGAGAGTGTCACAGAGTTTCAGAGAGTTTCAGAGAGATTCACAGAGTGTCAGTGAGAGTCAGAGAGTTTCAGAGAGTGTCAGAGAGTGTCAGAGAGTGTCAGAGAGTTTCAGAAAGTGTCAGAGAGTGTCAGAGTTTCAGAGACTTTCTGAGAGTGTCAGAGAGTGCCAGAGAGTGCCAGAGAGTTTCTGAGAGTTTCTGAGTGTGTCGGAGTGTGTCCGAGAGTGTTAGAGAGTTTCAGAGATGTTCAGAGAGTGTCAGAGAGTGTCTGAAATTTTCAGAGAGTGTCAGAGAGTGTCAGAGAGAGTCAGAGAGTGTCAGAGAGTGTCAGTGAGCGACAGAGAGTGTCGAAGAGTTTCAGAGAGAGTCGGAGAGTGTAAGAGTGTGTCGGAGTGCGTCTGAGAGTGTCAGAGAGTGTCAGAGATTTTCAGAGAGTTTCAGAGATGTTCAGAGAGTGTCAGAGAGTGTCAGAACGTTTCAGAGAGAGTCAGAGAGTGTCAGAATGTGTCAGCGAGTATCAGAGAGTGTCAGAGAGTGTCAGAGAGTCTCAGAGAGTGTCGAAGAGTTTCAGAGAGAGTCAGAGAGTGTCAGAGAGTTTCAGAGAATATCAGAGAGGGCCAGAGAGAGTGCGAGAGTGTCAGAGAGTGTCAGAAAGATTCAGATAGTGTCAGAGAGTGTCAGAGAGTTTCAGTAAGTGTCAGAGAGTGTCAGAGTGTGTCTGAGAGTGTCTGAGAGTGTCAGAGAGTGTCTGAGAGTGTCAGAGAGTGACAGAGAGTTTCAGAGAGTTTCAGAGAGTGTCAGAGAGTGTCAGAGAGTGTCTGAGAGATACAGCGAGTGTCAGAGAGTTTCAGATAGTTTCAGAGAGTGTCAGAGAGTTTCAGAGAGTGTCACAGAGTGTCAGAGAGTGTCAGAGAGTGTCAGAGATTTTCAGAGAGTTTCAGAGATGTTCAGGGAGTGTCATAGAGTGTCAGAAAGTTTCAGAGAGAGTCAGAGAGTGTCAGAGAGATTCAGAGAGATTCAGAGAGTGTCAGAGAGTGTCACAGAGTTGCAGAGTGTGTCAGAGAGTGTCCGAGAGTTTCAGAAAGTGTCAGATAGTGTCAGAGAGTTTCAGAAAGTGTCAGAGAGTGTCAGAGAGTGTCAGAAAGTTTCAGAGAGAGTCAGAGAGTGTCAGAATGTGTCAGCGAGAATCAGAGAGTGTCAGAGAGAGTCAGAGAGTGTCAGTGAGTGTCAGAGAGTGTCAGAGAGTGTCGAAGAGTTTCAGAGAGATTCAGAGAGTGTCAGAGAGTGTCGGAGAGTATCAGAGAGGGCCAGAGAGAGTCAGAGAGTGTCAGAGAGTGTCAGAAAGATTCAGAAAGTGTCAGAGACAGTCAGAGAGTTTCAGTAAGTGTCAGAGAGTGTCTGAGAGTGTCCGAGAGTGTCTGAGAGTGTCAGAGATTGTCAGAGAGTTTCAGAGAGTTTCAGAGAGTGCCAGAGAGTTTCAAGGAGTTTCAGAGAGTGTCAGAGAGTGTCAGAGAGTTTCAGAGAGTGTCAGAGAGTGTCAGAGAGTGTCTGAGAGATACAGCGAGTGTCAGAGAGTTTCAGTGACTTTCAGAGATGTTCAGAGAGTTTCAGAGATCTTCAGTGAGAGTCAGAGAGTACCAGAAAGTTTCAGAGAGTGTCACAGAGTGTCAGAGCGCTTCAGAGAGATTCAGAGAGTGTCAGAGAGTGTCAGAGAGTCTCTGAGAGTTTCACAGAGTTGCAGAGAGTGTCAGAGAGTTTCCGAGAGTTTCAGAACGTGTCAGATAGTGTCAGAGAGTTTCAGAAAGTGTCAGAGAGTGTCAGAGAGTGTCGGGGACTGTCAGAGAGTGTCAGAAATTTTCAGAGAGTGTCACAGAGTGTCAGAGAGCTTCAGAGAGATTCACAGAGTGTCAGTGAGAGTCAGAGAGTTTCAGAGAGTGTCAGAGAGTGTCAGAGAGTGTCAGAGAGTTTCAGAAAGTGTCAGAAAGTGTCAGAGAGTTTCAGAGACTTTCTGAGAGTGTCAGAGAGTGCCAGAGAGTGCCAGAGAGTTTCTGAGAGTTTCTGAGTGTGTCGGAGTGTGTCCGAGAGTGTTAGAGAGTTTCAGAGATGTTCAGAGAGTGTCAGAGAGTGTCTGAAATTTTCAGAGAGTGTCAGAGAGTGTCAGAGAGAGTCAGAGTGTGTCAGAGAGTGTCAGTGAGTGTCAGAGAGTGTCGAAGAGTTTCAGAGTGAGACGGAGAGTGTAAGAGTGTGTCGGAGTGCGTCTGAGAGTGTCAGAGAGTGTCAGAGATTTTCAGAGAGTTTCAGAGATCTTCAGAGAGTGTCAGAACGTTTCAGAGAGAGTCAGAGAGTGTCAGAATGTGTCAGCGATTATCAGAGAGTGTCAGAGAGAGTCAGAGAGTGTCCGAGAGTGTCAGAGAGTATCAGAGAGGGCCAGAGAGTGTCAGAGAGATTCAGAAAGTTTCAGAGAGCTTAAGAGCGTTTCAGAGAGTGACAGAAAATGTCAGATAGTGTCAGAGAGTTTCAGAGAGTGTCAGAGAGTTTCAGAGAGCTTCCTGGAGTTTCAGAGAGTGTCAGAGATTGTCAGAGAGTTTCAGAGAGAGTCAGACAGTGTCTGAGAGTGTCAAAGAGTGTCAAATAGTTTCAGAGAGTTTCAGAGAGTGTCAGAGAGTTTCAGAGACTTTCTGAGAGTGTCAGAGAGTGCCAGAGAGTTTCTGAGAGTTTCTGAGTGTGTCAGAGAGTGTCAGAGAGTGTCACAGAGTGTCACAGAGTGTCAGAGAGCTTCAGAGAGATTCAGAGAGTGTCAGAGAGTGTCTGAGAGTGTCTGAGAGTGTCACAGAGTTGCAGAGTGTGTCAGAGAGTGTCCGAGAGTTTCAGAAATTGTCAGATAGTGTCAGAGAGTTTCAGAAAGTGTCAGAGAGTGTCAGAGAGTGTTTCAGAGTGTCAGAGAGTGTCAGAGAGTTTCAGAGAGTGTCAGAGAGTGTCAGAGAGTGTCTGAGAGTGTCAGAGAGTGTCCGAGAGTTTCAGAAAGTGTCAGATAGTGTCAGAGAGTTTCAGAAAGTGTCAGAGAGTGTCAGAGAGTGTTAGTGAGTGTCAGACTGTCTCAGAGAGTGTCACAGAGTTTCAGAGAGTGTCAGAGATTTTCAGAGAGTTTCACAGATCTTCAGAGAGTGTCAGAGAGTGTCAGAAAGTTTCAGAGAGAGTCAGAGAGTGTCAGAATGTGTCAGCGAGAATCAGAGAGTGTCAGAGAGAGTCAGAGAGTGTCAGTGAGTGTCAGAGAGTGTCAGAGAGTGTCAAAGAGTTTCAGAGAGATTCAGAGAGTGTCAGAGAGTGTCGGAGAGTATCAGAGAGGGCCAGAGAGAGTCACAGAGTGTCAGAGAGTGTCAGAAAGATTCAGAAAGTGTCAGAGACAGTCAGAGAGTTTCAGTAAGTGTCAGAGTCTGTCAGAGAGTGTCTGAGAGTGTCAGAGAGGGTCTGAGAGTGTCAGAGAGTGTCAGAGAGTTTCAGAGAGTTTCAGAGAGTGCCAGAGAGTTTCAGGGAGTTTCAGAGAGTGTCAGAGAGTGTCAGAGAGTGTCAGAGATTTTCAGAGAGTGTCAGAGAGTTTCAGAGAGTGTCAGAGAGTGTCAGAGAGCTTCAGAGAGATTCAAAGATTGTCACAGAGTGTCAGTGAGAGTCAGAGAGTTTCAGAGAGTGTCAGAGAGTGTCAGAGAGTGTCAGAGAGTTTCAGAAAGTGTCAGAGAGTGTCAGAAAGTTTCAGAGACTTACCGAGAGTGTCAGAGAGTGCCAGAGAGTTTCTGAGAGTTTCTGAGTGTGTCGGAGTGTGTCTGAGAGTGTTAGAGAGTTTCAGAGATGTTCAGAGAGTGTCGGAGAGTGTCAGAAAGTTTCAGAGAGTGTCAGAGAGTGTCAGAATGTGTCAGCGAGTATCAGAGAGTGTCAGAGAGAGTCAGAGGGTGTCAGAGAGTGTCAGAGAGTGTCGAAGAGTTTCAGAGAGAGTCAGAGAGTGTCAGAGAGTGTCGGAGAGTATCAGAGAGGGCCAGAGAGACTGCGAGAGTGTCAGCGAGTGTCAGAAAGATTCAGAAAGTGTCAGATTGTGTCAGAGAGTTTCAGTAAGTGTCAGAGAGTGTCAGAGAGTGTCTGAGAGTGTCAGAGAGTGTCTGAGAGTGTCAGAGAGTGTCAGAGAGTGTCAGAGAGTGTCTGAGAGATACAGCGAGTGACAGAGAGTTTCAGATAGTTTCAGAGAGTGTCAGAGAGTTTCAGAGAGTGTCTGAGAGTGTCAGAGAGTGTCAGAGAGTTTCTGAGAGATTGTGAGTTAGTCAGAGAGTGTCAGAGATTGTCAGCGAATTTCAGAGAGTGTCACAGAGTGTCAGAGAGTTTCAGAGAGTTTCAGAGAGTGTCAGAGAATTTCAGAGAGTGTCACAGAGTGTCAGAGTGTTTCACAGAGTTTCAGAGAGTGTCAGAGAATTTCAGAGAGTGTCACAGAGTGTCAGAGAGTGTCAGAGACTTTCAGACTATTTCAGAGATTTTCAGAGAGTGTCAGAGAGTTTCAGAGAGAGTCAGACAGTGTCTGAGAGTGTCAAAGAGTGTCAAAGAGATTCAGAGATTGTCAGAGAGTTTCAGAGAGTGTCAGAGAGTTTCAGAGACTTTCTGAGAGTGTCAGAGAGTGCCAGAGAGTTTACGAGAGTTTCTGAGTGTGTCGGAGTGTGTCTAAGAGTGTCAGAGAGTTTCTGAGAGTGTCACACAGTGTCAGAGAGTTTCAGAGATTTTCAGAGAGTTTCGGAGATGTTCAGAGAGTGTCAGAGAGTGTCGGAAAGTTTCAGAGAGAGTCAGAGAGTGTCAGAGAGTGTCAGAGAGTGTCTGAGAGATACAGCGAGTGTCAGAGAGTTTCAGATAGTTTCAGAGAGTGTCAGAGAGTTTCAGAGAGTGTCTGAGAGTGTCAGAGAGTGTCAGAGAGTTTCTGAGAGATTGTGAGTTAGTCAGAGAGTGTCAGAGATTGTCAGCGACTTTCAGAGAGTGTCACAGAGTGTCAGAGAGTTTCAGAGAGTTTCAGAGAGTGTCAGAGAATTTCAGAGAGTGTCACAGAGTGTCAGAGTGTTTCACAGAGTTTCAGAGAGTGTCAGAGAATTTCAGAGAGTGTCACAGAGTGTCAGAGAGTGTCAGAGATTTTCAGACTATTTCAGAGATTTTCAGAGAGTGTCAGAGAGTTTCAGAGAGAGTCAGACAGTGTCTGAGAGTGTCAAAGAGTGTCAAAGAGATTCAGAGATTGTCAGAGAGTTTCAGAGAGTGTCAGAGAGTTTCAGAGACTTTCTGAGAGTGTCAGAGAGTGCCAGAGAGTTTACGAGAGTTTCTGAGTGTGTCGGAGTGTGTCTAAGAGTGTCAGAGAGTTTCTGAGAGTGTCACAGAGTGTCAGAGAGTTTCAGAGATTTTCAGAGAGTTTCGGAGATGTTCAGAGAGTGTCAGAGAGTGTCGGAAAGTTTCAGAGAGAGTCAGAGAGTGTCAGAGAGTGTCAGAGAGTCTGTGAGAGTTTCACAGAGTTGCAGAGTGTGTCAGAGAGTGTCTGAGAGTTTCAGAAAGTGTCAGATAGTGTCAGAGAGTTTCAGAAAGTGTCAGAGAGTGTCAGAGAGTGTCTGAGAGTGTCTGAGAGTGTCAGAGAGTGTCAGAGTGTTTCAGAGAGTTTCACATAGTTTCAGAGAGTGTCAGAGATTTTCAGAGAGTTTCAGAGATCTTCAGAGAGAGTCAGAGAGTGCCAGAAAGTTTCAGAGAGTGTCACAGAGTGTCAGAGAGCTTCAGAGAGATTCAAAGATTGTCACAGAGTTTCAGTGAGAGTCAGAGAGTTTCAGAGAGTGTCAGAGAGTGTCAGAGAGTGTCAGAGAGTTTCAGAAAGTGTCAGAGAGTGTCAGAAAGTTTCAGAGACTTACCGAGAGTGTCAGAGAGTGCCAGAGAGTTTCTGAGAGTTTCTGAGTGTGTCGGAGTGTGTCTGAGAGTGTTAGAGAGTTTCAGAGATGTTCAGAGAGTGTCAGAGAGTGTCAGAAAGTTTCAGAGAGTGTCAGAGAGTGTCAGAATGTGTCAGCGAGTATCAGAGAGTGTCAGAGAGAGTCAGAGAGTGTCAGAGAGTGTCAGAGAGTGTCGAAGAGTTTCAGAGAGAGTCAGAGAGTGTCAGAGAGTGTCGGAGAGTATCAGAGAGGGCCAGAGAGAGTGCGAGAGTGTCAGCGAGTGTCAGAAAGATTCAGAAATTGTCAGATTGTGTCAGACAGTTTCAGTAAGTGTCAGAGAGTGTCAGAGAGTGTCTGAGAGTGTCAGAGAGTGTCTGAGAGTGTCAGAGAGTGTCAGAGAGTTTCAGAGAGATACAGCGAGTGTCAGAGAGTTTCAGATAGTTTCAGAGAGTGTCAGAGATTTTCAGAGAGTGTCTGAGAGTGTCAGAGAGTGTCAGAGAGTTTCTGAGAGATTGTGAGTTTGTCAGAGAGTGTCAGAGATTGTCAGCGAATTTCAGAGAGTGTCACAGAATGTCAGAGAGTTTCAGAGAGTGTCAGAGAATTTCAGAGAGTGTCACAGAGTATCAGAGAGTGTCAGAGAGTGTCAGAGAGTTTCAGAAAGTTTCAGAGAGCTTAAGAGAGTTTCAGAGAGTGTCAGAAAATTTCAGATAGTGTCAGAGAGTTTCAGAGTGTGTCACAGAGTGTTAGAGAGTTTCAGAGAGCTTCCTGGAGTGCCAGAGAGTGTCAGAGATTGTCAGACAGTTTCAGAGAGTTTCAGAGAGTTTCAGAGAGTTTCACAGAGAGTCAGGCAGTGTCTGAGAGTGTCAAAGAGTTTCAGAGAGTTTCAGAGAGTGTCAGAGAGTTTCAGAGACTTTCTGAGAGTGTCAGAGAGTGCCAGAGAGTTTCTGAGAGTTTCTGAGTGTTTCGGAGTGTGTCTGAGAGTGTCAGAGAGTTTCTGAGCGTGTCACAGAGTATCAGAGAGTTTCAGAGATTTTCACAGAGTTTCAGAGATGTTCAGAGAGTGTCAGAGAGTATCAGAAAGTTTCAGAGAGAGTCAGAGAGTGTCAGGGAGTTTCAGAGAAATTCAGAGAGTGTCAGAGATTGTCAGAGAGTGTCACAGAGTGTCAGAGAGTTTCAGAGAGACTCAGAGAGTGTCAGAGAGTGTCTGAGAGTGTCTGAGAGTGTCACAGAGTTGCAGAGTGTGTCAGAGAGTGTCCGAGAGTTTCAGAAAGTGTCAGATAGTGTCAGAGAGTTTCAGAAAGTGTCTGAGAGTGTCAGAGAGTGTCAGAGTGTCTCAGAGAGTGTCACAGAGTTTCAGAGAGTGTCAGAGATTTTCACAGAGTTTCAGAGATCTTCAGAGAGAGTCAGAGAGTGCCAGAAAGTTTCAGAGATTGTCACAGAGTGTCAGAGAGCTTCAGAGAGATTCAGAGAGTTTCACAGAGTTTCAGTGAGAGTCAGATAGTTTCAGAGAGTGTCAGTGAGTGTCAGAGAGTGTCAGAGAGTGTCAGAATGTGTCAGCGAGTATCAGAGAGTGTCAGAGAGAGTCAGAGGGTGTCAGAGAGTGTCAGAGAGTGTCGAAGAGTTTCAGAGAGAGTCAGAGAGTGTCAGAGAGTGTCGGAGAGTATCAGAGAGGGCCAGAGAGAGTGTGAGAGTGTCAGCCAGTGTCAGAAAGATTCAGAAAGTGTCAGATTGTGTCAGAGAGTTTCAGTAAGTGTCTGAGAGTGTCAGAGAGTGTCTGAGAGTGTCAGAGAGTGTCAGAGAGTTTCAGAGAGTTTCAGAGAGTTTCAGAGAGTTTCAGAGAGTGTCAGAGAGTGTCTGAGAGATACAGCGAGTGTCAGAGAGTTTCAGATAGTTTCAGAAAGTGTCAGTAAGTTTCAGAGAGTGTCTGAGAGTGTCAGAGAGTGTCAGAGAGTTTCTGAGAGATTGTGAGTTTGTCAGAGAGTGTCAGAGATTTTCAGCGAATTTCAGAGAGTGTCACAGAGTGTCAGAGAGTTTCAGAGAGTTTCAGAGAGTGTCAGAGAATTTCAGAGAGTGTCACAGAGTGTCAGAGAGTTTCACAGAGTTTCAGAGAGTGTCAGAGAATTTCAGAGAGTGTCACAGATTGTCAGAGAGTGTCAGAGATGTTCAGACTGTTTCAGAGACTTTCAGAGAGTGTCAGAGAGTTTCAGAGAGAGTCAGACAGTGTCTGAGAGTGTCAAAGAGTGTCAAAGGGATTCAGAGATTGTCAGAGAGTTTCAGAGAGTGTCAGAGAGTTTCAGAGACTTTCTGAGTGTGTCGGAGTGTGTCTAAGAGTGTCAGAGAGTTTCTGAGAGTGTCACAGAGTGTCAGAGAGTTTCAGAGATTTTCAGAGACTTTCAGAGATGTTCAGAGAGTGTCAGAGAGTGTCGGAAAGTTTCAGAGAGAGTCAGAGAGTGTCAGAGAGTCTCTGAGAGTTTCACAGAGTTGCAGAGTGTGTCAGAGAGTGTCTGAGAGTTTCAGAAAGTGTCAGATAGTGTCAGAGAGTTTCAGAAAGTGTCAGAGAGTGTCAGAGCGTGTCTGAGAGTGTCTGAGAGTGTCAGAGAGTGTCAGAGTGTCTCAGAGAGTTTCACAGAGTTTCAGAGAGTGTCAGAGATTTTCAGAGAGTTTCAGAGATCTTCAGAGAGAGTCGGAGAGTGCCAGAAAGTTTCAGAGAGTGTCACAGAGTGTCAGAGAGCTTCAGAGAGATTCAAAGATTGTCACAGAGTTTCAGTGAGAGTCAGAGAGTTTCAGAGAGTGTCAGAGAGTGTCAGAGAGTGTCAGAGAGTTTCAGAAAGTGTCAGAGAGTGTCAGAAAGTTTCAGAGACTTACCGAGAGTGTCAGAGAGTGCCAGAGAGTTTCTGAGAGTTTCTGAGTGTGTCGGAGTGTGTCTGAGAGTGTTAGAGAGTTTCAGAGATGTTCAGAGAGTGTCAGAGAGTGTCAGAAAGTTTCAGAGAGTGTCAGAGAGTGTCAGAATGTGTCAGCGAGTATCAGAGAGTGTCAGAGAGAGTCAGAGGGTGTCAGAGAGTGTCAGAGAGTGTCAGAGAGTGTCGAAGAGTTTCAGAGAGAGTCAGAGAGTGTCAGAGAGTGTCGGAGAGTATCAGAGATGGCCAGAGAGACTGCGAGAGTGTCAGCGAGTGTCAGAAAGATTCAGAAAGTGTCAGATTGTGTCAGAGAGTTTCAGTAAGTGTCAGAGAGTGTCAGAGAGTGTCTGAGAGTGTCTGAGAGTGTCAGAGAGTGTCTGAGATTGTCAGAGAGTGTCAGAGAGTTTCAGAGAGTTTCAGAGAGTTTCAGAGAGTGTCAGAGAGTGTCTGAGAGATACAGCGAGTGTCAGAGAGTTTCAGATAGTTTCAGAGAGTGTCAGAGAGTTTCAGAGAGTTTCTGAGAGTTTCAGAGAGTTTCTGAGAGATTGTGAGTTTGTCAGAGAGTGTCAGAGATTGTCAGCGAATTTCAGAGAGTTTTACAGAGTGTCAGAGAGTTTCAGAGAGGTTCAGAGAGTGTCAGAGAATTTCAGAGAGTGTCACAGATTGTCAGAGAGTGTCAGAGATTTTCAGACTGTTTCAGAGACTTTCAGAGAGTGTCAGAGAGTTTCAGAGAGAGTCAGACAGTGTCTGAGAGTGTCAAAGAGTGTCAAAGAGATTCAGAGATTGTCAGAGAGTTTCAGAGAGTGTCAGAGAGTTTCAGAGACTTTCTGACAGTGTCAGAGAGTGCCAGAGAGTTTACGAGAGTTTCTGAGTGTGTCGGAGTGTGTCTAAGAGTGTCAGAGAGTTTCTGAGAGTGTCACAGAGTGTCAGAGAGTTTCAGAGATTTTCAGAGAGTTTCAGAGATGTTCAGAGAGTGTCAGAGAGTGTCGGAAAGTTTCAGAGAGAGTCAGAGAGTGTCAGAGAGTGTCTGAGAGTTTCAGAAAGTGTCAGATAGTGTCAGAGAGTTTCAGAAAGTGTCAGAGAGTGTCAGAGAGTGTCTGAGAGTGTCTGAGAGTGTCAGAGAGTGTCAGAGTGTCTCAGAGAGTTTCACAGAGTTTCAGAGATTGTCAGAGATTTTCAGAGAGTTTCAGAGATCTTCAGAGAGAGTCAGAGAGTGCCAGAAAGTTTCAGAGAGTGTCACAGAGTGTCAGAGAGCTTCAGAGAGATTCAAAGATTGTCACAGAGTTTCAGTGAGAGTCAGAGAGTTTCAGAGAGTGTCAGAGATTGTCAGAGAGTGTCAGAGAGTTTCAGAAAGTATCAGAGAGTGTCAGAAAGTTTCAGAGACTTACCGAGAGTGTCAGAGAGTGCCAGAGAGTTTCTGAGAGTTTCTGAGTGTGTCGGAGTGTGTCTGAGAGTGTTAGAGAGTTTCAGAGAGAGTCAGAGAGTGTCAGAGAGTGTCAGAGAGTGTCAGAGAGTGTCGAAGAATTTCAGAGAGAGTCAGAGAGTGTCGGAGAGTATCAGAGAGGGCCAGAGAGAGTGCGAGAGTGTCAGCGAGTGTCAGAAAGATTCAGAGAGTGTCAGAGAGTTTCAGAGTGTGTCACAGAGTGTTAGAGAGTTTCAGAGAGCTTCCTGGAGAGCCAGAGAGTGTCAGAGATTGTCAGACCGTTTCAGAGAGTTTCAGAGAGAGTCAGGCAGTGTCTGAGAGTGTCAAAGAGTTTCAGAGAGTTTCAGAGAGTGTCAGAGAGTTTCAGAGACTTTCTGAGAGTGTCAGAGAGTGCCAGAGAGTTTCTGAGATTTTCTGAGTGCTTCGGAGTGTGTCTGAGAGTGTCAGAGAGATTCTGAGCGTGTCACAGAGTATCAGAGAGTTTCAGAGATTTTCACAGAGTTTCAGAGATGTTCAGAGAGTGTCAGAGAGTATCAGAAAGTTTCAGAGAGAGTCAGAGAGTGTCAGGGAGTTTCAGAGAAATTCAGAGAGTGTCAGAGATTGTCAGAGAGTGTCACAGAGTGTCAGAGAGTTTCAGAGAGGTTCAGAGAGTGTCAGAGAGTGTCTGAGAGTGTCTGAGAGTGTCACAGAGTTGCAGAGTGTGTCAGAGTGTCCGAGAGTTTCAGAAAGTGTCAGATAGTGTCAGAGAGTTTCAGAAAGTGTCAGAGAGTGTCAGAGAGTGTCAGAGAGTGTCGAAGAATTTCAGAGAGAGTCAGAGAGTGTCGGAGAGTATCAGAGAGGGCCAGAGAGAGTGCGAGAGTGTCAGCGAGTGTCAGAAAGATTCAGAGAGTGTCAGATTGTGTCAGAGAGTTTCAGTAAGTGTCAGAGAGTGTCAGAGAGTGTCTGAGAGTGTCAGAGAGTGTCTGAGAGTGTCAGAGAGTGTCAGAGAGTTTCAGAGAGTTTCAGAGAGTGTCAGAGAGTGTCTGAGAGATGCAGAGAGTGTCAGAGAGTTTCAGATAGTTTCAGAGAGTGTCAGAGAGTTTCAGAGAGTGTCAGAGAGTGTCAGAGAGTGTCAGAGAGTTTCTGGGAGATTGTGAGTTTGTCAGAGAGTGTCAGAGATTGTCAGCGAATTTCAGAGAGTGTCACAGAGTGTCAGAGAGTTTCAGAGAGTGTCAGAGAATTTCAGAGAGTGTCACAGAGTATCACAGAGTGTCACAGAGTGTCAGCGAGTTTCAGAGAGTTTCAGAGAGTGTCAGAGAGTTTCAGAGTGTGTCACAGAGTGTTAGAGAGTTTCAGAGCGCTTCCTGGAGTGCCAGAGAGTGTCTGAGAGTGTCTGAGAGTGTCACAGAGTTGCAGAGAATGTCAGAGAGTGTCCGAGAGTTTCAGAAAGTGTCAGATAGTGTCAGAGAGTTTCAGAAAGTGTCACAGAGTGTCAGAGAGTGTCAGAGAGTGTCTGAGAGTGTCAGAGAGTGTCAGAGTGTCTCAGAGAGTGTCACAGAGCTTCAGAGAGTGTCAGAGATTTTCACAGAGTTTCAGAGATCTTCAGAGAGAGTCAGAGAGTGCCAGAAAGTTTCAGAGATTGTCACAGAGTGTCAGAGAGATTCAGAGAGTTTCACAGAGTTTCAGTGAGAGCCAGATAGTTTCAGAGAGTGTCAGTGAGTGTCAGAGATTGTCAGAGAGTTTCAGACAGTGTCAGAGAGTGTCAGAGAGTTTCAGAGACTTTCTGAGAGTGTCAGTAAGTGCCAGTGAGTTTCTGAGTGTTTCTGAGTGTTTCGGAGTGTGTCTGGGAGTGTCAGAGAGTTTCTGAGAGTGTCACAGAGTGTCAGAGAGTGTCAGAGATTTTCAGAGAGTTTGAGAGATGTTCAGAGAGTGTCTGAGATTGTCAGAAAGTTTCAGAGAGTCAGAGAGTGTCAGAATGTGTCAGCGAGCATCAGAGAGTGTCAGAGAGAGTCAGAGAGAGTCAGAGAGTGTCAGAGAGTGTCGGAGAGTATCAGAGAGGGCCAGAGAGAGTGCGAGAGTGTCAGCGAGTGTCAGAAAGATTCAGAAAGTGTCAGATTGTGTCAGAGAGTTTCAGTAAGTGTCAGAGAGTGTCAGAGAGTGTCTGAGAGTGTCAGAGAGTGTCTGAGAGTGTCAGAGAGTGTCAGAGAGTTTCAGAGAGTTTCAGAGAGTTTCAGAGAGTGTCAGAGAGTGTCTGAGAGATGCAGCGAGTGTCAGAGAGTTTCAGATAGTTTCAGAGAGTGTCAGAGAGTTTCAGAGAGTGTCTGAGAGTGTCAGAGAGTGTCAGAGAGTTTCTGAGAGATTGTGAGTTTGTCAGAGAGTGTCAGAGATTGTCAGCGAATTTCAGAGAGTGTCACAGAGTGTCAGAGAGTTTCAGAGAGTTTCAGAGAGTGTCAGAGAATTTCAGAGAGTGTCACAGAGTATCAGAGAGTGTCAGAGAGTTTCAGAAAGTTTCAGAGAGCTTAAGAGAGTTTCAGAGAGTGTCAGAAAAATTCAGATAGTGTCAGAGAGTTTCAGAGTGTGTCACAGAGTGTTAGAGAGTTTCAGAGAGCTTCCTGGAGAGCCAGAGAGTGTCAGAGATTGTCAGACCGTTTCAGAGAGTTTCAGAGAGTTTCAGAGAGAGTCAGGCAGTGTCTGAGAGTGTCAAAGAGTTTCAGAGAGTTTCAGAGAGTGTCAGAGAGTTTCAGAGACTTTCTGAGAGTGTCAGAGAGTGCCAGAGAGTTTCTGAGATTTTCTGAGTGTTTCGGAGTGTGTCTGAGAGTGTCAGAGAGATTCTGAGCGTGTCACAGAGTATCAGAGAGTTTCAGAGATTTTCACAGAGTTTCAGAGATGTTCAGAGAGTGTCAGAGAGTATCAGAAAGTTTCAGAGAGAGTCAGAGAGTGTCAGGGAGTTTCAGAGAAATTCAGAGAGTGTCAGAGATTGTCAGAGAGTGTCACAGAGTGTCAGAGAGTTTCAGAGAGGTTCAGAGAGTGTCAGAGAGTGTCTGAGAGTGTCTGAGAGTGTCACAGAGTTGCAGAGTGTGTCAGAGTGTCCGAGAGTTTCAGAAAGTGTCAGATAGTGTCAGAGAGTTTCAGAAAGTGTCAGAGAGTGTCAGAGAGTGTCAGAGAGTGTCTGAGAGTGTCAGAGAGTGTCAGAGTGTCTCAGAGAGTGTCACAGAGTTTCAGAGAGTGTCAGAGATTTTCACAGAGTTTCAGAGATCTTCAGAGAGAGTCAGAGAGTGCCAGAAAGTTTCAGAGATTGTCACAGAGTGTCAGAGAGCTTCAGAGAGATTCAGAGAGTTTCACAGAGTTTCAGTGAGAGTCAGATAGTTTCAGAGAGTGTCAGTGACTGTCAGAGAGTGTCAGAGAGTTTCAGACAGTGTCAGAGAGTGTCAGAGAGTTTCAGAGACTTTCTGAGAGCGTCAGTAAGTGCCAGTGAGTTTCTGAGTGTTTCTGAGTGTTTCGGAGTGTATCTGAGAGTGTCAGAGAGTTTCTGAGAGTGTCACAGAGTGTCAGAGAGTGTCAGAGATTTTCAGAGAGGTTCAGAGATGTTCAGAGAGTGTCTGAGATTGTCAGAAAGTTTCAGAGAGAGTCAGAGAGTGTCAGAATGTGTCAGCGAGTATCAGAGAGTGTCAGAGAGAGTCAGAGAGAGTCAGAGAGTGTCAGCGAGTGTCAGAGAGTGTCGAAGAGTTTCAGAGAGAGTCAGAGAGTATCAGAGTGTGTCGGAGTGTGTCTGAGAGTGTCAGAGAGTTTCTGAGAGTGTCACAGAGTGTCAGAGACTGTCAGAGATTTTCAGAGATTTTCCAAGATGTTCAGAGAGTGTCAGAGAGTGTCAGAAAGTTTCAGAGAGAGTCAGAGAGTGTCAGAATGTGTCAGCGAGTATCGGAGAGTGTCAGAGAGACTCAGAGAGTGTCAGAGAGTGTCAGAGAGTGTCGAAGAGTTTCAGAGAGTGTCAGAGAGTGTCAGACTGTGTCGGAGTGTGTCTGAGAGTGTCAGAGAGTTTCTGAGAGTGTCACAGAGTGTCAGAGAGTGTCAGAGATTTTCAGACTGTTTCAGAGACTTTCAGAGAGTGTCAAAGAGTGTCAAAGAGATTCAGAGATTGTCAGAGAGTGCCAGAGAGTTTCGGAGAGTTTCTGAGTGTGTCGGAGTGTGTCTAAGAGTGTCAGAGAGTTTCTGAGAGTGTCACAGAGTGTCAGAGAGTTTCAGAGATTTTCAGAGAGTTTCAGAGATGTTCAGAGAGTGTCAGAGAGTGTCGGAAAGTTTCAGAGAGAGTCAGAGAGTGTCAGAGAGTGTCAGAGAGTCTCTGAGAGTTTCACAGAGTTGCAGAGTGTGTCAGACAGTGTCTGAGAGTTTCAGAAAGTGTCAGAGAGTGTCAGAGAGTGTCTGAGAGTGTCTGAGAGTGTCAGAGAGTGTCAGAGTGTCTCAGAGAGTTTCACAGAGTTTCAGAGAGTGTCAGAGATTTTCAGAGAGTTTCAGAGATCTTCAGAGAGAGTCAGAGAGTGCCAGAAAGTTTCAGAGAGTGTCACAGAGTGTCAGAGAGCTTCAGAGAGATTCAAAGATTGTCACAGAGTGTCAGTGAGAGTCAGAGAGTTTCAGAGAGTGTCAGAGAGTGTCAGAGAGTTTCAGAAAGTGTCAGAGTGTCAGAAAGTTTCAGAGACTTACCGAGAGTGTCAGAGAGTGCCAGAGAGTTTCTGAGAGTTTCTGAGTGTGTCGGAGAGTGTTAGAGAGTTTCAGAGATGTTCAGAGAGTGTCAGAGAGTGTCAGAAAGTTTCAGAGAGTGTCAGAGAGTGTCAGAATGTGTCAGCGAGTATCAGAGAGTGTCAGAGAGAGTCAGAGAGTGTCAGAGAGTGTCAGAGAGTGTCAGAGAGTTTCAGAGAGTTTCAGAGAGTGTCAGAGAGTGTCTGAGAGATACAGCGAGTGTCAGAGAGTTTCAGATAGTTTCTGAGAGTGTCAGAGAGTTTCAGAGAGTGTCTGAGAGTGTCAGAGAGTGTCAGAGAGTTTCTGAGAGATTGTGAGTTTGTCAGAGAGTGTCAGAGATTGTCAGCGAATTTCAGAGAGTGTCACAGAGTGTCAGAGAGTTTCAGAGAGTTTCAGAGAGTGTCAGAGAATTTCAGAGAGTGTCACAGAGTATCAGAGAGTGTCAGAGTGTGTCAGAGAGTTTCAGAAAGTTTCAGAGAGCTTAAGAGAGTTTCAGAGAGTGTCAGAAAATTTCAGATAGTGTTAGAGAGTTTCAGAGTGTGTCACAGAGTGTTAGAGAGTTTCAGAGAGCTTCCTGGAGTGCCAGAGAGTGTCAGAGATTGTCAGACTGTTTCAGAGAGTTTCAGAGAGTTTCAGAGAGTGTCAGAGAGTTTCAGAGACTTTCTGAGAGTGTCAGAGAGTATCAGAGAGTTTCTGAGATTTTCTGAGTGTTTCGGAGTGTGTCTGAGAGTGTCAGAGAGTTTCTGAGTGTGTCACAGAGTATCAGAGAGTTTCAGAGATTTTCACAGAGTTTCAGAGATGTTCAGAGAGTGTCAGAGAGTATCAGAAAGTTTCAGAGAGAGTCAGAGATTGTCAGGGAGTTTCAGAGAAATTCAGAGAGTGTCAGAGATTGTCAGAGAGTGTCACAGAGTGTCAGAGAGTTTCAGAGAGATTCAGAGAGTGTCAGAGAGTGTCTGAGAGTGTCTGAGAGTGTCACAGAGTTGCAGAGTGTGTCAGAGAGTGTCCGAGAGTTTCAGAAAGTGTCAGATAGTGTCAGAGAGTTACAGAAAGTGTCACAGAGTGTCAGAGAGTGTCAGAGAGTGTCTGAGAGTGTCAGAGAGTGTCAGAGAGTGTCAGAGTGTCTCAGAGAGTGTCACAGAGTTTCAGAGAGTGTCAGAGATTTTCACAGAGTTTCAGAGATCTTCAGAGAGAGTCAGAGAGTGTCAGAGAGTTTCAGACAGTGTCAGAGAGTGTCAGAGAGTTTCAGAGACTTTCTGAGAGTGTCAGTAAGTGCCAGTGAGTTTCTGAGTGTTTCTGAGTGTTTCGGAGTGTGTCTGAGAGTGTCAGAGAGTTTCTGAGAGTGTCACAGAGTGTCAGAGAGTGTCAGAGATTTTCAGAGAGGTTCAGAGATGTTCAGAGAGTGTCAGAGATTGTCAGAAAGTTTCAGAGAGAGTCCGAGAGTGTCAGAGTGTGTCGGAGTGTGTCTGAGAGTGTCAGAGAGTTTCAGAGAGTTTCCAAGATGTTCAGAGAGTGTCAGAGAGTGTCAGAGAGAGTCAGAGAGTGTCAGAGAGTGTCAGAGAGTGTCAGAGAGTGTCGAAGAGTTTCAGAGAGAGTCAGAGAGTGACAGAGTGTGTCGGAGTGTGTCTGAGAGTGTCAGAAAGTTTCTGAGAGTGTCACAGAGTGTCAGAGACTGTCAGAGATTTTCAGAGAGTTTCCAAGATGTTCAGAGAGTGTCAGAGAGTGTCAGAAAGTTTCAGAGAGAGTCAGAGAGTGTCAGAATGTGTCAGCGAGTATCAGAGAGTGTCAGAGAGACTCATAGAGTGTCAGAGAGTGTCAGAGAATGTCAAAGAGTTTCAGAGAGTGTCAGAGAGTGTCAGACTGTGTCGGAGTGTGTCTGAGAGTGTCAGAGAGTTTCTGAGAGTGTCACAGAGTGTCAGAGAGTGTCAGAGATTTTCAGAGTGTTTCCGAGATTTTCAGAGAGTGTCAGAGATTTTCAGAGAGTTTCAGAGATGTTCAGAGAGTGTCAGTAAATTTCAGAGTGAGTCAGAGAGTGTCAGAATGTGTCAGCGAGTACCAGAGAGCGTCAGAGAGAGTCAGAGAGTGTCAGAGAGTGTCGAAGAGTTTCAGAGAGAGTCAGAGAGTGTCAGAGAGTGTCGGAGAGTATCAGAGAGGGCCAGAGTGAGGCAGAGAGTGTCAGAGAGTGTCAGAAAGATTCAGAAAGTGTCAGAGAGTGTCAGAGAGTTTCAGTAAGTGTCAGAGAGTGTCAGAGAGTGTCAGAGAGTGTCAGAGAGTGTCGAAGAGTTTCAGAGAGAATCAGAGAGTTTCAGAGAGTGTCGGAGAGTATCAGAGAGGGCCAGAGAGAGTCAGAGTGTGTCAGAAAGATTTAGAAAGTGTCAGAGAGTGTCAGAGAGTTTCAGTAAGTGTCAGAGAGTGTCAGAGAGTGTCTGAAAGTGTCAGAGAGTGTCTGAGAGTGTCAGAGAGTGTCAAAGAGTTTCAGAGAGTTTCAGAGAGTGCCAGAGAGTTTCAAGGAGTTTCAGAGAGTGTCAGAGAGTGTCAGAGAGTTTCGGATAGTTTCAGAGAGTGTCAGATAGTTTCAGAGACTGTCTGAGAGTGTCAGAGAGTGTCAGAGAGTTTCTGAGAGATTGTGAGTTTGTCAGAAAGTGTCAGAGATTGTCAGCGAATTTCAGAGAGTGTCACAGAGTGTCAGAGAGTTTCAGAGAGTTTCAGAGAGTGTCAGAGAATTTCAGAGAGTGTCACAGAGTGTCAGTGTATGTCAGAGAGTTTCAGAGACTTTCTGAGTGTTTCTGAGAGTCTCAGAGAGTTTCAGAAAGTTTCAGAGAGCTTCAGTGAGTTTCAGAGAGTGTCAGAAAATTTGAGAGAGTGTCAGAGAGTTTCAGAGAGTGTAACAGAGTGTCAGAGAGTTCCAGATGGCTTCCTGGAGTGTCAGAGAGTTTCAGAGATTTTCAGACTGTTTCAGAGAGTTTCAGAGAGTGTCAGAGAGTTTCAGAGAGAATCAGACAGTGTCTGAGAGTATCAAAGAGTGTCACAGAGTTTCAGAGATTTTCAGAGAGTGTCAGAGAGTTTCAGAGACTTTCTGAGAGTGTCAGAGAGTGCCAGAGAGTTTCTGAGAGTTTCTGAGTGTGTCGGAGTGTGTCTGAGAGTGTCAGAGAGTTTCTGAGAGTGTCACAGAGTGTCAGAGAGCTTCAGAGATTTTCAGAGAGTTTCAGAGATGTTCAGAGAGTGTCAGAGAGTGTCAGAAAGTTTCAGCGAGAGTCAGAGGTCCAGGGGACTGCTGGGTAAGGAAAAATGTATATATTTGTGTGGTGGCTGTACCCGAGACACTACACGTGTAGTGTCTCCCACCCACCCTCCTCCTCTAACCAAAATTAAAAAGGACTCTGGTGTGTTGATAAGGTAAGCTTTTTATTTAGGACGTTCTGTCCGTTGGATTGCTAACCTAACAAGTTTTGACTTTTTGTTTTTTTTTGTTTTTTCAGTATATTTGTTGGGAATTTGGAATAGTGGGAATGGAGGTTCCTCCTGCAGAATGTGGGAGGTAAGGGTCGCCAAGAGGGTCCCTGCTGACTGCATCTGTGGGAAGTGCACCCAACTCCAGCTCCTCGAGAACCGCGTTAGGGAACTGGAGCTGGAGCTGGATGAACTTCGGATCATTCGGGAGGCGGAGGAGGTTATTGAGAGGAGTTATGGGGAGGTAGTCACACCTCAGGTAAAAGAAGTAGGTAGATGGGTTACCGTCAGGGGAAGGAGAGGGAACCAGCAGGCAGTGCAGGGATCCCCTGTGGCCGTTTCCCTCAACAACAGGTATACCGTTTTGGATACTGTTGCGGGGGACGACGTACCAGGGGTAAGCAATGGGGTACAGGTATCTGGCACAGAGTCTGTCCCTGTTGCTCAGAAGGGAAGGGGGAAGAGGAGCAGAACATTAGTCATTGGGGACTCCATAGTTAGGGGAACAGATAGGAGGTTCTGTGGGAACGAGAGAGACTCACGGTTGGTATGTTGCCTCCCAGGTGCCAGGGTTCGTGATGTCTCGGATCGTGTTTTTGGGATCCTTAATGGGGAAGGGGAGCAGCCCCAAGTCGTGGTCCACATAGGCACCAACGACATAGGTAGGAAGAGAGATGGGGATTTAAGACAGAAATTTAGGGAGCTAGGGTGGAAGCTTAGAGCGAGAACAAACAGAGTTGTTATATCTGGGTTGTTGCCCGTGCCATGTGATAGCGAAGCGAGGAATAGGGAGAGAGAGGAGTTGAACACGTGGCTGCAGGGATGGTGCAGGAGGGAGGGTTTTGGATTCCTGGATAATTGGGGCTCTTTCTGGGGTAGGTGGGACCTCTCCAAACAGGATGGTCTTCACCTGAACCAGAGGGGTACCAATATCCTGTGGGGGAGGTTTGCTAGTGCTCTTCGGGGGGGTTTAAACTAATTCAGCAGGGGAATGGGAACCTAAATTGTAGTGCCAGTGCACAGGATGTTGAGAGTAGTGAGGTCAGGGATATGGTTACAAGGACGCAAGAGGGCACTGGCAAGCAAGAACCTGGATTAAAGTGTGTCTATTTCAACGCCAGGAGCATCCGGAATAAGGTGGGTGAGCTTGCAGCATGGGTTGGTACCTGGGATCACGATGTAGTGGCCATTTCGGAGTCATGGGTAGAGCAGGGGCAGGAATGGATGTTGCAGGTTCCGGGATTTAGATGTTTCAGTAGGAACAGAGAAGATGGTAAAAGAGGGGGGGGGGGGGCGGGTGTGGCATTGTTAATCAAGGAGAGTATTACAGCGACAGAAAGGACGTTTGAGGACTCGTCTACTGAGGTAGTATGGGCTGAGGTTAGAAACAGGAGAGGTGAGGTTACCCTGTTGGGAGTCTTTTATAGACCTCCGAACAGTTCCAGAGATGTAGAGGAAAGGATAGCGAAGATGATTCTCGACAGGGGTGAGAGTAACAGGGTAGTTGTTATGGGGGACTTTAACTTTCCAAATATCGACTGGAAATACTATAGTTCGAGTACTTTAGATGGGTCAGTTTTTGTCCAGTGTGTGCAGGAGGGTTTTCTGACACAGTATGTAGACAGGCCAACCAGGGGCGATGCCACATTGGATTTGTTACTGGGAAATGAACCCGGCCAGGTGTTAGATTTAGATGTAGGTGAGCACTTTGGTGATAGTGATCACAATTCGGTTAGGTTTACCTTAGCGATGGGCAGGGACAGGTATATACCGCAGGGCAAGAATTATAACTGGGGGAAAGGATATTATGATGCGATTAGGCAAGATTTAGGATGCGTAGGAT